>NC_053161.1:121521262-122201262 GCF_016835505.1 Polypterus senegalus | reverse complement strand
CAAGTGTAAAAATGTAGGCAACTTAACATCCTTTGAGGCATTCATTTTAAATATTACAACCGATTTCAACACAATTATAGTGCTAGTCTACAGACCACCAGGGCCAAATTCATTGTTCATGACTGAATTTAGCAACCTTTTATCTGATTTGCCTATAAATTATGATCACGTAGTACTGATGGGGGATTTTAATGTACACATTGATGTGGAAACTGACAACTTAGCAAATGTTTTACTTATTTGTTAAATTCAGTAGGATTTTGTCAGAATGTCAAAGGTCCAACTCAAAATCATAACCACACATTAGATTTAATTATAACTTACAAAGTTGAAATTCAGATTCAAAATTTAAATATTACTCCATTAAATGAAGTTATTTCTGATCACTACTTAATTACATTTGACTTAGTTCTGCCCTTGCCAATGCACTCACAGATTAAAAAAAAGACATCTGAAGAAGTGTGACATCTAGATTGTAATTCTGTTTCAAAATTTATAGATACTTTGAGTAAGTCGAGTGTAATTGTGGAAAGCCATTTAGATCAGTTAACATCAAATATAAACGTGGAAAACAATTTAGATCAGCTAACATCACATTATAATGTTGCCTTGAGAGATGCTCTGAACACAGTGGCTCCCCTTAAAACAAAAGTGATCAAAGCACATAGAAACTCTCCCTGGTTTAATGAAAACACTCATGCTCTTAAATTAGAGTGTTGAAAACTAGAGCGCAGATGGAGAACAACAAAGCTACATGTCTTTCAAATTGCATGGACAGAGAGTTAAAATATATAAAAAAGCTCTCTTTAAAGCTCGCTCAGAATACTATTCTACAATAATAGATACCAATGATAAAAATCCTCGGGTACTATTTAGAACAGTGGCTAAATTAACAAATGGAAATTCAGATCTACAGTGCAAAATACCAACAGATATTAGCAGTACAGACTTTATGAACTTATATAAGATCCCAGATCTTGGCATTACAGTACAAACCAAATACTAGCTTAACAGACCTTGTCTCACATTACATTCAACACTTTAGTCATTTTAATTCTGTAACTGAGCAGGAAGTCTTAACTTTAATTTCTAAAATGAAGCCCCACTACTTGTTTCCTAGATCCAGTGCCAACAAAAGTAGTAAAAAGTTCAATGGATGTTCTTACAGCGCCTATTCTAAACATTATCAGGATTCATTATTGCATGGCACAGTACCTGCTGCACTAAAAGTGTCAGTCATTAAACTATTACTTGTAAAGTCAGACCTAGACCCACACATACTAAATAATTATAGGCTGTCAGGGATGCCAGGGGCAACGACCCGGCCGGGATGCCGTAAGGGACCGGGTCAAAGCCCACCCTGGATCACGTGGGGGCCACCTTCCTGGTTGCTCTGGGGGCCATGGGTACAGGGCATGGAAGCTCCACCCTGTGGGGACCTGTTACCCCAGCACTTCCGCCACACCAGGAAGTGCTGGGGGGAAGATTTAGGACGACACCCAGAGAGCTGCCTGGAGGACAGCTGGCACTTCCGCCACCCTGGGGCGTGGCCAAGGGAGGAATGCCGGGAACACCTGGGGCTCATCCGGGAACTGGATAAAAGGAGCCGTCTCCCTTCATTCGAGGCTAGAGTCGGGTGGAAGAAGGATAAGGCAAGAAAGGAGAGTGGAGGCGGCCCGAGAAGAACGCATTTGTGGCCAGGACTGTGAATTGGGGGTTTGTTTGTGTGCACTTTTGGACTTTAAATATTGTAAATAGTTGTATTAATAAACGTGTGGTGGTGATTACAACATGTCCGCCTGTCTGTGTCCGGGTTGGCCCCACAAGGCCTATTTCAAATTTACACTTTCTCTCTAAAATACTAGAAAAGTAGACGCCAATCAGCTTCAGTCACACCTTACGCATTACAATTTATTTGAGAAATTCTAGTCTGGTTTCCGCACAGGTCATATTACAGAAACGGCACTAATGTGGGTTATAAACGATATTCTGATATCTTCTGATGAAGGAAACTCCACTGTAATTATGTTGTTAGACTTAAGTGCACCATTGACTATTCTATTTTACTACACAGGCTAGAAAATGATTTTGGGCTTACAGGCACCGTGCTCGCTTGGTTTAGTTGTTATTTATCAAATCGATTGTAATATGTACAGAAATGTGCTGACAGTACTCTGTCATTATACACAGATGTGAAATATGGTGTCTGGCTCAGTACTGGGACCTTTACTATTCTCAATTTACATGCTTCCACTGGGATCTATCATTAGGAAAAATAACGTTAATTTTCACTCGTATGAAGATGACACCCAATTATACCTTTTATTTAGATCAAATTAAGTTTCTCAGGTGTTTTCTTTAATTAATTGTGTTAGTGAATAAAAGGAGTAGATTGATGAGAACTACTTGTCTTTAAACACAGATAAAACAGAGATGTTAATTGTTGGAGGGAATGACGCTGATCACAACAATATTTTGTCATCATTTAACTCAGTTGGAATCACCATTAATTTTACTGAATCAGTCCGCAATCTAGGAGTTGTCTATGACTCTAGCATGTCATTTAAAGCGCATATTACAAAGTTGTCCAAATCATGTTTCTTCCATCTTAAAAAAGTTTGGGAAAGTAAGGCACTTTCTAAATAAACAGGATTCTAAGAAATTAATTCATGCATTTATTTCTAGTAGGATTGACTACTGAAATGCGGTGTTCACTGGATGTTCAAACTGTTCTTTATACAGCCTCCAGTTAATCCAAAATGCTGCTGCAAGAATTATTACAAGAACAGGAAAGTACGAACACATAAGTCCAGTTCTTAAATCTTTACACTGGCTCCCGGTTAAATTTAGGGCAGATTTCAAAACCCTCCTTTTAACATATAAAGCATTAAATGCCCAAGGTCCGGCTTACTTGTCTGAACTTATTATGACTTACAAAACAGAGCACACATTAAGATCCCAAGATGCCGGTCTGCTTATGATTCCAAGGAATAATAAAATAACAGTGGGAGGTCGAGCTTTTAGTCACAGGGCCCCTAAGCTGTGGAATGGTCTTCCTGCTACTATAAGAGATGCCCCTTCGGTCTCAGCTTTTAAATCCCGGCTGAAGACTCACTACTTCAGTTTAGCATATCCTGACTAGAGCTGCTGATTAACTGTACAGACTGCATCTCTGTTGTTAGTCATTAGCACTAAAACATAAGTAACATGATAGTTAGAATTTGTCACTAACCCTCACCTATTCTGTTTCTCTTCTTGGTACTCAAATGTGGCACTTGGTGCCACGGCCCACCTGCCAAGTTGTTTTGCCTGCCTAAGGTAAAGTCACCCCTGATGCAGGATTGCAAGAATCGTGGGAAAGAGGGGTCCTTTCATCGGATTAGCGCTATTTCAGCTGTGGAAAGGCCAAATGGGGGGAGGCAGCTTGATGGCTGAGGTCTCCAAGACTCTAAACAAATCCAAATCATATTATTTGATATCATCTACTGTTAAATTCTTCTCCGTACTTCTAAAATTTTTATTTTTATACTGTATTAAGGATTTGTTCTGTTCTGTGTATTGTATTGACTCCCTTCTTTCTGACACCCACTACACGCCCAACCTACCTGGAAAGGGGTCTCTCTATGAATTGCCTTTCCCAAGGTTTCTTCCATTTTTTCCCTACAAGGGTTTTTTTTGTTAGTTTTTTTTTTTGTCTTCTTAGAGAGTCAAGGCTGTCAAGAGGCAGGGCCTGTTAAAGCCCAATGCAGCACTTCTTGTGTGATTTTGAGCTATACAAAAAATAAATTGTATTGTGTTTACTAATGTAATCTTTTACAATGAGACCTCTAAGTGGCCTACAGTACAATTTAATAAGAAGAAAAGAAGGACTGAACAATAATAACACTCATTTGGCTAGCTCATTGCTAAGTTTTGCCAACATTTCATCCTGATACTTGATACAATTTGTTGAGGTTTATGCTTCAAGTACCAAATCTGGTAATTTGTTCCAAAATTCCATTACCTTTTATGTGAAGAAGTACTTTCTGGTTTCTGTTTTAATCACACTTCCCCTGTAGTTTTCCCCAGTATCCTTGAGTATGTGATTTACTTATCTTATTCAGCAATAAGGAAAACAAAAACCTAAATTCCCTTAATTTAAAACTCAAAATCACAACCCAAAATATTTTAAAAAAGCAAATTCCCATTTCCATCTTGAATAATGCATTTCACTATGCTTGCAGAGATATGGCCACTGCTGTAAATGTATGGACAGTTCAACTGCTGTAAAGCAAGAATGCATCTGTGTTTCTGCCAATTCCATCACTAAAAACCTGAGTACATTAGTAATAGTATAAATATTGTCATGTGTAAAGTATACAGTGAGCTTTTAAATTGCAAAACGCCTGAAATGTTTGAATGAAAGCAGAAAGCAGATACCCCACATTTTTCCACGAGGCCCACTCTGTCCAATCCTCTAAGACAAAGCCTAAAATAGCTCTGAAGTATTTTTTATTTCTTCTGTCCTCCCTGGTCATCTCACCTAGACATCAAACTCATCATTTGAGACTTAAAAACTTATTCTATATATGTACTCTATTTTTCTATCAATTACATTTCCATTTTATGTGTTTTGATTTATATTTTTATGTTATTTATTCATTATTATTTTGATCTAATTTTATTTTTTTTTCTTTTCTTGTAACTCTTTCTTGAAATTTTATAAAGCACTTTGAACTATATCTTTTGTATGAAAATGTGTCATAGAAATAAATGTCTGACCAACCTACAACGCGTAACCATACTCAGGTACCATGATAAACGAGAATGTATTGAAACACAGAATTTTGTTTTTGTTGTTTTTATTGTGCAAAGCAATTCTGAAAGGGATATCGGATACAATAGGTCTAGACACAACTGCACAGTGCAGTATCACAATGGACATTCCAGGATCTGTTACAGCTGATCAGTGTTATATATCTGAAATCTCTGCCACAGTTTTTAAATTGTCTGTCTGTCTAGTATTTTTACAGGACATAAAGTATTACTCCTAATGTGGTGGATGCTGGATAAAACTGAGCATTCTTTTTAACTATGAATACTGATACCTACAGCTTAATGTCTTGTGATGTTCTCTGAAATTAAAAGATCTGTTCACGTGCATTCTACTAATTTGGTATTAAAAATTCAGTCTCCCACCCCTCCACTCTTTATTGACCACATTATAAATATTATTTTGAAATTTACAGGTATTGTTAAGTAAACGTTTGAACTTAAATCATTCAAATACTTCAGGTACTAGTTCAAAGCATTGAGTCCAACATTTTTACCAGTTAAAAACCTTAACAATTATTAACAGATTAACAAAATTAACAGAAACTGCACCAAAAAAAAAGAAAAAAGTGTCAATGTTTGTAATGTGGGTGATGCAACATGCTGGAAATTCCATCTCTTTACATTACAGTGTACCCTTATTGTACCATTGCAGTCAATTTAGTTGCAAGCCTGAAAGTTTAACTATATCTTTCAAAGGAAAAACTGAAATAAAACAAAGACCTCCTTATTTTTATTAGTTACACTTGCAATTTACTAAAAAAAATGGAGAAAGGAAATAGACTTGTAGAGCTTCACATTTTTTAAGAAAATCAAAATAAGCTTGAACAAAGGACTTAGTTTCATGGCATTTAGAAAGGATAACTGCCTTTAAGTATTTCATGAAAGCATCAATTGCTTGATGTGCCCTTACACTAAAGATTTGCTTTAATCTTCCATTAAACTTCAATTCTTAACGTCAATAACTCTTAATGCTTCAAATGTCAAAAGGATGTCTTCATTCCATCCCCTCAAGTTTTCGGTGGAATTTGGATTGATGCAACACACTTGCTCACCACTACAGAACTGTCTAATTTTTTGTTTGTTTGTATTTTGCATTGTTATTTTTTTGACATAAGAACATAAAAAATTTGACAAATGAGAGGAGACAATTCAGACTATCAAACCCAGTTTTTTAGCTAATAGCTAAGCTTTCACAAAATCCATTTTTCTTAAATGTTGTCAAGGCTTCTGCTTCAACTTTATGTCTCGGTAGTTTGTTTCAAAGCCCCACAACTCTTTGCGTAAAGAAGTGCTTCCTGGCCTCAGTTTTAAATGCATTTCTCCTTAATTTCCACTGATATCCTTAAGTACGTGATTGACCCTTAAGCTGAAAAAATATTCCCGCATCTACTTCATCAATGCCTTTGAGGATTTTAAATACCTGGAGTTGCCCACGTGTAGTACTTTGCACTTTTCTACATTAAACTGCATTTTTCAGGTGTTTGCTCAGTTCTAAAGGTTGTTTTGAATTCTTTTTGTCTGTCATCCCTCCAATTTGGGGGTCATCTGATAATTTCACAAGTTTACTAACTATACCAGAATCAATGTCATTAATATACATCATAAAAAGTAATGGCCCAAGGACAGAACCCTGAGGGACTTCACTGATGACTTTGCTCCATGTGGAGCATTTTCCTCTTATCTGTACTCATTGTCTCCTATCTGTTAACCAATTTTGAGATACAACATTTTGCTGCCATTTTGTGTTGCTTTTCAAGGGCATCACCATTTTGGAGGTGAGTGTTACTATGAAACTAGTTGCGCAAGGCAGTTCATCACAGTCACAGCATAAAAGATAAGTTAAACAGCATCTGAACATTGTGTTAATTAAGGAAAGACTCAATTAGAGACTTTTGTTTGTGATCAAATGTATTTAGTTTCTACTGAGACTTTACTTTGTAAAAACCTCTAGTTTAGTGTTGCTCAGAGAACAATGCTTGCTGATTCCAGTTCTGAGTGTACTGACCTGCAATATGTTTGCCTATCGATCCATCTGGAACTCCCCTAAAATCAGGGAAGATTACTGACAATTTCTTTAATAACTTCCCTAAAGGACTTGAATGGAAAGTTCTATTCAGTCATGACAGAGCTATTCCTGAGTCACAGAGTAAATATTTTCTTTCTATTATAATAAAAAAATCTTAGGGGGAAAGACAAGACATGACTTTCTCAGAAAGACACTTTCATGTCCCGCAAAATGAGGCTTTGTGCCAAGAGATTTAACCACACCCAGGGCCGGAAATGAAAGACAAAGAGTAATGGACAAAGCAGAAAATCGTAATGAATTCAAAAATGGCATGATGCACAGGCAGAGCAGGTTAGAGATAATGAAAGTACAAAAATTTGAAAGTCTTTAAAAAATTATAGTAAAGATCGCATTAGTGCAAACAAATGGAAATTATTACTCCGTGCAATAATGAATGAGCAAAAAGAGATTGAATATATGTATTACTTGAATTTAAAGTTTAAATCTGAGACTTATAAACCGTCTAATTTGTGTTGTCATCAGGGAAAAGTAGAGTTTCCTCCCAATGAAGAGGCGTTTCCACGAGAATTAAAAAATGTGTTGTTTGGTGAAAGTGAAATCTACATATGCTGTCACGCTTGGGTCACAGAGTTGCACAAATACACAGGAGATTTTAAAGACAGAAACATTATTAGTAGTATTATGTCAAGTTGTATCTGTTAAACTGTCAATGAAATTTAATTGATGACCTTAGCCCCGTCCCTCTACCTGATTCGTGAATGTGAAGGATGGCCCTGCCCCCTGGCGGTGGATTGGTGAATGACAACCCGTCCCCTGCCCAGACTCCCGCCCACCCAACTGTTTGCCCGAGGCAAGTGTCAAGAGCATTTTGATGGATGTCTGCCCTCCTCCATAATCCCACCCCCAACGACATGTTTGCCCGAGGTAAGTGTCAAGAGCATTATGATGGATGTCTGCCCCCCTCCTTAATCCCACCCCCACCCCCAACACCCACCTGCTTGTCCACCTGTCTGTCAACACCTTTTTTGTGGGGTGGCCCTCTACTTCCCAGACCCTTCTCCCAAAGAAATGTCCAGACAAGTTCCAGCCGGCCCAAGCGACATGAACGAGCATGAATGGATGAGCCTTATGCCTTGGCCCCCGGTCAGGCAGCACCTGTTGGTTGGCCCCTCCACTTCCCGGTCCTTTCTCTCAAAGACATGTTCGAGACACGTTCCAGCAGTCCTGATCGACATGAACGGACATGAAAGGATGAGGCCTCTGCCTTGGCCCCCAGTCAGACAGCACCTGTTGGCTGACCCCTCCACTACCCCGTCCCTTGCTCCGAGGACATACCCAGAACATGTTTCAGCTGGGCCCAGCTACCTTCCTGCCTATATTGTGTTGGGTCAGACCCCTGTATCTATCTATCTATTATTTTAAAATATATATCTAATTTTTGCTTTATCATTTGTAAACCTGCTTTTTTTACCTAAGTCAAAACAGCCTTTTTCCATTTCGCAGAAAGACCAAATGACAGGTTTCTCACAGAAAGATCAAAGACGGGATCTCTCTACACACTGAAGCTCTCGGAGTTGACAGGCTCTGCTCGCGCCCGCGAGCTGGATAGAGCCTATCAGCTGATTTGCACGTATGAGCAGGCACGTGACTGTAGCTGGAAGATGTTAGGTATCCCACGGGGGAGGCCGTGCAAGCTCACTTGCAAACAGCTGTCTGCAAGCTACCCCACGCTAGCCCCATGCTGTCTGAGCCCAGGCAAGGGAGCGCGCAGCTCCTAAGTCCGGGTGAACAAGTTATGTGTTTAACTTTTAAAGTTAAGGGATTTTAAAAATCACACACAGTTAAATAATATGCAACAGGGCCCTTTTAAATCACGTTTGAGATGTATAAAAAATCTAGCCTCTGCCGTATAATTTGTAATTATATTAATTAATATAATTATAATTTGTATAAAACTCAATCTAAAACAAGCACCATTTCTTTCAAATACCTCCCATTTTAAATAATCAAATACATGTATTTTCATATCCTCGAAAGAGAAGGGACCGGAAAGTGGAGGTGCCAGCCAACAGGTGCTACCTGACCGGGGGCCAAGGCATGGGCCTCATCTATTCATGCCTGTTCATGTTGCTTGGGTCGGCTGGAATGTGTATGGACATCTTCGGGAGAAGGGTCTGGGAAGTGGGGGGCCACCCCACAAAACAGGTGTTGACAGACAGGTGGCCAAGCAGCTGGGTATTGGGGGTGGGGGTGTGATTAAGGAGGGGGGCAGACATCCATCATAATGCTCTTGACACCTCGGGCAAACAGGTGGGTGGGTGGGGGAAGGTTTGTCATTCACCAATCCACCGCCAGGGGGTGGGGCCATCATTCACATCCACCAGTCAGGTGGAGGGGCATGGCTAGCATTCATATCCACCAATTAAAGGAAAGGGTAGATTAAGGTCATCAATCAAATCTGATTGACAGTTTGACAGATACACCCTGACATAATACTACTATTATTCAAATACTTCAAACAAACAGTCTCTTTTAGGAGTGAATTGAGCTCAGTGTGTAGTTGGAGGGGACAGTTCCATCTCTCAATTAAAAGAATAGAAAATCTTCCTCTTTATAGGGGTGTGCCTTGGGAGCGGGATCGACCTCAGGAGCAGAGGATGTCTGGGGGAGAAGAGAGACAAGGCAGTGAGACAAAAGGACAGCTGCTGTACAGGCTTTTAAATGTTCGAAGTGTTACGCGAGATGCAGATCATGTGGCATGGCAGCATAAAAAACTGTGTTTCCCATTGTATCACCATTTAAGACAGGGTTTCGGAGGAGCGACCACATCTCCTTGGGGTGCGTTCAGCCCACCTCTTCACAATGCGAGTGGCAGAGATGTGAAGTGGCTGGCATGTAGCGCTGGCCAGGGGTTTGGTGAGCAAAGCGAGCGGGGGCAAGGCCCCCTAGTACATTTTAAAGCAGATCAGCAATTTACTCCTTTAGCCAGTGTAGTAATACAGATTTGAAAAGTCTTATAATACACTGTTGAACTACTTTTACTTGAAAGCACCCAATGGCTGAAAAGATTTAGAACTGAAAGAAGACCCCCACAAAACACATCCAAAATGCCTTACTCGCTACAATAACACAAACCCATTATTACAGTGCTACATTATTTCACAATATTAACCTGATTACATTAACATTATTTACATAATGTCTAAGAGTTATTTTTTTTTTCTTTGTTACATCACTAAAACCCTCCTCTTGTTACTTATCTTGCTCCAGAGCTTCATATTTGTTCTTTTTGTCAGATGTAAATTATAAATACAGCAGGCATTTTCTGGGATCTCAGCAGATCTAAGTTTATTGCATAAGTAAAGAATAGTGTTTTGTTTTTTAAAACTGGTATTCATATACACATACGGGGTTTAAAACAAGGCAAAAGCTTTATTCATTTAGCATAACTTATTACAACTTATTACAGCTTCTTGAAAGATTGTTCACTATTGAGGCAATCATGCTGAGTTTTACTAAGATAAATACAAATACACTGCATTCATTTTAGAGACCATGATGTTTTATTTGGTGTATATAATCTTTAAAATTGAATCAAAATGTCAAAAATGAAATTTCTTACCAGTTAAAGTTTCGAAAACTTTATTTGTGGAATAAATCTTGGAGTAATATTTTTAGTTCAGATCTTGTTTTTGGATATTAAAAATTTCCACTGAAAAAACTCAATGACTTGTGATTCTCATTCTACTAAGCCCAATGGCTTCACTTACCCAGCTAGTGTATACGCAAAGCCGATTTGCTTTAGCAAGAGCACTTTAACACTGCTGTACAATACACAAATATGACTGAATATGTTTACAGTATCCCAAAAGCCATTCAAAAGCAATTCTGTAAAAATAATTAAAAGCAGATGCTAACAAAAGCCTTTTAGCTTGCAATTGTCTTGTTTTTAATTGTATTTGAATGGCAAACTATTTTATCTGCATTACAGAAAATTTAGAAATGTACTCCTCTGTGAAACATAAAATGCATGTCATGATTTTTTTTTTACTGAGAACTTAATTTTCAAATAGATGGCTTTGTGCTTGAGGTGGGAAGAAAGGTTGACTTTTAAAGATGTATTATGCACTGCGGGTAGCTTTTGAGGCACAACACATCTGGCTCATTTACATTATTTTTAACATGTATATTTTTTAAAGTGCATCTTTTAAGAGGTCCGATTATATATGAAATATTAACTGTGTCTTAGTATATTTCAAAAACGAATTAATTTACATTGGAAGACGATCTCCCACACAGTTCTATGAGAGCTGGTTAGAATCTTCACCCTATGATCATTTGTGTGGAGTCTGCATGTTATGAGTGTGTCTACCAGAGTTATTTCTCTGGATACTCTGGTTTTACTATGATATACCAATTTGACCAGTGAATCCAATTGTGTGCCACATACTGAGGCCTGGTTTCTGTCTGAATTGGATTAAGTGTCTTCATGTGAGTAATTTGTAATTTGTAAAGCATCATTAGTATTTAAAGTGGAAACTTGCTGCGGATTTTAAAGGTATCCTGTTGTATTTAAAGGTTTTCTTGCTTGTACCCAGTGGCCCAAAATGTTCTCCACATATATGCCAATGTAACCCACACTGCTGCTCTATACCAAGTGTAGAGTATTGAAACCTAGATTAATAGATGCATGGACCCATCATATCCTGATTTTCATTAGCATGAGACACCAGGAACATTGGACAATTTTCTAGAACTTGAAGGTTTTTGCTCCCGTGGTTATAGCAACTGTGTATTCTTTGTTTTTTTAATGAAAGAAGTAGAAATTGGTGGGTCATGGGTTGATTGATAAGTTATGCATTCTAATACGCCTCGCTTAGCACAATTTCTGTACTGACTTGTTACTTGACTGACAGAAACCCGACTTCTTATATAAGATGTGTAATTTTCTGTTGGACCCATTCAATTTTTTTTCCTAATTATAACATAATCTTTGACAGGATGTATTTATGCAATGTTCTATTTCCAGTACAGCAAGGTTAGTGTTTTTCTTACACTCACTCACATGAGGTTCGAATAGCATGTTGATCTGAAAGCCTCTTAAATCTTTAGTTTTGGCCATTCTTCTTCTGAACTGCACATAAACACATTAAGTACCTGTTTAAATAATGTTATGTGTGCATATGTCAGTATCTCTTATTGATCAGCCGAGATGTACCTGACAATGTGTTCTATTACTATACATTAGATACTTCTTCATTTCATAATAATCAGTAATGTCCTGTAGAAGTTACAAAATGACTTCTGTCAAAACCTTTAATACTTCAAAAGCCAAATTTAGCTGTTTCATTGGGTATACCTTTGTTTGAGAATTTTTTTATTTTTGTTTCTTTTTGATCGTGCCCACATCACCATTTTAGAAATTCAGTGGGTGGTTAAATCATTGCTATTAAGCATGGCATGGTTGCTAGGACCACCTCACCAGTGCTATGCAAACTCTGTATACACAAAATTGTAAACGATGAGGCCTTCACAAATAGCCCACAAAACATGTCTCACCACCAAGCAAGCCTGGCCTGAAGAAAAATGAATGCTATCAGTCTTACTAGGCCTCAAAATCGAGGTCAGACTTTAAAGTTCACATCGAACAGCAAAGGATCTCAAAAGCTGAAGTATACCCCTTCATGTGTTGGACTGTAAAAAAAACCTGCTTAGGGTAGACAAATCTTTATTAAATTGAATATTTTTTAACAAAAAATAAAAAGTTCTTAAAAGGAAATTTTCTAATAAAAATTCTTAAAACATTAACCAGAAAACAAAATCTCTGAAGAGAAAGACAGAAATGTAAAATAAATAAAGATATATAAATAAAAGAAAGATCAAAAAAACAAAACTCACCAAACCGCCCCCAATGGTGATGGGCAGGTGACCTGCCCCTTAAGGAACCACCCAAAAACTTCATAGCATATCCAAGAATAAATCTAAGCACAAAGAAACTAAATAATAGAAAAAATGACATAAAACATATTTAGACAAATAATAAAAATAAACAGCAATATTAACATAAATGATTGTAAATGAAAAACAAAGTAGACAGGAAAAAAGTATTAAAACATAAGTCAGGGAAGGAACCAGGCGACACTATGATTACACGTCACAAAGCCTTGCTTATAAATTCCAGTAGAGCACTATTAGTCCTTTGTATAAAATGGTGGACTTGAACTGTGAGCATGTGTTGGTGTATTCCTTTAGCATCTGATTTTTTTCTCAGAAACTCATAAATTTACATGTCTGGGCTGATTCTTAGTCTTAGTGTTTTGGATCCAGTTCAATTATTGTTTTCTTGCTAACGACTCCTTGTTATTCTTGTTAGACTATGATAATGTTTAAGTCATTTGGCTTTTGATAACAGTCCAAATTCTATATTTAGAAATCTGTTTGCTCTATTTTCTACCTTAAAAACCACACAAATCTCCTGGTTTGTTGGTAATAACATCTAGCAGTTCCTCTCTTTCTCTTTATTGCTCACTCTCATTTTCTGAACAGGCTATTTCAAGAGGGCAGCTGGAAATTAAAAGGCAGACAGAGAGAGTCTGCGCTGAGGTCCAGCAGAGCCACTTCGAGTGCCCACATCTGGCATAATAACTATGCCAGTTTGCAGAATTTGTTCAATCTTGTGATTTAAAGATGAAACTAATACACTCAAATACCAACAGATGCCTCCATTATTTTCCTCTGGCTAAAGAAAATATCTTTTCTGATCTCTGGTCACATTATTTTTTGAATGCAGATGTAACATAGAAATGAAAAAAAAAAATGTTTGATTTATAAAAGTATAGTAAACATGCGAGCAAATCTACAAGGAGGGGCCAAAAAATTTAAGTGAAAAAAAAATGTTATTATACAGTGTGGCATCCGGCCGGGGCTGGAGCCTGGCCGGGACGCCCAGGAGGACCGGAGGAGGGCTTATGCCTCCTCCAGACCGCGAGGGGGCATCCGCCCTGGTTATGTTGGGGGCCTCGGGTAAAGGGCTTGGAAGCCCAGCCCTGTAGGGACCCGTGGCCACCGCCAGGCGGCGCCCCGGTGTCTGTAGAATTCTGGAGCCCAGCACTTCCGTCACACCAGGAAGTGCTGGGGGGAAGAAGACAGGAGACACCCGGAGGGCTTCCAGGTGCGCAGCCGGCATTTCTGCCACACTGGGGCGTGTCTTCAGAGGAATGCCGGGAAGTAGCTGGAGCCCATCCGGGTTCCTATTTAAGGGGCTGTCTCCCTCCAGTCATTGGTGGATGTCGGGTGGAAGAGAGATGGAGCTAGAGTGAGGACTGGAGGCGGCCAGGAGAGAGGCACGGAGAACTGTGAGGCCTGGACTTTGGGGGATCGGTGCAAGAGGCACTGGTGTTTGAGAGCACGATAAAACTGTAAATATTGTGTGAATAAAGAGTGTGTGGTGGAACTTACGATGTCCATCTGTGTGTGACCGGGCCAGCGTCCACAACAGCTTACAGCAATTCCATTTTAGTCACCATCAAATTACTTTCCTTGAGATGACATATACTTCCTGTACTCATCTTTTGTCCCTGTGTCTAGCTCATTTTGCAATTTTCTCCTGTATTTCTAACATGATAGCAAACTGTATTCCCTTCAGTGTCAGATTTAATTTCGGGAGCAAGAAAAAGTTGCAGAGAGCAATATCTGGCAAAAGCGGAGGTTGTAAGGCAACAACCACATAGTTTTTGACCAAAAACTCTTTGAGAGATTGCGCAGTGTGTGTAGCCGCAGTGTGCCACTGCTTCAGACATTTTTTTTCCTTGAAGCTTCAGCAGTCAATATAATGTTGCATGTTAACAATGTGTTCTTGAGAAACTATCTTTTTATTAACAAATCTCATAATGCTGAAAAACATGATCATTGTTGTCTTAATGCATGATATGACCTGACATTCTTTTCTCATTGACTGGAGACAACGCACACAATATTTTTGAATAAGTGTCTCACTCAGGACAATAAGCACAACTGATTAATTCAGCAAAGTGTCACTCGGTGGATGGTTTAACAGGACCGTCGGCATGTGATATCTAGTGGCACAGTCGTATTGACCGATTTGAGGAATTTATAGGTCCCCTCTCATACTGTGCTGCTTTTGTGAAATTTCATTAAATGTTGCTTATGATTCATGAATAGTTACAAAAAAGGAAAAAGCAAAGTGGAGAGCCATTTGAAATTTGATTCTCACCACTTTACATTGTAATAAATATTTTAGCACTATTACATTCTTAATCGCTCTTTTGCAAAATGTATTGTAAATAAGCAACTGAGAATGTTTGGTATGCATAAATGCATATATAATGCAGTATTAAAAAGTTGTCTATTAATTATTCTTTTGTTACCTCTATACACTTACCCATTGTTTAGAAGTCTCCATCTTCATGTTTTTGTGACAGATAAATATGAAGATGCAGCTTTAATTCATTCATTCATCATTTATGTGTGAACCCAAATTGTTCTATACAGAGTTACAGAGATGTGACACAATGCTATCTCAGTGCATTGAAACTCTCAGATAGGTGAAAAAATGAAAACGTGTTCATTCTGAATTGTATTATTATAAAAGCATAATGTATTATCCTGTCTTTCTGTAATACTTTCAGCTGTTTGACACAACTGATGAAGGCTAAACTGATTAAATGCTGTGTTTTTATCTTTCTTTTTGTTTTTTTTCAGCATCTAATTATTACTTCTTATGATTAGCTTTAAAATGGAGCCAAATCATACATTTAAATTCATTCATTGACATCAAATTGTGCTTGGAGATGTGCTTTTTTGCCCGCTTATTGTGAATTACTGTATGTAAAACATTTTTTATTAAAACAAAATTTGCGGCACCAGCTCCTAGCATTAATATGAGTTATTTGCAAAATATAAGTCAAACACAAACTGTTATTTGGAAGCACTGGATTATATTTATTATTATAACTTGATAAACTAGGCATACAATTTATCATTAACCTTGCTATGAGTATGACTTCATACAGCACCTTATTTTACTGGATTTGCATTTTGCAATTTTGCAAGACAAAATTAAATCTCATTACATACAGTCTGCTGTTAATTTTAACAGTGAACTGGTTCAGAAACAGGGTATTGATTGCTCATTAGCATAGAATGAACTGGTAATTATTTAATCACTAGCTTATTTATTGAGACTTTCAATCGTAAGTGACATTTGCTATGTACAGTACTTGATAAAATATTTTTTACAAATGCCTCTTCTTTTTTATCACATTCTATAGATTTGCTTAATTTGCTTTTTTCTGCTTTCTTTGAGATTATTTATATGGATTTATCTAAACTACTGTATACTGTAACATAAAAGCATAGTTAGGTCTTGCTGTAGGCATAGGCCAAGTGGACACCGTCTTAGGGGTGCCAAAAGCACTCCATGAGCACCCCTGCCAACTGAAGATGCAAGCTGATCCTTCACCCTGCTTGTCAATTTCAAATTCAATTGGGAAGGCACTGGTCTTTAAGGGGGACCAAATCCATGTGGATCAAAAATGGGGAATCTGTTTTGGATGTGTCTTTCTGGGTGCTTCCAGCCATCACATTGCAACCTTGTATCAGTAAATAACAGGGGCTCTAAATGTTTGTTGGTCCAGCTCCTGCCTCTGCCTCAGGCTTTAAGTTTTAAAATGTCACTTAGAGTACAAGTATAAATGGAAGTGACTATTTTTAGGCTCTGCAGATATACAGTGCATCCGGAAAGTATTCACAGCGCATCACTTTATTCCAAAATGGATAAAATAAATTTTTTTCCTCAGAATTCTTCACACAATACCCCATAATGACAATGTGAAAAAAGTTTACTTGGTTTTTGCAAATTTATTAAAAATAAAAAAAAATGAGAAATCACATGTACATAAGTATTCGCAGCCTTTGCTCAATACTTTGTCGATGCACCTTTGGCAGCAATTACAGCCTTAAGTCTTTTTGAATATGATGCCACAAGCTTGGCACACCTATCCTTGGCCAGTTTCGCCCATTCCTCTTTGTAACACCTCTCAAGCTCCATCAGGTTGGATGAGAAGCGTTGGTGCACAGCCATTTTAAGATCTCTCCAGAGATGTTCAATCGGGTTCAAGTCTGGGCTCTGGCTGGGCCACTCAAAAACATTCACAGAGTTGTCCTGAAGCCACTCCTTTGATATCTTGGTTGTGTGCTTAGGGTCGTTGTCCTGTCGAAAGATGAACCGTCGCCCCAGTCTGAGGTCAAGAACGCTCTGGAGCAGGTTTTCATCCAGGATGTCTCTGTACATTGCTGCAGTCATCTTTCCCTTTATTCTGACTAGTCTCCCAGTTCCTGCCGCTGAAAAACATCCCTACAGCATGATGTTGCCACCACCATGCTTCACTGTAGGGATGATATTGGCCTGGTGATGAGCGGTGCCTGGTTTCCTCCAAACGTGACACCTGCCATTCACACCAAAGAGTTCAATCATGTCTCATCAGACCAGAGAATTTTGTTTCTCATGGTCTGAGAGTCCTTCAGGTGCATTTTGGCAAACTCCAGGTGGGCTGCCATGTGCCTTTTACTAAGGAGTGGCTTCCGTCTGGCCACTCTACCATACAGGCCTGATTGGTGGATTGCTGCAGAGATGGTTATCCTACTGGAAGGTTCTCCAGGCCACTGTGCTCATTGGAACCTTCAAAGCAGCAGAACTTTTTCTGTAACCTTCCCCAGATTTGTGCCTTGACACAATCCTGTCTCGGAGGTCTACAGACAATTCCTTTGACTTCATGCTTAGTTTGTGCTCTGACATGAACTGTCAACTGTGGAACCTGATATAGACAGGTGTGTGCCTTTCCAAATCATGTCCAATCAACTGAATTTACCACAGGTGGACTCCAATTAGGCTGCAGAAACATCTCAAGGATGATCAGGGGAAACAGGATGCACATGAGCTCAATTTTGAGCTTCATGGCAAAGGCTGTGAATACTTATGTACATGTGCTTTCTCAATATTTTTATTTTTAATAAATTTTCAAAAACCTCAAGTAAACTTTTTTCACGTTGTCATTATGGGGTGTTGTGTGTAGAATTCTGAGGAAAAAAATGAATTTAATCCATTTTGGAATAAAGCTGTAACATAACAAAATGTGGAAAAAGTGATGCGCTGTGAATACTTTCTGGATGCACTGTATATACTGTATCTTGTTTGTTAGTTGTTTTTAGAATATGTACAATGGGACCATCAATAACATCAAGCCAATTTCTGAACCTTTTTTTCAAGTTGAAGATTATAGTGCAGCAAATTTATAAAATTATATGACAAATCCAAACCCTGATCAATACACCACTCTCTCTAAAAAAAATCTACTCATACACGCAAACTGGGCCCATTTTTAACCACTTTTTAACCTAAATTGTACCTCTGGGATGTATGAGGAATATGGAATATACAGAATATATTGAGGACTAACAAAAAAACTACACTGCCCAAGCCAGTTCCCAGCAGTAATAAGGCCAGACATTTGAAACTGGGTGGTCTTTGGCAAAGTACAATGGACCACAGAATCCATCTACATCATCCACAATACTTTACGATTCATCTGCTTGCAAAACACTGAAAAACATTGGGATTTCTCATAGTTTGTGATACAAGGAATTTGGGTAATGTAGGCAAGTTTTTCACTGAAAGGAGTCATATTTTAAGACAGATGGATGCTGGTGCTGGACAATTTGATAATTTGTTGTTGTCTTGGCAGACAAAACCTGAAGAATAAGCTTATTTGTTTCTTGTTGCAGTATTAAGAACTTAAATAAAGAAATCATTGTCAATAAACTAAGGAGAATATTAAAGAAATAACTCAAGTCAAAAAAGCACATTTAAATTCAGGCAGGTTAACTCAAACCTTAACTTTGAGCCATTTTAATTTAGACCTGACAAAACTTACAGATTTTCCAGCCACCATGCTATGCCATTGAAGCAGTATGCTGAAATGACCAGGGTTTACGGAGAAGCAACCCAAGTGTCATCAGAGCATCATACAATACGCACAGAGTCCCCACTACATAAATACAGACACTGGAAGGAATGACATGTGTTGCCCTACCAGGTCAGGAAAAAGGAATTGCTAAGGGGGAGGTGTTTTAGGTGTCCAGAAAAACCAGAAACCATGAGCACCAAAGTATAAGAGTGAGGTACCTACATCTGAACAGAAGCAGGCTAGGTTTCTCCAGGACTACAGGGGGGCATTAAACCCAACAGTCACTAGGGTTGTCTGACCCTCCTGGGAAAATGTGGGACCATGGAGAAAATGCCAGAGGTGGCAACATACCCTGGTTGACAAGGGGCCAGCAAACCCAGGAGGGACTGAATATACATTTGGCCAGGGGTTGCCAAGAGCAAGAGCAGCTCCAAGATATCAAATGGTCAGACGCTTTTGCGGCAATCCTGCAAAGCAGAGTTGGAGGTGCTCTGTCTTTGTAACTGAGAAGACAGGGTCTAGTGGAACCGTTTCCCTGACGAGAAGCTGACAGGAGTATAAGAATGTTCAAGAGTGTGATCCTCCATCAACACAGGACAGTAGGCCCACAAAATGCTAAAGTGAAGGCAATATGATTAGTTGTATTTGGTCATCTACCAAGAGTCAGGAAAGATAGACTAGTAAGAGGCCATATGTCTTCTGGATGACAGGCGATATAAAATGATTCCTAGGTAAGTGAGCTAATGTTTCCTATTAAAATGTGAAGTCATTGAGCACTGGCAGAAAGGCTGAAAAAGTGACAGAGTTCTTTTTTTTTAAAAGTTTCCATTGTTTATCACTCCCCTATACTGATTTTACTTTTCAAGTAAAAATAACTCTAAGATTTCAGGCATTATTACAGCTGTGAAGAGAGGTGAAGATGGTACTGTCTTTTAACTATAGGAAGAAGAATGATCCTACACAACCTCATTTTGTGCAAAATGTTTTCTTTATTTGTGGTGTACAGCATCAGAAATTATTCTGCTACAGACAGCATTGCAGTATTGTCAGGCCAGTTGACAGGCACCCATTGGTAGCTCATTCTTGACTATTATAGGTAAATGGCATCATAGAGAATGTAGTATATGAAAACAATAAATGATGGTTGGGTGGTTATTATGTGGCTATTAAAGGGAAAAAAGGTGATAGATGGAAGTTCTAAATGCAGCTGAAACAGAGACCCTCATTGGTGACTACAGTCTGTTTCCATCATTAATGGAATTATATTTCAGGGTGACAACAGTCAAGGTCCAAAAATGTGGGAGGACTTCAGTAGAGGATATACTTTAGCAAGTCTGGGAACATGTAGGACTTTCACTGGAGAAACTGAAAAATATTGCTACAAGTAGGGTGTCCATTTTATGATAATGCACCCATGAACCCCATCCCAAAAAGTATATAGAAATTGAAGATGAATAAATCCAGCTAGTGCAGTAAATAGTCTACTTGTATGTTTTAATCAATTAACATAATTTTATCTGATTAGTAACAGAGTAGAGCTCCATGTACCCATCTTTTTATTTCTGGACTTATCCATTCATTTTAAAATCCAGCTTATCAGTTTCAGTTTCAGGGAGGGTTGAAACCTAACCCAGCATCACTGGTTACAAGACAGGAAAAAAGGCAACAGTCTATCACAGGGCACTTATTCACATTTAGTTATTTGGCTGACATCTTTGTCCAAGGTGACTTATAATGTTTCAGATACAGTTGGTTACATTTCCTCTAATTGGGGCACAGGCAGATGAAGTGACCTGCTCATGGTCACACAGTGTCAGTAGCGGGATGTGATCTCACAACCTCAGGGTTTGAAGTCCAAAGCCTTATTCACTGCTCCACACTGCCTACAACATTTCAGATATAATTGGTTACATTTCCATTTTTGCAGCAAAGGCAGGTAAAGTGACTTTCTCATGTTCACAAACTGTCAGTTGTTGGAAGTGATGCCAGTCCCTCAAGGCTTGAAGTCCAAAGCCTTAACCACTACACAACACCACCTGCCTGACTTTCAAACATGAGTTGTTACTTAAGCCCACTCTCCCTGAATTGTGTGACAGCAAAGCTTTCCAATACTCCACTGTATCTCCAATCTATAATTTTAACATAGAAAAACGGGACCTTTGATACACTCTGCCAGTTCTGCAATAGTATTAACAGCACAGAAAGCATTCTAAATCTTCACCTCACTCCTTTGATCTAATGATTGCCTGAGCGGTATGCTAAATGTTCATTGGTGGCACCATGAATTATTTGAGCCATATGCATTTGGTAGAAGTGTACAATTGATTTTATTCATTTATTTATTTAAAATTGCCACCTTTAAAAAGTGACCTTTGGAAGTGTAACTAGATGCAGCCAAATGCAATTATACTTTGATTAGCTACATATAACAAATGCCTTTAAAGATGCCTATTGAATCAGAGCTCTGCAAAACAAAAAACAATGTCTCATTCTCAAATTTTCTGATAACTGGTATACATCAGAAATTCATCTATACGCCACTTAACTCTTATTGTAAGTCTGAAAAGCGTAACATCCAGGTTTGACAAGGCTGGTTGAACACAAGAGTCGCCCATCTGCCTGTATTATGGAGACCAGGAATCAACATCTGAGAATGACAGTTTCAAGTAGCCAAACACACTTATGCCAAATGTCAGCATACATAGAAAATTAAATAAGCAGGTGGAGAAAAAATCAGATTAGCAGACTGTGACTGCACCCTTTACACAACAGTTTTCTGCACACATCACACAGAACTTAAAGCACATGCATCCAGATTTTGTGTGAATCAGTGTTAATTTTCAGCCTTAGTCAAACCCAGTTCTATGTCAGAAAACGGAATATTTCAATACAATACAATTGCAGTAACCCTATATAGTGTATTTTGTATCCTCTGCAAATAGCACGGATTCTAGTGAGCAAGGAAAATGTTATCTTCAGTAATCAAAAAAGATTGATATTTGGAGTTTAATTATTAATGATTAAAGAAGGAATCCAAGAGTTTTATTTTCAACTACTGTTCATCTTCTAAACCCAGCTCAGTCAATAAAATGCCCCCTGAAAACATCTATTGAAAGATGTGAGGCTTTTGCCACATTTTTAAACAAAAAATAAATGATATTAAATATAATGTAATACATCCTTCCAAAATGAATCCCTTTGAACCTCAACTTCCTTCACTCACATAGGTCTACCTGAACTACGTTGAATAATTTCTCAAGTAACACATTTAACACGTGTGTCACGTTCACAGTTCCAACTGACTTTTCTCAAAGAAATCCGATTAGTGCTTATTGATAATGTGCCTGACATAGTGAACTTGTCATTAGTCGCACGGGTCTACTAAGATTGTCTAAAGACTGCAGTTATTAAAATCTCTTCTCATCAAAAATAATCTCCCCTCCTCTGTCTTTGACAACGTAAGACCTATTGCTAACCTACCTTTTTTAAGTAAAACTCTAGAAGAAGCAATTTTCAATAATTAATTAATTATTTTAAAAAACATTTTATTCTTAATAAGTTTCAATTAGTTTTTAGAACACATCTTAGTGTAGGGGTGGCACGGTGGCGCGGTGGCGCAGTGGTAGCACTGCTGCCTCGCAGTTAGGAGACCTAACATGGAGTTTGCATGTTCTCCCCGTGTCTGCGTGGGTTTCCTCCGGGCACTCCGGTTTCCTCCCACAGTCCAAAGACATGCAGGTTAGGTGGATTGGCGATTCTAAATTGGCCCTAGTGTGTGCTTGGTGTGTGTGTATGTGTGTCCTGCGGTGGGTTGGCACCCTGCCCGAGATTGGTTCCTGCCTTGTGCCCTGTGTTGGCTGTGATCGGCTCCAGCAGACCCCCGTGACCCTGTGTTTGGATTCAGCGGGTTAGAAAATGGATGGATGGATGGATGGATCTTAGTGTAGACACTGCACTGGTTACAGTAGTAAATGACTTGCAGATTCATGTGAGTTTTCATTCCATATTCCACAAAAATGTAGGTACAGTTAATCGACAACAATAAACTGTCCCAGTAAGGGTTAATATGCTGTGTGCATGAGTGTGGCCTGAGATTGAGTGGTACCCCATGCAGAGTTTATTCCCACTTCACACTCAGTGTTACTAAGATGATAAATTGGATAATAATATCTAGCATGATCTCTTTTATTACTATTAATGTCTAATAATAAAAGTGTTTAATCAGACAGGAAGTCATGGTCTGACTATGTAATTTTAAAATGGATAAGCTGGATAAGTGAGTTGTTGCTCTGGGACATTTATGACATATTAGATCAGAAGAGATCTTTTGTTAAATACTCTGGCCATCTGCGATGAGGACAGGGAGAGTCAGGGTGCAGGTACACTTTTTATACTATGAGCCTCCCAAGTAAAGAGAGAGAGAGAGGGAGACAGAAACAGGTTTGAGCAGGTGGTTTACGATTTAATTACCTCTTTATCATTACTTTCTTGATTGTCTGAAGCTACCTTTGTGCATCCTTTGAAATGAGAGAAAATGAGTGACAGGAAAAGAACAGGCAACAACTGGACTGGAATGGGGGCTAAGTCTGCTTGAACCAAGAGGTTTGTTAAGGACAACATGACTGGACTTAAATTAAGGGCTAAGAGAAAGCAAAATATCTCACTTTCTTCCACATAGTGGGCAATGGTCTCTCTGGCATTTTCTGTTCAGAGGAGAGGTCTTTTCTGTTGCCCTATGCAGATGACATGTCGGATGAAGGGCCACGCAGAACCATGTTGGACTAGATATTAATCGACATACTAAGACATAACGCCACTAGGTAATGTAAGAATATTGGATTCTTAACATGAACAAGGTCATATTGTTATTATTTTGCCAACACTCACATTTGTACTTTGTTTATTATTTTGGGCATATTATCTATAATACATGATAAATAAGAGATGAAGAGTATTGATCTACAGTAGCAGTTTTTCCTGACAGTGTGATAATGGTATGGCATTTGTGGCATCCTGTTATGGTTCATGTAATAAATCCCACCACTGAATCAGTAACTTAACGGGGGAGTGGATTGCATGATCAATGATCCCCTGAATGATGTCATCGGGAGTCGTGTACTCCTGATGGGTCCACCTATGGTAGCAATGACAGAGTTGAAATCCTGACTGACACTGACTCAACAACCAATCCCACCAAGGTTCCATCGAAAGTGGTGCACCTTCCTGCCGTCCCTCATCTACTGCACATGGCTTGCCACATGGATAGCCAACAGGAAGAGAAGCAGTGTGCTTGAGGATTGTGTACCCTCACTACTACTGATATCAACAACTCCTTTGTACAGAAACTTCCTTCCATCCATCTTCCTCATCCTTTTTCCTGTACAAATGGATGGACAGCGTCATCGTCGGAGTGACAGGCAGCCATGGCTGACTGACTGATTGATGTCATAAATAGTATAACAGGGAATAGGGTCACCCTAGGACCCTACTACAACAAAGCAGAAAGACACCTGCTGTATTAGCAAGCTTTTTTCTCTGGTCATTAAACAAAGATTATTGAGGTATCTATGTAAATTATTATTTTTAGGTATTTATCTGACACCTTTGTACAAGAAAACTTGAATTGTTCGACATGGTATTAGTTGTTAATGGATTTCTTTTTACAGATGGTACACTGCCTATCAGATCAATAGTTCTAGAATGAGCCAGACAGGGACCCTAACAAAGCTAAATGGAGCTTTTATAGGGAACTGTGGGTGTACTTTAAAATGATTACAACACCAGATGCAGGTAATTTGACAAGTCAGCTATATTTACTTGAATGGTTTAAACAGTACAGTACTCTAAAGTGTTTAGTGTCACTGTTTTATTAGTCAGTGGGTCTTAAAAGGACTCTGAAGCAAATGAAAGCCTATGGACTTTCTAGCTAAGCGAACATGTGTACAGCAGCTGTCAGAACACTCAGTTGTATCTGTTATAATACCTTATAAAAATTAATCTTCAGTAATTTAGGCTAAAGTGAAATTTGATCATATTTTGATTTTAAAGGCATTGAATGAATAGTAAGGTAATCCAACATGTCTCTGTGGTATAATTCAAATAAATATAACTTGCCTGGAAGTCAAATAATTATTTAATATTAGCCACCCCAATGGCTCTGCCTGCATAGATGTGAAACAGAGTAAACTTTAAAAATCGATAAACAAAAATGTATTACTAGCTAAGCGGAGGCAAGTTACACTCTAATTGGAATAAGAAGATAAATGCCAGGAGGACATGGGTGATGATTTGGTCCCTGCTGGTTACCCATCTTATAGGGTTGCCAAGGATAGAAGTTGAAGCTGATGGATGCAGGCAGTGTGGTGTAGTGAATTAAGGCTTTGGACTTCAAATCCTGATGATGTGGGTTCAAATCTTGCAATTGACACTGTGTGACCATGAGCAAGTCACTTGGCCTGCCTGTACTCAAATTGGGAAAACCAAAAAGAAGTGTAATCAATTGTATCATAAAATGTGACCTTGGATAAAGGCGTCAGCCAAATAAGTAAATGCAAATGGGATGCATCAGGCATCCTGAGCTCCAAAACAGCAATTGTCCTTTAATGGGCATAATGCATGCAGGCTTTACTGTTGTAACACTTGCTTTATTAAATAATTGAAGACTGGAAGCCTGATTCTCCGAGGTCTGTGAGAAATTATTAGATGTTACGTCTAAAAAAATAAACATATATGAAACAGCATTCCCTACAATGCCCACAATAAATTCTTGCAATTATATAGAATAAAGGATGGTTGAGTCATTTGGGAATTTTCCAATGAGAAATATATGCTTAATCTTCAATAAATATGTAAGTGCACAAACCATTCATGAAATTGTAAACTTCATTTCAATACAAAGAGGATAAATGTGTAATGTTATTAACACTGAGATTATTTTCCTACATTCAAATGACATTAAGCTTACTTTAGGTTAATAGTGCATCACACTGTATTGTATAAGTTAATGTATTTGAGAGTGTTCCCTATGATGGACTGATGGCCAATCCAACATTAGCATCTGCCTTGCAGATGACCAACAATGCCAGAACAGACTCACTATGACCATGAATCAGATGTTCTGATAAAGGTACCAGTAATCGATTGTGGATAAAGGATACCACCACTATGCACAATTAGACTCACCTTACACACTTTGCACACATGTTTTATGTGTTCTACAAAAAGGAAGGATATGATCACTTGGTATCTGAGCTGTTTGTTTAAGAACCTCTGGGGTGGAATGTCATAAACGATTAGCCATTTAAGTATATTGTAAAGCAGAGATTAGCTGGGCCTAGATACTGCCAGAGACTTTCGGAATTGAACGGTGTAGGCATTTCATCTTTAATTCCAACATTTCATCCTGAACATAAATGATGAAATTAGCCTTAGAATGGATCATGTAAATGGCTACTACATGCTATTCCTCTCTGAGTCTACAGTTGGTGCTTATGTTCGTGAAGATGACCCACTGGCAGAAAATTCACTTCTCCCATAGTGCAGGGGTATTATGCAACTGGATAAGAAGAGAGTCTATATGCGTACTGGCTAGGGTGCCAAAACTATATTCAAATGTTTACAGAGGGTATTATGTGTTCATTATTTTGTTATAAGGGGTGGTAACACAGTGGTTAGCACTGCTGCCTCACAACTACAGGGCCCTAAACTTGATTCTGGGACAGGTATCTTTCAGTGAGGAGTCTGGGGGTTGTCTCATTGTGTTCTTCTCCAAGTATTTTCAATTTCTTCCAAAGTGATAAAGATGTGCTTGTTAGGTTAACTGGAAACTCTTGATTTATATGGTGTCACACACGTGCATTTAGGAGACAGCTAAAGGGCCTGGGGAACTGTAATACTACACCCGTCCAGGAGGTGGTAGAGTGTGCTGACTGTCTCTCTCAGGTCCTTGTAGGCCATTCACGGGAAATCTCACCAGGTTCCGGAGCCGCTGATGATGTCACTTCCGGATCCGGACTAAATTACATCATTTCCTTTCAAGCCCTTAAAACCGCCATTTTACCTCCAAATAATCAGTTCTGTTTTGGACTCTGTCTTGTGAACAAATAATACTAACCTTTTGCTGCTGGGAAATAATATATGGGTGGCTGCCCCAAACCTTTATGATGTCTGAAGTCTCATTACTATCACAATGGGTGAATATCACGATTGACTGCAAAGCTACATGAAGTTGTTACTGTTCTTATAAGCTGTTCCAGTTTTGTAATAAACAAAGTGGATCTGAAAAATGATTGAATGAATGGATGATTTTTGACACTGCATCAAACAAACCATCAGATGACCAAGCTGTTTTTCAATGTTTTCTATAGGCAGTTTTGCATTGTGACAAATCTGTGTTAATTCTTGAATAAAGTAAGCAATATCAAACTGCTATTTCTGCTCTGTTGCTCATAGTTGCTCCAAATAACTTTATTCATGAAAAGCTCAAATAAAACTGGGTTTATTCCAATAAAATAAATACATTAGCTAGGTTCAAATCAGTTCAGCACATTCCTGTTGCATATTTCTTGGAGTAATTCCAAGATTACAAAAGCAGTACATATATTACAAAAAAGAAAAGAGTAGACAATAGGATACTTATACTGAAAAAAACATAAAGAAAATAAATCATCAAGAAATAAAAAAGTTATCTCCTAACCACTGCTGAAGCATGTGCAGTTATGTTATGTTGCCAATTTAAAATTATTACATTTGCCTCAGTTTTATTAGAAGGTTTAATTAATTACTCTCTACAAAACATTGCTAATGTATTGTTCATACTTTGTCTTTTATGCTTATTTTGATTAGTGTGACTGTGACCTGAAGACTGGCCTTGCAGCAAGGCATGCCATTCCATATAACATTGCATGTTTTTACAACATAGCAATCTGACAGCATGCATTTAGGAGTAAACAGATTAAACAAAAGAAGATACCAAAAGAGCTGTTAATGATTTTAAGTATCAATATCAATTAAAAAAATTTAAATTATTGATTGGGTAAAGTTTCAAAAGGTGTCTGAAAAGTAGTGGCAGTCTTGCAAAGGATGCTGAAGACACTGGGAGTAGCAGGATAGAACAAGGATAGAAAAATAGCAACAGGGTGAGTGCCAATTGTTTAGAAGTTCTCCAGCTAGTTTAATGGCCACACAGTTAGTCTCTTATGTTACTTATAAACCATTGTTGAGAAGGAACTGTCGCTTTAAATGTTAAATGGGACTCAGAAGAGCAGGCGCACCTGGGTCTGGCAGAGGGAAACTAGGAGTATTGTCCCATTGTTTATATACTGCTAATAAGGCTTAGGGTATACATTTGTCCCCTCTCCCACCGGTCTGGTGAGAACTAGAGTTAGAAACATTGCCTCAAATGGGAGAAAGATGGAACAATATATAAGGATTTTGTTTATTAGAAGAATGGTAAGGAGAGAGAGCTCTGTACTGGATTGATAGGAAAGTAGACCACTCTACCCACCTGATTAGAAAGGCTATAATTGTTTGTACTTTGCTTTCTTCCTTTATTGTTACCTTTCCTTTTGGTAAAAAAGGTAATTTGGAGATATTTTATGTGTTTTAAAGTTTTTAATACAATTTTGTAAAGGACTATTAACATAATTTGAATTTTGTTACAATCTCATGAGAATAAAAACTGTTAATTGTGCATTTTTGCTCTGAAGTGCATTCATCCTTCTGAAAATAATCTGATCATTGATTTATTGTGCTTGGTCTGGGAATGAATGCAGTTTGTCCTCTCTAAACTTGATCTGTCAGTGTAAACAGTTATAGATTTTGACAGGGCATTAAAGACTATAAAAGAGGTGATTGACATTTGGGGCATCAAAGGTAATATACAGAACAAAACAGTATTTTCTTTCAGTAGGACTTTCTGTATTATCTGTGTTGCTTGTGTGTTTATATTATTTTATTAGCAGGAATATCGATGGTGAGCACGGAAGCCAATAGGGGGCATGCAGTATTATTTTTGTATAGTTTTCTCAAAATAATGGAATATTTTTCTCAAGGAAGTGCGATATGATTAGTTCTTCGTATTGTTTTCTTGAAATAACAAAATACAGTAATTGCCACAAGATCCTCAACAAAATTAAACTGTTCTTTTGAGGTAACATAATGTTTCCCAAAGCATTATCGCTTAATGTTTAGCTTCTTGCATATGATATGAACTCTGGATTATGGGTCCCTAAAGTTCTTGTGAAGTAGAATCATGTTTGGTCCATGAAGGTATTGAGCAAAGAAGATGCAGGAGACTCTGAAGACGTGGGCCAAATGACATTTAACACATAGACAGCCATGATAAACTCATAATGGGAGTTGGCGTGTTAGGGTTAGGGTTTGCCTAAAGATAAACAGATCAGATCTCATTACCGAAATTGTGCCTATGTTAGTCGCTGCAGTTTGACACAAAGCAATGAAAAGCAGACAAATCATCCAATATAATTACTCCTCTAGCGGTAATACATGATGTAAAAAGTCTTATATTTGTGTACATATCATACAAGTTTTAAATCACTTGCTATCAAAAAAATTTTCAGTAGTTGTCATGAACTTCTTTGAGAAATGTACCTCAACACAACAATGAAAAATAATGATATTGCATGTCCTCATTAAGCAATCATTTCTCCTTTTTTATTGTCAATGTACTGTAACTAATAGTCACTTGGATCATAAGGGACTACAACAATCATTAATTCAACAATTCAATTACTGAATACACCAGAGCAGCACTAGGCACATAAGAAGGACCCAAATTGGCCAGCACACCAGTGCATTGTCAGGCACACTCTCACCCAATTACATTCACTAATATGGGAAAATTTTGTGGTGTCAAATAACCTAACAGAGGATAAGGGAGAATTCTGATTCTAAGCATGCAGCCACCAGTTCAGTGTCCATTATTGCGCCACCATACCACGCACAAGGTCAATCTGATAAATTAAGATGATATTAATGTAGGAACCATGGTTTAAGTCCTACCAACATCAACATCTGTATTCTGGACTGAGATGACAGAGTGACAATAATAGGAAGAACAATTGTAAAGTTTGTGTTTTTTTCATCTTCGTCTGTAAACAGATCTTCCCTGTTTTTGCTACCAGCAATGCATAACTGGCAAGTACCTGTCTAGGCATCCCACAGGGAACAAAAAGAGCTGAAGCATGATTGATGAGACCAATAAAAACACAAAATCTTCAAGGTTGAAAAAGTGACCAGTGAAGCAACGTTCATAAACAAAGGATGATTGATACAGGTGACATACACCGGGCCTTCACTATCCTGATTCAGAAGCCAAATCAGCAACCAACAGACTGCCAAGGCCTCAGCAACTGAATCTCTGGCAATTTGTTTTTCTCTTTAAAACACATTTAGAATAAACAGGCGTCGAAAAAACATTTAACTGCACTAACAGAACTGTAAAACTTCATCAAATCAGTATTGGACTTGCATCTGATTTCCCAAATATGTGAATGTCAGATTAATTAGGGTGTGTGAATAATTATGCCCCATATTGGACTCTTATCTTTTCTATACTGCTTTAAAATTCTACTGGGGCTTTGGCTCCTTGCAGCCCTGTAATTGAATACTTATCAGCTAACATTTATTTATTTGTTGGATTGTTTATTAATTACTTTATCTGACTGTCTATACATATTTATTTTGTTTTTAACACATTCATAGCTTGTTCACCCAGCATAATGTTACTTGAATAACCACTGGATGAAACCACATTACTCAGTGGAATTGATCAATTATTTGCACACTAACATTTTAACATGACTAACGATGAAAATATTTTTTGGCCATCTAGCACCAGACTAAAATATAAAGGAAGCAATATATCACATAAAAGAAAAAAGTGGGTGCAGGGCAAATTACACATGAATTCACATGAATAAAACAAAAATTTGGGCCACAGGTCAATCAATTTTCTCCAGATTCTGATCTCTTTACCTGGCAGCCATTATATGCTCCAGGATCCAACTTTATAAATACCTAGCTGTGTAAGCCTGTACTGTAAAAAGCCCAGGGTCCTAGAAACTATTCGTCAGAAAAAAAATGAAAATGTAGAGATGTCAGGTAATTGAAAGGAACTACTCTGGGCATCTTTCTCCTAGGAGGATTCGTTTTGTCGACGTGCTCGCTTCGCTTGTGCATTAGCGGCAGGAGGAAAAGTGAAAGGGATACCGTTTTGCCGATGTTAATGACTAAGCGACTTTGTCTTTCTTCTGAAGTTTCGTTTTGCTGCTGTGCTGGCCTCGCTTGTGTTATTAGCGGCTAAGCGAGGTTTTTGTTTCCTCGGAGGCGGAGCCCTTACCCCGACTCCACCTATCATTTCCGGGCCAGACAGACACACACTTACACGCATAGACATTTATATATAAGATAATACCAACATCAGTGTTCACTTGACAGAAGTAAGTCCGTTATAGGTGTGCTGGAGCACTATTAGCCACTGGCTTGATCCACCATGATTTGTTAAAAGTTGCTACAGGTTAACAGCCATTAAAATAAATAATGAAATGAAGCCCACCAGGCACCAACCTCCTGGTGAAACAGTTTTCAACATAGCTGATTATCACAGTCAGGTTTCTATAGGGACAATACTTCACTATAAAGGAGATCAGGTCCTCCTTGTGTGGAGTTCATCATGTTCTCTCTGTGTCTGCATGCAAGTAAATATTACAGTAATGCTAAATGTCTTGTCACAAAAGAAATTCTACAAACAGTTAACACTTTGTTAAAGTAGTAGATATTAAACTATTTAGGACACTGCACTGGACTTGAATTATTTCTTACATTTTTAAAGTTTGTCTTGTTTCAGTACTACGTGGGCAGAGCCATGGGAGACAGCTAGCTTGGAATAAACACAACCTGCATATTCATACTGTGATACACTTTATTTTGTAGTAAATGGCCTCTTTCTCTCAATGCTCTCATTGCTGTGTGATTAATGAAGAACAGTTTCTCATAAGTGTTACCTCTCTTTTATATCCTGGTGAAACAGAAGGTCTTACAAAGAGCATTGTTAGAATCTTGTATTGAAATAGCAAAAAATTCAGTGAAGAATTTATTCCATTTGATTACCTTTAAAAAAATAGAAATGTGGTGAATTGGAAACTACTAATTATGGCAATTCTGTTTTGGTGAAAAATGGGTATTAAACATTTTAAAATATTTGAAAACATCTGTTTTAAAACAAAAGCCTATCAGTTTTATCCATTTGTAAATTTCCCCAATTAGGAAATAAAATATAGCCCATCAATTATTTTTTTATTGTTATCGAGGGTACCAACAGTTTTCATGTACACTATCAATCAACAAATTCAAAACATTTTAAAACTGGTTTCCTACATCATTAATTTACCATATAACATAATTTATCAAGTACAAGATCATCTGTCCATTAGTGTTCCAACTTACTGTATGTCAAGAAACCCATGAAGACAGCATCTCCAAATGTTTTGCTTTACAAAGATATCCTAATTCAGGTACAACTAAAGCTGAACTCATAGGTCATCAAACCTCAGAGGCAGTTTTAGGTGTCACCTCACCTTATTACTTTGTTTCTTCTTCAACATACTGACGGCACTTCAGGTAGGCATCTGTATTTTTTATTGAGAAAAGGTATTATGAACAATGCTGGGATATATGGTTATGCAGCAATCTTCTGTGAAGTTGTGAAGTCATATCAAAGGGTATTCTATTATGTTCATTACCAATTTTGGCAAATGGTGCAAAGCAGAAATCAACTTCAGATTCAATGGTGTATTTGCATGTGTGTATGTCCTCGATTTTGTACTGTGATTAACTGTCATCTTACCCATGGATTTATTCACCATAAAGCTTGAAGAGCTCACCTGATAATTTACAAAGCACACAAGGTAGCCATTCAAGGTAAGAAATATCACATACTGTATTAAATAATGAAGTGAATAAAAACTCAAAGGGAAATGAATCCTAAGAAGAGCCTTTAAAGATATAAAAATGAAAATAGTTTAAATACAATTAGATTAAAAGTAGGATTTGATAAAAAGCATTAAATAGTATTAGCTTGGTGCTGTAGATATAGAAAATTGTGAGGATCTGAATCGTTTTAAGCACACATTTTTGGTGTATGTTTTCATGCCTCCTACTGTAGTTAAAATGACCGTGCTTCTCTGTTACTCCAATTTACCTCAGCTTCACTGACATTTCACTATGATATGGTGTCACTCATATATTAATGGATAATGTTAACTAAGAGTGTCATTTTATATTAAAATCAACCATGTCAGCACTTTTTCTGGCTTACAGAAAGCATCATGAGAGTGAAATGGAATCCCCCATATCCCTCAGAATTGTCAAAGGTGCTTTTGGCTTCAAAGTTCTGACAGGGTTATATGGGTAGTGTGTGACTGATGTCTACTCTGAGTAAACTCTGGCTTTGCACTGGACACATTTTCATGTTATTTTCTACTGTGATTACAGCTTAAACAGACTGTTCTACCATGCTTCTGCTACTTTTAGCAAAAGAATTACGAAATATCACAGTGGATTATCATGGCTCTGTCCTGATAGCTAGGGTGCAACTGCATATGACAGAAAACAAACCACTTAATGCCTATTTGCTACCTGACCTTCCCCAGGATGTCACCTGTGTTGCAACAATCATATCTCTCCTGTGTTAATTTAACACTCTAAGTGATAATATGTCCCTTACTTTCTAGAATGGAATTATATAAACACTTAAAACACGTATTAAAGAAAGAGTAACATTCCATATCTCTATCTCACCCTTGTAATGATCTGCTTTTGTATTTAATTTGTTCTAGCTTAATTTTGAATTCTTTTTGTTCTACATTTCTTCATCTTTCTGCTTTAAATATTATGTTAAGGTAGTACAGTAATCCCTCCTCGATCGCGGGGGTTGCGTTCCAGAACCCCCTTGCGATAGGTGAAAATCCATGAAGTAGAAACCATATGTTTGTATGGTTATTTTTATATATTTTAAGCCCTTATAAACTCACCCACACTGTTAACATTATTAGAGCCCTCTAGACATGAAATAACATCCTTTAGTCAAAAGTTTAAACTGAGTTCCATGACAAGACAATGGGTCTTTTAATTTATGGTACACGCTTCCTCAGTTTGTTTGCCCAGTTGATTTCATACAAGGGACACTATTGGCGGATGGCTTAGAAGCTACCCAATAAAAGCATGTATTACGTATTAACTAAAACACCTCAATGATATACGATATGCTTCCCGCGCGGTGCTTGATTGTTTGCTTCTCTCTATCTCTCTCACTCTCCCTTCCTGACGGAGGGGGTGTGAGCAGAGGGGCTGTTTGCACAGTGGCTGTTTGCCTAGAAGATACGGATGCTCCTCTACAAAATGCTGCTTTATCGCGGTGCTTCTGCATACTTAAAAGCACGTATTGATTTCTTGATTGTTTGCTTTTCTTAGCGAGCGTGCTCTCTCTGACATTATCTGCTCCTGACGGCGCTCATTTGAAGAGAAGATATGTTTGCATTCTTTTAATTGTGAGAAAGAACTGCCATCTCAGTCTTGTCATGGAGCACAGTTTAAACTTTTGACTAAAGGGTGTTATTTTCATGTCTGGAGGGCTCTAATAATGTTAACAGTGTGGGAGAGTTTATAAGGGCTTAAAATATATAAAAATAACCATACAAACATATGGTTTCTACTTCAAGGATTTTCACCTATCGCGGTGGTCTGGAACGCAACCCCCGCAATCGAGGAGGGATTACTGTATATATATAGATATGCTTACATTTAAAATCCGCGATGGAGTGAAGCCCGATATATCGAGGGATCACTGTATTTAACAATGTTGAATTTTGTTCATATTTTTATTGACACCATGCTCTTTTACAAAAGGTTATTCAATTTTGTGGATCAGTTGCTACAGCATTGTCATGAAAAATGACAATGAAAGTGTAGAGCACATAAAATTACCATTGTGATGGAATCAAAGTCAAAACTATGTGCATCTTGTTATCTGAGAATGGATAAAATCAAAACTTTCTTTATTGGTGCACAATTCCTGGTTTGACTCTCTGGTTATGAAGATTTGTAACTTTTTTCTTTGACTTTGATTTTTGGTTATGATTTTTGGTTTAATTTTATGGCAGGATGGACCTTAAGTTACAGATGTGAGCCTTGGTTCTCATTAAAATTTCATATTCTGGTCATGTTACTAATTCTTTGCTTTTCTTTGCTAGACATAAAGGCTATCTGCCATTACACCCTATCTCGTCCTTTTGATGGCATTATAAATAAAAATGAGACATGATCACTAAGAAAAGAAAAGCTAATAAAATTCTGATGTTTAAATAGTAATATCCACATGCATATCGGCCATTTTTGTAAGACACACCAACATAATGATGAGTTTATTTAATAATCTTATTATTGCAGAGGCACTAACTATCAGCTGGCAATGACAACAGCTCTGCATTAGCAGCAGTATGAGCTGGAATTCCAACATGATGAGCAGATGAGCAGCTTCAGTGTCAGTTTATAAAAATGGTGAATCTGTTCTACGATCACTAGTGTAGTGTGGCTAAATGAAATGAGCAAAAATCCATTAGCGTGCCATTTTTTCATGGGTGCATGCAATTAACTATCTTGAGATAAAACAAGCAACACACAATGGTGAAAAGGTTGTAAGGTCTCTAAATAGAAGAAAAAATAGTCCAGTACCTTCATTAGTCTGCCTATAGACAGGCAGCATCCCAAGCAGCTTGAGTCCATACTCAACAGACAGGCTTCAAGATCTAATCAGGACTAAAAATAAACCTTTCAAAATACTTTTAAATCTCCCAGGTCTAAAAAGAAAGCCCTGTCTATGGGGGAGGAAATCACAAAAACATGTTTCTTAAAGGAAAGGCCATGAAGAGTTGTTATAAATAAAGAATTTTAAAAAATAAAGAAAGACAAAAAGGGCAACAATATGCAAAATGGATTTTTCCTAAAACGTCACTCTAAGGCAAACATGTTCAAATCTACAATCCAGAAAGAGTCCAATATCCAGAAGCAAATTTCAATAAACCAAAAAAATCCAAAGAAAACAGCTCTTACAGAAGGATTTAACTTCACAAACTCCAATGGCACATTCCTCAATATAAATGTGTAGGGCAGTTCCACAATAGCTGTGTCATGGTGCCGGTGCCTTTGCCTCTTGGGGTTCTACCCACAAAACACAAGGAATAGATTCAAACAACTTAAATACACAATAAATGAATACTAATAGTAAATAAACATAACAATGTTAACACATGAAAAATAAAAGTTATAATAAAACAAAATAAACATTAGGCAAGGAGAAAGATTTAGCTGTAACATAGCAAGGTCTAGCTGAATTGTAAGAAGCTGGTCTTGGTATCTGTTACCGCAATGTTTAATGTAAAAAAATCCCATGCAAAGACATAATGCCCATGAACTTAAAACACATTTATAAATGTACCACAGTGCAGTAGGCATACTATAAATCATGCCAGATTTACACTAGGCAGCTTTGGGCATGTAAAGTAAGCATAATGTCACATGTCTAGCAGTTATACTTACAATCACTTCATGCACAGAATAGTCTTGCCTTTGTGTTAAACTGTGCTTTATGGACCAATGGTTTAGCCATCAAGCTACACTGTCTTAAAAACTTTGAGAGAAAGAGAATTACCCAGGTAACACAAAGGAATGCCCCCAGAATACTTCCAGTGAAACCTGTGAGAACATTGCTGTATTTTTCAATCAAAAAATTAATGATATTAGAGATAACATAGTATATCTCCCCAACACTGCAGAACCTCCAAAGCCCCAGTACTCCATTATAAACAAATTAAATGCTTTCACCAGGATAGATTTACCTGAATTACATAGTATAATCTCTCAACTGAAACCCTCAACCTGCGTCCTTGACCCAATACCAACAAGGTTTTTCAAAGAAATATCAGGCGTGCTAATTGACAATATTCTTGACATAGTTAATTCGTCATTAGATACGGGGTCTTCCCAGACTGTCTTAAGACTGCTGTAGTTAAACCCCTGCTCAAGAAAAATAATCTTGACCCCTCTGCTTTTGAAAATTTTAGACCCATCTCTAACCTGCCTTTCTTAAGTAAAATTCTAGAGAAGGCAGTCATTGTGCAGTTAAATGACCATCTCAATAAACATGCTATTCTTGATAAATTTCAGTCAGGCTTCAGAACAAATCACAGCACAGAAACTGCACTCGTTAAAGTAGTAAATAACTTGCGGATAAATGCAGACAGTGGCCATTTATCTGTTCTCATCCTCTTAGATTTGAGTGACGCATTTGACACCATTGATCATAATATTCTTAGAAATCGCCTTAGTCAATGGGTGGGCCTCTCTGGCAGTGTCTTAAATTGGTTTGAATCCTACCTGGCAGGGAGAAAATTCTTTGTGAGTTGTGGTAATCACATCTCAAAGACACATGATATCCTATATGGTGTTCCACAAGGCTCTATCCTGGGTCCGCTGTTATTCTCAATCTATATGCTTCCGTTAGGTCAGATTATCTCAGGTTACAACGTGAGCTACCACAGCTATGCTGATGACACACAGCTGTACTTATCTATAGCTCCTGATGACTCCGACTCTCTCGATTCACTAACAGAATGTCTTACTGGTATTTCTGAATGGATGAATAGTAATTTTCTCAAGTTAAATAAAGAGAAAACTGAAATTTTAGTAATTGTCAATAATGGATTCAATGAGGTTATCAGAAATAAACTTGATGCATTAGGATTAAAAGTTAAGACGGAAGTAAAAAACTTAGGGGTAACCGTTGACTGTAATCTGAATTTTAAATCGCATATTCATCAGACCACTAGGACAGCATTTTTTCACTTAAGAAACATAGCAAAAGTTAGACCTCTTATATCATTGAAAGATGCTGAAAAATTAATTAGTGAGGCTGGAGCTTCATTGCAACGTTCACAGGCTGGATCTTACCCTGAAACCATTTTGGACAATTTTAAACGAGATAGATGCTTCATAAAATATTTATCCCTGCGTGGAGTTTGCATGTTCTCCCCGTGTCTGCGTGGGTTTCCTCCGGGCACTCTGGTTTCCACCCACAATCCAAAGACATGCAGGTTAGGTGGATTGGTGATTCTAAATTGGCCGCTTGGTGTTTGTGTGTGTCCTGCGGTGGGTTGGCACCCTGCCCAGGATTGGTTCCTGCCTTGTGCCCTGGGATTGGCTCCAGTAGACCCCCGTGACCCTATTCGGATTCAGCAGGTTAGAAAATGGATGGATAATTGAATGCTTTGTGCATATGGACCTAGAGTGAATTCTGTATGTGGCTGCCTTCCACTCCTTTTCTGATAGGTTGAGTAAGAGATCCTTTTCCCAGTGTACTTTAGGATCTTTAAAAGGGATGGACTTTAAAATGGTTTTATATATTATAGAAATGCTGTCTGAGTCTTCAAGACTAATCAATATTTCTTCTGGAATACAAATATGTGGCAGGTGAGGAAAATTGGGCAGATTTTGTTTAGCAAAGTTTCTGATTTGGAGATAGTGGAACAATTGTGTTGATGGGAAACTAAATTTGGAATGTAATTGTTTGTAAAATGCAAAGACATTATCTATACTATCTATTATATATTATCTATATACAAATCTGTAAATGATTTAATCCCATACATTTTCCAAACATTAACACTAGAATCCCTGAAGCCTATGAAAAAACTTGTAATCCCGGCCCACCTTAAATCCCTTCACACCTCTCCATCAGCCTCTTTTGTTTTGTAAATGTGTCGATAAGCACAAGCAGCAAGCAGCATGCTTAGGGAGGATATTCATCTTGATAGTATTAATTCTCCCTTCTAAAGTGAGATGGAGGGTAGACCATCTATGCACGTCTTGTTTAATTTTGTCCATGCAAACAGCAAAATTTTGTTAATAAAAGAGCTTTATATTTACTTGTGATGTTAACCCCTAGATATTTAACCTGATCTGCAATGATAAAAGGTAGCTAAGAGCTAAGATCTTATTAGCCTTCTATAGTAATGATGTTGCAATTTAAAAATTGTTGTTTTGTTTTTTTCCTCAAACCAAAAGTTTTAATTCTGAATGTAAAGCCTGTCGTTTCCTAAAAAGTGCTTCATTTGGAGACATGGCATGTAGTTGATCTATTCTGGTAATTTCACTGATTAACTCTGAGGCCTTCTTGGTTTCCAATTTATTTTTGTGGGAGAGATATGAGATAATATGTCCTCTTAAAAATGCACACAGGACCAATTTAAAATTGATAATTTACCTCATGTGTATGTCCTTTGGATGTGAAAGGAAAACCTTAGCTGCAAGAGTTAAGCTCACTGCCATTAAACACGACTTTTAATAAGTCACAATTCAGCAGGATTGCACTTATTTATATACTCTGATGGGTTTTAAATCATTTTAATGGAGCTGAAGTAAAGTGTGAATTTCAGGTCCAAAAGACAAGTAAAAATGTACTGCCTGATGATAGGGTATTAAGGGAGAAAAATACACACTTCATAACTTTCATTTACACATAAATAGGAATAAAAATAAATTCATCTGTATACCACAGAAGGAAGGAAAACCTGTCCTTCAAAATAATTACAAACTTATTTGGAATAATCTGACACAATAATATTCAACCAGCTGTGCCAAATGAGGTTATGACTCTGTCAAAGTATTGTGATGACTTAAAGTAAATGAAGAAGCATTTTTGCCTTTGCTATTATAAATATGATTTATTTTGCCTCAGTATTTCTTGTGCATTTTCTCATAAATAATACATTATATGTTTACAATATACTGTAGTTTACCATTTAATTATGAAATAAAATTCAGAAGGATTTCATTGATTTAATTTTAATTATTTAGAAAGCTAATGAAAAAAGGTTATTTTATACATCACATTTTCAGTATATCTACAAACTCATTAACCTAATCATGGATATTAATCCATACTCAAATCAGCTAATAAAAGAAGTATGCCATTGCATAGCAATTTATATAGTCCCAAAACATGTAGCATTAGGTCACAAAGTGTCTAATTTTTATTAATATTAAAAAAGAGTAAAACAAATTTAAACATAATAAACCATTGTTGTCTGAGAAAACCATAGAGCACAGAATACCATTTTTAGTTTTTTTATATACAGTATTACATAGAATTATTCAGCATTTCTCTACATTATTATAAATTATTATAAGTTATATTTTAAAGGTCCCCTATATGGAATATTCATGTTATTGTGAACAACAGAACAGTCTTAATTGTGTATGACATTTTTCACAGTAAGAGAGGCTTGGTGGAGTTTAACTGATATTTGATTCCCAGCACAGCCAATGTCCGATTGGAGAGTTTATGTGTGTATGTGTGTATAAGTGTGCCATCTGCTGGACTGGCTGTTTCTTCTTACCTTGTGACCAAAGCTTCTTGGACAGTCTCTGCCTCCCATCAGCCATATACAGTACAATCCCTCTTAACTGGCCTTGCATTAACCGGCCGACGGATTAACCGGCCTGTTAAAATAAAATAATTTTTATTTCTTTAATCCTGAATTCTTCTTTATATAATATGAATGCACTTCCTTCTATCCTGGAAGGGGAGACGTATTTTTAAACAAGCAAACAACAAAACAGTGTTCAAATTAAATAAACTGCACTGTATCAAAAGACTTTTTTAAATAAATAATCCACTAAAACGAGTGAATTAGTGGAGGTTAAAATCCATTAGTAAAAAAACAAGTCCTTTAAAAACAAGGCAAACGAGGTTAAAACAATGACTGGAAACGGTCTCTTAAAATCCAAAGCACGGTGCCTTCTTCTTTCTACCTGGCGGCTCCTCTGCTTCGCCCATCGGGCTTCGCAACAGGGGAGTCGTCCTACCTGCAGCTGCCTTCAACACTGGTCCGGTAGCCCTCCGATCCCTGGCTACATTGGGCTCCATCCGGATCAAGACTTGGGTTCTTTCCTCAGCGGCCAGGGCGCTCACACTGGGGCTAAACCAGCCCAAAGCCTCCATGACCGCCGCTGCCTTTCGACGGCCAGTCATCTTCAATACTGGTCACTCTAGCTATGTGATCGCTCAGCTGGAGCAACCGCTTTCTTCAGCATCACGAATTCAAAGGGAACGATCGGCCACAAATACCACACCCCCTCACTAAGCTGTGAGTGCAGCCACACCACACTGTTCAGTCGTTGTATGAGAAAATCGATGATGAAGCCTTCAGGAATGTCAAAAAGGTACAGTACATACCTTAGAAATATTTTTCTGCATGAAAATAGGTATGCGTCGGATTAACCGGCCAAAACGGCAACTGGCCATGGGTCCAGTCCCGAGGTGGCCGGTTAAGAAGGATTATACTGTACTGAAAAAAAGGAAAATAAAAAAAAAAACGGTATGTGCTACAACATGTTGAAAACAAGTTACCACACAATAATGCATTTACGAGACATACATTTTGAAAAGGTAAATGATGGTAAAAGAAGTATTATGATTGTGACTTTAGCTTGATAGAAGAGTTTATTTACCTCAGTAATTCAACTATACATGAGTATTTGCCTCAGGTGGAAACGTTTTGGTACCTTGGGGTTTGATCATCAATGACCATAGACTTCACTGTCAAGTCGGTATAAATGTCACCCGAGCCTTTCCTTGATATCCAAGATTAGATTAAAATGAGTATCTTTTTGCATGTGCCCTTCTTTCATTCCCCCTTTTTTGACTTTGATTTCTGGTTAGCGTTTTAGGCTCTGTTAATTGTTTATCTGAATTCTGGTTTTGACCTATGCATTGTTTCTTCAACTATAACTTTTATCCAGGTGTTTTCTCCTAAAAAACTTCAATTGACTATCCCAGTCAGTACAATGATTATGAGGCTTACTATTTAGTATTTAATTTACATCTTCACCCCAACCTATGGTCAAGAGCTCAGGGTGGTCACATAAAGGAGATCATAAAAACTTGTTTCCCATTTGAGGTTCCTTCAAAAGGCTGCTGGGATCTCATTCCTCTTCATCTACTTAGCAATACAAAACAGCAGAAGCAACACTTCTGTAAAGCAATAGGAGTCAGTTGAGATGGTTTGAGCATGTGGTTGAGATGCACATTTGGTGCCTCCCATGAGTTTGTGGTACCAGACCTAGTCCACTGGGCATGCTGGAGGGGTTGTATTACTTGACTGACCTTGGAGTGTTTTAAAATTCCTCAGGGGAAGCTAGAGGAATTGATGTTTTTTTTTACATGGTTAGTTCAGTTTAATATGTTGCCACTAACATGGTTAGCATTGAGGTGTAGCAAGCTGCTTTGGCAGGATCCACTGTCCTTACATAAACACTTAAATCTTGTCACCTGTTAATCTCTGTTTGCTTAAACTGAAAAGGTTCAATTCATTCAATAGCTCACCGTATTGTCTGCAAAAGGAATAAGCAGGTTTGGTATTTTATTCTGAAAGGAAGATCTCTGAATATTTTCTGGATCATGTTGGGTTGCATCACTTTATTTTGACCTCTGGAAAAAAAGAGCTGTATGGGAATAAGCTGGGAACAGAACTAAGTAAAGGAGGATGGAAGCAGAAAAGATGATGAGATGATGGAAAAATATCTTTGATACATTGGTAACATTCCTTAATGGGCATAATAAGTTCTGTGGTTTATTATCATTATTCCATTAGCAGAGCCTCAGATATGTTTATATAACAAAAAACACCCCAACTGCATATCAATTATCATGTAACTTGTCTTCAAACTTGTGCTGTAGCTGTGCTCTGAATAGTTTTTGTGACATATACATTTATTTTTTGTGCTGCTTCAAATTGTCATTTGAATGTGCTGTTTTCAACACTATTCAGTACACATCTTGTTTCTATAGCAACCATCCTTGTGAAATTATATACAATACTTACATAAAATGGGACTTTTATTTCAGATAATGAAAAGGCTACACATTATAAAATGTCTTGAATGGATGAACAAGATTTCAGGCAGTGTGGCTATGTATTTTAGAAACAAGACTTTATTTGAACTTTAATATGCAGTAAAGTAAGAAATGTGTGCATAGTGAAATCTTTTAAATTCATGTGTAACCAAATGTATAATCTTTGACACACAGTCATCATAAATCTTTTTACACCATTTACAAAATGTATTTTCATAGAAGTTTGTGTACATCTATTGCTATTAACTATTCTGTTCCTGTCTTTCAGTAATATTGTGATGACCTGACTGAATCGATCAGATTTTCTGAATGATTCCAAAATGTGCTGCCTGACATTTATTTATGATGCACTGATGCAACTGGTGCTCTACTACTGCCCATTGTCAAGATATTGGGGACACCTCCAAAACAATAAAAGTTTGCCTTAGATTTGCCTGTCTCTTATTCCTTTCTCCTATGATGTCACTGTCTTTATCCCTCATCAGTGGCACCCAGCTCCTTAAGGATGTGTCCCATACCCTCATAAGAAATGTTTTCCCTGAGCTCTACTAATACTTTGTTTCCTGTTCCCATTGTTTCCAGAGTAGTGGCAGAAAAAAAATATATATTTAAAGTGTTGTTGTACTTAATATTAGGTAACTTCCACATCACATGTCACTGCAAAGTTGTGAAGATGTCTTGTAGTGATAAATGCAATTTACATACACTAAAGACAATACATTTGTTAACTAATAAAATTACCTCTTTTTTGCTTTTAATAAATTCTGTTATTTTGTTTTCTTAACCAAAGTTAAGAAGCACCTTACGAATGAGTGAATCAGTTGAAAATAAATAGATGATATCTACATTTGGAAGCCAACATCAAAAGAAACTTGTCAGTTTAAATAATGCTGTTTTGGGTATAATTTCCATGCGTGTATGTCAAAGGACACAGCTGGGTATGTAATACCTCTTGGAGGCAAGAGAGGGCACTGTCGGCAGCCTTGTTCCCTGTTTCTACCTCCTCAGCACCAAGAAGACGCCCAGTGAGGGTACCTGACTCCACCCCTTCTGGGCTAAGTCCTACAAATCTGAACACTCCAGAAGGAGGAATCTCACTTTGAGTCAAGCAAACCCAAAAGACAGAGCTCTGCAAGAAGTCAAGACCCGCTCAATAGAGCAGTACTTTTAAAAGAAAGAGGGCTACTGCCTATATTCTGAGTTCTGTAGTGCCATCAAATGCTTTTTATTTATTTATTTTTTGTTAAGAGAATTAAACAGGACAACTTGGTTGGGGTCCCAAATATCCCAAATGTCATTACTGCTGTTCAACCACACATTAAAGCAGTGACTTTCTGTAATGACCTACTGTAAGTGCTCTATGATTTACTTGTATGAACTGCCTACAAAAAAAAGTATTTTAGTGAGAATATTTTTGGAAAACAAGAAAAATAACACAGGGTTTAGGATCCATATTTATTGTGTGTTGAGTTTTGAAGCACATTAAAAAGGGCTAAGATTTAAGTTAATGATTCCAATTTCTTGTTAGATCTAACAGAGTGTCACCAATATCTATCTATCTATCTATCTATCTATCTATCTATCTATCTATCTATCTATCTATCTATCTATCTATCTATCTATCTGTCTGTCTAACTAGATCAAGATAACAGAAATTATACAAAACAATAACTGCATTATTGTGAGATTTAGCAGCTGATACATTATAATGGTGCAGTGGTCTTTTAAGTGTCGCTGCAGGATATTCACAGCATCTGCCAAACCGTTATTGTGCCCAAAAACATGACCTGGCTGTGAGGCAACAGTGCTAACAACTGTGCCACACTGACACAAAAAATAAAAGATGCAGAAGAAATAATAACTACAAATAAAATATAACAATGGCTACAAACTAGCAGAAAGCTAGTAAAAGGATAAGTGTCTGTGTACCTGTGTGTCCGTCCAGTAACTATGTCTCTGTTATTCCAGCAGGTGGTACTTCACAAACATATGTAGTAGTAAAATGCATCACACACATTAACACTGCTTACACAAATCCCATACCAAATGACTTCTAACAAAGACATATGCATTTTATTTGCAGTTCCAACAGATGGCACATCACAAACATTTGTAGTAATGCATTTTGTTAATACAAATGTTTGTGATGAACCATCTGCTGAAATGAAAAATAAACTTTTCCTTTTATTATTAAACTGCCATGAAAATAGATTCCAATAGATAGTGCACTAAAAACGATAATGCTGTGATCTCCATTGAATACTTAGATTCTGAACCCATCTTAGACAGGTAGCATGGCTACTTTTCTTATAAAATCAGTAAAACACACAAAATATACATGAAAAACATTGCAAATGTAAAAACTCTTCAGTGGTTTTCTTTGACATACATAAATATTTTTATTGGGTTTTGCAATGGCAAAATTTAATGCAAAACAAAAATAATCTGTTTCACTCATCCCAACACACTTGTCTAAAAAACCTTGGCTGTATCCTACAAGTCAAAAGGTGCTCTTTTCAACAAAACACACGTTGCAAGCTTAAGAGACATTAAACAGAATCTATTATCTGTAAGTGACATCTTATTAACATTCAGTATATCCACAATACAAAAACAAATTCCAATAACAATACAATACAACACAATACAGTTTATTTTTGTATAGCCCAAAATCACACAGGAAGTGCCGCAATGGGCTTTAACAGGCCCTGCCTTTTGACAGCCCCCCAGCCTTGACTCTCTGAGAAGACAAGGAAAAGCCCCCAAAAAAACCTTTTAGGGAAAAATGGAAGAAACCTCGGGAAAGGCAGTTCAAAGAGAGACCCCTTTCCAGGTAGTTTGGGCGTGCAGTGGGTGTCAATAACAGTTACTGAGAAATGCTGTTGCTTTGAAATGCATATGCAAAATTTTGATTCTTGAATGCTTGGAGTGCAGCCAATGTCATGCAGCATAAATCATAAATTATAAACTGAAGCCTCATGGGAATCACATTTTGAATCAAAGACAGGACTCTTGACCAATGAATGAGAGGGAAATGTGAGTCTTCAATTCAAAAAGTCAGTCTCATGAGGCTTTAAGTTTTCCTGTTTCTGATGTGTGCTAATAGCTCCAGAATTTTCCATTTTAGTTAAACAGCATGCATTTTGAGCAGCAACTGAACAGCTGACAAGAATTGGTTTTTTTTCCATGAGAATTTAAAAACACTGTTTGCATAAACTTTTTTTCTCTTTATTCTGCATGAAAATGTGAGATTAAAGTTTTTTTTCAGTTATCACTACAGTCTACATATGGTGGTAATTAAAATATAAAAAATAAAATTTTTCCTTTAAGTTTTTGAATTACTATTTTGTAACAAAAAATGTAACTCTGTGAGATGATTGCCTCATCAACTCCACACAATGGCATTTTTTTTCCTTTTAGAGGCAAATTAAATTAGGTCTTGTGTGCTCAGCAAACGTCTAGCATTATCAGTTTTTTAAGATTGTGACAAAGCATTTACTTGGTGCCTTCTAGCAGCCAGGAAGAGCTGTCACCTATGGTGTTTTTTTCCCACAAAACCAGTGCTCCTACCCATAGCCCTCCAGGAGCATTGTGCAAAAGTGTAAGACATACTGCCCACCTCCTGTGTACTACCTGTACGTGCGTGGCAATTTGCATTGTTATTTTTGTTGTAGGCCCATAATAATTTAAGCTGCTTTAGATTCTGGTCCAATCTCTACCACATTATGCAAGATTTTTATTGTAAATGTACTTTAAAGACTTTTGCACCCATAAAACAAAACTTGGCAAAAATAATAAATAAATAAACATACAAGAAATAGCTGTGTTTTTTGTAATTAAGTTTCATGTTGCAGAGTTCTCATTATCATCAGTACAATGAGGTAAAAGCAAGCAGAAATTGCTTCAGGGTTGTACACTGGGCAGCCGCCAAGAATAATTAGAAACTCAGACCAGGCTAAATATCTGTAATTATAATTAAAATGTAATCACCGAGAATCTTATGAAGCTCCTCTCAGCATGTTTACAGCTTGAATTTAGTTATATACAGTTCAGCATTAATCTCAAAACCAGTTCAGTTGTCTTATTTTAAATATATTGCAGCCATGCCTGTTCTTTTATGTGCTTTATTTTTTTTAAAGGAAAGCAAATCCACCACAGTAATATGTTAGAATAGATCATTTTAAAAAGTGTTTTTGTTTAACTTCTGTTTTCTGCCCAAATAATTTTATTCTTTTTTAAAATTCTTCAGTCAGACCTTCAGATACAAATATCAAGGTGAATCATTCATCCAAGCAATTGAGTGACAAACTGCTTCAAAATTCTGTGCAATAAAAGAACGTTCAATATGATCAGAGCCCTTCTTCAGTCATTCAGTTATTTCAACTCTGTTTAAAATGTTAATCCTTAGGTGGTTTACCTTTATTCAGTTTGGCACCAAAGGGTGTCGACAAAATTTTGATACAAACTATTATTTATATGGTACATATAATTTCTTCTTTATGCTGTATTATTTACAGTACAAATTGCAATTGGGTAAAGAGCCCAAGAAAGGAAATGAACTGGACCATGAGAAAAAAATCTGAATAGCTTGGGAAAACAAAGGAGAAACCAGAAAGCAGGCAAAAGGTAAAATCTCAAAGTGGCAAAATGTATTGAAACTCAAAAAGAGTTTTTAGCCAAAATACTGCCAAAAGGTCCTGGCTAGCTACGTTTTATAGCAACCAACAAGTGAATCTAATGGAAGAAGGCACTGACACTAAGATGAAGGTAAGAAAAAAATGGAATGTAGTGACTGTTTATTCAAAAACAAGTGAAATAGAACAAAAAAATCATAATGAAACAAAATTCTTGAGTCACAGGGACTGTTTATCTATACTCTCACTGTTACTGGCGAAGGAGGACGCTCTTTTTTTTGCCTGGTGTTGTGGCCCCAGAACATGCCATCAATGCCTTGCTATACATAACTGTACAAACTGAAACTTGGACACGCTGCATTTGCTTTACTATAGTAAATAACTATTAAATATTTAGGTTTATAATAGAAATTAATTTATCCCCTGGAGAAATTTTGCTTTTTTACAGAAGGTTATTAAATAAATATATTGTGAGACTTCTGAACTCTTTTCAGACCCTCCCCAACGGGACGACACATGGAAGCACGATAACCTCTATTGAGTCCCTCCCCAATGGAACGATACACAGAAGCACAACTGACATGTCTACTGAGGGTTGCTTGTCCGTCGCCAACACAACTGCAACTACAAGCTGACCACTGACACGCGCAAAGCACCAGTCACCCAATGGGTGATGCAGGGAACATTATAATTTGGCCACTGACCTGGCCCCGACTCTGCCTGTTTGCTGTGTCTGTGTATAGTAGAATGGTAGATCCTGCTACAATAAATAACCTTGCTGTTCCTGTTTCAAATGGAATAAAGCTGGTTTAGATAAAGTACTGAGACTCAGCCTCATCTTTGGGGTGCAAGACACTGACTCAAGCGTCACAGTATACATACAAATACATTGGTCTATACACACATCGGAAAGACTAAAAAGAAAGAAAAACCTCTGACTTCTGGCAGTTACAGTCACATTGCCATTGGTATAAAGGAGAACAGTCTTTGAGATTACTGAAGTATAGTTTATATTTTTAAATACTATCAACAAAATATTTAATGAAAGGAATCAAGAATGCTACAAGAATACAATGGAATGAGAAAAAAATATAAGTTGTATTATGAATAAACACAAGTAAGGCCTAGGATTTAGTGAATGTATGTTTAACTTACATTTGCTACTTCAGTTTAATGGATTATAAACACTGCCCAAACCCAGACTACAACACATTTCAGAAAAACCTATAGCCATGCTGTACACCACCACTGCCTGGTCTAGGACATGTGCAGCTGTCTGTGAAGACTGATTGAAAGTGAATACCCCAACCTGCTACAAGAGCCACTGCATCGAATCTTCAAGACAGTAGTTCCCAACCTTTTTTATGCCCTACACTCCTAGAAAATCTTTAATTTATTTTCACTCCCACCACAAAAGCAGAAAATAAGAAGTCAAATTACTCATTTTTGAACCATAAATTGAACCACATACAGTACTATAAGTGGCGAAATGACTCAAAAAAATAAGGTTTTAACTCTGCAAAAAATGTAAGTATACATCGAGCAGCTTACTTTTATAAATCTCAATAATCTTGTAAATGTGCCCCACCAGGAAGCTTTGACACTTGACTGACAATCTGGGGGTTGTGGCACCCTGCAAAGCATCAATTACCAGCAGGAAATTTCACATGAGCAATGATCGAGAAGTTTCGGGGATTGAAGACCCCTGTGACACAACGGTTGCAAATGCACCGCTAAGCAATGAAACACATTCGATGAGCTTTGTCTCCTAATAACACCTGCACTGCAGTTCAAAACAGATGCACTGCACGGTTAAAATTGCTGCATTACTGCCAGGGCCACCACAACGAGAGATGGACTGAGTGTAAGCAGTAGGTGTTGCTTTCAGTTCAGCTCCCATTGTTCCCCTCTGAACAAAAAGGCAATCAAACCTCTAAATAAGTGATGGTTCACAATAAGGGTTTGCACAGAAATCAATACTAGACCTCACCCCTTCTCTACGGATCATTGCAAGGTCCAAATTCCATTCTCTTAAAAAAAGTTATTTGCCTTTATAAATGCAGCAAGGAACCAGTGAGAACATGTATTTCTGCAGCTCATTCACAGATGACAACTGCATGCACAATGTTTGATTATTTATTACATATCATAGAACAGGAGCACTAATTCATAAATGACCTACAAATGATGCCACACTACAAGACACTGAAAGATAAAGTTGGACAACACACCTCACTCAATTCTGGTGAATAAACGCAGCCTTCCTACTCTAAGACAAAGCCTAAAAACCAGTAAGGAACTTCTTAAGTACATTTATGCTGGGTAGAATGCTCAGTGGGTGCTGGATAGTCTTTTGGCCAGGAACCCCTGCAGATTTTGTTTTTTTCTTCAGCTTAACTTTTATTTTTTTATTTTTAATTAAGTTTTATTTTTAAATTTGTTCTGTCCACCCTGGCCATCTGATTTTATTATCACACTTTCATTTAGGGACTTAAAAATCAATTCTATACTTAAGGACTCATGTTCTCATATTTTGTATATCTATTTTTTTTATATAAGTGTGAATTATTTGCTTTTTGTGTAGTTTTTATTCATTATTATCATTATCAAATGTTCATTAGCTGCAGTGGGCTGGTGCCCTACCCGGGGTTTGTTTCCTCCCTTGCGCCCTGTGTTGGCTGGGATTGGCTCCAGCAGACCCCCGTGACCCAGTAGTTAGGATATAGCGGGTTGGATAATGGGTGGATGGAAATATTCATTAGTTTTTCTTTGCTTGCAATTATTTCTTTGACATCCAGTAAAGCACTTTGAGCTACATCCGTTGTATGAAAAGGTGCTACAGAAAAAAATTTTACTTTTTGTTTGAGGAGTTAAAAACCACAAAATAGCTAAAAAGTCAAGGTTGAACTGGATTTTTTCAGAGATGTAGATCATTAGCTTGCTAAGTGAAAATGTAGCATGTAATCTGAGTTTTACACTTGTAATAGATGCTAGAGATACGGCTGGAGAGCAAAGTCAATAAGAAAGAGAATTACAGCATTGTGACAAGCATTGAAACAGAACATTCTTTCCTGCAAAATGTCAATAAATTCAAAACTGCTTGACACAAACCTGACAAAAAATGTTTCAACCATTTATTCATTTATCTAAGTAGTGCAAGGAGTTGATTGAGATACATTCCAGAAAAGCCATAGAGTTTTGACAATTACAATTAAGGCCAAATTAAAACCTTTGGAACACTTCAGCTAAGTGTTATGCAATCAATCAATGATTTAAAATGTAATCACACTCTCTCTTTGTATTCCCACATACATATGAACTTTTCTGCACTCCAATTAAGGATTGAAAATCCTACCATAAGCTAAACAAAAAAATGCATCCTTTCACTATATTCTCTGAGCAATACAAGCATTTTGATATCCTATATTCACTAATTCTGCTTGATTGAATAAGATCTATGTGAGTGCTAGAAGATGTTGTCAGTGTGATTTTACAGTATTTTTCTTCTCAGAATTAAAATTAAAATTAAGAAGATTAAACATAACTTCCAATAACCTAGAGGTCCAACATGCACAAAGCAGTACACTGGGGGCTCCCACAGTTGTATTTCTGCTTCTTTACAAACCTGTAGAAGATACTGTGGTACTTCATGTGAAAACATTCTATGCCTGAGATAAATATTTGATATGATAAGCCTTCTTAAATGCTTTTATAAAATATTCCCCCACAGTCTCCTGGTAACAGGAGAGGAATACAGCACTATAAAAATTATTGCACACACTTAGGAAAACAAATATGCTATTTTTAATGTGGTCTCTGGCCACACTTGAGTTTGAAAAGTTTTTGTCACAAGAGGAAGGAAAAAATATTAATAGACGCAGAATTACTGAATATAACATTTTCTTCTTATGAATTTTCTGGTTTGGTAAACCTTATGAAGGTCATGGTGATCTGCATTTTATTTGGTATCAACAAATGGGAATGAAGAAATACATTATATTTCTTTTAAATGTGAAATCTCACCAACAAACAATAAAGCAAAGATTTAAGATTAAAACAGAAATCCTGCAAACCTTAAAAAATATTATTTAACCTACAATATATCAATTGCATCAATGATCCAGTTTCGACAATAAGACCTTAGCAACATCAGGAGAATTTTCATACCTGATCACATGTTCAGCCTATTAGATAGCAGACCAAAGCACTTACAGATTAGGTGAACCAAATATATGGAATGGACAGTGGACTGGGCTGGCAGATAAGCACTTACAGACAGAGTAGAGCCAGCTACTTATGAGTGTCAGTGAACTTTCCAAAAGAAACCTGTCATTTCCAAAAGTAGTCTGGCTGTCCGATGGAGCAACAAAATGGAGCAACAAGAGCCTACATGTTGAAGGGTCTACAGAAGAGTGGAAAGAACCAAGGAAGACAATGTGCTAGACGACAGGTCAAAGAGGATCTGTACAGCCCAAGGGAGTTAAGGGAGCCTATGTGCTGAAGATGGAGAATTTGGAATGTCAAATGAGAGAACTCATGCTGAACTGAGGAGATCTTGTACAGTCACCCACACATATGTACAATGGAGAAACCAGGCTGGAGAGGAGATTTCAAGCAGTCAGCCACATGTACACAGATGAATGTTGGAATCCAAGCTCAAACATCTTGCCTTCATGCAATGGACTAAGTCAATATACTGTAAGCCAGGACTTGTTCAAACGTTTAGGTGTGCATTTGCTGTTGTAGAGGCAGTTCCTGTGACTCTAACTATGGGGAAGATTACTTAGGCACACTATGGTTGAGCAATTGGTTGTACTGAGTAAAACAATAAATATGCCCATTTGTGTAAGGGTTAAACTGCTCATTCGGCATGGTGATTGTCCCTCCCATCTCAGTACCTGTTAGAGAATTTTTAACAACTCCCAGGTGGCATACTGTTTCACAAGAATTATTCACCTCACTTTAGAATGAAGTGAACACTTTTCTAGCATCTTCTCAGGCTTCACAACTCTTAATTTTTCTCTAGCACCGACCAGGAGTGACAAACAACAATTTCAAAGTGTTGGTTTTGGCATAATAGGCCCCAGGAAATCTGGACCTGTTAATGACAAGGCCACAATCAAATGTTATGTTGTTATGTTCCAAGTAGGTCTTGGAGATAAGTAACCAGCGTTCATCTGATAATACAATAGCTGTTACAATGAAAACAATAGTTTGGCACTTTTCTCGGTTTCTTCTGCAGCTTGTCACATTGTAAATGCTGTTTTCTGAATCAAGAGGTAACAAGCAGAGCTAACTTATCAGGCTTTCGCTTTCCAAAAGTACACTCTGCCAGGTCTGGTATTTTGGATTGTTTTTGGGAAAAGATAATTAGTTTAAAAGCTAACACTGGTTCTGGCAGCAGTACTGTGTTGAAATTTAGGAGATGTGCTTTTTCGGCATTGTGCAGCACACTAGTGCAGTGAGTAGTACAGATCCCCCATCCTGGCTTTGTTGTTGTCTGTGACCCCCATATATCTGCATGGGTTTCTTTCAACATCCCAAAAGACATGCAGATTAGCTTAAGTGACGTTTCCAGATTGGCCCAGGGTGGTATTCAGTGTGTGCATGTGTATGAATCGGCCCTACAATGAACTGCTGTCCAGTAGTATTTCCTGCCTTGTTCTCAGGAATGCAGTCCAGAATTAAATTAAGTGTATTATGTTACGTTATTGGTTATAAAGGCCTATTTTCAAAAAAACTGAAAGCTCAAATCATCAGGCTGTATCTATTAAAGCTCCCAATGAAAGTACCTTCCACACTTAATGCATTGGCTGTCTGTTTCCTTGACTCATTTCATCTCATCTTCTCTACCACTTTTCCTGGGGAAGGTTGTGTTTTTACCTTTCTTGTATTAAAATTTGTTGTTTTGTTTTCTAGATTAAATATGTAAATGACACTTATATATGTTTGCATTGTTCAATTCAAGGTTTGGCAGGATGTCTATAAGAGTTATAAAGTGTTTGGATTGTTCTACCACCTTTGCATTTATGGATGTAAGGTTTGGACAAATATATTTTCTATTACACTTCTAGGTTGACTCAAAGGTATTTCTACTCAATATAGTAATCCCTCCTCGATCGTGGGGGTTGCATTCTAGAACCCCAAACGCGATAGATGAAAATCCGCGAAGTAGAAACCATATGTTTGTATGGTTATTTTTATATATTTTAAGCCCTTATAAACTCTCCCACATCTGTTAACATTATTAGAGCCCTCTAGACATGAAATAACACCCTTTAGTCAAAAGTTTAAACTGTGCTCCATGACAAGACAGAGATAACAGTTCTTTCTCACAATTAAAAGAATGCAAACATATCTTCCTCTTCAAAGAATGGGTGTCAGGAGCAGAGAATGTCAGAGAGCGAGAGAGAGCGAGAGAAAAGCAAACAATCAAAAAATCAATACGTGCTTTTGGGCTTTTAAATATGCCAAAGCACCGCGATAAAGCTGCATTTTTTAGAGGAGTGCCCGTATCCTCTAGGCAAACAGCCTCTGTGCAAACAGCCCCTCTGCTCACACCCCCTCCATCAGGAGAAGAGAATGTCAGAGAGAGTGAGAAAGACAGAGAAAAGCAAACAATCAAGCACCGTCGAGAAGCATATCGTATATTATTGAGTAGTTTTATTTAATACGTAATACATGCTCTGATTGGGTAGCTTCTAAGCCCTCCGCCAATAGCATCCCTTGTATGAAATCAACTGGGCAAACAAACTGAGGAGCATGTACTATAAATTAAAAGACCCATTGTCCGCAGAAATCCGCGAACCAGCAAATAATCCGTGATATATATTTAGATATGCTTACATTTAAAAATTGCGATGGAGTGAAGTCGCGAAAGTCGAAGTGCGATATAGCGAGGGATCACTGTATCTCTTAAAGCATATTCCACAAACATCGTATCAACACAATAAGGTAAATAACTTTATTTAACAGTGAGTGCATTTACATGTGCTTTAATAACACAAGTATTCACAGAAACAGTTTCAAAAATGCCATGTATACCCTTATTCTGGTTAGGGAAACCGGGAAATTGATCTCTGAGAAACTGAGGTTAACACAGATATATTTATTTGCAACTAACTCAGTTACGTGAGCCGTGTAAACCCTTCACTGGGTGTAGTTAAGGATTTTGTAGTCTGAGCATTTTATTTACTTTGCACTCACACCCAGCAGCTAGGAGTAGAAAACAATGGAAGCATCCACGAAGATAAAAGTTGTAAGGTTAATACTAGGGTGATTGTATCATTTTGTCTTCTGGTTTTAATAATCACTACATTTGTGTTGAAAAACTGAACATCTTGAGAGCAGTGCAGGGGTAACGTTAAAAGTAACATGCATTATGTAGTCAGATTGCTTTTTAAAATAGTAAGTAACCTAACACGATACTTATTTTATTGAAGTAAAAATATTATCCCAACAGCAAAAGTGGTGAGCCAAGAAGAAAACATACCGGTTTGCTGCTCCTTTGAAGGGCTCAATCACACAGCCAAGCAGGAAAGAGTCTGCTGCATGCAATTCAGTAACAGTAACCTAAACATAAAGTGTTAGTTTAGTGTTATGTTGAAACAGTGTGATCGGTGGAGCAGTGACTAGTGTTCATACTATGAATCTTTGATGGCTGAGCTCAGGGTTATAAAAAGTGGATGAATGTGATTTACTTCACAGCTTCAGAAGGAGTAAACATATTTCTAAAACACAAGAGATTGATTGTGTTTAATCACTGTTTGTAATGCTTTTTATAATAAGCAACTACTGTTAGATAACATATTTAGTTACTTTTTTGTAAGTAACGAATAATATAAGTAAGTTACATTTAAAAGTTATCTTCCCCACAATGCTTGGGAGACACAATGGTGGCTTCATTCTTGTTTTCAGATTCATGGTGGTCATTGATGATGCTTTAATCTTTTTTTAGTGCTTTTTTATGACATTGGAGTATTTTTCCAAGGAAAAAATCCATAAGTGGACTGGCTCATGTAAGTTTTTAAAGAAACCAGGTTTCTGCCTTCTCCAGATAACTCAAGTTATTTTGGTTTTGTGTGTGCATGTAAACGCACTCAGTATTTACGAGAAGCAAGTATATAACAAATATTCCACATCATGATTTGCAAAACATTCTGCAGCATATCTTAGTGTCAAAAATCTGAAATATGCAACTTACTTTTTATTTTGACAAAAATAAACTGTATGTTCAATAAAGAAGTAGCTTTTAATCCTATATAGAAAATTCTACAAATAAATACACCAGTATTAGAAACTTAGCTGTTTTGCATAACACTCTTCTACAAAGCATATACATGTGATAGTCTACAAAATGACAGATTAAAGTGAAGACTTGCACATAAAAGTGGTAAATATGCAAAGAAAGCTTTTTTAAGTTTGGTGGTTTTCTTTCATCTAATTTTCTAACTTAAGTGTTGATGTACAATGTTTATAAAATAAGAAAAAAAGATCACCTGTTTCAAGTTTCATAAAAACATCATTTTTGCAATGGTAAAAGAAAATAGGTATACCTACATTTGTAATATTTTTGTTCAGTTAGCAGAATCTTTTTCATAAAGGTATCACCCTTGCCCTAATACAGAGATGTTTAGGGAGGCCTATAAATATATAAGACAAGACAGAAAGAAGCTTAAGGTTGGATCAAATTAAATGTAAAATAGTGCATGAGATTTCCATAATCTGCCCTCCTCAAATAAATCCCTACAAAGTTATGATGTAACTTAATAAAACCATTAAAATTAATAAAAAATGATCAAAGACAAGCATAGATGCATGGATACTGGATACAGAAGGATAAGGTTGCCTTTGTTAACCCATGAGGAGTTAATAAAGGTCAAGTACATAGAGCTGGCAGAAGTCTGATAAGGGGTAATGTCATGCTTTGTGGAATTTATCAGTGGATATTTTCAATTATGTATCAGATTTTCTAACACTTTAGAAATGGTAAGAAGCATACATAATGAAAGTTCAAGTATGGAAGAAATGCATTTATTTATTAAAAATATGAGCAGAAAGATGACAAAGTGTTTAGTTCTGCTCCCTGATGCCACCTCTTGGCTTTCAAAGCTGATGTCTGGTGGTCATCTGTGTGGAGTTCTCTCATTCCCCCAGCATCTGTATTACTTTTTCCTTGAGTATTTTGATTTTCCTCCTAAATCACCAAAGATGTGCAAGTTAAGTGAACTATTGAACCCACATTGTCCCCAGGCCCATGTGAGAGTATGTGTCCTATAATTTACTGGAACCCTGTCCTGGACTGTTTCCTATCTTCCGCTGAATGCTTCCAGGATAGGCTCTGGCCCCCTGTACTACTGCAGTGAATAAATGGGTTTTAGAATATATACATCTTTCATAACAAGCACCATATGAAGCAAATTGTCAAAGCATCAGACTGGGCACTCTCAAACGTAACTCCAAGACTTGTCAAAGAAGATTATGGAACTGTCTGGGAAGATGTAGTGAAGCTAGCTTGTTTATTTGTGCCGCTGATCAAAAAAAAAATTGTTCAGTGCCAATGGTATTCACTTCCTCAAAGCTTACAGACATTCATACGTTGACACCACTGAGGCTTTTGGTTATTTTTCCTTTGCTGACATTCATGTTGATCTTCTTGTAGGACTGGGTGTCATAGGTACAGTATGTGTGGACAAGTTTATTAGTGTTGATAAAACTGCTCAGAGTTAATTCAGGAGTTAGTTGAATATATTTAACTATTTTTAACTTAGCATATAACATCTTGTATGAGTTTTTGCATCTTTCATGGAGCCAGACTTAATGTCTCCACTGTGATGGGACTTACTTTGGGCTTGTACTGATCTTTTTGTAATAGTCATCTGACACATTTTGAATGGCCAGCTTTGCTAGGACAGATGTGAAAGCTGTAGAAATGAAGGAGCAGAGTCATAGTGTAACTTCTTGAAGCATGTAAAGATCTGAGCCGCATGATAAACATGACCATTAAATGGGACATTAAAATTGGACACAGAACCTTCCTTCAGGAAGAACACAGGAAAGCAGGAACAACGGCATACCATGCAGGTGCAAGTCCATCCAGGATGATGTACAAAAAAGTAACTACAGTAATGAGTTTTTTAGCAGCAGTAGAAGTCACAGAAACCCTTTGATAAAGTAGGACCATGGCTTAACATTTTAGTGGCCTGATTTTAAATAAACAATTGAATGGCCATCTCGATCTCCATGGGTGTACGTGCTCGCTCTGCTTCAGGAGATTGGTGAGGTAATTGAGGCGAGATGCACCTGCACACGAGGGTGCAGTCTGCCTAAACTGCTTCATCGGCCTTCTGCAGTGTGCAATTGAGGCACTGCTCACATGGATGCTTATAAGAGGGAGCCGGCACGAGAAAAATGAAAAAAAATGAGAAGAAAGACAGAAGCATAACTGTGAGAACAGCATTGGGAGGAGAAGCAGGACGAGCCAACCAGCCAGAGTGTGAATGGCAGCACAGTGGATGTCTCCGCGACAGAGCGAAGCATCGTTACTCCAGGGGTGGATCGTCTCCACTGATTTTTTGTTGTGGAGTGGGAGTGATAATGGTGGAGTCCTAACCCAGGGATCTGAGGTACGCCGGGGTGTGAGAAGTAACATGGAAGGACAACTGACCCTGATGATCTGAAAACAAAGTAATCAAGATGTGATTAAAGTATAAACTTTCAGCTTTAATTCAAGGGGTTTAACAAAGATATTGTATGGGCTGTTTATTAAATATACATACATATATTTTTATACCTGCTCTCCCTGTCTGTTGCAGGCCATGTCCCAGAAGTCACACTATTTAATGTCATTGGCACTTTGCTTTAAATGCTGATGCTGTATGCTCACTGGGTGTGTTTGATCCTTCTCAGTGAATTTTGGTTTAAGAATTCTAGTGAGCATTATTTGACTAAGAGTTTGCCAAGTATTCTGGTTGTGGTGCCTGTTTTTCTTGACCTTCTTGTTTTTGTTACATTTAAGATTGTGATCTATCTCCTCATCTCTTTCTTCCAGCCTCTTTTTTTGCAGCAGGGAAATCTGGATTTAAAAAAGCAAGTCATCTTTGCCTATGCCGTGATATAACTGAAATGCTAACTCTTCAGCCTGACACTTTGAGAGAAATGTTTCTTTTCTACTCAGCCTTTATTCAGAGTAATATCACATCTTTAACCTCATGGACCATCACAAGGCTTTTACAGGACTAATAAGATTACAGCACTGATTAAAATACAAATACAGAACAAAAAGGAAAAGCAGGAAATACAACAAGCACACCACTGGCAGACACCAAGAGCACTTTAGGAGGGTACCAATACAGCAAGTTTTCAAATGAGCACTACAAATCAAGGACTTTTTTGCATAAATTAAATATGCCCCATCTGAAAAATCCACTTTCAAATTACTATGTCGACTGACTTTTTTAATTTAGCAAACTGCTTTTTGAAGGAGTTCCTTCCCTGACATATGCATAATGACCACAGCCTTTAATAAATATGCAGATTTCTTCTTCATTGCGCACAGAAACAGTTAATCAGGGACATGTGTCTATCGCCAGCTTCACATAAATGTTGCCAGAGCGGCACCATCTGACTGATTCTGATAATATGTTCCAATATTCACCGACGACAGCTGGTACTACTGTTTTTATTACCTACCTATTATTCAAACACAAATATAATTACCTATTTGTTAAATCAGAAAGGAACCGGAAAATCCATGTGTGACTGTTTTTCTAAAGTACATGTCATTTATTAATCTAATGCAGGTAGTTCTCCTAATATATTGTATTATTTCAATGCACAGATTAGCTACAGGGGTTGCAACACTGTTTTGTATAAAATAATTGTGGGTTTTCAATACTCATCTTTCATTTCAAAGTTACATTTTTCACTTATAAGTGTCTGCTTTATAGCAGCCCTAAATTGTGTGACATTACTTGACTAAAAAGGATATGCCTAATGATGTAGCACAATCTTAAACGGGTTATTAGTGTGTTGGATAGCATTCAAATGAAAACAGACAGAACTAACACTAATCTATCTATGCCTTCTTTTTCCTTCATTATTGCATTTTCAGTATTATGTGTCAACACACTAGACCCAGTAATAGAGAGAGTACGCCTCTATTCCCATAACCTACTGGCATCATTTTCTGCCCTGTGGATTTCTGGTCTGCAGAGATGCCTTACTAGCTATGCTAGATGTTCCAGCAGAATGCACAAAGCAGCTGCCCTCCTGGAAATTCTAATCAGCTGCTGAAGCACCCCCTGCCACACATACACATATGCACACTCAGATTTCAGATTTAAATTCAAATGAGATTTATTGAGGTTAAATACAGAATGTTGTAGCCAGTGCTCCTAAAAGGAAAGTAATAACAAATACTTTTATTGCCAAAAGAACATAAAAACAGAAAGATTTATTAAATATGGCATTTCAATTTAATCAAATATCAAAATGATAATAGGAATAATAAGAATAATTAGTTTAAATTAAATAGGCTTAGGAGTTGGATGGATGCAGAACTAAATCCAACAACTATGTTAAATACATATTTTAAGGAATATTTCTAAACTTACCATACGTTATTCTTCTCATTATCATTTTATATTCCTTAAAGCCAGGTCCATAAGTATTTGGAAGTGACACAATTTTCATAATTTTGGATTTAAAATAAAGCAGTGATTATGTGGCCGATGTTTTGATTTTTAGCTTTAATTTAAGGGGTTTACCAAAAACATCATATGAGCTGTTCAGGAATGACAACTGTTTTTCTGCATAGTCCTCTCATTTCCAGGGGCTCAAAAGGATTTAGGCATTTGACTGACAAGCTATTCCCTCGTTATTTCATTAATTATTAAGCAGGTAAAAGATCTGGAATTGATTTCAAGTGTGGAATTTGCATATGGAAGCTGCCACTGTGAACTCTCAATATGAAGTCCCAAGAGCTGTCCATGCAAGTACAAACAGTCCATCATTAAGCTGAGAAAACAAATCAAAACCTTTTAGAGAGATAGCAGATCTAATTTGGTAAAATCTTAAAAAGAAGAAACACACTGGTGACCTCAGCATCACCAGAAAGTCCGGAAAACCACGGAAGACAACTGTGCTGGATGATTGCAGAATTCTGTCCTTGGTGAAGAAGAACCCCTTCACAACATTTAGCCAAACCAAGAACACTCTCTAGAGGGTAGACCTATCATTGCCAAAGTCTACATTCAAGTGAAGACTTCATGAAAGTAAAGACAAAGTGCAAACCACTGGTAAACCTAAAACCTAGGAAGAACAACATTATTCTTAAACCTTGACCACTTCTGGAAAAATTTTCTTTAACAGAGGAAACTAAAATCAAAATATACCGAAATGTTGGAAAGAGAAGAGCATGGAGGAAAGAAGAAATGGCTCATGATTCAATGAATACCACATAATTTGTGAAACACAGTGGAGACAGTTTTATTTCAGGGGTATGCATGGTTGTAAATGTAAGTCAGTCATTAGAGTCTGTTGATGATATGTCTACTGGAAGAAGTAACAAGATGTATTCTGAAGTGTATAGAGGTATACTATCTGCTCTGATTCAGACAAATGCTGCAAAACTTAGAAGACGACGCTTCACAGTACAGATGAACAATAAGCCAAAACATACTGCTAAAGCAAATCAAATACTTTACAATGCAAAGAAGTGGAAAATTATTCAATGGCCAAGTCAATCAACTGACCTCAAACCAACTGGACATGCATTTCACTCGCTGAAGGCAAAACTGATGTCAAATAGTAGAACGAACAAGCAGCAACTATAGACAGCTTCAGTAAATGCTTGGCAAAGCCTCACTAGGGTGGAAACCCAACACTTAGAGATGGCCATGGGCTTCAGACTCCAGGCAGTCATTGACTGTAAAGGATTTTCAACCAAATATTGAAAATGATTATTATATTAATGAAGATTTTAGTGTGTCCAAATACTTTTGAACCCCGAAAATAGGGAGACCAGGTATAAAATCTTTTATAAACAGCTCATACAATGTCTTTTTTAAATCCCTTGAATTAAAGTTGAAAGTTTATACTTTAGTCACATCCTGATTGCTTTGTTTCAAATCCATTTTGGTGGTGTACAGAGCCAAAATTATGAAAATTATTTTATTATCCAGATACTTACAAACTCAACTATATATCCTCATACCCACAGATTATTACACAACACATATGGGCTGCTACAATATCTTCTGCCTACTCCAGTTGTTCCAATAAGATGTGACATTTCTAGTCACTTGTGCACAGGCTAATTTTGCAGTCTGCTACTGCCATGTAATGTCTTTTCTAATGGCCAGACGCAGAGCCTTGATTGCTCGTGCAAACAAAGTTATGATACCTGGTTATAAGATGCCTAATTAGGGCTCAGAAAGTATACAGTGAGAATGTGTGTAAATATCTGTTATGGATACTAAAAAGCTGCCAGTAAGTACAACTTAAATAAAAACAGATATAGACAAAAGTCAACTTCCTTACCTGTACATGACAAGTAGAACTGTAAGTTATATGGCAGCCTACAAATAATGGCCACAGCATTAACAGGGCATGGTGAATATCAACAATTGTCATTCTTAACAGTTCTTCAGATCCCATAATTTTTATTGCAGTTCAAATAAACACATAATGGAGTGATGAGAATAAAAGCATTTTCATTAACAGAGTCCCTCTGTTTAAAAAATGCGGATACTACAATTTTAATATCAAGATGAAAAGGTAAACCAAAGGCATGTCGCACCAATTATCACTTTTCAGTCTTCTTGTATTCCCTTATTATCCACCATATCATCAAACTGATTTTCTTGCAGAACTCTGTTATACAAAAACACTTTGTCAAATTGAAAATTATTAAGACCCTTACCCATAGTTCCCTTCACAATCCAAATTAACATCCTGAAAGGAATTTCAGGGTTACAAAATTAGACCCTGCTTTACATTTAGCTTTGTCCACCAACAATGTCATATATTGTCATAACCATCAGGCACATTAAACTAACATTAATATGTTCAAAATGTGACACTTAATTGACAAGGTGTTATGATTCTACAGACAATTTGAATTATCTCTGGGCTGGAGCCTGTTTTCTTGCCCTTTCTTCCCTTTGAAGGTTTTGGGATGATGGGAATTTATCTCTAAAATTGTTTTGAGAACTCAAGGTCATTTTAACACTAGAATTACCAGAGCCTACGAAAAAAATTCCGTCCCACCTTAAATCGCTTCTTAAAATCGTTCACAGCTCTCCACCAGCGTCTTTTGTCATCTAAATGTGCTGATAAAAATCAGGCTGCAAGCAGCCGGCTATTCCATCCCCCCAACGACTTAGAACGTGCACAAACTTCTCCCAGCTCATGCCTTGATTGATTATCTAGGAGTGAAGTGGAGTTTTAGAGTGGAAAGAATAGATCATTATTTGGAATACCGCATTTCCGTGTGTTCCGTTTCTATAATCCGTGTAAACACATTTTAAAACAGAAACGTTTTCATATTGTAGTAGTAAATGACAAAATGTAAGCATAAACTATATAATGTATGAAGCCTGAAGTCCAAATATCAAACACTTTCACAAAAGGTACACATATAACAGAACAAGTATGCTGTTATTCAAAAATATAACTGCAGAAAAAACCCACCTTAGCATGCCATATTGACACGTACGTACTGCAGCTGACACAGTACTGGCTGTTACACACTGAAATCAAATGCATGTTTTTATTCTAATATAGTAAGAATAAGAGCAGTTTACTTCTCAAAACTGAGCCATGTGGGATCGAACTCATGAGCTTTTGGATACCAGTAAGCGGCTGATACCATTATGCTACTGTGTCAGCTGCAGTACGTGCGTGTCAATATGGCATGCTAAGGGGGCTTTTTTCTGCAGTTATATTTTGAATAACAGCATACTTGTTCTGTTATATGTGTACCTTTTGTGAAAGTGTTTGATATTTGGACTTTAGGCTTCATACATTATATAGTTTATGCTTACATTTTGTCATTTACTACTACAATATGAAAAACGTTTCTGTTTTAAAAATGTGTTTACACGGATTACTGTAGAAACGGAACACACGTGAAATGCGTGTATTCCAAATAATGATCTATTCTTTCCACTCTAAAACTCCACTTCACTCCCAGATAATCAATCAAGGCATGAGCTGGGAGAAGTTTGTGCACGTTCTAAGTCGGTGGGGGGATGGAATAGCCGGCTGCTTGCAGCCTGATTTTTATCAGCACATTTAGATGACAAAAGACGCTGGTGGAGAGCTGTGAACGATTTTAAGAAGCGATTTAAGGTGGGACGGAATTACGAGTTTTTTCGTAGGCTCTGGTAATTCTAGTGTTAAAGGGCCTAAATTTCTTTTGGAAATTTTTGTGTGAATTGCCTTAATTTCTATCTCTGTTACTGCCTCATGACAACATAGTAGCGATGATATAATGGTTAGTAGTGCTCACTTCTTGGCTTTTCAAGATTGGATTAAAAACAACAAAAATCTTTTGCGTTAAGTAGTAGTGTGTGGATCGATTATTAGGTTTAGGCATTTATGAGTGTCTCTTTGTTTACAACTCTGTATGATTTGATATTAATTTGGCCTTTGTTAACTACCCCAGTGTACTTCAACTGTGATTTTGTCTTATCCATCTCAAGGGCCATTAAAATTCATCATCCTAGGCAGAACACAAGGAATTTTACCAATGAAAAGCATAAGAAGCTGCGTAACAGTGTAACTAATTCCTAAGGAGCAAAACAAAACACTACAGAGCACAAAATGCAACAGAGAAACAGATTTGCAAAGAAAGAAGAAGGGAAAAACTCCTCACAATACAAAGAAATTAGTATGCCAAAAGGCATAATGCAAAATAGCAAGATTTTGTAACACATTGTACACATGTGTACTACAGGTGCATTTTCTTTAGGGTTTTTATTTTTGACAAATGTTTAGCACCCTTTAAAATAATCTGAAGATTTTGTTGATTTCTATTTCATGACAAAATATTAAAATGCAAGCCTTTTCAAACTTCTAAATAACTTCTAAACTCTTCAAAATTCTAAATACACAAAGTTGATTCACAAGTTGTCATGGCTTTCATCTACTCATGCAGATGGGAAAAATTTTTTCATGGTGCTTTTTATTTTGATGTGGATAATGAAGACATACACAATAATGGCAATTGAAATTGTTTTCATTGCAACATTCTGCTGTTATGTCTGCATTTACGTTTGAAATGATAAGCTAAGGGATACACAGGGATACTTTTGTCACACATTGTGAGTAGGAGGACATTGTATGGACCAAATGAGGGTAATTTCACACCAGGCCAGGGGGTGGCAGGGTGCGCTAAACCTTCTTCTGTTGTCTCTGCAGACCAGGAAGCTCATGTATAAACGGTGAGTATGCACAAAAATGTTGCGTATGAACGTTTCTACACTCAAATCGCGATGTATAAAACCTAAACTTGGCGTAAAGCCACGCACATTTCCGCGGTGCCTCATACCGTGTCGTACGCAAGTTCTCTGCTCGGTTTTGCAGACTGGCGGCACCCAGCTTCAAAGCAGTGCTACAATTCCTGTTTGGTTACCCTTTCTTTTTCAGATCCACAGCCCTGACACGGCTTTATAAATACACTAAAATTAACCGCATATTGTTTATTAGTTTAATGCATCTGATTGTAATTAACAAGGAACAATATAATGGTCCACGGAATGATCAAACTATTCTAAATACAATAGCTGCTTTAACGTTGTTACTCTCACTGCACCTTCTTCTTCTTCTTCCTCTTTCAGCTGCTCCTGTTAGGGGTTGCCACAGCGGATCATCTTTTTCCATATTACTCTCACTGCACCACTCAGAGTATTTATATCACTGTATCTGAGTGGGAATCAAAGATCTACAGAAGCTGAGAAAGAGAATTATCAGTATACAGCATCAAGCACACGCTGCCTCAGCCATGCTGTCTATGGAACTGCTCTCACATGGCAAACATTTCAAAGCCTTTCCTGTACAGACCTCGCGGTTCAGAAACAGTTTCATCCCAAGAACTACAAGCGTACTCAATCAGTCCATCAAGTAATCCTTGTAGAACTGTTTGTACTTATAAGTACAATTACCTCACTGTAAACTTGCACTACAGTTATAATATTGCACAACCTGAGCCACTTTATAAAGCGCGTATTTACATATGATGACGATATCATTTTAAGATGAAATGCAGCAAAATATGTTTATTATATTATACAGATAAAACTTTAACTTCATTTAAATAATCTATATTATTAATAATTAAACATGCCAGGACACGGTGCCGTTCACGGATTATTCCTGCCTTGCGCTGTATTCTTGCTTGTGCTGCCGTGACACTGGAAAGATAGATAGATAGAATAATTAAACATGTACTACGACGATATTTAAATGTTCTTTAAAAGTTTTGAAGAATCGGCGTTCAAAGTTTACAGATGGCTTAACATCTATTACAGAGTTGATTGTGTGGCGATTGGTTATTTGGAGAAAATAAAGTAAGGACAGGAATTAGGGGTTAGTACATTTCAAAGAGACAGTACTGCTACAATAAAGTATTTCATCGAAGGTCGCACATGGCGCAGCAAGCATCTTGCGTGAGATATGAACAATCACTGCGCCACCGTGTTCCCATGTTTAATAACATGATTTAACTCCTATCATCATGAAAATGATATCATGTATACATCTCAGTATTTTAATTATTCAGAGAGCTGTAATATCACGAATGTAAAGGATTCTGTGTCCTGTTGGAGGAAGAGAAAGCCCGGAAGCACGTAGTGATTCACACACATAGAGCACATAGAAGATCAAATACAAAACAAAGCATTTAACATGCTACTTTAGTTATGAGGGGATTTGAGAATCTAGTAAATTAAACGATTTTAAGATGAAGTTTATGATGTTATTCTTCAATGACAAAATAAACTACGTGATTAAAGTGGAGATCTCGAGATTAAAGTTGACATTTCGTGCTTTTTTTCCACTGTGTGCCTATTTTTTTTTGTCTGTACCCTAATAAGCTTTCATATGACACTCAGACGGTGGGCTACGACTCGCCTTTTCACGGCGACTTTGATATCTGACAACTTCTTTTTTATTTTGGGCACTATGCGATCAACTTCCTTTTGTTGATTATATCACAGTTTAAACCAACAAATAGTACGTTTTCCTTGCCTCCACTTGGCATTCGCTGAAATTCTTCTATTTTCCCCCATGCTTTTCCCATTGTCTTTTCACAGAAGGCTGAGCTTAAGGGCTATTTATATTGATTTGCGTATTCAAAGAGAGAGTTGGGGCGGGACAGCAGGTGCGTGCACGTGCGTTACTTTTCATGCTGACTGAGATTTATGTAGCGGTAGAACGTGGAAGTTTGCATACGCACAGATTTATGCATCTGGATTTTTCTGTGCATACACACATTCCTGCTTTTGTGCTTACATCATGTTATAATGTGAGTTCTACACACAGCGTTATACATGAGGCTCCAGGTGCGGGAAAACCTGTCTGACTCGTCCCTGAAGACCTCACTTCTGGTTCCGGCACCTAGGATGACGTCACTTCTGGTTATGACGGCAGAAGGTAATTTCCAGTTTCCATTTGTCACTTCCAGTCTTGACATTTAAAGCCACCATTTTTTCAGCCTATACTTGGTTCACTTTTGGATTCCATAGAAGACACTTCTGTCTGATTTTTCAAACCAATTGAAGCCAGGGACAATACACAGGTGGCTGCCCCAAACCTTTTTGAGTATGTCGAATCTAATCATTTCACACTTTAAACACTAAGGTATGGGTACTGTTCATTCAGATGCTTGGCAAACTGTAGAAACAGATCGTCTTTCCCAAAACGGTGCTTAATTTACTGCCACTTCTGGAGTGATATCGTCAGTAGGTTCATTGGTGGTCCCTGCCTCTGCCGGCCTTTTCAGAACATTTCTGAATCATTACATTCAGAATTTCAAGATCACCAAAACCAATCATTATACATTACACAGAAGGCAGGATAGTTCTGTTGCAGAAACCATTTTAGAGCTGTGGTAAATAACAAATATATAATAACAGTCTAAAGCACCAGTGTTGTATTCTTAGATTGTGAGCAATAAGAGCAAATCAAATAAGGTAGGATTTATTTTTATATAATTTGTATATAAATGTTTTTCAGTCATAACACTTTTTTGCCTTTTTTATACTTTCCCTTACCCTTTTCTGAACTTTATTTTTAATAAATATCTATGTTAAAAATTAAGGTTAAGATAGGTGGATGTAGTGTCATTTAAGCTACTTAATTGTCAGAAAGACAGATTGAATTTCTAAAAAAGATGTATCATATTATTGTGCAACTCTGCTTTTAGAATGCAGGAAAAGAACCTTGTAGAGGCATGATGTGGTAGTCTTCTTGGATCACTGGTGCAATTAAAGATCACCAGCCAAAAAACAAAGAAATGGAAAATTAAGTAAACAAAAGACAAAACACACACACAAAAAAGATAAAAAAAATACTTAATTTGTTCACTCATGAGATATATACTGTCCTTCTGGATATTGTAATATCAAATGCAAGCCATATACCTGTCCATTCCCATTATTTTCTTCTAAAAGTGCAAATAAGAAATTAGAATTTGAATGTTATTTCAGAGCTCATATCACAGCTACCAGTATTAAATAGCTCTTAAAAGCCATTGAAGTACATTCCAGATCTCTTGATTATTGTTATACTGATGTCTCTGTTTGTAGGCTCTCAAGGAGGCAAAGATATCTGTGAAAGAAAAGAACCTAAAGATAAACTAATAGTTAAACTTGGGTCTCACGTCCCCCAAACAGAGAACAGCCACCTTATAGTTTAATGCCTATCTCTGTCTTTTTAGGTCTCACTGTACATTCACTATGGTGTTTCGACCTTTTATCTCAGGCTTGATCTTGATATATTCACCTTCACCACATATCTGTCATCTCAATACCTTCATTGCATTTCTTTTTGTTTGGCAGTATAAAATTACCACTCATAGATTGTGTCTTTTTACTAATGCATGCTATTATAGCCCAACTAAAAATGTATAAGAAAAGAATGATCTGAACATCTTTTAATCTATTTCTTTCCACTAATCTGGTATTTTCCACAACTAACCTTGAGGATCAGTCAGAGTAACATAAGAGTTTAAGGGTTCACCAGCCATTAGAGGAACCCACATGCACTGCCTGGAGTATAAAACAGTCCCTGAGCAGCAAGTGCAGTTCTAATAACTGGAAGCTGTTTAGTTGCCATTATTTGGGAAGCTCCTAGTACGCTGACATTTTAAAAGCCAGGCCTATTTTTATGCTTGATAAAGGAAGCACTTAGCTGATATTTTCTGTTGTAAAATGTACACATTTATATAAATTAACGAACATAAAATAAAAATTAGAATGCCCTTGGTAGTCGATAGACCACAATTGTGTATGTTTTCAAATGCTTTGTATAATATTCTATGTTTGTTTGCTGTACATTGATTTCTTCTTTATTTGTTGTAGAACGGTTGGTTAACTAATAGCATTTTGAATGAGATATTCTAGCACAATCATAAAATTTATGTTTGGGCAATCAAAACCAATCCAAACTGCAGTTTGTCTATCTAACAAAGACTGGAGTGAAGGATATAAATATCCATCAATTTCACGAGGCTTATTCTCACCTGGACCTGCTAGCAGTACTGTGAGGATTGTGTTTTTGATGTCTCCAGTGCCTTCAATACTATCCAGCCCTCTCTGTTAAGGGGTAAACTCAGAGATATGCAGGCTGATGAGCCTATGGTGTCCTGGATAATGGACTATCAGAGAGGCAGACTGCAGTTTGTGAGACTCAAGGTCTGTGTTTCTGACATGAATGTGAATAACACTGGAGCACCACAGGGATCGGTCCTATCTTCTTTTCTCTATATTCTGTACATCTAAGATTATATATATAACACTACGTCATGTAATGTGCAGAAACTGTCAGATGATTCTGCACTTATGGGGCATATTAATAAGGGGAGAGAGACACAGTATAGGAGTTAAGTGGAGAACTTTGTTTCTTGGTGCAAACTGCATCTAAATATCAGCAGCACCAAGGAACTGGTTATCGACTTTCGCTCCACCAAAAAGCCTTTATGCCCAGTCACTGTTCAGGGAGTGGATATAGAGGTGGCGCACTCCTACAGGTACTTGGGGGGTCTACATTAATGACAGGTTGAACTGGTCTCAGAACACAGAGGAACTATATTAGAAAGGGAAGTGCAGGCTCTTTATCCTTAGGAGACTGTATTTCTTTAATGTGAGTAGTGACATCTTCCACATCTTCTACAAATCTGTGATGCCAGCTCAATTTTCTACTCTGTGGTGTGCTGGGTTGGTAACATCATTTAAAGAGAGGCCCACCAAATCAACAAGCTAACTAAAAAGGCAGGCTCAGTTATAGAACAAACTCTGGATCCCCTGGAGCAAATACCAAAAGAGCAAATTTAAATAAAACTGGGAGTCATTATGAGCAATGCTGCACATCCTCTATCTGACACACTAACACTGAGGATGTTCAGCCAACAAATTATTCAACAGGAGTGTGTCAAGAAACTTGACAGGGTGCTCCTTCATGCCAACAGCAATATGTCTGCATAATGCCTCACTCGGATTGGGACTGCCAAGTCAGATGTTTTTCTTTATTTTTAAATGTTGATTAATTTATTGGTAATGCATGTACGTGTTTAGATTATAGTGTGTGTATATGAATGTATTTATCTAAGTTTAAATGTATTTATTTATTTAAAGAGCTTCTGTTAAAAGCAAAATTTTTCTCTGCGGACAAATACAGTATAATGTTTTGATTTGTAAACACTTTAATTTTAGAAACAGAAGGACCCCAAAGATTCAATTTCCCTGGCAGCAGAATTAATGCAAGGGTTATGTAACCTTAACCATGGATACACTAAAATTACACAAGGGGCCAAACTTTCTCAAACAAATTATATGTTTTTTTCATCATGTAAACAAGATTGAAGTGATGGAGTTAAAAATTCTAAATCCTCTCTATCAATAGGACTCCATTATTAGAACATAATTTTACATCTGCCCTCACTGACAATCACAAATTCTCCAGATTTTTTAGGGCTGATACCGGTCACTAGTTTTGTATTACTAGAACTCTATTCCAGTACTGACTCTGATATTTTTCTTTATCTTTTAAAGCTTTTTTCACACTAAGCTGCTGCATAACTAGATGTGCAGAAGCCTTACCTTCTATATTAAAGTGGTACTTTTAGAATAAACCGCTGACAATGTGTGTTACCTGTTCATTTTTTATTAAGAAATTAAAATTCCGTAGATATTGCCCAGTGACCATAAAATATAAAAATAAGTAAATTCCCTAAAAACTATACATTTTAACTAATAAAATGTGCCTTATATGTACACAAAATATGTTTCTATAAAACATATGCCATAAAAGAAAATATGAGAAAACAAAAAGATAACAGGCTAATATGCTTAACACAAAGAGACAAATTTGACACTTAAGCTAACAAGCCAATTGTTTATTAAGCTGCATGAGCAAATTCTTCTTTATCTGTTCTTTTTCAAAATGTGAGCTGTTGTGCTAAACACAAGTTTGCTCACTGTCCACATTCAAAGAAGGATTGTTTGTTTTAATTTAAGAACAACATGAAATTAGGTGTTTTAATATATTGCTTACATTATAGCAATGTGTTGAATGTTGGTCAGATATGAAAATAAGAATTTCACTGCACATTGTGCATGTCATTTTCAGCCAGCATTTCTCCCCTGCCTGGGGTTGTGTTTCATATCTGTTTTCTCTAATTTTGTATTATTTATTTGTATTAATGTTTCTTTTAATTATTTTGCACATTATTCTTTGAGTTTATTTGATTTCATCCCATGGGCTTTGTGGGTTGTTCCCCAAGGGAGGGGGCCACCTATCATTCACTGCTATGAACTCCCCTCCACCCTTTCATAGATCTTGATGGTTCATTTTGAATGTTCTAGGGAGCATAGTATTGTAATTGCTTTGGGATTTCCTCAATTTTTTGAACCAGTGATCTGTTTTTAACTTTGCCTTTGGGTTCCATATTGGACTTTGGCTGCTGTGGATTGCCTTACCTTCATTAACAATTCCTTTGGTTTTGTGCATTGCATATCCTTTTGTTAAAATGAAACTTTTATTGAATACAGAATTTTAGAAGCCCTTTTTTGTATATATTTAGAGTTTTCACCATAAACCCCCTAGAGGGCAACCTTTGAAAGTGCTTTTAGGGCTTCTGTGCTTTTGGGACACCCAGGTCACGACAGTACAACTACAATACTACTAGTCCTATTAATACAATATGAGGTTTTGGGGACATTTTCAAGATGGTAGAGTCTCATGTTATATGACACCCATAACAGTAAACACCTAAAAACCCTGAAACTCGTGAGGATATAGAAGACCAAAAAATACATCATGGACTATATTTCAGGAACATTTCTGCAACAGAAAAAAAAAAAACACATAGGTTCACCCTCAATCCATGAAGACTCTTTAGCACTTGGAATTGTACAGTTAAAGTTTAAGGATTCCCTACATTTTATTCCAGATCAAATTATATTATTATAGTGGCAACAAACCGTCACAGGCCAAAGCTTTCAACCAGAATATCACTGGTCCCAGGTATATTATACCACTTTGCAAAAAGTCCTGGTCAGCTCAAAAACAAACACACATTGCTATCATAGGGTCACAGGAAGCAAAGTCCCACAGCATTCCAGTAGCAACAGGCACAAGTCAGAAAACAAGAGTAGATGAGACTTCAGTAAGTAACAGAGGACACAATGCAGACGTCGACACTTGAGCAATTTACAGGCAAACATTACACTACACAAGAAAATATCAATCAATGCCTCACAAAAAGAAACCAAGCTAGGATCAAGCCAGGTTTAAAGATTTGTGAAACTGCACTTATTCACTATAACATTGTGCTTTTCATACTTAGCATTCACATGTGACTTGTTTCAAATTCAGATGAGATACCTTAGTAAGCTATACACTTCTTTTTCTAACCTTTAAAAATAATGACATGCATTCACAAAGACATTTTTGCATCAACATACAATTCAATGTACATAGTTGTTTGTCTTTAGCTTGTTGATTCTAACCCTTTTAAATCACAAAATTTGATCAATCATATATTTAAAAGAAAAAGTTAAACTTACTTTTAAAGTTGTTCACCTTGGCACCCTGATGAAGGGAAAGCCATTCCTTTTCGAAACTTACAGAGCAAAGATTTAGTTTTATTTCTGTCCTTCGTGGACTAAGATTCCTTCAGTTATTTCCTTGTATGCAATCTGTAGGGAGCAAAAATAAAATTGAGCATATCAGGCTCAGACTTGATGACATTCCCAGATGCAGAATGATTCAATATGAATACAAATAGCTGCAGCTCCAGAACTTCAGGATTTGCTCAGAATCTACTGACTATTAAATTAATTGTGGTATATTTATTTGATGGACAGGTTGACAGACGAGATTAGACAGGAGTCCCCGTGGACTATTATGTTTGCTGATGACATTGTGATCTGTAGCAATAGTAGGGAGCAGGTTGAGGAGACCCTGGAGAGGTGGAGATATGTTGTAGAGAGGAGAGGAATGAAGGTCAGTCGGAACAAGACAGAATACATGTGTGTGAATGAGAGGGAGGTCAGTGGCATGGTGAGGATGCAGAGAGTAGAGCTGGCGAAGGTGGATGAGTTTAAATACTTGGGATCAACAGTACAGAGTAATAGGGATTATGGAAGAGAGGTGAAAAAGAGAGTGCAGGCAGAGTGGAATGGGTGGAGAAGATTGACAGGAGTAATCTGTGACAGACAAGTACTAGCGAGAGTGAAAGGGAAGGTCTACAGGATGGTAGTGAGACCAGCTATGTTATATGGGTTGGAGACGGTGACACTGGCCAGAAAGCAGGAGACAGAGCTGGAGGTGGCGGAGTTAAAGATGCTAAGATTTACACTGAGTGTGACGAGGATGGATAAGATTAGAAATGAGTACATTAGAGGGTCGGCCTAATTTGGACGGTTGGGAGACAAAGTCAGAGAGGCGAGATTGCGTTGGTTTGGACATGTGCAGAGGAGAGATGCTGGGTATATTGATAGAAGGATGTTAAGGATACAGCTACCAGGGAAGAGGAAAAGAGGAAGGGCTAAGAGGAGGTATATGGTTGTGATGAAAGAGGACATGCAGGTGATGGGTGTAACAGAACAAGATGCAGAAGACAGAAAGATATGGAAGAAGATGATTCGCTGTGGCAACCCCTAATGGGAACAACCAAAAGAAGTATATTTATTTGTGCTCTTAATAGCACACTGTACGCTGTCTTTAAGCAGATGGTCAACCTTCCCGGAAATCAGTATATGCAGTGGTGGGAGCTGAACAGGTATATAATGGAAAAAGACAAAGACTGTTTTTATTAGTGTTGTTTAGCACACAGTTACATTTTTGTGCGGCAAAAAATCAGTTGTAAGGTCCTGGTAGAGAGACAGAATAAAAAAGCTCTTGAAACTCCATACATTCTCTGCATGTAACTACAGTACATTATGTTGAAGTGATAGGGTAACCATTGTTATAAATATACAGAGAGATCATCCTCTTTTTTGCACATTTATGATTATACAAGTGTGCAAAATTTCAGAAAATGGTTTAGTTGAGAAAATGTCCAATTGTCATATGCTGACATGCCAAAAATGGCTTTTAGAATCTTACTTGCACTACAAGAGAGTAATTAAAAAGCTAATTAAAGGGTCAGGCTCAGTTATGGTACACACTTTTGACTGTCAAGTAGAGATTTAAAACAAAACTGGGTGTCATTATGAACAATGCTGCACATCCTCTCACTGACGACTTTCAGCCAATGAATTATTCAGCAGAAGTGTGTCAAGAAATGCTACTGGGGCTCCTTCATTCTAACAGCAATACACCTGCATAATGGCGCACTGTGCCTGCCAAGTCAGAAGTTTTCTTGTCTTTATTTTTAAAAGTTTCTTCTTTTGTATTCATTCAGGTGTGACCATAGGGTGTGTGTATGTGTATACATATTTATCTATCTATCTTTATTTATTTAAAGAGCTTCTGTAAAAACCCAAATTCCCCTTGGGGTCAAATAAAGTTCTGTCTGTCTATCCATTTAATAGATATGTCTTCCTGAAGTATTATCTAAAAAACACCGTACTGTACTGTAAATGTACCAATATCAAGTATTTGAGAAAATGCTTCCTGATATAAGGAAGTTAGAGTAAAAAAGAAAAAAGAATAAAACATCTTCATATTTAAACATAACCATCCACTTTTTCAAATCCACGTTTTCTTTATCAGAAAATTGGGTGCAAATAAAAAACATGCTCACACAATCACACGCATAGTTGGTATTTGAATTGAAAATGAAGCCTTGAAATAGAATACAGATGAATAGTGTAAGACTGTTTAAACCCCCCCCCACCCAACTATGAAGGTCCCAGGAGTTGGGGTGCAGCCACACTACCCACTGAATCAGTATTTTAATATCTCAGTCATACAAGGATTTCCAAATGTGTCCAGATTTTAAGTCATTTATTCATATAATGTTAATTGCTGATTTCCCTGCCATAATACTGTAGCCTGGTGGCTAACAAGTTGGGTTAGAAACAAACAGCAGGTCCAGTTAGTAATATTAATTAATTTTGGTAATCCAAGGATAAAAGAGAAAGCCTACTTCTGCTTGCAATGATTGAATGTCAGTCTAATTATCTATGCATCCTTGACACCCTGTTTTCCAGTGAAAGAGGTCATGAGGAAATGTGGAACTTTTTACACGTTGCACTTTCATGTGTCTGATGTGATAAGATCATGATTAAATAGCACTTAGCCGTGTTTAAAACCAGCTGTAAATGTACTTGTGACTGAGTGACGTATGCCACGTACAGAGATGGTCTGAAATAGATAGCAACCATATTTAACACAACTATAAATGCAAATTGTTTCCTGTCCACATATAACAAACATATAAGTAAAATATGGTTTGAATTTTGTGCAGAGAATCTCACATCATATCTCTAGTCAAACACAACTTAAATACTGGAGACATACTTTAATGCCAGATGGAAATGTAATATTACTAAGTTTTATATGGGTTCAATCCAAATACTTATGCATGTTAATGGTAGGTGTGAAAAGAGCCTAAAGCCATGTACAACAGTGGATTCTGAAGGGTTTCTGTTTAAGTCAGTGTGAAATGCAACCCCTACCAAACTCCTTTCATGTGCCCCCTTTCTTTTTATTTTCCATACATTTCGGAAAGTTCCTTTTCTATTAGAGAAAAAAAACAAACATAAATCAACAGCTACCATGTAAGCATATGTTAGAAGGTGCGAAATTTGCCCTGGATCAAATTCCATCACAAAAATCACTCTGACAGATATACAACCATTTGACTGCATTTTTTATTTTTGCACAATTGAATCTTTTTTATTTATTTTCTTTCTCTTGTTTTCTATTGCTAAATGGCTGAGGTCTTCAGGACTGTGATTTTATTTTATTTTATTTTGACTTCACAATTTTGCAGTTTTAATCTCCACTGTTGTCAACTGGCCATAGGTCATTGTTTAATTAACTGACAGATGTTGTCGGTTTCCATTTATGCTTAGTTGCTTCTACCTTGTTCTTTGTGTGTTTTAACAAATATGCATTTACTGTATGCATGTACCAGATCTGTGTTTAGTTATTCGTATAGTCTATTTTTTGTCTTTTAAAAGAGAATTTTTCACATCAGTCTGCGCCTACAACCACTGAAGAGAGCTATACATAAAAGTTGTACTAGGCTGGAATGTATTGTTCCATTGTGGCCATGTTGTGCCATCATTTGGGCCTGGTCATGTGGTCTTGTCAGCGATTTTGGGTAACTGTCCAAGCTGAACAGGAAGCAAATTCAGATTCTTAGCTCTTCTGGGGCCTCATGCATAATGGCGTGCATAGAATTCACAGTTAAACATGGCGTGTCAACAAAAGAGGAAATGTGCGTATGCACATAAAAATCCAGATGCATAAATCTGTGCGTTCGGCAACTTCAACGTTCTTCTGCTCCATAAATCCTGGTCAGCGTGAAAAGTAACGCACGTATACGTGCCTGCCGCCACTACCCAAACTCCTCCCAGAATTATGCCTCTTTGAATATGCAAATCAATATAAATAGCCCTTAAGCTCAGCGTTCTGTGAAAAGGCAATGGCAAAAGTGCGGGGGAAAATAGAATTTCAGCAAATACCAAGTGTAGACAAGGAAAAACTTGTGGTATAAACAACAAAAGGAAGTTGAACGAGTGACATAGAGTGTCAGAGAAACTCAAAAGCTCAAGTTCACAAAGTCACACAGTGCCCAAAATAAAAAAGAAGCTCTGAAATGTCGAGTCGTAGCCCACCGTCTGAGTGTCATACTGTATGAAAGCTTATTAGGGTACAGAGAAAAGAAAAAAAAATAGGGACACAGTGAGAAAAAAGTTTGCAATGTCAACTTTAATCTTGAAAATTCCACTTTAATCATATAGTTTATTTTGTCATTAAAGTAGAACATCATAAATATCATCTTTAAATCGTTTAATTTACTAGTTTCTCAAATACCATTGTAACTATAGTAGCACATTAATTTTTTTGTTTTGTATTTGATCTTCTATGTGCCTATGTGTGTGAATCACTACTTGCTTCTTAAACCGGCTCTCTTCCTCCGACTGGACACAGAATCCATTACATTTGTGATATTACAGCTCTCTGAATAATTAAAATACCGAGATGTATACGTCATATCATTTTCATGATGATAGGAGTTAAAGCATGTTATTAAACATGGGAACACAGTGGCACAGTGATAGTGACGAGCTGGCACCCTGTCCAGAGACTTCCTCACGCAAGATGCTTGCTGCGCCGTGCACAACCTTTGATGAAATAATTTATTGCTGCAGTACTGACTCTTTTAAACATACTAACCCCCAATTCCTGCCCTTCCTTTTCTTTCTCCAATTAACCAATTGCCACACAATCAGCTCTGTAATAGATGTTAAGCCATCTGTAAGCTTAGAACGCCGATTCTTCAAAACGTAAGGAGCATTGAAATATCTTCATAGTACATGTTTAATTATTCTGTCCATCTGTCCTTCCAGGGTCACGCCAGCCCCAGCAAGAAAACAGCGTGAGGCAGGAACAATCCCTGAACTAGCTACAGCTGCACCACTGTGTCCTCACATGTTTCATTATTAACAATATAGATTATTTAAATGATGTTAACATTTTATCTGTATAATGTAATTAACATATTTTGCTGCATTTCATCTAAAAAATGATATCGTCATCATATGTAAATACATGCTTTTTAAAGTGGCGCAGGTTGTGCAATATTATATATATATATATATATATAATATATATATATTATAATTGTACTAATATGTACAAACAGTTCTACAAGGATCACTTGATGGACTGATTGAGTGCGTTTAGAGTTCTTGGGATGAAACTGTTTCTGAACTCTACAGGAAAGGCTCTGAAGCGTTTGACGTGTGAGAGCAGTTCAATAGACAGCATGGCTGAGGCACCATGTGCTTGGTGCTGTATATCGATAATTCTCTTTCCGATCAGATTGCACAATCAGATACAGTGGGATAAATAGTCTGAGAGGTGCATAGAGAGTAACAATGCTAAAGCAGCTATGGTATTTGGAATAGGTTGGCCATTCCATTGATATATTGTTATATTGTTACAGGTTAATTACAATCAGATGCCTTAAACTAATAAACAATATTCGGTTAATTTCAGTGTATATGGTAAAGCCGCATTAGGGATGTGGATCTAAAAAAGAAAGGGAAACCACACTGGAACAAAAGCACTGCTTTGACACTGGGTGTTGCCAGTTTGCAAAACAGAGCTGAGAACTTGCGTACGCCAAGCATTTAGCTAGCGTGAAAATGTCTGTGGCATTACACCATCTATACTGTGCATGAGGCCCCTGATCTTTATGAAGTAGACAGGTTTATTTTCGTTTTTAATTACTTAAATCAGTGGTTCTCAACCTGTGGAGCGGGCCCCCCTAGGGGTGCGCGAAGTAACAAAAAGGGGGGCGCAGAGATGTGAAAAAAAGAAAATCAAAAATATGAAAAAAACATCTGTTGAAACCAAAACAAATTAATTTAAACTACATTCTGATACTAGAACAATAAATATAGAGTTAGATAAATGTCAATAAAAGTTAAGTAGGTATAATAAAATATGCATCTACATTTCAAAAAAATGTTGGCGGGGCACGATTAAAACTGTAATGAAAACTCGGGTCGCAAATACTTAAAGGTTAAGAAACGCTGACTTAAATTCATTCATGTGCCTTTCCAACTCTGTCAGTGCTTCCACACATTATTTTTCCTTTGTATATTTCTTTTCTAATGCTTCTGTTTATTTTATTTGTTTAAGGCTGTTTTCTTTTCAATTCTTATTCAGCTTTGTGGTATTTTACCCCTCAGAGAAAATATCTAAGCAAGTAAAAATTTGCCCACGTTGACTGTTATAGTCAAGGAGTGAAATAATCTCTTACAACCTTTAACGTTTACTGTATGTCATTAGCTTCCTGTTTTTCAGTCCATCCATCCCTTTTCCAACCTGCTGAATCCGAACACAGGGTCACGGGGGTCTGCTGGAGCCAATCCCAGCCAACACAGGGCACAAGGCAGGAATCAATCCTGGGCAGGGTGCCAACCCACCGCAGGTTTTTCAGTTTAGTTATGCTAATTAGAAATATAGAAATTTATATTAATAATACCTATTAGTACTCTAAATACCTAATTAAAAGGGTCAAATACAAAACAGAAGTTAATTCTATCAACAAAGGCCTATGACTAAAGAACTAGAATATAAATTGAGATGGTAATCAATACATATTACCAATCTAAACTTCCAAAAAATACAGTTACAAAAAAAAAATTAAATCAAGCAAGTAATATCACTAAAGTAGAACTGAGACAAAGAATAAACTTGTACACTCAATGCCTCAGCCAAGTTCTGAGGTTTTAGAGGGCTCTTTTATTTGGCCTCAAATGCAGGGGGGCTGGTCTACATATAGCAAATTATGCAGTTTTTTAGGTTAGCAAAGTTTTTAGGGTCATTTAGTTAACTGAGTGTGTGTGCACCTAACTCACAAAATCCTCCCACCACCACCAACCACCCCACCATCCCATCCTTGTTCGAGCATCCACATCCTCCCAACCTGATTAATTTTCAGTGTACTGAAAACACCTAGTGGGACCACACTATCCAGATCTTCAAGTGTTGTCCATGTACTACTGGCACAAAACCTCAAAATGGATTACCACATTCTGCCACTCTGCGATATGCAATTACTGTATATACTCGTCTATAAGTCGGGTCTTGAAACCCGAAAAATCAATCATAAAATCAGACCCCAACTTATACGCCTGTTCAAAAATGCGACACTTTTTTTTTTTTAATATCTTCTTGTCTCCTCCAATCTCGCATCAGTTTCTCAGACATATCAAATTTTGTTGCAGCAGCGCAGTGACCAATTTCTTTTGCCACTTCAACGACGTTCAATTTAAAACCAGCTTCATATTTTCTTCTGATCGAACGCTCCACCATAGATAAGGGATGCTCTTATGATAAAGGTGTATGAGTGTGTGTGATACAAAAAAACACAAATCAGTGCAAACGTTGCTTCGGAATAGTTTGGGTATCACCGTGTGGTCACGTAGGCACAATACATAGAAAAAAAAGGCAGTGTGCTCTGCGGTTACTTTCTCAGGTGGTGTTAGCTTATCATAATCTCTTGGACCAATAGCATGAGTTTTCTGCATTTGACTGACATTATAAAATGCCAGAAATAATAGTGTAAAATCAAGTGCCAACTTATCAGTGGTTTGGGTGAGACATTGTCACTTTTGTCTAGAGCAGTAAAAAAGCTAGATGGTCCTTCTGATATGGTTGCCCTAACAAGTGACAACACCTGAACAGTGACCAGCAATGGGAGGCCGTGCCCCAGTAGATTTTACCTTTAATTGAAACTGATAATTAACAAATAAACAGAACTTAGTCAAAACTATCAAACAGAAGAAAAAGATACAGCCATGGGTGAAGCATCAGCCAATCTTTGACACAAGTGCTTTTCCTTCATTTTCTTTACCTCCGGGCCAGAGCTAAATATCAGTCAACTGAACAATACATGTATAAATACATTTGATCCTAGGAGCCTGGAGCTATAACACTACAGCTGTCCATATGGAAATTTGGTAGGTTAAAATTTTCAGATATACTGCGGTTAAATTCAGCATCCATTTTGAAGCTGGTTCCAGGTCAGATAAATGGGGAGGTTTGGTGTCAGGAAAGAGACTCCGCCTTAAAAATCACACAGAAACTTATAAAACATTGCTCCACATAGAAGTGGGAAAAGATGAACAGGAGGAGAACAAAAAGAATAAAAAATATTTTAGTTCAAACAGATATCCTGGATTTCCAGCATTATTTGAGAATAACAGCTATGGCCACTATTAAGCAATGGCTTGTCTAGGACCATATAACTATTTTAAAAGTTCCCGCAAAGCAGCAGAATGAAGGATCGTCTACCTGACACTTGTAATATTTTCCAACAGGTCTCGTTGTTTCTGTGTATTTGAACTCGCAGAAACAAATGTAGCATAAGGTGCCTATAATTAATAAACGTTTGGAAAGATCCAGTTTTGGGATGCCCTAGATGACAAATGACAACAGTGTACACTGTGAATGCAAGAAAACAGAAAAAAGAGAGAAAGATGAGCACATGGAGTATTGGTTATATAAAGTGATTCTGTGGTTGCTACATTCTGTTGCAGCCAAAATTGTGAAACTAAAATCAATTCTCCTCTCTATACAGTATCTTTTTATAAAATGGTGTTTGCTATGTACATAAATTATACCTAGATTTCTAAAGAGACAGAAATGTTGGACAATGGCATAATTAGATTGTTCAAATAACTTTTGCTTGAAACTCACTGCTGAGAATTGTAATGATTTAGCTGTAGGGAAAACAAAGATATCTGCCTTGATGAAATTGGGTTGATGTAAAAAAAAGACTGTTGAAGCTGTCTAATTCATCCATTAAGCTAATAAGACTGTGCTGGAGGAGGCTAAATACAAATCAGATTAGTTAATAAACTATACAGAAAAGCATTTATAATGCTGATATAATTGAGGGTCAAGACACTAATGCTGCCAAATTAAATACAGAAAAAAATAAAAGTCATTATCCTTCCATTTTAATTTAAATCCTTATCAGTAAATCAGGCCGGTAAGGAATTTAAGGTGCCACCTCTATTTAATGAAACATGATCAAATTGTCAATAACATAACAGTAACTAAGTCTGGAGAAAAGAGACAGCATGATCAGACCTTGTGGCATTGGGTAAGATTTGATTCTTAAATTGTATATTATTAAGACGACACATTTTCCTGTAGATAAAAAATAATTTTAATAAATAAATCCAGGTACAGCAGTTTCATACCAGTCTTCAGCTCCCATTAAGCTGTTTTTCAGTTATAAAGACTGATATGTCATTTAACAGGAGGCAATTCTCCACAATCATAAAAATATGAACTTTGAATAGAGTGTCTGTCTGCTAGAGTGACTCATCCACTTCTTAAGTATTAGTCCTTGCTAAAACTTCTGTCTTATCGCCTGGGAATTTTCCTCCAGCTAGTGAATCTTGTCCCAAAACCCACCTCCTTAATTAATCAGTCTTCAAGCCAGAGGCAGATTTAAAGTCACCTCCAGGGTTACTTTTGGCCAAGTCCTAAAATCACACCCAACCTTAGGGTGGATGGACCTTCTTTGGCTATAGGGAAACTAGGGTTGCCGTTCCCCTATCTGTTGTCTCTGCAGGGCTGAGGTCTATGCAGCTCTTATGGGGTCAGTTCTTTCAGACAGGTTCTGGAAGCCTGTGGTGAAAACATAAGTCAGTTCCACTTCTACAGTTGAAGAAGATGACCTGCCACCTTGCAGGATGCTGGATAAAACGTGACCTCTTTCTCATTTTCACAGACTTCACTCATCCTGTCCATTGTTAGTTTAGAGTTGTCTTAATTTTCTGCCAGGTTGCCAGCTTTCTCTTTTCAATGTTCTATGGATTTTTTCATCTGTTTTTAGCACATCCAGCAATTAGTAATGAGGTGTCCATTAAACTTACAGGGACATACTTTTGAGTAGCAACCACTCTTTCTTTTTAATTACTTCAGGTAATGATTCATATTTACAGTAAAGAAACCAAAAGTACATTTTAAAAAAATCCAAAGTAGAGAGTCAAGCTTTCACAAACGTTTTCGGTTGTTTATATGTAAAGCCTTCCTTGAAAGTTTGTGATACCATATTGTACTTCCATAAATATTACATTTTTACAATATAATCTTTGTTTACTCAAAGCTAGTCCTCTCATTCTGAAAAGTCTGTATCTTGCCTGGCAGAACTTAATGGGTAAATATGGTGGACTCTCATTATACCAAAGATATTTTGATGGAGTGACAGGAGCCAGACCATCAAGTAAGTGTACAACAAAACCTATTTTTAAAATTGTCTATATTTTGCTGTATCCTCATAATAAGCATACTGGCCCTGAAAACATAATACATAGGGCTAAGCTTCCTCCCTCTTGACATGCCTGTATGGTGAGTCTAAATTATTATTTTATTTGTCTATAAATCCAATTTCAGAATTCAGTACAGGGTTTAAGGAAGCTTAAGGTATACCAGCAGTCACAGACATGCAAAAAGATTTGAAGGCGATTGCATCTTTTAAAACGGATGACTAGAGCAGTATGTGTTTGTGGGGTTATATACACAAAAAACAAGCTATTTATATAAATCCTAGGTTGAAATCATAATGCAAATATTGATTGCTGAGTTTTTCTTCAATTGTAAGTGTAAACTACAGCATGTCTGTGATGTTAATGAGTGAATATGATGTGTGTGCTTGCATATTGATGACTGTGATGCATGTAGCCTGGCTTTCACTACTTGAGTCCAGTTATCCAACATGACTGAGGACACCAATGATGTTGTAATAAAAAATAATATACTTCAAAAAACAAAGTTACGAAGAGCCTCATGTAAAACAATCAATAAAATTGCCATAATAATGTCTGTATAGATAAAATATCATGAATATGTCATTTATTCCTGTGGTGGGCTGGCACTCTGCCCGGGGTTTGTTTCCTGCCTTGCACCCTGTGTTGGCTGGGATTGGCTCTAGCAGACCCCCGTGACTCTGTAGTTAGGATATAGCGGGTTGGATAAAGAATGGATGGATGGATGTCATTTATTGTGACGTTAAAACACTACATAAATACATACAAATACAAAAATACCCAAACAGTATTGAAGTAATATTTAGATAATATTAGGAAATATAGGAAGAAGCAAGAACAATTAGATTATAGTTTTAAAAAGCCTTGTAAAACAAATGTCTATTAAGGATGGATTTAAAAGAGGATACATGTTCAGCAAGCCCAGCTTCCTCTCGTAAGCCATTTCAGAGCTGAGATGCTAAGGCCACAAAAGCACAACTCATTTTCATCTTTAACATCTCTCTTGAAACATCCAGCTGGTCCTTGCTAGAAGACATCAGACTGCATACAGTTAGACTGGGAGCCAATTGTAATGAGCTGTAATTTGGAGTAAAGCCATGCTCTAGATTAAGGGTAGTCAATACAATTTTGGCGACCAGTGAAGTGGTATTAGGATAGGAGTGACATTTTAACTCTTTTTTTCAGTTAAACTTTCAGCAGCAGCATTTTCTAAAATTTGAAGTCTGTTTAGTGCTTTCTAATTAAAACAATGTACAGAGGCCATAGCAGTAGTCCAGATGTGAGACACTAAAGTATATATAAAGATCTCTGTAACTCTAAAATTCAGAATTGATCTAACCTTAGAGATAGTTCTAAGGTGATAAAACATGCAAAAACTTTTTCACATGGCTTTCAAAACTTAGAAACTAGAATAAAAACTATATTCTTTGGCAGTGGATCATGTGAGGACCTAATCTGACTATAAAAGAACTTTGTTAAATGGTGCAACTCAAACCACCTACAATTGAACACCAGCAAAACCAAGGAGCTGGTGGTGGATTTTAGGAGGCCCAGGCATCTTATGGAACCTGTGATCATCAGAGGTGACTGTGTGCTGAGGTTACAGACCAATAAATACCTGAGAGTGCAGCTAGATGACAAATTGGACTGGACTGCCAATACTGATGTTCTGTGTAAGAGAGGACAGAGCCGATTATACTTCCTTAGAAGGCTGGTGTACTTCAACATCTTCAAAAGATGGTGCTGAGGTGGTCAATCCATTAGGTGACTACAGGCGGCCGCCTTGGGCGCCATCATCTGAGGGGAATTTTTATAAAAGTTAAGGGGAGTATGCTGCAGACACTGAGGTGGAAAGGGTCTTAGTATGATAATAATGTCTGTGGTGTGTACACAAAGGGGTGCCATTTGCGTTTCTAAAGTTGCACACACTCCGGACACCATGGGGGATTCCCTCCAAACCAGTCATCAAACTATGATGACAGTGAGTGGGCGCCATTAATGAAAGTAAATCTGAGGGGGATCCTAACCCCCAACCCTGGTCATTGAACGCCATACACCAAGGGATGCATGCTCCTTTAAAGGAGTGCTTTCTCCGAACACCATGGGGGATCAACAGGTTGTTGAAGTCTAACTATACCGACTATACAGATTACCCACTAGAAACAACAAAGGATGACAGCCATCAACCCCACCAAGACTCCAAATGGGCTTCAACCAGCACTGCTGTGTTGTTTTCAAAAACCAAATTGAAACTTTTTTAAAAATCTGATTATCTGTTTCTCACTGTGTTGTACTGCTAGGGTGTTGTACCATGTTAGCCATTATGGATGTAATGAGAAGTTAAGCAAAATGACACCTTATCTTGCCTGAAGAAGGGGCCTGAGTTGCTTACATATTGTAATCTTTTTAGTTAGCCAATAAAAGGAGTCATTGTGCTTGACTTTTCAGCACTGTGCTATAAAAATTGTAAATAGTCAATTTTCTTCCAGGACTTTTTAGCTGAAACATCATTTTGAAACTGGCCAATAATTATGGCGGTAAGATGGGTTGTTTTTCTTTCTTAAAGAGACTAGACCCAAGAAGTATTAAAAAATTCAGGAGCACAGCCAGAAGTAAGGGACAGCAAAATATTGGAGAGCAAAAACAGAGCTAACACATTTAGCACTTTAACTAGCAATGTTTGGATGGAAAACCTCAACAAGGCTATAAAATATTTTACGTTTAAGACCATTAAGTAAAATTACCATGAATTAGCTTAACATAGAGGGGCTATGGAACGATACCTCACAAAAACACAAAATTCTAAGAGTGTCACAGCATCACACAGAGATGACTAAAATAGTTCACTAAACTATCAACATCAGAAAGGTGGATTACCTTTAATTTGCTGGACAGATAGAGCTGCAAATAGGAGTATCTCAAATGAAAGAATGCACCGTGTGAGTTTAATTTGAAGGGACAGCTAGAAGTGCAATTTCAAGTACAGTACAGGAATGAAACAACACAAAACAATGTACAAATCTGAAGGAGCTAATGCTTATACCATATTGAATACCTGATTTGTTATACGTTCACAGTTATTGGTTGGACCAAAAAAATGTTTAAAGTTACAGGACTCAGTAATATTTAAAAATCTAGTACCAAAAGAATATTAGGGATTGTTTATTTAAATATTAAAATCACTTATCATAATAATCCTGCAAAACGTAAGAATAACTAGAAGGGAAAAAAATCAGTAAGTTTAGGTGAGAAACCCAAATTATATTTGGGAAGTCACCAAGGGTTGGGGTAGCACACATAATGTTAAACAAAAACACTTCAAAGCTGACCATATCAGAAACCTCTGTGGAGTTTTATTTAAAACACTTGTTAAAACCAACAGCTACTCCCCCTCTATTACCATTTTTTTCTGTGCCAGAAAAAACAGTCATCAGAGGGAGGGCATAAGTCAGGAATCAGAGAGCCATCCTCAAGCTTTACCAATACCTGCGTTAAAAACAGGAAAGTTTAGCAAAAGTAATAAATTCTTTCAAGATAAAATTCTTAATAGAAAGTGATCTAACATTAAATACAACAAATGTGTAGCTAGCTCAATGTGGATAATGATTCTAATATTAGCAAAGTAATTGGACTTCTGATTATGTTTAACAGGCCCGTGACCAAGGATCACAGTAATACCGCATCAGCACTAGTAGAAGCATTTGTGAAGTAAACTAGTCAATCACATGGAGCAGTATGCAGAGAGCGTGTAATAATTCTGCAGATGTGAGTTTCCAAATACCATACCGAATACCAAAATTCTAAGATGGATCCCATCTCTTTTATAAGAATGCTAGAAAAGATTAGAATTGTCAATAAAATCTAAGTGAAATGCCAGGCCTACATGCTGTCACTGTATGTGGAGACCAAGGACTATTAAAAGGCTTATGCCCTATGGCTGAAAAAAGGTCGTTTTACAGGTGTTTATGTATTTTATTGTTGTTATTGAGTTATTATTTGTTCTATGTTTATGTATTTTGTGCACTATTTTCTTTCTATGTATCTCTGCTTGTCCTGTTGTGTTTCATAATGCTGGCTCCTTAAGAGTTGGGGCCACTTTGAATATTCCTCTCAACTCAACACTATATAGGCTGAGAAAACAAGTAGTCCTTTTCAGTTCATTGAAAGCACTTGGTGGTTTCAGAGAGTTGCTTTCTTCTGCTTTTGTGAATTTCCTGAATTTTAACCCTCATGCTTTGTTTTTGACCATTCTTTCTCAATTTGTGTTTTTGGGACTTGTTTGTCACTGGATAGCCTATTTAAGGCAATTCGTGCTGTGGCTTTTGTTAAAAAGATCATTTTTGTGCAATAAATATATTTTTTATAAAGAATCTTTATTTGCCCTTTATGGTCACAAGCTTAAAATTCACAGATTATTTCACCTTTTTGGGCTTTTGGCTACAGTTGTCAGGACAGTACACTATGGTTCTCCTAAGCTGATGAGAAGATGGGGCCAGAAATTAAAATAGTTGTACCACAGCCTAAATAAAATGGAGTAAATAAGTTAATAAAGTCGCTTTTTAGAAGTTCTGATTGATTGCATAAAGTTTCATTGGTGCCACCATGAATAATAACATCATTACCTTGTGAGTATTCATCTTTTAATTGTTTTTTCTTGTATCTCTAAAATCGTAACACACAGGAGGCAGTGGGTAATGGCTCTTGCCTTGATCCTATTGATAATGAAGTAACAAATTGATCAGCAATACCAGAACAGGGGGAAGCACTTAGAAGCACTGTTTACCATGCGCTTTGAAATCTTGCATTATTTTACAAGTGTTCATATCATGCTACTGACCTTCCTTAACTTTTCCTAAATAGCTTCACTACAAATATCCATGTTTTTTCACTCTAAAATTCCAAAGATTGATCCTGGGAGCCAAGTGTGAAATGCTATCTCTCTCTCTCTCTTTCTCTCACTCTCTTCTCTGGCCGTCCTCTTTGTCACATTTGCATATCCTTTTTTACCTTGAAAATTCATCTCCTGCCACTTTTATTAATGGTTTTGAATGTTGCTATCCAATTGTGAAAGTCAATTGCCTACCAGGGACAGTTCTTCCCCCAATATGAAATACGGCAGTACTCCTCTGCCATGTTCCCAGTTTTGGAAACCATGTTGTATGAGGACTTGTAGTTCAAGAAGACAACCCTTGGATACCGCCATAGGACACAGTTTTTTTTTGTTATGTGAAGTGTCCACATGGCCCAGAAGTACTTCCGCTGAGCAATGCTGTGGCACCAGAAATACTTCTTTGTCCAGCATAAAAGAAGCCACCTCACCTCAATCAAGGAGTTGGAATTGGGAAGAGGAGGGCACAACCTACCTGAGAGGAGTGGAGGAGAAGAAAAGGATCTTAAACTTGACTGGTTACCTGTAGAAAGGCGTTATGTCTAATAATAAAAAATAGTTATTGTAATGCAGAACTGAGCACTTGTTCCTGGTGTCTGCACAATAGTGCAGTGGCTAGCATTGTTACCACACAGCCTCTAGAAACTGGACTCACCTGGCAGCCAGGCCATTGCTTCCAGATTTCCTCCCACATCATAAAAATATTTTGGTTAGTTTACATGATGACTCAAAATAATGAGTGTGAGTGAGGCCTGTATTGGACTGGCACTGGTTAGTCCTAATCTGGTATTGATGCTGCCATAATAACCTCTGATCACTGCAGTTCAGAACTAGCCGAACCAATGAAAGAAAACTAATGCATAGGTGTTATAAATTTAATACATGGTAAAATAAAATAAAATTAAAAGAAGTGGTGAGGCGGCCTTCTGCTGTTATGCACCCAAAATCTGGAATAGCCTGCCAATAGGAATTCGCCAGGCAAATACTGTAGAGCACTTTAAAACACTGCTGAAAACACATTACTTTAACATGGCCTTTTTATAACTTCACTTTAACTTAATACTGATACTCTGTATGTTCAATTCTTCATAATAATTATTCACAGTGGCTCCAAAATCCGTACTGACCCCTACTCTCTCTTCTGTTTCTTTTTCCGGTTTCTTTGTGGTGGCGGCCTGCGCCACCACCAACCTACTCAAAGCATCATGATGCACCAACATTGATGGACTGAAAGCCAGAAGTCTACGTGACCATCTTCATCAGGTCCTTCCATGAAAACCCTAAATACAAAGAGGACTGTTTGACTAATGTTAGGTAGATTGCCCAGAGGGGACTGGGCGGTCTCTTGGTCTGGAACCCCTACAGATTTTATTTTTTTCTCCAGCCTTTGGAGTTTTAGTTTTGTTTTTTCTGTCCACCCTGGCCATCAGACCTTACTCTTATTCTATGTTAATTAATGTTGACTTATGTTTATCTTTTATTGTGTCTTCTATTTCTCTATTCATTTTGTAAAGCACTTTGAGCTACATTTTTTGTATGAATATGTGCTATATAAATAAATGTTGATTGATTGATTGATTGATATGATATTTGTTAGCAATATTACTGCTACAGACTGCCTCAGAGGCCTTGATTTTGGGGATTTTCAAAGTGAGAAACAGTGTCTGTAGCTTTGTCCAGAAAGTAAAGCATTATGCACAGAAAATAGACCCTATTGACAAAAAAAAACACAAATTGATTTGTAGGAGCAGTAAGAAGAGTAAATACTAAGGAAAGTGTCTGTTTTTTTCCAACTGCAGGAAGTCCTACTGTACCTACTTCGAAGTGGGATCCATCAAGGGATTGTGCAGTAAGTAGAGTATCATGTCATTCTGGCCTTTATAGAATATAATGAACAATTTAGACACTAAACAGGATCATTTAATAAAGCAGGTGAGCCCTACTATCCTTTTTTTAATTATTATTGTGCCTAAAGCCTTTATAATAAACATGATTGCTGGCTCTGAACCAGACTACGAGCTGTCTTTGCCGCTGGGGAATAAGGTTGTTCTTGCATTATCAAATTATATACTAAGCACAGATTCTGAAAATATTCATATTTGTATATGTTCATTTGAAGGAACTGTAGCTGTACCTAATTCAGCACTGAAAATAGTTTATGTTTTGATATCTTAAACAAGCTAAAAAATTATTTGAAAAAATTGGAAAATATACTTTATATTTTAGTACTATTTTACAAATAAGAGCGTAAGGATCCGCCAGGAGCATCTAGTTCAGATTAAATGGAAGCAGACAAATGCTGAAGTTGCTGAGTTTTGCTAATTGTAATCAGTAGCTCTTCTCACTTGGAGGCTTTTTGTTTTCTCTTGTGTTCCCTTTTTTTGGTATGCCAGGATGAAAACTGCAAGCCTGCAAATACTAGCATTATAAGATCATTAAATATAAATATATGCTTACCAACAGTAGAACATTTTTTTTCTACTACATATTAAAAGAAAAAAATGTAAATAAAGCTTTGCATAAAAGCTTTGAACTAAATAAAGCTCAGACAAACTCTCCATATTATAATGCTGTTCTGACATGCAGGAGAAAAGCAGAATACAAACAGCTGCCACTGACCTACTTTTTTCAGTTTCTAAATATTTTAACACTCGATACTCCAGACACATGTAGTGTCTAAATATTTGTTTGAAATGAGACATAATTTCAAATGAATAAGATCATATTTGTCCATGATAGTGCCTTAAAAGACTAACCAGTATACATTTTAAACCCCTTCAATATTATAATAAATTTTAATACATTCTATATAACAGAAGTGAATAATGATTTGCGGTTTAAAAGAAAAGTGCCTTAGTGAAAATGTAAACTGGTGTCCTCACAGTCATCTTACTAAGACTGAAGTCAGTACTTACTGTGAGCAGCAGAGTAAGTCATTTAGGGGGTGACTATTTGGTGCCATTGTCAATGGTCTACTTATTGTCTTGCCACTTTCCTCCTCATTATTCTACCACTATTTTAACATAATCATTTATTTACATACAGTTGATAAGCAGGGCCTTTCTGATTATAAAATTTCATTGGATGCTGCTTGAATGCTCATTGAATGGCTTACGTTTATATCAGTTTTCACTTGTGTCTTACAGTAGTCCTGTTCAAGCTACATAAAAATCTCATTTGAAAAGAACTGTTTTATTCTGTAATCCAACAAATAATTTGAGAATACTTTATTATAGATATTTTTAGATTTTTTTAAAAATAACTCATTAGACACAAATATGCGTAACATTTTTTCCTTTTGAGAATTTTATCACTTACTGTACTTCTGTACTACCACACTAGTTGATAGAAACACCTTGCTGCTGCCTAGAGGTTTCTCTGCACTGTCAATTAATTATGTAACCAACATCGACTAATATAACAAGTGGCGCTACATGTACTGCTCATCCAGACTTTTAAGTTTAAAATGTAAAGAAGAAGAAGATTCACTTCTTAAAAAAGAAATCAAATGTTCACTTTGCTCATCTGAATCCAAATTTTAGTTTTGCAATTTCATTTTAGTAGAAAATTTCAAGCATTTTGACCCAACTTATTCCATATTTGCAATTTGCATTGTGCATCTCAAATAACTATGCTATTTTTCTTATTTCATCCATGTATAATATTATCATTTATAAGGTGGCATATTCATAAGTCTTGAATTGAATTACAGTGATCCCTCGCTATATCGCGCTTCGACTTTCGCAGCTTCACTCCATCGCTGATTTTAAATGTAAACATATCTAAATATATATCACGGATTTTTCGCTGGTTCGCGGATTTCTGCGGACAATGGGTCTTTTAATTTATGGTACATGCTTCCTCAGTTTGTTTGTTATTGGCGGATGGCTGAAAAGCTACCCAATCAGAGGAAGTATTACGTATTAAATAAAACTCCTCAATGATATACGATATGCTTCCCGCGCGGTGCTACTTTTCTCTCTCTCTCTGACATTCTCTGCTCCTGACGGCACTCCTTTGAAGAGGAAGATATGTTTGCATTCTTTTAATTGTGAAAAAGAACTGTCATCTCTGTCTTGTCATGGAGCACAGTTTAAACTTTTGACTAAAGGGTGCTATTTCATGTCTAGAGGGCTCTAATAATTTAAAAACGTATTAAGAAGGTCATAAACAGGTTTTCTATGCTCTAATTGCGAAAATATTAGATTTATAAATAAAGAATCCTACTTCGTGGAAATTCATTTATCTGTCTGGAGTGGATTAACCGTGATACACGAGGGTTTACTGTATAACTGTGTGGAGAATATTTATAAATAGTGTGGGAGAGTTTCTAAGGGCTTAAAATATATAAAAATAACCATACAAACATATGGTTTCTACTTTGCGGATTTTCACCTATCGCGGGGGTTGCGTTCCAGATCAAGGAGGGATTACTGTAGAACATTTAGACATTAGAAAAATAATTCAAAATAACAGGCCATTCAGGCCAACAAAACTCACTAATCCTATCCACCTAATTCGAATTGAGCTTTAAATTCCCTAACTGTCCATACCACTGCCACACTATTTGTTAACTTATTCTATGTATCTACACATCTCTGTGTGCAGAAAAACTTACTAATGTTTGTGCATACTTCCTCAGTAATAGGTTTTCAACTGTGTTCCCTTGTTCTTGATGAACTCATTTTAAAGTAGCATTCTCAATCCAGTGTACTAATACCTTCCATAATTTTAAACACTCCAATCATGTCACCTCTTAATCTTCTTTTGCTTAAACTGAAAAGGCTCAGCTCTGTATAGTTTCAGCGTTTCTCATAATTCATCCCCTGTAGCCCTGGAATCAGCCTAGTCGCTCTTCTCTGGCCCTTTTCTAGCGCTGTTATGTCTGTTGTGTAGTCTGGAGTTCAAAACTGCACACAGTACTCCAGATGAGGCCTCACCAGTATGTTATAAAGCTTCAGCATCATCTCCTTGGACTTGTACTCTACACAGCATGCTATACAACCTAACATTTTGTTTGCCTTCTTCCTTCTGAACACCGTCTGCCAGTTGATAGTGTTGAGTCCACTACAACTCCTAAATCCTTCTCATAAGGTGTACTTTCATGTATTGTGCATTCAAACCTAACATTTTTTACTTCCTATATGTAACATTTTACATTTACATACATTAAATTTTATCTGCACAAATATGCCCAATCCTGTATGCTGTCCAAGTAATTAATTATTCAATGGATTTTGGATTTTAGATTATAGAATATGAATCCTATACGTGAACATTCGTTCAGTGTTTTCAGTGCATTTTAAGCACAGTGTTTGAATAGTCTGCTAAATGAGTAGAATACTAGTAAGAAAATAGGAAATCTTTGAACATCACTGTACCCTGTCAATCACACAATAAAATCAAAGAATAAATGAGTATAGTATTTTGTAAAGAAGCACAAAAAAGAGTAACGTGTGTAGTAAAACTGGTGATGGTTAGCCACTGTTATTTTACTGCTTGTTAGATCAGGAACTGTACAATCACCAGCATTACCTGTTTCACATAACTGTGTTTCACAGGTAGTTGTTATGATTTTGAAATTTTTGTAAGTCTTTTTTCTTGCAGTCAAATATGTTTTTCTAGGCATTTGGGAATCCCAATTTACTATTATTTTCTTCATATATTTTTTTGTGAAACAATGTTAATTTTTTACTAACATTATGTTTTATATTTTAAGCAACCTCATCTTTGAGTTCTCATTTCCAGGATGTAACTGCCTGTTGCTGGGGTTGCAGTCCCAAAGGTCACAATCAAGTGAGATCATCTAAGTGATGATTTAATAGCTAGTGTTGTGTGTATTGGAGCATCTAGGAATTTGTTTCAAACATTTGTAAGACCTTTTTTTATTCCTCAAGAATTTCTGGTTTAATTTTTACCCTTCTTTTTGACTTCAACTTTTGCATTACGTTTTGGTTTTGATGATCATTTTCTTCATTTTCCAGTTTTTAACTTCTGTTTTGGTATTTGATTGTGTTTGCTGTATCTTTGTTAACCTCTGTAGAGACTTGCATGCAGACTGCATTATGTTTGTCTGAGAAGCATATCTAAGAATTTATAGAAGAACAGACTCTCAAAGTATGTGGTCCTGACTTCACCTCTAAACATTATGTGAGTTGCCTTTGGGAGTTTCTTTATATCTCCAACAGTTCTGCAATAACAAACATATCATGCTACATGGCTGAGGATCTCTCAATGGACACTCATTAGGTGTGATGCCTCCTGTGGTGCAGGATTTGATTTCCAACCAACAGGTTACACATTTTATATGTATCTGAATGGGTTCTTCTCTGGGTACTCCGGTAGTTTCTCAAATCCTAAACACATCCATCTTTGATTAATTTGACAAACAAAAATTGGGCAAGTGTGACTGAATGAGTACAATAGAATACAATACAGTTTATTTTTGTATAGCGCAAAATCACACAGGAAGTGCCACAATGGGCTTTAACAGGCCCTGCCTCTTGACATCCCCCCAGCCTTGACTCTCTAAGACAAGGAAAAACTCCCAAAACAAACCTTGTAGGGAAAAATGAAAGACACCTTGGGAAAGACAGTTCAAAGAGAGACCCCTTTCCAGGTAGGTTGGGCGTGCAGTGGGTGTCAGTGTGCATTCTTTGATGACAGGTGTCCTGATCCTGTTTGGTTATTACCTTGTGCACAATATTACAAGGATATTCTCTAGCTTCTATCAGCACTGTATGAGAAATAAAAACAAAATATGGATAGGAAATGCAAAAGGCCATACAGACGTCGAGAGGTCCAGGAAATGAACCCATGCTTCTTTTATATTCTGTTCTGAGACAGTCATACCAAGTCAGGAAATGAACCCAGACACCTTATTATATCCTGTTCTGCCATAGCAGTACTGAGTCAGGATATTGAAAACAACCTGATAAAACCGTTGATGAATTTGATCAAGGTACGAGTTTCAAAAATTGCTGGATTGGCTTATTTTGTATGCATTTTGTGCAGTGGAGTGTTCATGATACATTTTTTAGAAATCATAGCTTCTGATAAAGAATTTAGCAGAATCTGTCAGTAGAGTTGTCCTAAAAGCTGTGATTTAAGGAAATATTCTAAAAATGACTGCTTTGCATCTACTGATAACCCTGAAATTTATCAATGTGGGTTTGAAAATGGAAGGATAAATGAATAGCAACCCAATTCATTGTTGTGGGTGGTGGAGCCTACTAGTTACTAGGCAGGAACTGGCTCTGGTTCCAGTAACTGCTTCTCCAGGCACTGCGGAGGAGTGGCCGAGTCAAAGGACCTTAAACCACAAGGTCACCAGATCAATTACTACACCTGACTTACTGTAAGACCTTAAGCAAGGCATTTAATAACTGTTCAGGATGCAAAACATGGTTTATAAACATTCCCCAATTTTGTAAGCAGTTTTTGGATAAACAAAATAAACAGAAAACACACTTGCTTAAACGCAATTGCTCATAACAAAATTTAAAATCACTAATAAATGCGACAAGAATGTCTTAGCATAATCTAACTTAAAACACTAAACAGTTGTCTGAAGAATGTATTGTGTAACTTGTGCAAAATGTTGTGGTAATAGAAATAAAACATTCTTTGGATTCAAAAGTCTTTGCTATTTTTTTTTATCACTATTATTAAGGCATGACTGCATTGGAAGTTGTTTCCAATTCAGTCTTCATCAATCCATTGATACTGTCATAGAGAAAGATCTACATAAATGGATATTGTATGAGCATTGCTCTGGTGCCAGACAAAGTACCTGGCAGGAAATTAAATTTGAGGTTTGCTTTCTTTTTTTTCACACATAGACGGATGAATGCTGACAGTGGCAACAGTTATAAATATACATAAACAAAAGAAATAAATACTCTCCACAGTACCGTACCTGGCACAAATGGAGACACCTGTCAAAAGCATGATGGCTTAACCAATTACTCTCAGATACACACAAAAGAGGTCCATCACTCTAGATGCATTTCTTTACTCAGTATAAACAGTGAATTTGCTGCCGTATCCTTTTAAAGGCATACTTATTTGAACGCTGACAGTGATATGACAATTTTTGATGATTATTTTATACTTATTTTTGACTTAATATCAAAGTGTTGTATTTTTATAATGTGTGCATAGCCATATAAATGTATATGTATACATACACATAAAATGTATACATGTAAATAATGAGATATTACATTACAATTATATTTTTCGGTGCTGTACTAGTATGTAAGCAAAAAAAAAAAGAATATTTTAGTGCATAATCTGCTGAATTTATTTTTAAGTTCTTGCATGTGTCAAATGTACATGTCTCTTGACAAAATAAAAGAAGCCCTTTGTTTCTTTCAGGCTTATTGTAATGTTGCCTGCTATGAAACTCATCAGCAGAAGCTAGCACCATTTTTCACTGTTAGACAATGATTCATACACAGAAGCTTGCATACCCCAGCAGCTATTTAACTAATTTAGCTTGCCATTTAAGCAGGATTAATTTAGTTTACAAAGGTCTGGTGTTCCACGCTTCCAGTTTTCAGCTCATATGCTGTTCTCTTATTTCTTAGGCTTGTAAACTTTGAACTTCTTTGTTCTGACTTCTGCCTATTTCTGAGCAAATGCCTCTTTTCTGTAGGCATAGCTCTTATTTTGGATCCTTATTAAATGATGATCTAGTTGGCTCTCATTCTCCATTGCATTATTTGTTCAAGCTGTAGATTTACATTTGATTGCTGGTTTCTGTGGTGAAGTGTGTCAGGGGTCTGTGCTAGTGTGTGTTTTTAGTATAAAAACAGTGTGTAAAGGCTCAGTGGGTGCGGGCGTACATGCATGCAAAGCTGTAAGGGCCTGGAGTGGTTGATGAGGATAATTGGATAAGGTCTGATCAGTTAAGTCAGTTTCCTCATTGATGCTCAAGAGGGTCGCAAGTATAAAAGGTGCCTGAGTAAGGAGAATTAAGGAGAAATTTTTGAAAAGAGATACAGAAAGAAATAAAACCACAAGAAAGGGAAGAACAGAATCATGCTGGAGCCAGTGCAGAGGAAAGAAAGTGAACGGTCAGGAGACCCCGCAACAGAATGAGAGGTATGGCACTCCAGGTGTAGATTACCCCTGCTGAGTTGATGAGCAGGAGCATTCGGGGCTCATGTAAGCCTGCAGGCGTTGAAGGATGGTGGCAGGCAGGTCCCAGTGGGTACCAATCGAGTTGGGTGGGATGACAGGTTGCTGGATGGTTGTGTTTGCCAGTGTCTCAGCCCTGCTGCGAGACCCTAGGAAGGTGAGCAAAAGAGACAAGAAACAGAGAGTGCATTGGGGAAGAGGCAAAGGACTGAGATAATCCCAGCTATGTTTTTATTCCAGTTATTTTTTAATGGCAATACTTACTTATTTATTGGTTTTATCTTATTAAAGAAGATTGCACTGAAGTTTTGATGGCTGTCATATTTGTTAGAATAAATCTTCACATGACACTTTTGCACCGTATCTTGTTGTTTATGTGTCCTCATTTGCACTAGCCATCTTTGGTTTCATAACTATCAATGACCTGGGTTCAAGCAGGTGCCAGCTGTGGGCTACCCAGGCATCACCGTTTTACACTTTCATTCAGTAAACTAGCAAGATTGGTGCCAACTAATAACAAATATCTGAGTATTAACTGTGTGGACATTTACTTTAAGGATAAGAATTCAAAGAAATCGATGTATTTATCACTGTGCAATCATCAGGCCATCAAGCTCCATGAAAGTAGTCAAGCTCAAGATGTCCCAGTAGGTATCCTATATTCACAAATTATTTGGTAATCTACAGATTCACAATGTATACTTAACAGTTAGAGACTATAAAAGCAAGGGAAAATAGACAAAATGGTTTTTATTTACCTATGGCACTGATTAGTGAACACTACTTTTGCAAATTGTAAATTGTAACTTAAGAAAAAGCAATGTATAAATTAAACCAGATTTTCAACTTGAAAATCTACATCACAAGACGTATATATATCATATACGCATAAGAAAAAAAAAATATCACAGTTTTGACAACAACAGGCAATGCTGCCCACTGTGGCTAATCAGACCCTATTCTGAAAAAAATATAAAGTCAAAGTCTAAAGGTCTGTAAAGTACTATTATATGCAACACCACTTTGTAATGTCTTCCAAATTATCTATACTTCTGTCAAGAAAGGCTTTGTAAATTTACCCTTTACCATCCTCGATCTGTGCCCCTATATTCAAGATGAAAAGCTCTGTTAAAAGTAACAGCTACTAATTTCCTTCATAATTTTGAACACCTGCATTCTGTCCCCTTTTAACTTTAGCCTGTATAAACCAAAAAGAGTCATATTTATTATTTCCTCATAGCTCATACCTAAAGTCATAGAATAAGCCCAGTCACCCTTCCCTGTGATTTCTCTAATGCAGTCATGGCCTCTTTGTAGCACAAAGACCAAAAACACACAACGAGTTGTTGCACCAGGACAGTCACTCTATATTTAATCAATCACCTTTCAACACAATTTACTTATTTGGCTGACACATTCATCTAAGTCGACTTAACAACATTAACAGTACAATTAGCTTTTTTATTTCTTTTGGTTTCCCAGTTGGAGTACAGGCAGGTCAAGTGACTCACTCATGGTCACACAGTGTCAGTAGCAGGATTTGAACCCACAACCTTAGCAAATGAAGTTCAAAGCCCTAACCACTACACCACTACACACTGCTCAAGGGCATATCATTTCACATTATTTAATAACATATTTAAAAATCTTGTGGGCTTAAGAGCTTAAAGAATAAGTTTGGTATTTTTCAAGTCAAAGTTATTTGTCCAAATCATAGTATATATTAATTTTTCCATCACATATGGATGTGTTGTTCCATGGAACTCCACTGTAAACTGCAAGAACAAGGTATTTTTCAAAATTTGTAATATTAAAAATGTTTCAAAAATGCTTCACTTTAGAACACTATTTTATGGGGCAAATGAGTATATTATATTCCATGGTGGCTTGAAAAATTCCAAACTTATCCTTTAAATAAGATTTTTTTCATTCACACTCAGAAGACTTTGATCATTGGATAAAGATGAATGATTGTCTAGGAATAACAACTCTAGGAACAACAGCAACTTCATGATACCAGGTCAACGTCTTATCAACATTACACTGTCATGTTTTCAATGAGCAGGCATGCTGTTGATATCGATTATTCCTCTGATTATAATGGCTAGAAAGTGCATGTAAGGTTCCAACTTTCTTCATTTGGAACAAAGATTACGTGACTTGCTCAAGATGGCTAAGTAAATTAGTAGAGAGAACTAATCAAAGAAACATGATTTACAGTACAGTCCATCTTCTCAGCCACCAGCCACACTCTTCATCTTCAAGTTTTGCCAAGCAAAGAACACTGAGACCATTCTAATGACAACAACTTCTAAATATATGGAGTGATCATTCATAGTTTGAATACAGCTCTTCAGTTTGAAATGTGCAAACTGTGTAATTCATTCATGATTCTGTTTTTAATTTAATGTGCTCCTAACCTCTCACTCTCTCTCTCTGAGCTCAGTTTTAATGCCAATATGCACAGTGAAATCATCAATGTCACTGTGTCAACATGCCACTTAAAAGTGCGTACAGTATATGACTAAAATGGACTCATATAGACATTTAAATGGTTAATTTAACACTAGTCATTTTACTTTTATATTGTGGCCATTAATTTTGCTTCAAGCAAAAAATAAATAAATATACTATTTGTAAGACAACATCAGAAGCACACAGACCAGGTCAAGGGAAGATCATACCAAAGCTAATGGAACGTAATACTCCAAGGAGGTTAGAAAGGGAATAGAAAAGCCACCCCTTCCAATAACACTCCATCTTGGGAGTTTTAAAGGAAACAAATGTTTATCTGTCTTAACAAAAATTATGTCTGAGAAACTGCTACATGCACTGCCTTTCAGAAAAGGCCAGGACAGCAGACATATGTGAAGTGTTAAAAGTGGTGACTATCTCGACAGAGTAGCTTAGAATAAATATGCTAGCACACTTCAATTGCAAGGCTTTATCAGGAGTTTTATCTTTTGGGCACCCCATGGTCTTCAAAGTATTGAAACATAAACTGTTTAGAGTTAATTTAGCTGTGTGACTTTGATAAAAACATTAATTTTGGGATTCCAATATGAAAAGAAATCCAATTACCACAATCATAAACCTATCTTATATTTTTCTGATTTTAGTATCAAAAATGTTCTAATACATTTTTTCAGGCTTTTTGAACTGGTAAAGGGAAGAGATTATATGTTATCCTCTTTTCAAAATTTAACATTTTTAAACACTGAATGCTTGGCCTCAAAAACTTGTGAATGCAATCCCAAAGCAGTTTACTTAAATAAACACAATTCTGAACTGGATTAAGCAGGTTTGTGAATGTTATGTCATATTAATTGAATATAAGGTAAACGTAAAAAATAAACGAACATTGTTACAAATTATACATGAAAAACAAGGTGAAAAGCAGCAGGAGAGCTCAACAGCAGTCTTCACAAGATCCCAGGTAGCAACACAATTCAGACACATTGCAAAAGTTTACTGCCAGACTGCATCTCACTTCTACTAAAATATTCATCTTTGCTTATACATTTGATTCATCCATCCATCCATCCATCCATCCATCCATCCTCTTCCGCTTATCCGAGGTCGGGTCGCAGGGGGCAGCAGCTTAAGCAGAGAGGCCCAGACTTCCCTCTCCCCGGCCACTTCTTCCAGCTCTTCCGGGAGAATCCCAAGGCGTTCCCAGGCCAGCCGGGAGACATAGTCCCTCCGGCGTGTCCTGGGTCTTCCCCGGGGCCTCCTCCCGGTTGGACATGCCCGGAACACCTCACCAGGGAGGCGTCCAGGAGGCATCCTGATCAAATGCCCGAGCCACCTCATCTGACTCCTCTCGAACTGGCTCTTGGGACGTGGAATGTCACATTTGATTCTTTAAAACTAAAAACAGAATATCAAAATTTGTTGGATCGCTATGAAGCTCCACTATCAGTGCTGTAAGAATAAAACTGAAAATCACAAACATGTTCCCAAGATAAAAACTTGAAGTATTTGTGTTACACACTAATTGTGAATGAAGTTATTTTTGTCTTTTATATTTTAAACTACTGTAAATGCTCCAATCTATCTTGCATTATAGGTAAAAAAACAATGGAGGGTACCTACAAAATGTGACTTGTAGTAAAATCCACAAAAATGTTTCTTCAAGAAGTAAAATAACAAGAAGATCTATTTGTTTCAAAGTGCAAAAGATGAAATATTTATGATGGTTATATCATGTATTTCCAGGATTTACTGCATTGTGCTGTTGGCTACTATGATTGGCACTGTACAAAATAAAATTTGACTGACTGTCCTGTTGATCAGTGTAAACGTGGAAAGGTGCTTCACAGATGTGTTGAACTTTCAGAAGAAAATGAGAGAGGATATAAGCATCCTGAATAAGGGCTTGATGTGAATGGTATGTCAAATGTTTAACTGTTTTGGAAGGTTGGTGTCAGAAGATTCCAAGTTGTCTCATTGATGATTTGTTACTAGCAGGATTCTGAGAGAGGATTCAAAAGCAAGAAAACTAGTGAGGAATGATGTGGTCATGATGTTTAGTACAGCAGTATTTTGACACGATTGAAGTTTCACAAAAATTATAGCATACTTGATCAATGATTAATCTAGTATTTATACATATGAGATTGTGAAGTAGCCAATCAGGAATATTCAGTGTTTATTACAATTTAATATAATACAATTTATTTTTGTATAGCTCAAAATCACACAAGAAGTGCCTCAATGGGCTTTTACAGGCCCTGCCTTTTGACAGCCCCCCAGCCTTGACTCTCTAAGAAGACAAGGAAAAACTCCCAAAAAAAACCTTAGTAGGATTAAGTGGAAGAAACTTTGGGAAAGGCAGCTCAAATAGAGAGCCCTTTCCAGGTAGGTTGGGAGTGCAGTGGGTGTCAAAAAAGGGGATAAATACAATACAATACACAGAACAGAACACAAGTAATCCTCAAATATTCATTATTTGAACATGGCATAAGAAAGAACATTTTGATGCACATGGTCAGCCCAGGAATGCATAAGTTAAAGCTGCATGCTCTGTCTTTTACTGATGATCAGCACATAAAAACATACACTTATTTCACATTTATCATTACATGTATCCACCTTTGAACCAAATCAACCCATTTTACAATTGTAGCAGCATCGGGACTAAGGTAGGAACCAATTCTGGACAGAGAGTGAGTTCTTCACCAGAACCCTCAGTTGTGAAACTAAATTGAGAAAAAGTCAAGTAAGGAAGATGGAAACATTTTAATAATGACTGGGCCAGTATAAAAGCCCATATTTCTGGAGTAATGGGGCAGTACTGCTTGGTAACCACTGTGCTACCATGACACAACCTGAAGACCCTCTCCATCCCTTTGCAGTTAATCTGTAATGTGCCCAGCATGGTCACAGAATATTGTAGGACAACATTCCTTCATAAACCACACAAACTGTGCAGGCTTACTTTCTTTATTGGACATTATATTGACATGAAATTAGGTGTTAATTTTTAGAAATGTGGGCCCCTGAAGGAGTAGGTGTCTTCTTTTAAAAAAGTTCCAAGCAAAAGAAACTTTCTTGTACGCAAATGATATGATGTATAAATAAAAGATCCATCGGCCCTGTTAAATGTGATGTGTTCATAAACTATTGAACTTGTCTTATTTGGGAACCTATGGAGAGCATCCATAGAATGGTAAATGTGTTCCTGAGTACTGGAGGTAATAACAGTGGTGTTTTTCACATGGAAATTCAGGTGGTGCCATGTCAGAATTTTCCTTTATGTATTCATACTTCTCTAACGTATACATTAACTTACCTAACTACCTTCTTTCGCTACTGACTACTGCCTAGCAAAGGATAAAAAGTTCATGCACCTTTCACATCACTAAAAATCTAAAATGTTGGCGCCTGATCTCTCTTCGACTGGAATCATGTCAATGCTCTGAAATTGCCATCATCTAATAAAATAGTCTGCGGCTCAGTAAAATATATTGGCTATGAACTACCTAAATTGAAATGGCAACACCTCACGTTTAGAATCAAATGTCTTTAAGGTGAAAAAGGACAATAGATGAAAAGAGTATGCAGACTACATCCACTGCATGACTTGAGTACAAGACCCTAAGGCTGTACAGTGGCAGCGCTAACCACCATGTAATCATGTATTTGATAAACAGTTCAAAACCAGCAAACAATTAATACCACTATTTTAATTTTCCTGTTCTTTCTGCAGCAGCAGTCTGTGCTTCTTTGTAAGAAAGGCTTCATACTGCTGGATTGTTTTGCATAAAGTAGGAGCACAAGTAAGACAGCCTTAAGTGTTTATCAAATTGTCTAGCAGTCCTTCTCAGCAGTGAATAAAGATCAAAATGACACTCATACCCATTCTGGTCACAGTAATAATAATCAAAAGAGATTCTGATGAATCTCTACTGTGGAAGAATAATTTTAGGGTAATGTAGCATTCATTTTTAAGAAATAGCATAAAAGGTTAATAAATGTCGGAAACAAGATAAAGATCAAGTGAACAACAAAATGTACACTGAAATATAAGAATTGGTTTAGGAAAAATACTGAGATGGTCAAGAAATAAAGAATGTACCAGAAGAAAGGTTGATGTAATAATATACAAAATGTACTGAATGATGACTAAGAGATAACAGAAATCAGCAGATGTCCTATAAACAATGAGAATGGACAGTTGTTATATGCACAGAAATTTCATGGGTGGTAGCTCATCTCAAAAGGTATTAAAAAAAAGAACCAGAATATGATATAATAGACTTTTATTTTTTATAAATCATTTGGGTGTAAACCAAAGAACCAACTAGAGTAAAATGTATACACTGATTGACACTGTATGTAAATTGAACAGTTTATAAAATGAATCTCTGTTCTTCGTTTCTCAGACCATTCTGATCATTCTGACCATCCTGTAACGGACTGCTTTTAAAGAATGCTCCCTCCAAAGCATTTTGCTAAGGAGTAATTAAAAGATACAATGAACAACTTTTCTCCTGTCTGATTACTGAATTTCCCTGTTAGAGGATGTTTCTTTCTTTAATAAGATGTTAAATTTCGACCACACTTCGTTTTAGACCTCCCTGACCTTTTTGTATTACGAAGTATAGGGAAAGTATTGGAATCCTCCAAATACTCCATTTCAAGATTTTGATGAATCCTGACGTTTTGGACCTCCCGGAGTCTGAAAATACCATTTTTGGAATTATGTCTGTGTGTCTGTCTCTGTGTGTGTATGTTTGTTTGTAAACAAGATAACTTGAGTACACTTTGACTTAGGTCAACCAAATTTTGCATACAAGTAATAGATACAAAATGTAGATTTCTTTCAACTGTTCGGCTTTTTCTGTTAACTAGAAGTGGTACTTTACCTTTTATTCAGTCCGATTTATTTAACTTTACTTTCATAATAATTGTTCAATATATTATTAATTTGATTTGATTTGTTGTTGATGGTCATTTCATTTACTGTAGCCTGCGGCTGGGGCCTTTGCCTGGCTGGGACACACTGGGAGGACAGGGGGAGCAAGCGTGGCCAAAGCATTACCTCCTTCGGGACACTAGATGGCAACCCCCTTGAGTTTCAGCAGTGCCTTGGACTCCCACAGGGCTTCATGGGAGTTGGAGTTTGGTGCAGCCCTGTTGGGATCCTCAGGCGCTGCCAGGGGGTGCTGCAGCAGGAGCTGCTGAGCCCTTATGGGCAGTTCTTCCGCCACATCTGGAAGTGCTGCCGGAAATGAGTCATCAAGCACCTGGAGCCCTATAAAAGTAGCCACCACTCACGGAGCCAGAGTCGGAAGGAGGAGGATGAAGCTTGACCCGAGGAGTGGAGGAGAAAGGAGATAAAGAAAAGAAAGAGAACTGTTTGGGTGCTATGCTTGTGCTGAACTGTGGGAACGGGGAAGGCATTGCTCACAAGGTATAAAAGAAAATAAAAAACTAATGTGTGTCTTGAACTTGTGCCCCACACTTGTCTGTGTCAGGTTCAGGTGGCAGTGCCAGCCTGGGTGGACCACAGTACATAATATAAAAGTATAATAATTGTCTTGCAGTTTATTTCTCAAATATCCATCCCATATCTAAGTATATGAGATAGTCTAAGGGAGACCACTCTAGATTTTTTTCATATTACTGCGGCTACATTTAATGAAACAAATAGTACTAGGCTTATCATATGTCTTCTTGCTTATACTGCAAAGCCTTGATTAGAAAATGGCAGAACTGTAAGTACAAACTTCAGAAAAAAAAGCATCCTTCATTTTAATGGCAAGAATAGCGGACTCTAGCCTTCAAGATCCATCTCTAAATTGGAAAGTTCAGGTTACACATAAACACACACACAATGGAGGGCCAACAGGGCTGTCTCCTCAGAATGAAACAGGCTTGAAGCAGCCAGCATAAAGACATTTTCACATGCTACAAAAAGCAATATTTCTAGAAAATAAATTTTCACTAAGCATGATGAAAAATTGGAAAAAAATAGCTTAACAAGACAAAATTGAGTGTTGTTAAAAACATTTTAATAATAGGTTAAATAATTCATTTTGCACAACCTCACTAACCATTATTGAATAAATGAGAGTGAATTTTAATTAAAACATTCTCATGATGTTTTCCTCCACAATTACCCTAGTTTACTGTGAGGCGCCTCTGTGTGTTTGTACTATAAAATATTTTTGAGCATGTTTAATACAATTAGGATCAAGGGTGGGTCAAAGTCTCTCCTGACTGCACTTGGCAAAAAGCAGGAACCAGTATGGATGGATCACCAGTCCATTGCAGGACACACTGGTGCATATTCACTGTTGTAGCAAGTTAAATTCAAGTAGAATTTGCTTTCTGTGGAGAAAAGACAACCACACAGCCCAATGGTCACTTGAGCTGATGGTATTCTCTTCTGGTTTGATGGTTAAGACAGTTCATTTCCATTCTTCATCTTGAGTAAGGACATAAGTTGGTGCTTCTGGCACCCTATCCATGTTCTAAGAACCTAACTTAACTGGTTAAGTCCAAATCCATTTCAAGTTAGCATGTAACCTAATGCACTTGTGTTTGAGATGACAGCCAGAACATTTAGAGAAAATCCTGTGTTGACATGGGGAGAGCATGCATGCTGCACACAGTCAGTGACTAGGCTAAGATTGAAACTCAGTCTCCTGGAGCTTTCAGGTTACAGTAATAACCACAGCAAAACAGTAAAATATATAAGGTGATGTGTACATAAAATGTCTGTGTATGATATTTTGATAGGCACTGAAGCATTTCAAACACACCTGAAAGATTTCAAGTAAAAAAGGTAAGCAGGACAAGACAGAATACATGTGTGTAAATGAGAGTGAGGTCAGTGGAATTGTGAGAATGCAGGGAGTAGAGTTGGCGAGGGTGGATGAGTTTAAATACTTGGGATCATCAGTACAGAGTAATGGGGTTTGTGAAAGAGAGGTGAAAAAGAGAGTGCTGGCAGGGTGGAATGGGTGGAGAAGAGGGTCAGGAGTGATTTGAGACAGACAAATATCAGCAAGAGTGAAAAGGAAGGTCCACAGGACAGTAGTGAGAACAGCTATGTCATATTGGTTGGAGATGGTGGCACTGACCAGAAAGCAGGAGACAGAGCTGGAGGTGGCAGAGTTAAAGATGCTAAGATTTACACTGAGTGTGACGAGGATGGATAGGATTAGAAATGAGTACATTAGAGGGTTATCTTAAGTTGGACGGTTGAGAGACAGTCAGAGAGGCGAGATTGTGCTGGTTTGGACATGTGCAGAGGAGAGATACTGAGTATATTGGGAGAAGGATGTTAAGGATAAAGCTGCCAGGGAAGAGGAAAAGAGGGAGGCTTAAGTGAAGGTTTATGGATGTGGTGAGAAAGGACATGCAGGTGATGGGTGTAACAGAACAAGATGCAGAGGACAGAAATATATGGAAGAAGATGATCTGCTGTGACAACTCCTAACGGGAGCAGCCAAAAGAAGAAGAAGACATTTACACAAAAACTTGTGACGGGTATTCACAGTTGGGACGCCAGCGTGATGGAAGGACCAGGGGAGAGAGAGCACCTGCGAAAAATTACCTCCCCTGGGATAATGGAGGACTGCTCTCCTGGGCAGCTGTATCACCACAGGTTTTTCCAGCGCAGACTGAGAGTGAGACTTTCATGCAGCCCTGTTAGTGCCCATGGGGTCCAGCAGGGGAAGTTGCAGAGTCTGGCAACGGATTTCCATTACACCTGGGCATGATTCTAGGTAATGTTGATGAAAACTCCCAGAATGTGTTTAAAAGGAGCCAGCCACTGCTAAACAGGGGCGAGAGTCGGGAAGAAGAAGGCGCAGCTTACCAGAGAGGGAGTGGTGGCAGAAAAGAGGAAAGAAAAGGAAAGTTAGAAGAAGAATAAGACAACCTTGTAGTGTTTGGTACTCTAGAACTGTGCTGTTATATTGGGAATGGAGTGGAAAGGTTCCCAAGGTGAAGATTAATAAAATGAGTGTTCTGTGGTAAAAGCTTGTATCTCTACTTGTCTGTGTCGGGTAGGGGCGGCTCTGAGCAGCCCTGGTCTCCACAAACTGTAAGAAGAAATTAAAAGAAGTTTTACAGTGTGAGTTCATGCAAACTTCACTAGAGTAATTTCATTCTTGCACAAATCTCCTTGAAAACCATAGGGATTCACTGCGGTATCAAGAACCAGCTGGGCTGCACAGCATAATGTGACAGAGTAGAGGTTGCTGTGACCTCAGATGCAGCTCTGTAGACTTCCCAAAATGCAAGCATGTAACCATGAAGTCAACATATTCCAGTTAGTTTTTTTGATCTATTTTGTTGCTTTGTTGAGTATTTCTTGTGTGCATACGTGTCTCTGTGTGTGCATATGTTCAAAATTTTGCAAGGTATAACAGCAATTAACCTTTGAAATAGAAAAATAGATTCAGAAGCCTGAAGTATGCTTCATTATATAATTGGTCAAAAGGCTAAGATAATTTTAAATTTATCTGGGTTGTCACTTCATTCTTAACCAGAATTTTATGTGAAATCTCAAAGGACAGGAAGAGACTGAAAAAGCTTATAAACATAAAAGCTTACACGATTATTTATTTTTTCATTTTAGACGATTCTTGAAAATCGCTCATTGTTTACAGTGACAGGCTCATTTCACGTTTGGATGCCTAATTTGTTTTATTGACTGTTCACTTTGTAATTAAATGCACTTAATCAATATTTTCTATTTTTCTCACATTGCATAAAGATTGCAAATAATAGTACCAGTATACTCCATTCATCCAGCAGTAAAGCAATGTGTAAAGCAGCCGTCTAGACTGAAAATCACTCTGTTGACTCCCAGTTGTTGGTTTTTTTTTATCCTGTCTTAAGCCTAAGCATCTCAGGGGTCTCGTCAAGTTACCTGGACACTTTCCAAGAGCACAAACGGGCAAGCCCTCAGAGATTAAGTTGTTCATCTGAGCCCCTGCTGCTTCTGTTGCTTCCACAGCTTTTTGTAACCCTTGAAATTTTAGTTGTATCAATACAGAACCAGCAGATTTCAAGGCCTGTGTCAGAAATTTATTTTTGCCATTATGTGTTTGAGTAAAGTTATTAAAAGTTTACAGAATTTCAAAATCAGTCATGTCCAAATTAAACATAATGGATGATGCAAGAGGGTGGTGTGGTGGTGGTCTGCCAGTGCTAGCTGTTCCAGCAAACTGTAGACTCTGGTTGCTGGCAGTCCTGTGAGGTTTTTGCTCTGGATTTCTCTCACATCTTAAAGATTTGCAAATTTGAATAATTTAGCCTGATGGTGGGTCAGAACATAGATGTGCCCAGAAACAGACTGGAATGCTGTCCAGAAAAGCCTGTTTTTATGCCTGATGTTATTGGCTGACCCTTCTTAAAACTGGATTATGGACACTTGTAATAGGTTATGCATGAATTAGCCTCATTTATCAGTGATATTTTATGGAGAAGCATTTAGTCATGTCATGTCAATTTCTTACCCCAGTCACAGGGGTTGCTGGACCCTATCCCAGCTGGCATAAGGCACAAGGCAGGAACAAATCCTGGATAGGGAGTCAGTCCATTGCAGGGCAAACACACACCCATACATCAGGGACAATTTAGCTTTACTAGTTCACCCGATCATCATGTCTTTGAAATGTGGGAGGAAATTTCAGCATCCAGAAAAAACCCATACAGACACAGGGAAAACATGCAAAATCCACGCAGGGAGTACCTGGGTTGAAAGTCCTTGTCTCCTTACTGCAAGGCAGCAGTGCTACCACTGCGCTACCCAGAAACATTTATTCTCAACAACATTATTCTGCCTATGTGATAGCTGCCATGGTAAACTCATCTAAAAAGTGCAATGTAACTACATCCTTTAAGACCAGAATCTGTGTTTTATTCTTCATTTTCTCAGTCTCTCCAAACACATAATAAATGAGGTCTTCCGACCTTCTGTGATGGCAGCCTCAACTCCTACTAGAACTGGTTCTCCTTTAACACAGTGGGTTGAAAATTACCTTTGTAATCTCCAATTAGCAGAAGACAAGATAGTTCTGTCTAAAAGAATAAATACTGTGGGAAGCAGAAAGCAGATAAAGCCTCAATTGGAATGGTGTGTGCATGCATTTTGAGTCCCATTTAAGCACTTTAAACTAAAAAGCTATCTTGTTCAACAAGCAGGCACTGATAATATGAGAATCAGCCAACCTTTGTTCACAGCTAACACATTCTAATTTGCCAATCTAAGGGTGGGTTCTCAATGAGTTTTTCAAACCAATTCAGTAATCAGCCATTATGTTAAGTCAAAGCAGAGGCCACCTACCGTATGAATACAGAGTTAAGGGCAGAAAAGCAAAATCTATAAATGCTACAGTCAAAGTGGCTGAGAACTGGCAGGACTGATAGAAGATATTGGCACAATATGCCGTATCAGTGAAAGGTTATTTTCACACCTCTTGCTTCTACCGTGTAAAAGTGCCTTTGAAATTTCAGTTTCAAATTAATGTGTTCCTTGTCACAGAATAATCAAGCTTATTATAAGAATAGCACAGACTGAAATGATTCGTAGAATACATGCTGTAAACAATTGTATTACACTGTATGATTTGCTGATGTCTGACAGTTAATTTATTAATAATCTGCTACTATTTTTGCGGCATGACAAAATCAGATGCAATTATACTTTTTTTTCTATCAATTTCATTACCATGCATTTACTTTAGACAAAGCTGGAGAATCATATGGAATACTTGTCATTTTTTGTCTGGACCACAATCTGCATTTAGTAATCTTCTGCAGCAATGAATCCTTTGGGTTTATCTCTGTTGCTTTTAGTCCCATCATTTTTCCAGTGGAGGTTTCCAAAGGCAACCGTATTAAGTGAGCTTTGCCTTGGGATTTTGCTGGAAACCCATGGGATGTGTATCTTTAAGTTCTGCTCTGATGTTTTGATTGCAGTGATCTGACAAAACTAAACTATAGAAGAAAGAAATTACGGGTGACAATTACAGACTTTTTTTTCTTCATACGACAGTGATGACTGTGATGTGTGCACTTTTCTTGCTTTATGCTTTATATACAAAACTATCCCTAATCAGAGAAAAGGGAAGAGTTTGATTAAACATAGTTTGGTAAAAATGTGTCGTTGATTTTGTTTTCCTCACTGACTCCTTGTTAGTAGGCTCCCTCTTACAGCAATTTGATTTAGACAGTCAGAAAAAACTTGAAGCATCATAAAAATGATAATGCTAGTTTAATAAAATGGTAATTAGAAAGTTTTTAAAATCATATTATATGCAGTTGAATTATTTAATATACATCAGGAAAAAAACAGATACTTTTTGGAAATTCGAGGCAGACAAATATAACAAGATAGGCATGTTAGCCTCTTTTTTAATAATTTCATTACATTAAGGTTTAAGTTTTCCCTTTGTAAATCTTGTAAGCTGATGATAGGGCAGACCAAGTACTTCAGGTGACAGGAACACTACAGAACAAGGACAGCTTGCAAGGAAGTGATGAATCGTGTGTGTCATTATGGGTTCCCCGATATCTACTAGATAGGAGCTCCAGCCCAGGTCTGTATAATTAGCCACTCAGAAGGAAACCAAATGTTCCTCCAGGATGCTAAGAGGCGCATTGTTCCAGATTTATTGATTTATTCATTTCATTTATTTATTTGTGTGGAATCGTGCTGTTCCTAAAATGCAGGCAGCTGATTAAGTGCAACAAATCCCTGCCTCTTTAAAGGAAGTTATTTCTTCACAATCATGGTATAAATTAATTAGCCATATAATATTGCATTCTAAAGGGAAGCATTTTTTATAAATACCTTCTGTGTTCTTGCAGCTTATAATAGTACTTCCATCCATCCATTTTTCAACCCGCTGAATCCGAACACAGGGCCACGCTGAAGCCAACCCCAGCCAACACAGGAACCAATCCAAGGCAGGGTGCCAACCCACCGCAGGACACACACACACGGGCCAATTTAGAATATCCAATCCACCTAACCTGCATGTCTTTGGACTGTGGGAGGAAACCCACGCAGACACGGGGAGAACATGCAAACTCCACGCAGGGAGGACCCAGGAAGTGAACCCGGATCTCCTAACTGCGAGGCAGCAGCGCTACCACTGCGCCAATAGTACTTATTGTTACATAAATCAATAGGTGAATGAAAAACCCTTAAAACTTACTGAATACATTCATTTTTCAAGCCAAAAATATTATCAAGTATCGATCATTGTCTTGAGGTTACACACATCACAAAATCGTGTATACATGTTTTAAGAAGGTTAAAAATGTAAATCATTTTTGTGAGATTGAACCATTCTAAAAGGACCAGCTGCACACTTCATGTCGGCAACTACCCCAGTTGTCTTATTGCGCATGGATTCACACCAGAAAGTCTTTGCCAAGTGCCTGTTATTGACATTATTGAATGTTGATGCGCAGATGTGAATTGGTGTCTCTGATCTGTAAACAACTATGAAATAATAACTGAAAAAGCACGCTTACGATCCCTTTTATTCTTACACTATACGAAATGTTATTTCTTTATGTACCAAGGAATGCCTACTGCCGCTAGACTGATAATGCAGGCGTGTGCTTCAGTGAGAGAGAATATTAAGCAGTCACTTAGTATGTAATAAGGTGACAAAAACTAAACAGATAGGTATCCATTCATCCATCCTTCCATGCATCTTCCTTACCCTCTTATCAAGAGCAGGATCACAGGACAGTGGGAACCTACAACAGCAAGCATCAGACACAAAGCAGGAACAAGTCCTCAGTGGGGTCCCTGTCCATTGTAGGGCGAACAGGCACACACATTGGCCACTTTAGCAATGTCAATCCACCTAACTTCCATGAGTTTGAACTGTGGGTGGAAGCTGGAGTATATGGAGAAAACATGAAAGCTCCAAGCATATTTGAATCCCAGTCTCCATTACTGCAAGAATGAGGCACTACCACTGTGGCACCTTGCTGCCAAATATTACTATTATTATTAGTTGCTGATCTCAATATTTTCCAACCATTAAACTGTTCAAATAGAGTCATGTGCCTCAGATGTTATGGCCACTTTATCCACAGCAACAATCAGTCAGTGACAAGCACATCTTTGTACCTCGACCAATAGGAAAAGTGGACACACAAGCACCCCAAGATACACTAGCCCGATCGACTGGGGGATTATATGCACAAAGTCAAATCTGCCACACAAAGATGCCCTAGATCAGAACAAGTGGAAAACAACATAATGAAAAGCAGACCCTGCATCAATGTGAGACAAATACTAAGAAGAAGATTAATCTAGTCATATATTTTCTGTACTATAGGCACAATAATAATTAGAATAATAATACTTCCACCTTCCTAGCCCACTTATCCAGGGCAGTTTTGCAAGGCAACCATTCCTATGCCAATAAGTACTGAACACAAAGAAGGAACAATCCTTGCATTGAGCACCAGTTTATCACAAATCGAAAGAACATGCACATTTTAGTCATTTGAGCAGCACCAATGCGCTATTATATTGTTGGAGCAGCATCTGTCTGATCTTACAAGTCAAGGCAGAACATAACTGTTTCAGAAACAGAATTGCAAGAGCAAAACTATAACTATAAGCAGAATATAGCATCGCACTGAGAGCTTTTGGGTTGTCATAACTCTATCCATCATGGAGACTGTGACCAGACCAGAAAACAGGAAATGTATTCTTAACTCAAGAAAATTTGTTCCAAGAATTAGTGATAAAATAAGTTTAGTTTCCTTTTGCTGTCACAAGAGTGCCTCATAAACGCGGAAGGCAGATTTTCTTAAATTGAAGTGCATGTATAAGGTAAGTTTTCAGGCTTTTTTATTTATGCTATGGACTTGTATACACTTAAGCCCTTTTGTAAGCTGAAAGAGCAAACAAACATTTTTTAAAGTTATAAAAAATTATTCATTGTACAACTCAAAATTAGGTGGTCAATTAATACCATGATTGTGAAGAAGTAGCATCAACTTGAAGAATACCGATCTAGCATATTACTTCTTGCAATGCAATGACATTTGGAGCTACCAGGTGGAGGTTCTAACCTAGTGTCTCTAGACAAAATCTAGGTCTTTATGGGTATGTCGACAAATTTAGGTTTTAATTTTAAAAAATGGCATTTTTAAATGAAAATGATCTCCGCCCACACTAAATGACTGAAAACACATACGATATAGCCGTTCAACCTACACTACGGATATGTACATCGGCAGAAACAGGATTTGGAAGTGGCCTCCTCGCAGGACATTCAATTGTAATTTCAGTTTACACACAGAGAACAACAACTGTGATGTTTTCTGTAAAAATGTGTGCTCAATAAGAGACCAAATGAGATATACTGTATGATTCAGCTTAGGTAAATTTGTATTCTTTGAATTTAAGTTTAAAGGAAATTAAATTGGGGTGGCACGGTGGCACAGTGGTAGCGCTGCTGCCTCGCTGTAAGGAGACCTGGGTTTGCTTCCTGAGACCTCCCTGCGTGGAGTTTGCATGTTCTCCCCATGTCTGCGTGGGTTTCCTCCCACAGTCCAAAGACATGCAGGTTAGGTGCATTGGTGATCCTAAATTGTCCCTAGTGTGTGCTTGCCGTGTGTGTGTGCCCAGTGGTGGACTGGCACCCTGCCAGGGATTTGTTCCTGCCTTGTGTCCTGTGTTGGCTGGGATTGGCTCCAGCTGACCCTGTGTTAGGATATAGCGGGTTGGATAATGGATGGAAACTAAATCTTTTATAATTATGGAACTGTTATATCTAAAATGATCCTTGCAAATAAATAAGCATTATAGACCACATTGTTCCTGGGATGATCCTAAAGCAAGTTCAGAAAATGAACGGCTGCACACTCAACACAGAAATTAAATAACAGACCTTTGTTTTCTAAAATGATGCTCACTAAGAATGTGATTTTATATTTGATATTCCTGCAGAATTTTTTTCCAGGATCAAAGTTATGAACTTTTTTTTTTATTTTTGCTTTTCCCTTGGTTGTTATTAATTCTCTAAAATAAACTGCTCAAAAAAAAATAAAAATAAAGGAACATTATGAAAATGACCTAATGCCAGTCAAGGTGTCTAGCCTGTATAGGTCTGTGCATCCCTCCATGGATATGCCTCCCCAGACCATCACTGACCCACCACCAAACCGGTCATGCTGAACGATGTTACAGGCAGCATAACATTCTCCATGACTTCTCCATACCCTTTCATGTCTGTCACATGTGCTCAGGATGAACCTGTTCTCATCTGTGAATAGCACAAGGTGCCAGTGGTGGACCTGCCAAGTCTGGTATTCTATGGCAAATGCCAATCGAGCTCTACGGTTCAGGGCAGTGACCGCAGGGCCCACTAGAGGATGTTGAGTCCTCAGGCCACCCTCATGAAGTTTGTTTCTGATTGTTTGGTCAGAGACATTCACACCAGTGGTCTGCTGGAGGTCATTTTGTAGGGCTCTCGCAGTGCTCATCCTGTTCCTCCTTGTCGAAATGAGCAGTTACCGGTCCTGCTGATGTGTTAAGGACCTTCTACAGCCCTGTCCAGCTCTCCTAGAGTAACTGCCTGTCTCCTGGAATCCCCTCCATGCCCTTGAGACTGTGCTCAGAGACACAGCAAACCTCCTGGCAATGGCACATATTGATGTGCTATCCTGGAGAAGTTGAACTACCTGTGCAACCTCTGTAGGGTCCAGGAATCATCTCATGCTACCAGTAGTGACACTGACCGTAGCTAAATGCAAAACTAGTGAAAAAACAGAAAAGATGAGGAGGGAAAAATGTCTGAGGCCTACACCTGTTAAATCATTCCTGTTTTTGGGGTCGTCTCATTGTTGTCCCTCTAGTGCAGTGGTGGCGAACATATGGCACGCGTGCCAAATGGGGCACTCAGAGCCCTGTTTGTGGGAACGCGCGCCCGTCGCCCCAGCACAGAGTTCGTTACTATAAAGCCAGAGGGATGCGAGACCGGGCTGCTCCCCTCCCAGCTCCCCCTCTCACGCGCGCCAGAAGACTTTTCTCACATCACCCGCCCCTCTGCCCAGCAACCCAATGGGAGCGCTTCCTCCCTCTCCTGTCTGGGGTAAGGCGGGAGGCTGACATGCGGCGTGAGGGTGTGGCACGGACTGCAGCCTTTTGAGTCTGTGATTCCCGTGGTGGGGTTGGAGGGGATGTGGTATAGCGGGTCCACAGCTCAAAATTGAAAAGGACCGTTTTAATAGATAATCACCGCACTCGCTTAGAGGTTATGGTAATGTGGCCGGAGCGGTTCCCGGGAGCTTTGTGATGCGGGCGATCCTCGCTTAAGTGCACAGGTGAGGCGTCGTCCGGATCTGTAATTGTTTCCGGGAGCTGCTAATCGCCACATCTGATCCACGACCCCGTAATATAGAAGAGAAGCACGAGGCGGATGGAAAGGGGAAAAGAGAGAGAGAGTTGGGGGACACGGAAACAGGAACGGAGGTTAATGGGGAAGACCTGCGGGAAACACTTCAGAAGATAGAAGGGATGACAAAGGACAGCACAGTTAGTTCTGAAAATGAAATCCTTAAAGTGTGGAATTCTCTGCTAAATAATTTTAAGTCAATGAAGGCACTTGAAAGGATTGCTTTCCTTACTTTGTTTGGAACATCTTATGCTTGTGAGCAGCTGTTTTCAGCTTTGAATTAAATCAAATCTGACACCAGAAACAAACTAACAGATGACCTTAGTGCTCCATGTGTTGCTCTCAAACTTACAAAGTATGAGCCAAGGTTAGGCAAATTATCAGCATGCATACAACAGCAAAAATCACATTCATTTTTCAAAAGCACGCCAAATGCAAACTTTTACCTTTCAACAAAAAGTTGTTCGTATCATTGAAAGCTCTGTTATGTTTTATTTTAAGACAAAAGATGTTAATGTATGAGTTGCTTTTCTAAACAAAAAGCTCAGTAGATAGATAGATAGATACTTTATTAATCCCAAGGGGAAATTCATATACTCCAACAGCAGCAGCATACTGATAAATAACAATATTAAATTAGAGTGATAACAATGTAGTGCAAGTTAAAAAATGCAAGGTGGAGAGTGTGAGGCAGGTATAACAGACAATAACTTTGTATAATGTTAACGTTTACCCCACCAGGGTGGAATTGAAGAGTCGCATAGTGTGGGGTCTCCTTAGTCTGTCAGTGGAGCAGGAAGGTGACAGCAGTCTGTCGCTGAAGCTGCTCCTCTGTCTGGAGATGATCCTGTTCAGTGGATGCAGTGGATTCTCCATGATTGACAGGAGCCTGCTCAGTGCCCGTCGCTCTGCCACGGATGTCAAACTGTCCAGCTCTGTGCCTACAATAGAGCCTGCCTTCCTCACCAGTTTGTCCAGGCGAAAGGTGTTCCTCTTCTTTATGCTGCCTCCCAGCACACCACCATGTAGAAGAGGGCGCTCGCCACAACTGTCTGATAGAACATCTGCAGCATCTTATTGCAGATGTTGAAGGATGCCAGCCTTCTAAGGAAGTATAGTCGGCTCTGTCCTCTCTTACACAGACCATCAGTATTGGCAGTCCAGTCCAATTTATCATCCAGCTGCACTCCCAGGTATTTATAGGTCTGCACCCTCTGCACAGTCACCTCTGATGATCACGGGGTCCATGAGGGGCCTGGGCATCCTAAAATCCACCACCAGCTCCTTTGGTTTTGCTGGTGTTCAGTTTTAGGTGGTATTCAGGTTAAATTGCCATGTTGGCACTTTGCAATAAATAAGTGGATTTTGGGTTGCAGTTTGGGCACTCGGTTTCTAAAAGGTTCGCCATCACTGCTCTAGTGCATCTGTTGTTAATTTCATTAATACTAAAGCAGCTGTAACTGATTAACAAATCCCTCTGCTACTTAACTGACCTGATCAATATCCCAGAAGGTTCTTTGACATGATGCTATATTCTGATTAAAAAGTGTGCCATTAATTTTATTGAACAGTATATAATATCCTTAAAATGAGTTAAGTTACTTGTAAAGATACTTGGTTTTTTAATGAGATTTTTGTTTAGAGTTACACTAAGAGGCCATTTACCATGCACACATGTAACACACAGCCTGTATTCTTTAAGCCATGTGCTCAATATGGAGTCAAAGCACTGGACAGTAAGGATTGGTAGCACATCAGACCTTCATGGATGTCTACTTGTTATCTTGGCAGCAACAAGGTAAGTACTGTTGTCCTACAGCTTCTTTAGACTTGCTTCTAAAGCCTAATGAGTTTGCTTGTCCTCCCTGTGTCTGAATTGGAGTTCAATGGTTTTGACCATCATTTCAAAGTTATGTGCTTTAAGAAAACTGGTAGGTATTTTAAAAGTATAGCGATCCAAGATGCATGCCATTAATTTGGTCTGGTGTCAGTAATGACACAATAGTGTAAGGGGAATAGTCAGACAAAGAAAAAAAAATCACTAATGACACTCATGATATTCTTAAATGAGCCAAAAAGGAGCAGGGATATTAAAATACAATTCCTTGACAGATTAGTGCCTGGTAGCCCAGTAACCCATGGCCGCTTGCTAGCTTTAGTCCAAAAAACCTGTGAAATGCTATTATGTGTGTTTACCCAGAAGGTTAAAGTTTAGGTTCATTAAAAAATTTTGATGGCTACAAGTTATTCATCTGAACAAAGCTTATCAATCCTATTTTCATAATTTCTCCAAAGTACCATCAAATTCAACTCCGAAGGTTCATAAAGTACTACTGTCTAAAATGCTGATTGGAATTTCAGTCCAACGATGGAGGCTGATTCATGGAACATGTAATGTAACCTCCCTAAAGTGAGAGAGCCAGACCTCTTGTAGGAAGTTGAAAAGTAAGTGTTAGATGCAGTCAGTGTTATCTCTATGTACAGCACTGGCTCTGGAACAGACTTCTCCGTCATTGATAAGCTCTCTCCTACTCTAGAATGTCCCCAAGCAGTTTGTTCCAGTGGATGATTTCAAGTTGCAGAGATGAAAACTTTCTTTTTTTCCTTATACATACTTGACAATTATTCAGAATATTTAAACTTTTTAAATTCATTGAAATTGGTTCACAAACATGTCATCTCCTGACTCAGGAGTCCTACTAGAAGTCTTCAATATCCATATGGGGAATAAGGGGATAGCTGAAAGGGCATGCTTGGGAAAAAACACTTGTCTGATATGAACCTAAATTGTTAATTGTTAGATTTCTTTGGGATTTATGGAGTGTCGATAATGATCATTGTTTCACAAGGATGATGAGTACATTGGATAAAAGGCTAATGCTCGACTTTATACTGTGTCACTTGATCTGAGGAATATTGAAATTTGCCAGTCCTGCATTTGGGTGGTTTGTAGATTTAAAAAAATAACAAAAGCTTATTGCTACATATGCTATAGTATCTTGTGGTAGGTGCTTTAAAAATATTGCAATCCAAGATGGTGAATGTATGCCATTAAGTGCCTGCATTCGCAAAGCTGAGGGTCGTTCTTGCATACAGTACTTGCCATTAACTTACATCTATTCCAAGTGAGGAAAATTTTGTCTCTCTGCTCTTATTCATGATTTTCACAAACAATGAGTAATGGATAGTGTTAAGTTTGAGACTCTAAAAACTGCATCTGTTTTGTTTGTAGGTCAAACTCTAATCTCCAAGGTTGTGGAGTAATGCAGAAAACCTGTCCTTTATAATGTTAGATCATAATCCTCTCCTGAACAAAACGGCTTGTTCTCTTGGAGTAAGCGATGAGTAATTGTCCCAAGTATAGGAATTTTAAAATTTGGGGAGGGGCTCTTGATCAAGAGTGAAGGGAGAGATAGTTATGAGAATGACCAGCAAATTGGTTCAGCTTCATTAGTTTTTCTGATATCATACAGTACCATGGTGGTGAAGCAAGAGTTAAGTCCTTATGCAAAGGTTTCAGTTTACTACTCCAAAACACATCCTTAATGTCACCTATAATCACAAGCTCTGGGTGTATGAACATTTTCCATACAAGCAGCTAAATGATGTTTCTATGCAAGATTGCTGGGCTCACTGCCCATGACAAGTCAAGGAATAAGGCTACATGAGAAGACCTTGGGAAAGAATTCCCATTTCTTCAAAATTGAGAGGAGTGAGCTGAGGCCATCTGAACATATTGTTACAATGCCATTGTAGTACCTCTCACTGAAGATATACAAAGAATGGCCATGGGAGAAAGACACATGATGCACTGGAGAGAGATCATATTTTTAAATGGCCTAAGAGCATCTTGGAATTAACAAAAGGAGTTGGGAGAAGTTCCAAAGGATAGATTGGCCTAGTCAGCCCAGTTCAAAAAGTTGCTATTATCACCCTCTTCAATATAAGCTGAACAAATGTAACAGACTGACCCCTGAAATCTGAACTGGACAAAGCGAACACACACAATGAAAGAAAAAAGTTATGGACACGTGCTACTGGAATAAAGTCCAGTCCTCTGCAACCCAATAATTAGGTTAAGTTGGTATAAAACATAAATGAACTGATAGATGGGTTTCTAATCAGTGTAGTTCATTCCATCTCAAACCAACAGACTCTAAATTGCAGTGGTAACTTTGGAGTGCACTCCAATAGACTGCGGTACAAGATATTTCCAGGATGCTTTTGAGCCTTGTGGCTTAAAGCAGAAACCTGCTGTTAGTCCTGTCATTGATAGATGGGTTGTTGTCATAAATGGAATCTCCTAATTACCATTAATATTTACATACAGTTTCCTGTGGAATTCCGACCCCAGCTGGGTTGTTGCTCCCAATATTCTCACGTCAACACATCTACCGTCTACTACCATATCACTTTGAAATCAATTTAAATGTGTCATTTTGACAATTCTCCTTACTTTTACACACATATGATCTGTGAATACATGCCTACATGCTTTAAATGGCACATTAGATACAGTCAGTGACTGCATAGCGTGAGAAAGGCAGAGGTTCCATAATTAAGCAGCTACTTGAGTGTGTACTGTACCTTTTAATCTGTTTATATACCGGCTGTTCCATTTGCCTAATAGAAATATTGTGATAAATCTGCATAGTCTACTGAGCTAATGAATTCCTAAAAGTGATACATGCTCTTTGGTTATTGTTTTGTTCATCATAATCTATCCTTTCTTTGTTTGAAATTAAAAAGGTTTTTAAAGAAACAAATACTTACTGTATTACCTAATAAACAAAAATAGATACAACAGAAGTAGCAATTATAATTTATGCTATATATTAATATAATAAGGCTGTCTTTTTAACAAAGTGTAAACTAATCCTGGAGAATACTTTGAATCCAAACTTACAATAATTAAAAATAATTCAAATAAGGTTGTAAATGTAATTATACATACAGTAGAGCTGGGATGAAACCTGCAGTCACATATCACCAGGGTGGAGGGAGCAACAGCTGTATCATCTCTGCAGGTGTATAGTTTTGAGAGGACAGGCAGTGAAACTGACATTTAAATATACAAATTTGACATTAGGATCTGCTATAATTGTGCAATTAAAAGACAAATTTAGTGCAATCCTGGCAGGCAAAACAGGTGGGTCAATTTTCAAAGAGAAATGAGTATATATAAAAAGTAGGCAAATCAGTCAAATATACTGAATGTCTTTGAAGTAGCAGAGATGGCAGACGCTTAAGACACTGTTGGCAATGAAATGTAGGCATGAGAATTTTGTATACTTGTCTACTTTTATACGCTTTTTGCTATCAGCCTGAATGTTGAAATGTTGCTCTGTAATTATTTGTTTAATTTCTGGAGACATGTAGGCACAGCTCAGGCAACACCCATTTCAAAAGCAGTTTGTATGCTTAAAAAAAACACCTGTGCTTTCTCTTGCTTTTTCTTTAGGTTAAAAAATTTACCTAATCCATTACACTAAATTTAAAGGAAAATAGAATAAATGTCGTCTGGTTATCATGCTAAAACAATTATTTACAGAAAAGTTGTTTCAAACCTCCTGGTAGTGGGCTTTGACTCCAGTTGTGGTCATTGTCTTTGTAGAGTTTTCAGGTTACTCTGGCATCCACAGACATCTTCTCCAGATTCTACAGTTTCTTTTTACATTCAGAAACCATGCAAATTAAGTTACTTGATCATTGTAGAGTCACTCTTTATGACTGAATATGCATGCGTGAATTTGTTCTGTCTAGGATGTTCTCTGCAGTGGTCTCCAAGCCTGCTTAGATACATTGATTTCGCATGACCCCCATTATGGTTTGATGGATGGGACAGTTCATCACTTGCAGTGTTTATGCTTAGTTTCTGTTATCTTCAATATCTGCTGGCCTAAGAGTTACCCATCAGCCTATGTTTTTGGACCAACCAACAAAAGCCACTTAGATTACGAAACAGCGTTAATGGAAAGCCCCACTTGCTACTGCTCAAAAACCAAGGTTCAATGCTAGGAATAAATCACAATTTTATATTTCCATGCATCAAATTAAAAGAAACCATCAATAAATTAAGAATAAAAATAAATAGATCTTGAGAGAATCATGCTGACAAGTCAGAAAAACATTTTATTCCAGCTATAACAATACCAAGTATTAATGAAGAGTGAGAGGATGTGGTTTATGCTGGCTTCGTGAATGTAGTCCATCACTCCACCTTTTGATTGACCTAATATCCATTTTTCTCCTATCTATCTATCTATCTATCTATCTATCTATCTATCTATCTATCTATCTATCTATCTATCTATCTATCTATCTATCTATCTATCTATCTATCTATTTTGCCCATACTTTCTATATCTTACTTTACTTACTTATTTTAGGTCAAATACCCAACATTTATCTCTACACTACACTCCATATAACTGATTACTGGTATATCACAAGGTTCAGTCCCCACCATTAACTCACTGTATTACCCTGAGTAAATCATTTAAACTACCAATGCTCTAGAATATGAAAAAGCGACTACCCTGAATACCACTAAATAAATGTAAAACATTTTATTTGACTTATTCTTCAGAAATCATTTTTTCAGCAGTTCTACTAACCAATCAATGCATGCCAAAAGTAATGAAACTGAAAAGAAAACTAACCCCATATTTCTGAAGTGAAAATTGTATTTGTTCTTCCTTTGTAAATTTTGTAGTTTGTACTAAATTGAGTGGCATACTGAGCACTTCCTCAGAAGTCTTAAAGACATGCAGGTCAGACTGATAGGTGACACTGCCCAGTGAGTGAGCCCTTTGATAAACTGATATCATCTTCAAGGTCAGTTTCTTCATTTTGCACAATGATTTACTGTACATGTAGTCTATAAATCCATTTTGCATTAAAATTGATTAAGCAGGTTGAGAAAATTGAAACTTGAAGCAAATGACTATCAAATTGCAGAACTATTGTAGCAAAGAAATTCTTTGGAAGAGTCTTTGTCATTGCCATTTAGCATTCGATCATGAAAAATTATTAATTCTATGTGATTTTTTTTCTTAAAGTGGAACACTGTTAGAATTTACTTTTTCCATAACTAAAATGCTCTGAACATTAGTGCATGGCACTCACAGAAAATGTAATTTAATCTCCCTGAATATAGCTGAATACAGTAACTGCAAATTCACAAATTGTTCCTCTGGTCCATTCTTGCTTGGTCCCTTGCTTGTATGAGGTCCCTAATTATATAATTAAACTGCACAAATTAAGCAGAAAGTCTCTAGTATGGAACAATCTGGAAGAGCCTGAGAGACCAGCACTGCAGTGTTTAGGCACCTTGTGGGAAGTAATTTCCTGTGTCATAAGCCTGTCTTTAGAATGGTACTATTATTTGGCTGTCACACCGTCAAGATATTTTCCTTTTCATTTCCTTTTGGTAAGACATAATTTCATAGATAACAGCTGCGTTTTGTAACGTTATCTTGATGATCAGTCTTTTGAAATTCAGTCACGAGAATGAAAGGCCTTACCATTGTTCATCCTCATTTCTGTAACTTTACAGACCTCACATAAATTCTGATTGCATAAATGTATTAAATGCTGCCTCAAACATGCTAGAAAGTGAGGCCTGGCATTTTGTATAACATTATTCACTGAAGTGTCTACTTCAAACACATGCAGATGAATGAATTCACAGAATTACCAGAAAATGCTACTTATGTTGGAGTCTTAGACAAATGTCATGAGCAATTAAAGATGAAAAAGTCATTTATTTATAAAAGGCTGATATGCAGAATTTAGCATGTCACAGACAAATTGCAGTTTCAATTATTAGTGGTCGAGTCTGCATGAAAACCAGAATAAAAAACAGGGAACATGTGAATAAGAAACAATCCTAGTGCCAGAAAAAATGAATATTTATTGACCCAGAATATGGCTACAAATAAGTGCATTCCTTTTGGGTAAAATCCCCATGGGTTTGCTTTGGGGCATGGCATAAAACAAGTGACACCTGGTGTCCTATGGTGCTCATTCATGCAATACACAACTGATCCTGTAATGAGTCAATGACAATGGCTTGGTTGAGGATGTGGAGTGGATTGGTCTACTGGAGAAGGATGACAAGGTAAATCTGCGCTTGTCACACAGGCACACTGAAGACGCAGCGATAGCACATGGTTGAGTGGTTTTCTGTAACTCAGGTCTTAAAATACAATGAAAGGTCAAACAATACGTAACATTAACTCCTCAATGAACACCTGATGTTCCTAACAAGCAGCAAAGGTAACATGCAATTGTAAGCAATCACACCCCACACTATGACATCCACTGATTTATGTCCTGATTGCAAGTGTCTCTGTCACTTCCATTTAAAAATCCAATGCTAGTCACTCCCATAGGAGCAGCAGAACCCATTGCTGAAGCTAACCTGATGTCCATCCATGACAGTCCACACTGCTTGAGCTATTGGTCATGGTGAGGAGTGAATAGCATAAAGACACTGTAATAAAATCCCTTTCCTGTGTCCTCAGACATTACTTGGTAATCAATAGCCATTTATTAAGGTTTGATTGAATCTCAAAGTTACCGTGATCTGACCTGTCTGGGTATTTCCTCTTCATGGTGTCACTGATGTGTGCTCCTGTAAAGATGGTAATGAGAATAAAAAAAGATAAATATACTCAATTGTTTTCTTAGACCCACTGACCTCTCAAACCAGCTTTCACTCTATTTAAAACACAGCTTCTGGTTTGCAGCTGTTTTAGGAAAAGAGCACAAGAAAGACACTACAGTTAGTATAATGGTGATAACAGTGGAATGTCCTGAAATAAATGGTGGATATTGTTTTTTCAGAGCAGGAGAGGAGGTAGGCTTTTTTTTGATACAGTGCACGTGTACCATTTAATGAGACTTCAACAGCTCCATGTAGACTTTGAAGAGTAGGTAATACAGGGATCATAATAACAAGCAGAAAGCATTAACTAATCAGTCAATCAGTCTGGGAATAGTTTAATTTCACTGCTACAGCAAGATTGTCATACTGGAATTTTTAATTTCAGACATTTCTTGCTTGTGTTATAATTTTATAGAACATGCCATAGTAGAAATATTGGAGATTTTGACATAAAGTAAATACACAACCACATTCTGCATTTAAGGATAAGAATGTTTGATGTACTTATTCCCATCCCAGACACAATTCAGACCCTGTACCAGCAGTATTGACACAAAGTAAGAACCAACACCAGAAAGGGTGCCAGTCTATAACAGGGCATACACACACATAGTTCCACACTCTCTTAAAGAGGTCCAATTTAGAGTTGCCAATTACCCTAACAAGCATGTGAGGTGTGGAAGAAAAACCAGAAAACAGCCAAATTGACTCTTAACAAGCTGGAACTTAAAGCCTAGGACTCTGGAACTGGGGGCAGCAGTGATAAATGCTGCTAGAACACGCTGGCTTTATTACAAGTAACATACCAAAACCATGATAAGTGTAATGTATCTTTCAAGTGGCACACACATGCGCATGGGAGGCAGCTAAAGGGCTTGAATGAAGGCAATTCTGAGCCAGACCGCGATGTGGCAGAGTGCACTGATTCTTTTTCTCTTTTTTCTCCAGACCGTTCACGGGAAATTCCGCCTGACCCTGTTGATGTCACTTCCGGGTCTGGTTCCAGCCCCTCTGTCCGGCCCCTTTGACGTCACTTCCTATACTGGCCTTTAAAAGCCTACACCCTTCTCCTCCTATCCCCTAAGTTCTGTTTTGTGCAAATCAGTGCTATCACTTGTGTCAATTTTGCAGCCAGGAAATAATATATGGATGGCTGCCCCAAACCTTGCTATGACTCATTGTCGAGTTTGTGACACAAGTTAGATGTTTTGTTTTAATACAAATGCATGAATATAAATAAAATAGATTACTACTCTTTAGGGCCTCTGTTTACCCTGACATTTTTTCTGCTAGAGTATTGTGCTGCGCCAGTCACGAGTGTAAATGGATTCCAAATTTATTTGTAAAATATTGTCACTTTTATTTTTCTCTTATATAAAATATTTACTAGTATCTGTTAGCTATTGAAGTGAATAAGTGGCATAAAAAGATTTCAATCTCAGTTGATTTTGTCTCCTAATTTAGCTCCATATTTATTCTACTCAAGCACTTTCTCTACCACTTTCATCTTCAGAATCATAATTAATGAATGTCATTATTTTCACCATCTTTATTATGATCAGAGCTGTTGTAGTAAAATCCTAGTTCTAAAAGAAACATATATTTGTTTAAATGTTTATTCTAAAAACAACCAGGGCTCGCTCAGAATTGTACAGAATATTACTACTATTACATTTGAAGAACATGACTTTCCCAAGGTGACTTACATTGTAAATGGCACATGAAGACAATTTAATTTGTTGATCATTTCACTTATTATATGGTGTAGACTTTGGTCAAATATTTAATAAAAATGACAAAAAATAAATTTAGTACTACTGTAACAATATCTAATTCATTGTATATATACATACATATTTTTGATTTCATTTTCAGAGTGAGATCTTATTTGTTCCTTAAAGCCAGTGTCATCTAGTCGCCAGGGGTATGTCAGATTTGCTGAAATTTAAACGAATGAAAATTGCTCCCCATGCCTAGTTTACGGACTGAGTGATGACTATCCAGCACAGCTGTGCTCTACCCTTTTTGTTACAGCCAATAACGTGCCAATCTGACAGAGCTGGCACTGGACTATGGGTTAACAGATACTGCAAGTTCAGCAAAAGTCTCTGCCTTTTTTGTTCTTTTTTCCATTCTGTTTTGCAAAATTACGCCGGAATGTTTAAGTCACCTTCATTCTGAAACCATTTGTCTGTCTATTTCTGGCATTCCCAACAAACAGTCCTTTCGAATATTCATTTATTTAAACACAATGGCGTGTTTTGTAATTTAATGTAAGATGGCTAAATTGTGCATGATTTTCTCTTTTTTTTTCTCCCTGAACTGTAGTATGATGAGATTTCAATGCTATTTCCCTTTTGAGTGCTCATTCTGTAAAATACCATTCTTACAATTATTGTGGTATTTTAGTTTGTTTTTTTTTTTTCCAGTTTTCTATATTAAGTGTCATTACTGAAAATTCATACCAGATTGCTGGTGTTAGAATTCCAAATACAGTAAAAAATAACCTTTGTTGAAACATGCAAGACAACTTGAATCTGTACTCAGCTATCAAGTAGATTTAGCATGGAATTAGAACATGATTAAGAAGTACACTGGGACAAGCAAACATCTATGTAGGCTGAACTTTAATAGGCCTAATTGTATTGACACAGAGTCAATAAATACTGATTAATAAAATTCTACTGAAGCAATTTGCTGAGAACATAAATAAAAATTAGGTACACTTAAAATGCTGCATGCTTAACTTAGACTAATACAATAGAAAACTCTTTATTAAAGAAAAATCCATGAAGCAGTCATTACATTTTAATAAAGTGGGAAATTATAAGGACTAAATGTAATTTGTGCATAACAAGGTATATGCCGAGGGAAGATCAGGTATCTAAGTGTCTCCATTAGCTGTTCTAACAAAATGTCATACGGTCACCAACGAGTCTCTGCTGTGTACAATACATTGATCAATAGTTTTAATTCTTTCACAATGCCCATCAAGAGAAATATGTTAAAGGGTGTTTTTATTTAAGGATAAATGATTGCATTGATGGATTTACCATAATATCTCATATATATAAAAATTTGAACAGCATGCATGTGATATATTCAGAGATTACAACACAGAAAAAGATACCTAAATTAGTAAATCCTCTTTCTAAATGATGAAAACATCATAAACTAAAATAACAAACCCCATTTTCCAACCTACTTAATCTGAACAATGGTAGTTAGTTTCTGTTATTGGCATTTTTGGGTGCAAGGTAGGGACCAACACTATCGATCTTTGTTAGTATTTAATATGCTGTTATATGCTCCAGTTTCATCCCACAGTCTAAAGATATGCAGGTTAGGTGGATTGGTGATGCTACACTGGCCCAAATGTGTGCATGTGTGTATACACGCATGTGTTTGTGTGTGTGTGTTCACCCTGCAAAGGACTGCCCTGACCGTCCCGGAATTGTTCCTGCCTTGTGTCTAGTGCTTGCTGTGATGGGCTCCAGTTTCCCTCCAACTCTGCTTGGATAAAGCTGTATTAGAAGTTGCATAGATGGAGGCTGCTTTGACACTTTTATTGGCTATTGAAGTTTTCAAAATGCATAATTAAATCCAAATTAGTCAAGAACCAGTTTACAGTTTCTATAATTTGAATTTAAAAACAAAACTATTTCATTAGTTCTCTTCTGTGTTCCAGGAGATGAATATCACGCCTTCACAATATCAGGGGTTCACTACTTGTTAAAAGCGAAGAGATATCTTCATGTGTTCATGCATATCCAAGACAAGTGCATGGAATGGCATTCAGAACAGCTTGCTCATATTTTAGCTTTTGGGAGAATGGTGGCTAGGAGACAGCTTTAATGGTTTCCACAATTTCTTTTTATATTTATTAACTAACGACATGTAATCTTTATATATAATATGCTACCGTGGCTGTTTGTTTGTCTGTCCAGGATTTTAAATCTGTAGCTCACAAACCGTTTGAACTACTGACCTGAAATTTGGTACACATATACTCTGTGATGTCTACTATCAGCTTTTGGGGTGATGATTTTTATTACTCTTTTTATTTTTATTTTATTTTATTGTAGAATCAACTCTCAGCAGCACGCAGCAGAGAGGCCGTGCAGCACATGCGTATGGGCGCCGTTCTCATTCCCTACCACCTTCGCTAATCATTCTTGAGGCAGATTAAAGACTTAAGTGCCAGCTTAAGTGAAAAATTAAAGAAAACATACTAAGTAATTGCAACACAAAAACTAATTTAATCAGTTTTAACGTGAAAAGATCGAGACGAAAGAAGAGAAACAGTAGGTAGCTAGGGTGGAGAAAAGAAGAGCTGCTCAGGAAGCTTTGAGCGCATCAACCTCTGAGCAAACAAATGCTAAACATACTGAGAAAGAGTATGAAAACTAGGAATGCTCAAGTCAAGTGTATTCACTGCACGTTGTTGTTCAGCATGCCGTTACTGGTATTATATATAATTACCATATTTTTATTTGATTTGTGAAGCAGCTCTGGAGTTGGTAGCTGGATGAAGATGCAATTTTTTTCGTCATAATGGGAGTAGTTTTAAAGAAGTTTTTAGAGTCATTATTAAATTCACGGTACAGAAGTTTTTCTGCACTTCTTTTTTAAAAAAATGCAGTATTTTGGGATATTTTTCAACCTTCCTTTTCCACATTATTACCATGTTTTTTAAACCATTCGGCACTTCCTCCCCTGCAATTCAAACTTCTATACGTATTTTTCTAAAATCTCCAAAGGGGTCTTCCCCCATGCTGTGATTATATGACCAAATCCATCGATCTCAATGCCTTTTCTGGTGTGCCATTTTGTCTAGGTCAGGAACAGTATTGGGCTGTTTTTTGGGGCAACTATGTAATATCTGAGCAGTCCTTAGGCTATATTTTTTAATGGCCTGGTAACAATTCTGTCAGGTCCATTTAAACTAAAATTATTGTATCCATAACTTTGACAGGTACAACAGTAGTTTGCATTTAGTGATTATTATATTTGATGGTATCCTGGAAATTAACAATATACTTTAATAAAATTGTATTTTTATTCTGCTATCAGCATCTTCTTACACAAAAGTTTGACACTGAAAAACATCCTTTATAACTAATTCATTATCAAACTCATTAAATTTAATTTAAAATCATGGCAACTTTAATCTCGAAAGGAACCAACCTTTGATGAAGTGCTAGTCTTTTACATGGCACACTCACGCTCATTTGAGGCCAATTTGCAGCTTACAATCAATCAAAAAATCATGTGCTTGTGATGTTTTGTCCATAATGGGAAGACCAAAATGTCTAAACACCTTCCACAATGCAATACTAAATTCTCTTACAATGGTTTTATTAAACAAAAAAACATACATAAATATGGAGCAGTTCTGTACCGAAGAGGCAATGGCTAAGTGAGACAGAGCTGAGGAGGAGATAAATGCCTCCTCTTGTATTGCTTAGTAGTGATCTCTGCTCACATACACATGGCCGTTTTCCTATTAAGATGTGTGCACCTGTGTTCGAAGGTTAGCAAGCTAAGGAACGATATCAGTTAAAAATGGCATTGGTAGGCATGTAAGAAGCCAGCTAAAATAGTGAATCAGCAGAAGAACAGCAAAAGGTATTGCTACAAACGAGGTCAAGATGATGTAATTCATGAAAAATAAAATTAGTATATTCAGGCACTAGCATAAATAAATATAGAAAAATATATTAGAATTAACGTTAGCACAGAAATTAAGGCCAGTCAAGCATGCCAAGCAAATGATTAAAATAAAGGCACATGCCATATTTCTTTTTTAATTAATGCTTAGCTTTGGGCACCAAATTAACTAGGAAGGGGAAGTGACAAGAGGAAGCCCATAAATGGAAGAGAGGGAAAGTCTGAGCCGGCCTTGGTCAATAAAAAATAAGCAAAACAGAAACTGAAGATGGACAATAGACAGTAAAAATACCGGAGGTCAGCTGCAAGGGGAAGTCAGGAGATAATGATGGTTCCCATGAGAACTTGAGTTATTGGCCGGACAGGTGCAGAAGGAAGTCAGAGAAAAACAGCAAATGAGCTAATTTGAGCGAGGTCGGAGTGATAAGAAATTACTTTATAAGTTTTGAGTTCTGAACTGTTCGGGGCTCAATCTGATTTGGCCGAATTGGGTTGAGTCCATGTTGTTGTTTTATTGCAATAAAGCTTTAAACTCTGTTTGCCTATCCTGAGTCCTAATAGCCTTCATTTTTAAGTAAAAAGCCTCTTAATGATAATTTTTCATCACAACAGCATAAGCGTGGGAGTTCTCCTATTAGTTCACAATGTAAGGAGCTGCATTTGAGACAGGTCAACAGGTTCACGGCTGACCCCCTGCAGTTACCACAGTGCAAGCACGTGAAATCAGATCACGCATCAAAATGCTAAGTTCAATAGATAAATGTCCAATATAATAAATTAACAAAGAGTAAACAACAGTTAACCAAATATACCTCAAAGTCAAAAAGTCTTCAATTCCTAAATTGCACTAAATTACAAATTACTAATCAGCATAAGTGGAAACCATAAATGGGAGCCAAAAAAACACAAATTAATGCCACAACAGTTTGTTGCAGCATGCAGGAATCTAACATAGGACTTTTATGTATTTGCTGATTTAATTAACGTGTCACAAAAGAGTTCTACTTTAGAAGAACAAAAGGACTGAGAGTGGGCATAAAGAGCAAATACATCACAAAATGAAGACAGTTAAGCAAAGGAAAGGAGTAATGACAAATACAAAGAAAAAAGCTTATAAAAGACAAATTTGATATCCTAACAAAACCTGAGTACCTTGGGAAAACCCAAGTAGACTCATGGTGAACTTTCAAATTCCACATAGACTTTACCTGCACCATGAATCAAAGCCAGGAACCAGAACTGCTGTGAGACAGTAGCATTTGCAACTGTTCTGACCTACATTTTAATCGTTTACTAAAAATATACTTATTGCTGATAAAAGCCATAGTGTTTGTTATATAATGTGACTTTTTTGAATGAGGCACACAGAAGTCAAGTTCTAATTGATGGTGTACATAAATTATGTGACAGAGATTATTTGTCTCTGCTGTTTTGTTTTTAGGACTTTATTCTCATTATTTACTTTTGAGGTTTTTTTACACCATTCCTAACAGAATGGAAACAGTACAGGGTTTTTTTAGATATCAGTTGAATGAATTCTTTACTTGCTCTTGATTCTGTCAAGTAGGATAAGAGATTCAGGTTTTAAGATGACTAAGACACAAACGGGGTTAACATGACAAAGTTCAAATAAAGGACATTTAGTGGAGAAGATTTGAATGATTTCGAGGTGGATCACAGCACAATTTTCATTTTGTCAAATTTCATCAATTTTCCACCAGCAGCCATCTATCCATCCATTTTCGGGGTTGTGAGAACATTTCTGGTAGCTCTGAGAGCAAGGCAGGAACCAGGCTCAAACAGAGTGCTTGTCCATCAGAGCATATAGGCAATATGTTTTCTTTTCATCCTGTTCAAAAATATTAAAAGGATGTTCATGCATATCCTATCACAACCACCTTGCTGAGATAGTAATCAAAAATGACACCTTATCTTACTATAAAAAGGATAACTATTAAAGGTTAAATTAATTACAACCATTTTTTGGTAGAGCGTATGACAAAATAAGCAGCAAACAAGCTTTATGTCATCCTGAGGGATGCCAAAGGACATTTGGCAGCCACTACGTAATGTTAGACACATAAAATCAATCAGTTTTGAATCAATTGACCTGACCCATAGGGAAGACCATTAGGAAAGCACCAGTCAAATTAATCTGTTAAGGATTTAACTCAGATTTCAGCTATGCTTTCAGTCCAAAAACATGTCAATGTACAGGAAACAATCAATCTGTGAGATCACCAAGGAATAAATAAAAAGCTAATTAGATAGTACTTTGTATGATTTATTACAACTCAATAGTGGAAACCTACTTTTTCTGCTTGCTGTCCTAATAGCTAAAGTATTTCAGTAGAGTATATTTAAAGGAACTTATTCAGTTTATCCTAAAAATCTGATTTTGGCAAATATTCAACTGAAAACAAAATGTGGACTTGTACCATTTTATACATGTGTTATTTCTAAAGAGAGTTATATACATGGTTAATAGTGCTGTTTCAAATTTTCAGAGATCCAGGTTCGATTCATCAGATCAATATTGACCTATGTGGAGTTTGCATTTTCCAGCCTTCCTTGTTTATATGAGTGTTCTTTGAGTCTATCTCAAAGACATATGTTATGGGAACTGATGATTCTACATTTGAGTGAGTGAGGCCTGCCTTATACCCAATCCTGTTGATGTTGCTTTAGTTTGTGTCTTTGCATTACAATTCCCTTAATGGTGGTTCTGTAGCCAAGGATCTTTGTTGGTATGTGGAAGATTGCTAGTTCAAATTCTACTACTGCCAGAAGGGATCCTACTCTACTGGTATCTTGAGCAAAGCCCACAACCTAAAAATCACTCTAGGGGTATTGTACAATGGCTGACCTGTGCGCTGACCTGCAAAGGTCAAATGATAAAACAATTTCCACTTGGGGATTAACAAAGCATATCAAATCAAATTGAAAAACTGAGACACAATAACTAAACTATTAAAATTATCAGATGTCTATGGGTTGAAGTATAATAGTTTGATCCATGAACATATGTTGGGCTCAAACCCAGATTTGCACAATATTGGTGAATAGGTATTTCCAGTCTACTCCTTCAAAGGCTTCTTCTGCATCCAGAGATATCAAAACCTCTCAAAGTTCAGAAAGTGCTTGGTACAGTAAATTACACTGAACAATCACTGAAGGTTTGATGTGAAATGTGTACCTTAAGGAAATCCAGTTTTACATTAAACAAGGGAACATTTTCTCTGTTTGTTTTGCTAAAACATTTTTCAAAATGTTTTTGGTCTTTGTATGTCTTTGATGTCACTACACTGGTTACCTGTGTCTTTCAGAATTGACTTTAAAATTCTGCTTATAGTTTACAAAGCCTTAAATAATCTCGCTCCATCTTATATATCGGAATGCCTGACACCTTATATTCCAAATCGTAACTTCAGATTTTCAAATGAGTATCTCCTTAGAATTCCAAAAGCTAAACTTAAAAGAAGTGGTGAGGCGGCCTTCTGCTGCTATGCACCTAAAATCTGGAATAGCCTGCCAATAGGAATTCGCCGGGCTGATACAGTGGAGCACTTTAACACACTGCTGAAAACACATTACTTTAACATGGCCTTTTTATAACTTCACTTTATCTTAATCCTGATACTCTATATGTTCAATTCATCATAATAACTATTCATGGTGGCTCTAAAATCTGTACTGACCCCTACTCTCTCTTCTGTTTCTTTTTCCGGTTTCTCTGTGGTGGCGGCCTGTGCCACCACCAACCTACTCAAAGCACCATGATGCCCCAGCATTGATGGACTAAAAGCCAGAAGTCCACGTGATCATCATCATCATCAAATCCTTCCGTGAAAACCATAAATACAAAGAGGACTGTTTCATTTATATTAGGTAGATTGCCCAGAGGGGACTGGGCGGTCTCATGGTCTGGAATCCTTGCAGATTTTATTTTTTTTTCTCCGGCCTACTGGAGTTATTTTTTTGTTTTTTCTGTCCCCCATGGCCATTGGACCTTACTCTTATTCTATGTTAATTAATGTTGACTTATTTTATTTTCTTACTGTGTCTCTTATTTTTCTATTCTTAATTATGTAAAGCACTTTGAGCTACTTTTTCTTTGTATGAAAATGTGCTATATAAATAAATGTTGTTGTTGTTGTTGTATAGTGTCTAAGGTTTCTATATACTTTAGCTTCATTCAGCAATATGAAACTTATTTTTTTTTATGTTTTAATGGCTTACATTTCATCTGCATTATAATGTATATTACTCTTACGAATATATGATTAATTAAAATCTTATTGTCCTTTTCTTCATGTTCATAATAAAAATAATGTAACTCAAGAATTACTTGCTGTGATTTTCATATGATCAATAAACTGAATTACATTTATAATGCCTTCCCTTCTTTAAAAAGTTCAGCACTGGGTGATCTTGTATATTCCTGATCATTTGTAGAAGTATCAGTAATCAAGTCTGTTGTATTACACTTTGAAGGTTTTCTTATTTGCTTATTTTTCTTTTAATAAAACAGAGGGGATTATTGTCCCCTCAATTAGGCTTAAATTGTTTACCAGAGTGAGCCTCCTCCTCTGGTGATAAGTTAGTTTCTATGAAAATATTAATTTGAATGAATGAATGAATTTGTTGTGCAGTGTGACATCACTCGAAAGTCAGCTATACTGCTGTGCAACTAGGCACAATAAAATCAAATTGGTTTGATTTTGTTCCAAGTAGTATAGGCAGCCAATGATCGTTCAACCGGAAATATGATGCGTACAATGAAGCAGCAAGGAAAGAAGAAGAGCAATTATTTCTGACCATGCAAACAGGCCTGTTTGTCCAATGTCTTGTGTTTTTTGCACCATGACAGAACTGGAAAATGAAAAACTTGTGTTAAGGTTGTGGCTACCCTTCACCAGACCTGGAAAGTAACCGTGCAGAACAATGGCACTGTCAGGCAGCAAGTTAATTGGCTGTTGAAACAGCACAACTGCAATACTTTGGAAATTTGACACTCTGATGAAAAGTCCTCAAAACAATGAGATCCAGTAACCATGACATGCTCTCCAACTCAAAGTCACTTAGTGTGACACCAGCATAAATTGAAGACTCCAGAATATGTGGATTGGCAGAATTACTCCATCCAAACTTTTCCTGAACACAGGAACTCACAGAATAATTTCATATATGAGCAGATGTATTTTTTTTTTGTAGTCATCCTCATGTTGGCTTAAGTAGAGGACAACACACACCTTAAACATTGTCAAGAAGACTCATCAATGCCCTGCTTCCTCAAATGTCTGAGAAAAGTCAATGTCTCCATTTTTGTTCACCCACTCTGTTGGTGTACAAAGAGGTCCATCTTCACTGACTGAATTAAACTGGGACTGCAAAGCACAACAATGGAGGCAAAGTTTGCTCAGAATATTACTAGCACACATGTGACTTCTGTTTAGGATTTACAGTATGCAACACACACAGCCATAGAATGGCCAACTTCATTATTAAAGATCTCACCCATCCAGCTAATCATATTTCTCTTTCTTCCTTCCTACAAAATGGTACAGCACCTTTGGCACTTGCACCAGCAGCTTCAGAGATAATTTTTTACCTGCAGGTCATAAGGCTACTGAACAGCCACTATTCTGAAAAATATAAGATTGTTTATTGTCAACTATATACAGTGGAACCTCGGTACACGTACAAAAGTTCGCAAAACTTTTGCCTCGGTTCATGACCACACACTCGGTATACGAACAAGCCAGTTTCCCTTTCGGTTTGTACATGTTCAGTCCCTCCCTGTGCATTTCCTGTGCAGTCAGCGAGCAAGAGAGAGAGAGCGCAACACACACACACAGGCGCGTGAAAGAGAGACACACACACACACAGGCGCGCGAGAGAGGCACACACACAAACAGGCGCGCGAGAGAGAGGCACACACACAGGAGAGTGCTACAGAGAGACACATACAGGCGCTCCAGGCTTGTGAAAGAGAGACACGCACACATGAAAGAGAGAACGAGTGAGCGAGAGAGGGAGGGCTAGACGCATAAGGTAGAAAAGGCTTGTTTTTGTTTTCATTTCTGTTTACAGTGATCGGTTCATAGCGTGCATTGTGGCAATGTTACTTTTCTTGGTGGTTTATTAAATTACAGATTTTTCAAATTCATTTTTTTCCCTGTGCTTAAAACTCATTAAAAAAAGGTGTTTTTTGAGAGCGGTTCTTTGCACTATAGCGCGAACTATTGCAGTGTTAGTTTTCTCTGTTGTTCAAGGTTTTCTCAGTGTTTTTCAATGTTTTTACATTTAGATTACTATTACACTGTGCATTATGTGGTATAATTAACTATATTTGTGCTTAAAAACTAAAAAAATATATATTTACATAAGTTTGTACAGTCTGGAACAGATTAATTGTATTTACATGCAATCCTATGGTGGAAATTGCTTCGGGTCCTGACCAAATCGGTTTACGAGCAGAGTTTTGGAACGAATTATGGTCGTGAACCGAGGTTTCACTGTACTAGATATCTTTATAGTCATATACACTATGCTGGTGCTTGAGTGTGAGCTTGGTACTCTCTGTGTTAAAGAAGACCAACATATTTGACTTCAAGTCTGAGACACAATCATGACCTGTGACCTTGATTAAACATGCTCAATAATGTATTGATGACATTATACTGTAATTATAAATCTTTTAATCACACATTTCATTTGTTGTGCATGATTAACTAGTAAAGAGTTATGAGGAGATGTTTTGAGAGTATTGAGTACCAAGCAAAAAACAGTCTTGGATATGTCCAGAATCCACTGGGGATCATACTTGCCAGAGGAATTATACTACATATTAGGTGGACTGTGCTTACAAGGTTTAATTAAAACATCATATACTTGAATTAGAAATAATAGCTTTTGGGCATTACAAATCCAAAAAGAACTTGAAATTAGAAATGGATCAATTTAACTTTGACAGTGGATTTACCTGTCATTATGATATGCAACAGCATCCAGTAATTACAGCATTAAAAAGCCTGGAACAAAAAGTACAAATGTTGATTTCTCATAGTTGTTTTGTTACTGAAATTCACACATATTCACATATAAAGTATACTCAGCAAAAAAAGAAACGTCCCTTTTTCAGGACTGTGTATTTCAACAATAATGTTTTAAAAATCCAAATAACTTTACAGATCTTCATTGTAAAGGGTTTAAACAATGTTTTCCATGCATGTTTAATTAACCATAATCAATTAATTAACATGCACCTGTGGAATGGTCGTTAAGACCTTAACCGCTTACAGAAAGTAGGCATTTAATGTCACAGTTCTAAAAACGCAGGACACTAAAGAAACTTGTCTACCGACTGTGAAAAACACCCAAAGAAAGATGCCCAGGGTCCCTGCTCATCTGCGTGAACATGCATTAGGCATGCTGCAGGGAGGCACGAGGACTGCTGATGTGGCTAGGGCAATAAATTGCCATGTCCGCACTGTGAGACGCCTAAGACAGTGCTACAGGGAGACAGGAAGGACAGCTGATCATCCTCGCAGTGGAAGAGCCCGGATCTCAATCCCATTGAGCACGTCTGGGACCTGTTGGATCGCAGGGTGAGGGCTAGGGCCATTCCCCCCGGAAATGTCCAGGAACTTGCAGGTGCCTTGGTGGAAGAGTGGGGTAACATCTCACAGCAAGAACTGACAAATCTGGTCCAGTCCACGAGGAGGAGATGCACTGCAGTACTTCAAGCAGCTGGTGGCCACACCAGATACTGACTGGTACTTTTGATTTTGAGCCTCCCTTCATTCAGGGACACATTGTGAAACATTTTTAGTTTATGTCTTATGGTGTTGACTCTTTTAGTGTTCATACAAATATTTACACATTAAGTTTACTGAAAATAAAAACAGTTGAAATTCAGAGGACGTTTCTTTTTTTGCTGTTATATATATACGGGTGGCACGGTGGCACAGTGGGGTTCGCTTCCCGGGTCCTCACTGCATGGAGTTTGCATCTTCTCCCCATGTCTGTGTGGGTTTCCTCCAGGTGCTCTGGTTTCCTCCCACAGTCCAAAGACATGCAGGTTAGGTGCATTGGCAATCCTAAATTGTCCCTAGTGTGTGCTTGGTGTGTGTGTGTGTGTGTGTGTGTGTGTGTGTGTGTGTGTGTGTGCCCTGCGGTGGGCTGGCATCCTGCCCAGGGTTTGTTTCCTGCCTTGCGCCCTGTGTTGGCTCAGATTTTCTCCAGTAGACCCCCGTGACCCTGTAGTTAGGATATAGCGGGTTGGATAATGGATGGACAGATGGATAGATAAATATATACAGCTCCCCAAACCTGGAAACAGACAGGCACGTGGACACAAGTCTGCTTTTCCCTCGCACCCCACTACAAAGCACAACACATCAAGCACACAAGCAGTAATGCTCTGTCCCTTCTTTATTCTTTCTTCTTCCGTCTCTCTTTCTTTCATTTTCTGCCGCCTCCACTCCTCTCCCAGCAAGCTTTGTCCTCCACCTCCCGACTCTGACTCCCAGCGTGGAGTGAGGCGGCTTCTTTTATTCAGTTCCTGGGAGTGCTCCAGGTGGTTCATCAAGATAACCTGGAATCACTCTTGGGTGTGGTGTAAGTCCACTATAGGGCTCTGCAGCTCCCCCTGCTCAAAAAAATTAAAGGAGCACTTTTTAATTAGAGTATAGCATCAAGTCAATGAAACATCTGGGATATTGATGTGGTCAATTAAGTAGCAGAGGGGGTTGTTAATCAGTTTCAGTTGCTTTGGTGTTAATGAAATTAACAACAGGTGCACTAGCGGGCCAACAATGAAACAACCCCCAAAAGAGGAATGGTTTAACAGGTGGAGGTGTCTTTTCTGGCTGTTTTTTCACTAGTTTTGCATTTGGCTACAGTCAGTGTCACTACTGGTAGCATGAGGCGATACCTGGACCCTACAGAGGTTGCACAGGTAGTCCAGCTTCTCCAGGATAGCACATCAATACGTGCCATTGCCAGAAGGTTTGCTGTGTCTCCCAGCACAGTCTCAAGGGCATGGAGGAGATTCCAGGAGACAGGCAGTTGCTCTAGGAGAGTTGGACAGGGCCATAGAAGGTCCTTAACCCATCAGCAGGACCGGTATCTGCTTCTTTGGGAAAGGAGGAACAGGATGAACACTGTCAGAGTACTACAAAATGACCTCTAGCAGACCACTGAGGTGAATGTCTTTGACCAAACAATCAGAAACAGACTTCATGAGGGTGGCCTGAGGGCCCGACATCCTCTAGTGGGTCATGTGCTCACTGCCCAGCACCATTAAGCTTGATTGGCATTTGCCATAGAATACCAGAATTATCAGGTCCACCAATGGCACCCTGTGCTTTTCACAGATGAAATATATATATATATATATATATAACTACATACATTGGGGTGGATTGTTGAGGCCCTTGCTCAGCCAGGACGCCCCTTCAGGGGGAATATCCAGACCATTAACTCCCCCAAATAGCTAGAGGGCTGCATAGAAGTTCAACCCGGTTGGGGCCCATGGCCACTGCCAGGGGGCACATGGAGAACTGCTAAGGCTTTGTTTGAAGCACTTCCACCACACCCGAGTATGCTGCTGTAAGTAGGTTAACGAGCACCTAGAGCACCTCCTGGTGCCTTATAAAAGGAGCCAGCAGCCACTACTCTGAGGCTAGAATCAGGAGGAAGAAGGACAAAGCCTGTGAGGAGGAGTGACGGCAAAAAGGACTGGAGGTTAAACGACTATGCTTTGGTGTTGTGGATATTGTTCTGTTGTGGGGAATGAAGAAAGCGCTTCCCCATGTGGAAAAAATAAACATGTGCTGTACAATATTTGTCTGTGTTTGGATTGGGGCAGCTGGAGCATCCCAGTATTTCACAATACATATATATATATATATATATATATATATATATATATATATATATATATATATATATATATATATAAACTGCTCAAAAAAATTAAAGGAACACTTTGAAAACACATCAGATCTCAATGGGAAAAAGAAATCATCCTGATATCTATACTGATATAGACTGGGTAATGTGTTGGGAACAAAAGGATGCCACATCGTTTGATGGAAATAAAAATGATCAACCTACAGAGCCCTGAATTCAAAGACGCCCAAAATCAGAGTGAAAAATTATGTGGCAGGCTAGTCCATTTTGCCAAAATTTAATTGCAGCAACTCAAAATTGTACGCAGCACTTTGTATGGCCCCTGTGTTCTTGTATACATGCCTGACAACATCGGTGCATGCTTCTAATGAGATGACAGATGGTGTTGTGGGGGATCTCCTCCCAGATCTGGACCAGGGCATCACTGAGCTCCTGGACAGTCTGAGGTGTAACCTGGTGGCATTGGATGGACCAAAACATAATGTCCCAGAGGTGTTCTATTGGATTTAGGTCAGGAAAGTGTGGTGGCCAGTCAATGGTATCAATTCCTTCATCCTCCAGGAACTGCCTGCATACTCTCACCACATGAGGCCAGGAATTGTCGTGCACCAGGAGCCACTGTACCAGCATAGGGTCTGACAATGGGTCCAAGGATTTCATCCTGATACCTAATGGCAGCCAAGGTGCCTTTGTCAAGCCTGTAGCGGTCTGTGTGACCCTCCATGGATATGCCTCCCCAGACAATCATTAACCCACCACCAAACTGCTCATGCTGAATGATGTTACAGGCAGCATAATGTTCTCCATGGCTTCTCCAGACCCTTTCACTTCTGTCACGTGCTCAGGGTGAACCTGCTCTCATCTGTAAAAAGCACAGGGCACCAGTGGTGCATCTGCCAATTCTGGTATTCTATGGCGAATGCCAATCGAGCTGCATGCTGCTGGGCAGTGAACTCAGGGCCCATTAGAGGACATGGGGCCCTTGGGTCACCCTCATGAAGTCTTTCTGGTTGTTTGGTCAGAGACATTCACCAACATTCGCCAGCCAGTGGCCTGCTGGAGGTCATTTTGTAGGGCTCTGGCAGTGCTCATCCTGTTCCTCCTTGCCCAAAGGAGCAGATACTGGTCCTGCTGATGAGTTATGGACCTTCTATGGCCCTCTCCAGCTCTCCTAGAGTAACTGCTTGTCTCCTAGAATCTCCTCCATGCCCTTGAGACTGTGCAGGAGACACAGCAAACCTTCTGGCAATGACACGTATTGATGTGCCATCCTGGAGAAGTTGGACTACCTGTGCAACCTCTGTAGGGTCCAGGTATCGCCTCATGCTACCAGTAGTGACACTGACTGTAGCCAAATGCAAAACTAGTGAAGAAACAGTCAGAAAAGATGAGGAGGGAAAAATGTCAGTGGCCTCCACCTGTTAAACCATTCCTGTTTTGGGGGTCATCTCATTGTTGCCCCTCTAGTGCATCTGTTGTTAATTTCATTAACACCACAGCAGCTGAAACTGATTAACAACCCCTCTGCTACTTAACTGACCAGATTAATATCCCATAAGTTTAATTGACTTTATGCTATACTCTGATTAAAAGTGTTCCTTTAATTCTTTTGAGCAGTATATATATATATATATATATATATATATATATATATATATATATATATATATATATATATATATATATATATATATATATATATATATATATACTGTTACGCGTTAGTCACTGTCTTGCACCCCAAAACATGAGGCTGAGTCTAAGTACTTTAGCAAAGACAGCTTTATTAAACTTTATAAAGGAAGAGCACGGTTATTTATTATAGCAAGATCTACCACTCTCCTATACACAGACACAGCAAACAGGCAGGGTCGTGGTCAGTGTAGTGACCAAGTAATACTGCTCCCTGCATGTACAACGTTCCTTGCATCACACATCGATGCTCTGATGCTCGGAGTTATGCTGCAGTGCTGTGAACCTGCGGTTGCCTCAGCAATGGACAGAAAACCTTCCACAGACGCGGCAATCGTGCTTTGGTGTGTCTTCCCAATGTGGGCGTGTCAACAGAGTGCAGAATCCTCACAATATATACATATATGTCTGTGCTGGTTTTGTGGAGCTGGATTGCCCCATGGTGTCCACTATATGTACTATACTAGCTCTACGGGGGAGTTAATGGTCTGGATATTCCCCCAGATCCTTCATTATAGGGACATCCTGGCTGAGCATGGGCCCCAACAATCCGCCACAATGTATATATATATATATATATATATATATATATACCCCTCCTTGAACCGTCACCTTATCGTGGTGGAGGGTTTGCGTGTCCCAATGATCCTAGGAGCTATGTTGTCCGGGGCTTTATGCCCCTGGTAGGGCCACCCAAGGCAAACTGGTCCTAGGTGAGGATGAGACAAAGAGCGGTTCAACAAACCTCCAATGAAAAAAAAACTTGGACGACGTTTTCCCTTGCCCGACGGGTCACGGGCCCCCTCTGGAGCCAGGCCTGGAGGTGGGGCTGATGGCGGCGCCTGGTGGCGGGCCTGCACCCATGGGGCTCGGCGGGCACAGCCAGAAGATAACGTGGGTCCTCCTCCCATGGGCTCACCACCTATGGGAGGGGCCAAGGAGGTTGGGTGCAGTGTGAGTTGGGTGGTGGCGAGGCGGGACCTTGGCGGTCTGATCCTCGGCTACAGAAACTGGCTCTTGGGGCGTGGAATGTCACCTCTCTGAAGGGAAGGAGCCTGAGCTAGTGCGCGAGGTTGAGAGGTTCCGGCTAGATATAGTCGGACTCACCTCGACGCACAGCTTGGACTCTGGAACCAATCTCCTTGAGAGGGGCTGGACTCTCTACCACTCTGGAGTTGCCCGGTGAGAGGCCAGCAGGTGTGGGCATACTTATTGCCCCTCGACTTGGAGCCTGTGCATTGGGGTTTACCCCGTGGGCGAGAGGGTGGCCTCCCTCCGCCCGGGTGGGGAAGGGTCCTGACTGTTGTTTGTGCGTATCGCGAACAGCAGTTTGGAGTATCCACCCTTTTGGAGTCTCTGGAGGGTTGCTAGAGGGCATACCTTCTGGGGATTCCCTCGTTTTGCTGGGAGACTTCAATGCTCACGTGGGCAATGACAGTGAGACCTGGAAGGGCGTGATTGGGAGGAATGGCCCCGATCTGAACCCGGCGGTGTTTTGTTATTGGACTTCTGTGCTCGCCACGGATTGTCCATAACGAACACCATGTTCAAGCATAAGGGTGTTCATATGTGCACTTGGCACCAGGACACCCTAGGCCTCAGGTCGATGATCGACTTTGTGGTCGTGTGTCGGACTTGCGCCATATGTCTTGGACACTCGGGTGAAGAGAGGGGCGGAGCTGTCAACTGATCACCACCTGGTGGTGAGTTGGCTTCGATGGTGGGGGAAGATGCCGGTCAGACCTGGTAGGCCCAAGCGTGTTGTGAGGGTCTGCTGGGAACGGCTGGCAGAGTCCCCTGTCAGAAGTAGCTTCAACTCCCACCTCGGCAGAACTTCAACCACGCCCCGAGGGAGGTGGGGACATTGAGTCCGAATGGGCCATGTTCCGTGCCTCTATTGTTGAGGCGGCTGACCGGAGCTGTGGCCGCAAGGTGGTCGGTGCCTGTCGTGGCGGCAATCCCGAACCCGTTGGTGGACACCGGCGGTGAGGATGTCAAGCTGAAGAAGGAGTCCTATAGGACTTTTTTGTCCTGTGGGTCTCTGGAGGCAGCTGATAGGTACCGGCAGGCCAAGCGGAATGAGGCTTCAGTTGTTGCTGAGGCAAAAACTTCGGGCATGGGAGGAGTTTGAGAGGCCATGGAGAACGACTTTGGACGGCCGAGGAGATTCTGGTCCACCGTCCGGCGTCTCAGGAGGGAAGCAGTGCAGTGTCAACACCGTATATGGTGGGGATGGTGCGCTGCTGACCTCGACTCGGACGTTGTGGGTCGGTGGGGGAGTACTTCAAGACCTCCTCAATCCCACTAACATGCCTTCCAATGAGGAAGCAGAGCCTGGGGACTCTGAGGTGGGCTCTCCCATCTCTGGGACTGAAGTCACCGAGGTGGTCAAAAAACTCCTTGGTGGCAGGGCCCCGGGGTGGATGAGATACCGAGTTCCTTAAGGCTCTGGATGTTGTAGGACTGTCTTGGTTGACACGTCTCTGCAACATCGCATGGACATCGGGACAGTGCCTCTGGATTGGCAGACCGGGGTGGTGGTCCCCCTCTTTAAAAAGGGGGACCAGAGGGTGTGTTCCAACTATAGAGGGATCACACTCCTCAGCCTCCCTGGAAAAGTCTATTCGGGGTTCTGGAGAGGAGGGTCCGTCGGATAGTCAAACCTCGGATTCAGGAGGAACAGTGTGGTTTTCGTCCTGGTCGCGAACAGTGGACCAGCTCTTCACCCTTAGCAGAGTCCTGGAGGGTGCATGGGAGTTTGCCCACGGTCTACATGTGTTTTGTGGACTTGGAAAAGGCATTGACCGTGTCCCTCGGGAATCCTGTGGGGGTGCTCGGGAGTATGGGGTACCGGACCCCTGATAAGAGCTGTTCGGTCCTGTACAACGGTGTCAGAGCTTGGTCCGCATTAAGTAAGTCGAGCCCGTTTCTAGTGAGAGTTGGAGTCCGCCAGGGCTGCCCTTTGTCACCGATTCTGTTGATAACTTTTATGGACAGAATTTCTAGGCGCAGCCAGGGTGTTGAAGGGGTCGGTTTGGTGGACTCAGGATTGGGTCACTGCTTTTGCAGATGATGTTGTCCTGTTTGCTTCATCAGGCCGTGATCTTCAGCTCTCTCTGGATCGGTTCGCAGCTGAGTGTGAAGCGGCTGGGATGAGAATCAGCACCTCCAAATCCGAGCATGGTCCTCAGCCGGAAAAGGGTGGAGTGCCCTCTCAGGGTTTGGGGAGAGATCCTGCCCCAAGTGGAGGAGTTCAAGTATCTCGGGGTCTTGTTCACGAGTGAGGGAGGAATGGAGCGTGAGATCGACAGGCGGATTGCAGTGATGCAGGCTCTGCATCGGCCTTTTGTGGTGAAAAAGGAGCTGAGCTGTAAGGCAAAGCTCTCAATTTACCAGTCGATCTACATTCCTACCCTCACCTATGGTCATGAGCTATGGGTAGTGACAGAAAGAACGAGATCGAATACAAGCGGCTGAAATGAGTTTCCTCCACAGGGTGTCTGGGCTTTCCCTTAAAGATAGGGTGAGAAGCTCAGTCATCCGGGAGGGGCTCAGAGTAGAGCCGCTGCTCCTCCGCATCGAGAGGAGTCAGATGAGGTGGCTCGGGCATCTGATCAGGATGCCTCCTGACGCCTCCCTGGTGAGGTGTTCGGGCACGTCCAACCGGGAGGAGGCCCGGGAAGACCCAGGACACGCTGGAGGGACTATGTCTCCGGCTGGCCTGGGAACGCTTTGGGATTCTCCGGAAGAGCTGGAAGAAGTGGCGGGAGAGGGAAGTCTGGGCCACTCTGCTTAAGCTGCTGCCCCCGCGACCTGACCTCGGATAAGCGGAAGAGGATGGATGGATGGATGGATAGATATATATATGTATATATATATATATATATGTGTGTATATTGTGGAGGACTACCAGCATCATACTCCGGTCCTCCCCCCCAGGCCACCAGGAGGAGCTCTTCCAACAGCAGGATCGTGCCCCGACTTCCAGCAGGGCATCATCGACCTTGGAGTGTATATACACAGCCCTGCTGGATACCTTGGGGGCCGCTGGGAGTCGCTGTAGGGGGGCTTGTGGGCTCATCTGTGCCCTATAACCCGGGAGTACGTCACAATCACGTGACAGGAAGAAACGACATGCTCCCAGGTTAAAAAAAAGGACTATTTACCCTGACCCAGAAGGAATAAGGAACTGTGGACTGATTGGGCAGGAACACCTCCGGGTGAGGGTGTATAAAAGGACTCTGGGAAAACCCAGACGGTGAGCTGAGCTGGGAGGTAGGAGGGCGAATTGTCTGGGCGAAGAGGAGAGAATAGTATTTTTGAGTGGGTTGAATTTATGAGTAGTGTGGAGGGTGCTTGGTACACTGTGCAAAAGAAGAATAAAGAGTCTTGGACTTTTACCTGTTGTCTGGCATGGTACCTAAGGGTTCAAGGGAGCGTTTGTGCCCTCTACTGCCAGAATATATATATGTGTGTATATATATATATGTATATATATATGTTGTCAAGGATGCCAGGGGCGACGACCCGGCCGGGACGCCTTCAGGGACCAGAAGTGGGCGTGCGCCCAACTGGGATCACGTGGGGGCTGCCATCCTGGTTGCTTTGGGGGCCACGGGTAGAGGGCTTCGAAGCCCAACCCTGTAGGGACCCGTGGTTACCGCCAGGGGGCACCCCAATGCCTTGGGGACCCTGGACCTCAGCACTTCCGCCACACCAGGAAGTTCTGGGGGGAAGAAAAAGAGGGACATGCGGAGAGCTTCCAGGAGAACAGCCGGAATTTCCGCCACACTGGGGCGTGTCCAGGGCGGAATGCTGGGAAACACCTGGAGCTCATCCGGGGTCATATAAAAGGGGCCGTCTCCCTTCATTCGGTGCTGGAGTTGGGTGGAAGCAGGACAAAGCAGGAGACAGTGTGGAGGCGGCCCCAAGAGGAAGGCATTGAGTGGCCAGGACTGTGTTTGGGGTTTGTGTGCACTGACTGATTATTGTAAATATTAGTTGTAAAATAAACGTGTGGTGGTGATGAACAACATGTCCGCCTGTCTGTGTCTGGGCCGCGTTCACAATGTATATATATATATATGTATGTGTGTGTGTGAATATTTGTGTATACAGTATATACACATATATAAAAAGGAAGATATATAGCACAGTAAAATATGAAAATGTTTTGTATTTAACTTAAAGGTACTTTGATTGCTGCTGTGATGACAGACTCAAAGATGAGAACAGTTGACAGAATCCAAGATTCAGTGTGAAAGAGTCAGTTATTGTCAACTTCCCTCATGAAAAATGTCAGTTCTTAGCCACAAGAATTTACAACATATTCACATACCATTGGCATGGTGGCTGACAATGTTCTTAACCAAAACTATTGTGTCAACATGCCAATGTTGGGTTAGGGTTATAATAAGCAATATTACAAAGTGATATAGTAGGAAATGTATGTTTTAATCTGAATGATTTTCTTTTAGAAGTTATAACCATTTTCAGATGTTTTACCTCCAATTTATTTTAATGCATTGTAACAGTAAAACTTTCAAAAAAGAGCCTAATGCATTAAGTGGGTCTATATTATACAAAGACACTCTCTTAAGTTGAGTAGTTTTTATTCATTTGCCAGTATTGCTTTATTCTGCAATGGTTTGGTGACCTGTCCTGTTCTTTTGCCTGTGTAGCTTGGACAGAACGCTAAATGTGTTGATAAAAGTTTAGATTTCTGTGGTGTTACAGTAATTGCAAATTACTACTACTTTCAAAACAACCATCATCTTCCAGTTTAAGGGTGGTAGATTTGTAACATAATTAAATTCTGCACACCATTGTATCTCCCAAAACAGCAGCCAGTAGCAAGTTCAATACAAACAGATTAAGGAAAATTATAGTGCATCACTTAAAGTATTCACACCGCATCACTTTTTCCACATTTTGTTATGTTACAGCCTTATTCCAAAATGGATTAACTTCATTTTTTTCCTCAGAATTCTACACACAACACCCCATAATGATCACGTGAAAAAAGTTTACTTGAGGTTTTTGCAAATTTATTAAAAATAAAAAAAACTGAGAAATCACATGTACATAAGTATTGACAGCCTTTGCCATGAAGCTCAAAATTGAGCTCAGGTGTATCCTGTTCCCCCTGATCATCCTTGAGATGTTTCTGCAGCTTAATTCGAGTCCACCTGTAGTAAATTCAGTTGATTGGATATAATTTGGAAAGGCACACACCTGTCTATATAAGGTCCCACAGTTGACAGTTCATGTCAGAGTACAAACCAAGCATGAAGTCAAAGGAATTGTCTGTAGACCTCCGAGACAGGATTGTCTCGAGGCATGAATCTGGGGAAGGTTACAGAAAAATTTCTGCTGCTTTGAAGGTCCCAATGGACACAGTGGCCTCCATCATCCGTAAGTGGAAGAATTTCGAAACCACTAGGATTCTTCCTAGAGCTAGCCGGCCATCTAAACTGAGCGATCGGGGGAGAAGGGCCTTAGTCAGGGAGGTGACCAAGAACCCGATGGTCACTCTGTTAGAGCTCCGGAGGTCCTCTGTGGAGAGAGGAGAACCTTCCAGAAGGACAACCATCTCCGCAGCAATCCACCAATCAGGCCTGTATGGTAGAGTGGCCAGACGGAAGCCATTCCTTAGTAAAAGGCACATGGCAGCCCGCCTGGAGTTTGCCAAAGGCACCTGAAGGACTCTCAGACCATGAGAAACAAAAATTTCTGTTCTGATGAGACAAAGATTGAACTGTTTGATGTGAATGCCAGGCGTCACGTTTGGAGGAAACCAGGCACCGCTCATCACCAGGCCAATACCATCCCTACAGTGAAGCATGGTGGTGGCAGCATCATGCTGTGGGGATGTTTTTCTGGAACTGGGATACTAGTAAGGATAAAGGGAAAGATGACTGCAGCAATGTACAGAGACATCCTAGATGAAAACCTGCTCCAGAGCGCTCTTGAACTCAGACTGGGGCGACGGTTCATCTTTCAGCAGGACAATGACCCTAAGCACACAGCCAAGATATCAAAGGAGTGGCTTCTGGATAACCCTGTGAATGTCCTTGAGTGGCCCAGCCAGAGCCCAGACTTGAATCCGATTGAACATCTCTGGAGAGATCTTAAAATGGCTGTGCCCCGACACTTCCTATCCAACCTGATGGAGCTTGAGAGGTGCTGCAAAGAGGATTGGGCGAAACTGGCCAAGGATAGGTGTGCCAAGCTTGTGGCATCATATTCAAAAAGACTTGAGGCTGTTATTGCTACCAAAGGTGCATCGACAAAGTATTGAGCAAAGGCTGTGAATACTTATGTACATGTGATTTCTCAGTTTTTTTATTTTTAATAAATTTGCAAAAACCTCACGCAAATTTTTTTCACGTTGTGTGTAGAATTCTGAGGAAAAAAATGAAGTTAATCCATTTTGGAATAAGGCTGTAACATAACAAAATGTGGAAAAAGTGATGCGGTGTGAATGCACTGTAAATGCTGAATACACAGGCCTCTAAACTACCAATTCCACAGGATTGAGAGCAGTTACTAAAAGAAGTTGAAATCAACAGGCATGCAATATAGGTGTCAGTACACCTCAAAACATGGGGTGTGGATCTTGAAAAGTGGGTAGAGTTAAATAGATTCCGCTAACATGAGACATGTTAAGGCCCGTAAGTTGACACCCAAGTCGCTGAATTGGTCTGAGGCTTCTGGCTGTCTTGCCAGCAGCTGGACTCTCTTGAGCAGTTAGTCACAGACCCTCCACCACTAGTACACATCAGTCAATGCCATTTTCACATCACTTGAACTGCAATCTGTTGTGTATGAAAGCTATTGAGCCACCACAGGCCTCTTTGTGCTATGTTTTTAACTGCATTGTTAAGGGCTTTTAAACAGCACATATTTAATATAGTAGTGCATAACAAGCTATGTGCCATGTTTGGATAACACATTTTTGAGGATTCATGAAAGACAATAAAAAGCTGAAATATGTCTTTTAAATGGCTCAAAAAGTGGATGCATCATTAAAATCTTTAAAAAACTTTTTATTAATTTCCTTGTCAATTGACTTTACTTATAAAATTCTTAATTTATTTAAGCTAAAGAACAAATGTCATCTTAAATATATACTGTTGCAGCACAGATAGATTATATTATGTATACTCAATAAATACTTACTTTACATACAGTGGAACCTCGGGCACAACCATAATTCGTTCCAAAACTCTGGTCGCAACTTGATTTGGCTGTGACCCGAAGTAATTTCCCCCATAGGATTGTATGTAAATATAATTAATCCAGACCGTACGAACTGAATGTAAATATATTTTCTTTAAAGATTTTTAAGCACAAAAATAGTTAATTATACCATAGAATGCACAGTGTAATAGTAAACTAAATGTAAAAACACTGAATAACACTGAGACAAACACCCAGGCTCCCTGCTTAGCAGCTCGCTTGCTCTCAGCTGCACGCGAGCCTGCGCTCGCTCTCTCTCGCTCTCTCTCTCTCTCTCTCTCCCCTGCACCAGCTTTCTCCTCCTGCTTCCTGCCTTCTCCTGCAACCTCCCGTTCTTTCCTGTTCTCTTCTTTTTCCCTTTAGCCAACTTGTGCTTCTATTTATGAAGAGGCGTGGTAGTCGTGGCAATCAGTAGCTCCTGGGAACAATTATGGATGCGGCCCGCTTCTCACTTGTGCACTTAGGTGAGAAATGGCCACATCACGAACTCCTCAAGAACCGCTTCGGCCACACACCACCATGCCCCCCTCGCTAAGCCACGGGTGCGGTGATTATTTATTAAAACTGGCCTATTTGACAGGAGCTGTGGAACCGCTATACCACAGAAGGAAGCTGGGTTGAGAGGAGGTTACAGTTTTGAGGGAGAGTCCCTCTGCGTGATGCACCAAGAACAATGTACAGTACAGGGAGAGACTGAACACGTGTGGAAATCATGGCACGTACGAACCGGAAGGGAAACTGGCTTATTCGTCAACCGAGTGTGTGGTCGTGAACAGATGCAAACGTTTGGCAAACTTTTTGGTCGTAACCTGATTTGTACATGTTGAGAGACGTTCGTGAACCAAGGTTTCACTGTATATATATTTGTGTATTTGTGTCAAGCGTGTGCACGTAGGGTACATCTTCAGAGTCTCCCCCAGGAAATGAATATCACTGCAAGTTGAAAGGCAGCTCTGTTGTTAATGTAGTTTTCTTTTCCATCCTCAATGCAGAGGGCCGTTAGCTGACAGATGTGTGACCGCATATCTTTGCTAGTCAAGGTAGCCCCACCCCTTCTGGAAGGTTCTTAGAAACTTATGACAGCCACCAGAAGTAGGCATTTAGTTTGAACCCATGACTGAGAGAAATGAGCTCTTTCTCAGAAGCACTTTGTTTTCCTCTGATTTGGACCCTTGTTTGTGCTTTTTACATTTTTTTCATTTTCTTGCAATTCAATAAATGGGGCATACCATGGTGGTACTCCATATCACTGTGCTGTCTATTCTCATTTTATTGTGTTACTAGCAGAATACCCGCGCTTCGCAGCGGAGAAGTAGTGTTTTAAAGAAGGTACGAAAAAGAAAAGGAAAAATTTTAAAAATAACGTAACATGATTGTTAATGTAATTGTTTTGTCATTGATATGAGTGTTGTTCTCATATCTATCTATCTATCTATCTATATATATATATATATATATATATATATATATAGCAAAATACCCGCTTGCAGCGAGAAGTAGTGTGTTAAAGAAGGAAAGAGAAAGAAAAGGAAACATTTTGAAAATAATGTAACATGATTGTCAAAGTAATTGTTTTGTGTATTTGGTTGCAGCGTCACAAAGTTGTTTTCGTAGCTGCATCAGAAAATGTACCACGACGCCTGACACGCCTCCTTTTACTGTTTTTTCACAGCTTGGATTGCTGCTGTCATATATATATATACACACACATACACACACACACATACATACATATATATATAATATACATATATATATATATACACATACATATCTTAATATCTACATATCTATATACATATCTACACACACAAATTATATATATGTGTGTATGTGTGTATGTATGTATGTATGTATGTATGTATGTATGTGTGTGTGTGTGTGTGTGTGTGTGTATATATATATATATAATCTAGATAGGGGTGTGTGTGTATATATATATATATATATATACACATACATATATATATATACACATACATATACTGTGTGTATGTTTGTATGTGTCTATATGTGTGTGTATAGCTTTGGTCACTGAGTGCAAGGGAAAAATAATGAAATATAGTCTATAAGTTATTAAACAGTAAAACATTAACGTTTTAAGAAGTACAGGTACATTGAGCACTACTGGAGTGGTTTGGGTAAACTACATTTTAAAGACTGTGTAACAAAACAGGTAAGTAACTAACAGCAGCTAAAATGTATATGGATCATCTCTCGGTAGTAGATCCCTTTTTGAAAGGCGCTACACGACGGCTGTGGTATAGAAATTACATTTTCTATGTGAACGTTCAAATTTGTGCCTCTGGTAATGTGCCTTACCGGCAATTAAAGAAAATTATTTTGTGTCCTCTGCGTGTTAAGAGAGAAAGGCTTTGGTTTGGGATAAAAGGAAAAAGGTGTAAAGAAAGGAAAGTTGCCTTTTTCTTTTATATAGTATAGAGATGTGTTCGCTGACGTTATGATCGCCTTTTGGGGACAGTCGCGTTGGGTCTTGTGTAGACTGGTGAGACGTCCCGCCATTAATCGGCTGTGATGGCACTGTGAGTCCTCCACTCGTATGCGTGTGTTCATAATCCGAGCTGAGGACCTGATAATCGTATACGTGCAAAAGAAAGTGTGAATCGCCTTAATATTATTTTGCCGTGGTGTAGAAAAGGGGTCCCGTGTTTGCACTTGTCTGGGCTATAGCTCAGGGGGCGGATGAAAAAAATTAAAAGTGCTCACTTTGACTTAAGGCAGAAGCGCAGTCAGCGTCTCAAAGGCGGCACAGCTATGCGCGCGCTGGCTGCTCGACTTTTGCTGGGCAGGAGACCCCTTTGTACACACGTTCATGATATCAAAAGTCTCAGCGCTCTTTGGAGGTAATTCATATATTATATATATAGCAAAATACCCCGCCTCACAGCGGAGAAGTAGTGTGTTAAAGAAGTAATGAAAAAGAAAAGGAAACATTTTAATAATAACGTAACATGATTGACATTGTCATGAGTGTTGCTATCATATATATTCCTGCCTAAATAAGTCACCTCGCTCGCTCTTACTTTTTACCGTTCATTTAATCATGGCTAGTGGCGGAAAAATTATAAAATGGAAGGAGGATGGCTTTACCAAAACAATTATTGATGGCGAATCGATTATTCATAAAGCTTGAATTGGTGATCTGTTTTTCTGTGTTAACCTCATATTTTTCATACTTCTTCTCAAACTAAGGTGGTGCGAGGGTAAAATGAATCGGGATGCGCTGATCAATGTAATCGGTGTACCAGGAAATCATGCATTGACAAAAGCTCCCCTTTGCTTGTAATCTTTTCAACGCGTTATGGAGCACATGCATCGAAGCTTCTCAGCTGTGCTTGTGCTAAGAAAAGGAAAGATTTTAAAAATAGCGTAACACGATTGTCAATGTGACCTTTTGTAAGTAGTGCCTGGAGGATTCAGTGTGTTGAAACTCTAGAGACAGCGTGTGTATTAACTTGTGGATTTTTCTGTGAGTATTTGGTGGCAGTGTGACGAAGTTGCTTCGGATGACGGCGTTAGCCGCGGAGCTCAGCTCAGAGCGAAATGAGGTGGGAGGGGAGATGATGACGTGACTCCCCCACCCGCCTTAACTGTCAATCCCCACAAACACAGTCTCGAATTTGCATAAGCACACCCCTTCACCTACAATTTTAACTTAGTTACAAAGTGATCAAAACTCTCGTTTATATCCTGCGTCCTATCATTAAACTTGTATCCCGCATTACCTGTGGGCATGTGAAACGCCAGCGGTAGCCTGTCTATGAACTTAATTTAAAGTTTAGGTTTACACCTTGCTTTCTTTCCGAGGTAGCAGCACTCATGAATATGGTAGTATATGCCACTCGCCGCTTCTTATTGTTTCGCTGCCTTCTAAATTATATACTGCATGTTTTCTTAAGCGCTTTTTGGAGGTCTTCCTGGTTTTCTACGTACTGCATTGACAGTCAGTTCACGTGATTACGTGGGAGGCGTGATGATGTCACACGAAACTCCGCCCCCCACGTCTTTGCAGCTCTACTCCATTACAGTTAATGGAGAAAAATACCTTCCAGTTATGACCATTAGGCGTAGAATTTCGAAATGAAACCTGTCCAACTTTTGTAAGTAAGCTGTAAGGAATGAGCCTGCCAAATTTCAGCCTTCTACCTACACGGGAAGTTGGAGAATTAGTGATGAGTGAGTGAGTGAGTGAGTAAGTGAGTGAGTGAGGGCTTTGCCTTTTATTAGTATAGATATACACAAGAAAAAAGAAAAGAACTGAATGCGTAAGGGAATAGCAAAAATAATTATTCAAAACAATTTAAAGGGTGGTGGTCAGTGTAACTAACCACCTGTAGCAAGTGCTTGTATGGGCAGTGGTTAGTTCTGCTCGCCACATTTTTTTTACCATGCATTTCACGGGTGGCAGCATTCCATTCTAACCACACGCCTGGGTTTAGCTATGACCTGCTAGATGGCAGCAAAAGTACCGGACTGTGTTTCGGTCACATGTTTACATCTTGAGTGGAAGTTAGATGCCAAGAGGACACAATTGTAGTTACTCCTTTGGTTTTATGAATATTTCGCTGGTGCTTCTAATATTTTGGGTGAGTAAACGCTTTATTATCATTAAGTATTCATTCAGGAAATATTTATAAATCATTTTCTTTATTTACAAAAGTGTTTCTTCTCTTTAGATCCGTATTTCCATATGGTCAATGCAGTTAACCACCACCCTTGAATAACATCAGTTATGGCTTTGCGAAAAGGTTTGTCTGATGTAGACATTTACCGTTTGCTTTGTGAGGAAATACCTTCCGACAATGAGAGTGAAGTGGATTCTGACGATATTGACAGTGATCCTACTTTTGTAGATAATAATATGAACGATACCAGTAATGTCAGTCATGCCTTTGACGATGTATCAAATAAGAGTGATGACAAATGTGATGTGCCAACTGTGGCTGATTCTTGTCCTTGTGCAAATCCAGTGGCAGTCAGCTCACATAAACCTTTTATAGACAAAAGTATCCACAGTGAAAGCAGCAAGCACCAGCCTGTACATTCAACATCTCGAAGATGTGCCTATTGCAGCACAACAAAAAACCCAGTGTGCACAGTGTGGAAAAGGAATGGAATGTTTTAAAACTATCATATCTGAATAAATAGCCACTATTAGGCTTCCTCCTGGGAACAAGAATGATTTTTTTTACTGTTTTTGAAGTTAATAGCCAATAGAAACAAAATTAGGATTAAATTGTGTACTTTTTTTTGAGTAGATAGACAACATTAGGTTTTCTATTAGGGATACTTTTTATTCATGCTACAATTACATTTTCTTTTTGAAATAATACTGCCTTTCAATGTTTTAATTTTTTTGCTATTGTATTAATACTAAGCTTTTTATTTTTTTAAGTCTTTCTTTTCTACAAAAAATACATGGATGGTATTTTATTGGAGCGATAGTTAGTTAAAAGACCACATTTTATACACCACTCCCACATTGTTGTTTATGTGAAATTGTAAAATATGCCTGCAAGTGTAATGTTAAAATAACAAAATAATTGCATTGAACGCCTCCTGAAATTATTTTGAGTGAATATTTGTTCCTATCCCACTCAGGTAATTATTTAAGCAATAAATGTGCCCCTCAGAATAAAACTACTGTAGTGCTGCATATGAAAAATATTTAAATTAAAAAAAAGGAGATAACATCAAATATAATTAAACTCATTTTAACACAGTATTTAGGATATGTGAGATGGAGAACTTTTAACCTGCAATCACATGCATAGCTAGACTTCTCTTGCATGTGCTTCCACTGTTACAATATGCAGTCTGCAATGCTCATATGGCGAGATGAAAGCAGATAATGTCAGTTTTCCAGTCTTTCTTTACTTCAGCCAGGTTGATCACTTGTTTTTCTACACTGGATTTAGTTACTGGTCCTACTTGAGCTCTGGTGGATACCTGACCTTTACTTCAATATATTGGATTTTTAATGTAATTAACTAACAAATCCTCATGAGTCCATCAACAATGTTTAACTTTAACACTTTCTAAATCTTCTGTAGAAAAATAGACAGCTGCCATCCAGGCCTGAGCTCTTCATCACAACCGGGAAACAAGTCTTACTCACAAATGACAGCTCTGCTTTAACACTGGCTGCCTCTCAGGATCAATAGAGAAGAATCAATAGAAACCAGACACCAGTTATCTCTCAGGCCATACCAGCGTATTTAACTTAGGAGCAGAAAAAAGCAATAATTATGGCAGCAATACTTAAAATGTAATACTCCTACTTAAAGTAGATTAAAGAGGATCTGTTAAATAAGCATATTGAAATGAGTTTAGCTTGTTTTGCATATTCATTTGTTTTTAAAAGAAATGTAAGGACTTGAATTAGTCTATGGTCTCTATCTTAAAAGATCTCTATAGAAATATACTGATATTGTGTAAAAGCCATGAAAATGATTTATTTATGAAACTGCATCACTGATTTGTATAAAATCAACTCATTTCTACATATTTCCTTTAAGAATGGCAGACTGAAAAACTGCCCTGGAAAAATCATTTTAGGGAAGAAAGAAATGTCAACATTAATCAGTGTTTGAAGGTATTTATTTCTACTTCTAAAATGCATAAAGCAGTAGTATTAGTCATGAGATTATATAAGCTGAGATATGAAAACTGCAAGGTTTATTTGACTGATATTGGATGAAATTGTTTGGAAAAACAGTACATTTCAGACATATAGAACGTTTACTAGTTAGGTAAGCAAAGGAATGCACTGGTTTGCTGAAAAACCACACTCATTCCTCTCAGACTTCTAGGGGTTGCACTGACTGCTGGAATAGGATCAGACCTTCCTCCCAGCCCTGTGTTGTATTTAGTTGTTACTAATTACTAGCAAAATACCCACGCTTCGCAGCGGAGAAGTAGTGTGTTAAAGAACTAATGAAAAAGAAAAGGAAACATTTTAATAATAACGTAATATGATTGATAATGTAATTGTGTTGTCATTGTCATGAGTGTTGCTGGCATATATATATATATATATATATATATATATATATATATATATATATATATATATATATATATATACACATATAAACATATACATATATATATACATATATACATATACACTCACCTAAAGGATTATCAGGAACACCATACTAATACGATGTTTGACCCCCTTTCGCCTTCAGAACTGCCTTAATTCTACGTGGCATTGATTCAACAAGGTGCTGAAAGAATTCTTTAGAAATGTTGGCCCATATTGATAGGATAGCATCTTGCAGTTGATGAAGATTTGTGGGATGCACATCCAGGGCACGAAGCTCCCGTTCCACCACATCCCAAAGATGCTCTATTGGGTTGAGATCTGGTGAATGTGGAGGCCATTTTAGTACAGTGAACTCATTGTCATGTTCAAGAAACCAATTTGAAATGATTCGAGCTTTGTGACATGGTGCATTATCCTGCTGGAAGTAGCCATCAGAGGATGGGTACATGGTGGTCATGAAGGGATGGACATGGTCAGAAACAATGCTCAGGTAGCCCGTGGCATTTAAACAATGCCCAATTGGCACTAAGGGGCCTAAAGTGTGCCAAGAAAACATCCCCACACCATTACACCACCACCACCAGCCTGCACAGTGGTAACAAGGCATGATGGATCCATGTTCTCATTCTGTTTACGCCAAATTCTGACTCTACCATTTGAATGTCTCAACAGAAATCAAGACTCATCAGACCAGGCAACATTTTTCCAGTCTTCAACTGTCCAATTTTGGTGAGCTCGTGCAAATTGTAGCCTCTTTTTCCTATTTGTAGTGGAGATGAGTGGTACCCGGTGGGGTCTTCTGCTGTTGTAGCCCATCCGCCTCAAGGTTGAGCCTGTTGTGGCTTCACAAATGCTTTGCTGCATACCTCGGTTTTAACGAGTGGTTATTTCAGTCAAAGTTGCTCTTCTATCAGCTTGAATCAGTTGGCCCATTCTCCTCTGACCTCTAGCATCAACAAGGCATTTTCGCCCACAGGACTGCCACATACTGGATGTTTTTCCCTTTTCACACCATTCTTTGTAAACCCTAGAAATGGTTGTGCGTGAAAATCCCAGTAACTGAGCAGATTGTGAAATACTCAGACCGGCCTGTCTGGCACCAACAACCATGCCACGCTCAGAATTGCTTAAATCACCTTTCTTTACCATTCTGACATTCAGTTTGGAGTTCAGGAGATTGTCTTGACCAGGACCACACCCCTAAATGCATTGAAGCAACTGCCATGTGATTGGTTGATTAGATAATTGCATTAATGAGAAATTGAACAGGTGTTCCTAATAATCCTTTAGGTGAGTGTATATATATATATATATATACACATATACAAATATATATATATATATATACACATATACATATATATACACATATATATATGTATATATATACATATACATATATATATATACATATATATACACATATATAGATATATATATACATATATATATATATACACACATACATATATATATACTGTGGAAGTTGACCCGGGCACAGACAGGCAGACACGTTCATGTCACCCACAAACACGTTTATTTACAATATGTACAATAATAAGTGCACCACAATCCCCCAAAGTCCTGGCCACACAATGCCTTCCTTTCTTTCTTCAGGCCGCCTCCTTGCCTTCTCCAGCTCAGTCGTCTCCGCTCCCGACTCTAGTGCCGAATGAAGGAAGGCGGCCCCTTTTATCCGCACCCGGATGAGCTCCAGGTGCTCCCCGGCATTCTCCCGCTGACACGCCCCAGTGTGGCAGAAGTGCCGGTTGTTCTCCCGGAAGCTCTCCAGGTGTCCCTGCTTCTCTTCCCCCCAGCACTTCCTGGTGTGGCAGAAATGCTGAGGTCCAGGGTCCCCAAGGCATTGGGGCGCCTCCTGGCGGTGACTTCGGGCCCCTACAGGGTGGGGCTTCCATGCCCTGAACCCGTGGCCCCCAAAGGAACCAGGGAGGCGGCCCGCACGTGATCCCAGATGGGCACACACCCGCTTCCGGTCCTGGCCGGATCGTGGCCCCTGGTATCCTCGACAATACATATAAATATATATACATTTATACACACATATATATATATATATATACACATATATATATATACACACATATATATATACATATCTACATATATATATATATATTAGGGGTGGGACTCGATTAAAAAAATTTATCTAATTAGAGGCTGTGTAATTAATTAATCTTGATTAATCGTATGTAATTGCACAAGAAAATTTCACCAAATTGCAAATGTTTTTTTTTAATTTAAAAGGGTTTTAGTGGGCGACAGAATCAAATAAAAGACATGGACATGAATTTTGTAAACTCAAGCTCTTTTAATTTCTGAAAAAAAAAATGCATTTAAACTGCATTTCAATTCAAAACAGAAACAAAAATATCATCCCTGGCTAAAATTGGGCAGACTTAAAAATAAAGTGGTATTATAAGTACTTTAAGTACATTTTCAGAATGGTATTGTCTTTAAATAATAATAACCAAAATATCAACATAAATTTCAGTTTTTCTTCTTAAAAAAATAAGGTAGAAACATAAAAGGTAATTTGACCAGCTTCACCTTTAAACTCTGAGTAACCTTAGCCAAAATTATTTTGTACATTAGGCTAAAACAGTGTGATCATTGAACATTTTGTAATTAGATGTAATTAGAATTACTAACGTTCACGGTCCCCAGTAAGAGCCCCAAAGTCCGCTCTCTGTAATGCATCTAATTTTGCTTGATTTTCAGTGCCATAAAGCTGTTGAATTTTACTCGAAATAGTCTTTCGGCACGGCAGTTGTAAAGTTGGATCTCCTGACGCTAACTGTAGCACATTTTCTAACCCCCTATCTTCCACCACTGTTAGTGGTCTACAGTCCAAAGCAATCCATTTTGCGAGAGAATTTGTAGGTTTTTACTGATGACTTACTAATTTTGGTCCTGAAGCCAGTCATTTCATGAGGTTTGGGCTGCCGACACCTTTTGTTGGTACTTGAACTCGTACTGCTAGGGCTAACAGCATACACAGTTTCTGAGCTCGCTGTAACAAGTTTTGCATGTAGATGGTGCCGTAAGATTGAAGTGCCTCGGTGGTATGCAAACTCATTTTTGCAAAGTTTGCACAAAACCACACTTTTATCAAGGCTTCCATCGGGTAGTCTTTTGAAATGAAATTTGCCTCCGATCAGTCCTAGCAATGTGCTTTCTTCCGACTCTTACATTTTTGTAGCTCTGATGTGTGCATCAATGTAATCGATGTACCAGGAAATCATGCATTGACAAAAGTTCCCCTTTGCTTGGAATGCAAAGTGTGATTAAATGCGTTATTTTTTAATGGGGAGTACATGCATCGAAGCTTCTCAGCTGTGCTTGTGCTAAGAAAAGGAAACATTTTAAAAATAACGTAACATGATTGTCAATGTAATAGTTTTCTGACCGTTATGAGTGTTGCTGTCATCAAGGATTTCATTATCATTATTTCTTTCAATCAGGTTCGTATTTGGAGGATGTGTTGTGTTCATTATATTCCGTGTTTATCAACCATTGTAAAGATAACAGGTTTCATTTATCGAAGTGTTCACCACCCAAATCGGTACTCATGAATGTAAGATGTTCAACAGGCATTCCCGGTATTAAGTTGTGGAAATTGCCTGCGAATAATTTAGCGGTAGCGTGTGTATGAACTTAATTTAATCTTTTCCAGTCCTGCAAAGTCAGTTGACGTGAGCCGCTCGGAGTACATGCATCGAAGCTTCTCAGCTGTGCTCGTGCGATCTCGCGATGTCAACGGCTTTATTTAATGTTAGCTAAGACCCGGCACTTAAAAGTTTCTTGCTACAGCAATTTTAACTCTGTTACAAAGTGATCCAAAGTCTCGTTTATACCTCATGTCTTCTCATTAAACTTGTATCTCGCGAATACCATATTCGTCGTAGGCATGACAAACGGCAGCGGGAGTGTGTCTATAAACTTAATTTAAACTTACGGTTCACACCGTGCTTTGTTTCCGCAGTAGCTGCACTTATGAATATGCTTGTATGCATCACTTGCTTCATAATCTTTTGCTGCCTTCTCAATTGTGAAATGGCGTTTTTTGTTCAGCGCTCTTTGGAGCTCTTCCTTGTTTTCTACGTACTGCGTTCACAGTCATTTCACGTGATTACGTGGGAGGCGTGATGATGTCACACGAAACTCCGCCCCCCACGGCCATCGAGCTGAACTGTCCATTACAGTATATGGAGAAAAAATAGGTTCCAGTTATGACCATTACGCGTAGAATTTCGAAATGAAACCTGCCCAACTTTTGTAAGTAAGCTGTAAGGAATGAGCCTGCCAAATTTCAGCCTTCTACCTACACGGGAAGTTGGAAAATTAGTGATGAATGAGTGAGTGAGTGAGTGAGTGAGTCAGTCAGTCAGTCAGTCAGTGAGTCAGTCAGTCACTCAGTCAGTGAGGACTTTGCCTTTTATTAGTATAATTACAGTGAACCCTCGTTTATCACGGTTAATCCGTTCCAGACTCTACCGTGATAGATGAATTTTCGCGAAGTAGGATTCTTTATTTATAAATCGAATATTTTCGCAGTTAGAGTATAGAAAACCTGTTTACGACCTTCTAAATACGTTTTTAACATTATTAGAGCCCTCTAGACATGAACATCAAAATGCCCAATCATAACATCTCCCGAAAACCTTTTTTTTATCCCCTCAAGTGCCTGTCCAAAGTCGTACAATGTCAGCCCGAATCTGTACTGCTAAAGACGGAGTTTCATGCACTAAATAAGCTATAGATGAAAATAAGCAAGCACCATCTCCCCTAATATTTACTACGCGGTGAGGCATTTGTACTCCATCAACATTAATTATTTCCAGAGACATAATTTTGTCTATTTTTCCAGCGCATTGCGCACAAAAGCAAGGGAACAATGACAGCACCAGAACTCTGCTCACATCGCGTCGCTTTATACCTCAAGCCACAAATACTAAGTCTGTAATAAGCGGAATACCGCTACGCTTTGCACTCACGGCACGGAAGGACAATCCCGAATGCTTTTACATAGTAGATTATAGTGCTGTACATTTAATTGCACACAACCACTAACCTATGAAGGCACGACCTCAGTAGGAGAGTCATCAGAGGTGGTGCAGTATCTTCAGCAGGTGCGTTGTTGTCTTCTTCAACTGAAGGAGTACTAGGAATAAGCAGTGGGTGTCTGGGTGCGCGGCTGAAGAATATCTTGAGAGACAGTTGCTGGCGCTGTCTTTTCATATGCGTGAGGAGGCTTTTGTAGGGTATTGCCATCTTTAATCATATCCAAGAATTTCACCTTCTCCTGGATAGTAAGCATCTTCCTCCGGCGCTTAGTTTTATTGTCAGAAGGCTTAGAAAAAGCAGCATGTTTAGGAGCCATCGTAGGGCTTAGATAAAAGTTCTCAGAAAGCGCTTGCATAGTGACGTAGGCGTGTATGAGAAAAAAATCGCGATAGAGTGAAGCCGCAAAAGTCGAAGCGTGATATAGCGAGGGATCACTGTATTAGTTAATTTTTCTGTACATTTCTATGTACAGATTGTTAGATGATTAGCATTTTGTCTAAAAGCTCCAATGGACTGGGTTAACATCCCGGCTCTGTCACTGGAGTTTGCACAATCTTCCTGTGTCTGCCCAGGTTTTTTTTGTTTTTCTCCCATATCCCATCTAAGTTAGTACTGCACAAGTGACTATGCTGTATAATGGACTGGGACGTCATTCAGTGTTGTTTCTGAGGCTTGCATAAAGATTCCAACTTTCCACAATTCTAAAATTGTATTAAATGAGCTCATGAAACAGATAAACACTGCGTGATGGTTTTGTGCTTTGTGCTTTTTTTTTTATGCTGTATCTGTAAATGTGTAAAACACAATCAATTTTTTAAATCAAATTATTCTGCATACTGTAAGAATTAATATGTTTTTGAAACCACACTTCTCAATAGGAAAGGTTTGATCAGAACGCTATGGTAAGATGGCTTCTTTATAATTTTCTTAACTTAATAAAATTCACAATAACAAGCTTAAACATACAGGATGACGATGCCAGTGCAAGCATTTTACATTGTACATACATCTTCTTGGGACCTTTGGCCTTTATTTGAAGTTCCAATCTTTTCCAGTCTTCTGCATCATTTTATCCTGAAGCTGATTGTGTCCTGGTCACCAATTCATAACTTTGTGTTAGGCATGTCCCTTAAGAACTCTTATTAATATTAAGGACACAGATTTCACCATAATAAGAAACAATAATATCTACAACGTGTCAAATTTATTTTCTGTTGTATGAATAATTTTACAACTTTATAATTTAGACAACAGAATACCCACGCTAATAATACAACTATAATCCAGATGTCATACCACTGTCAAGTTCTTGATGAGAATTGCCGAGTGTCTCTACTACAGCAAGTGCCTCCATATAGGATGACTGTGCCTATTCCTATTAAACAGGTTCACATTCCTGTGTCGTACCTGTTCACATTAATTATTACTGGTTACAGTGATTTTCAGATTATTATTGTTTTAAATACATTACATAGCTACATCAAACATCTATTGTCCTATTGGCTCTCCACAATCTTTTCTTCAATTTGGTGGGTTGACATTGCTCTCTTCCATATCTCAAACTTATTATCTATTTATCCTAAGGATGGTATGGTTAGCTTCCTATCCCAAGGATATGGTTAGTTCCCTCTTTCTGAAGTCTATCAGGCAAACAAGTGTGTCTTCAAGTCACCTCTTGGACCCTGAAGTCCTTTTAAGTGCTTTTGCCTCCTGTATCTCTTATGACAGTTTATGTATAACAACACACTGGGCTTCCAATGCACTACAATGAAAGTGCACCCCATTTCTATGCATTTAAGCCTGCAGAGCAAGACTCTTTAACCTTTAGAGGGATCTTAGGTGGGTTACATTCAAATATTTAGAAGGGTTTGGCTAAGACAGAAATACACATCTTCTTTTCTGAAATATCCTAAAGTCTTCAGTCTTGGATCAATCCAAGAATAAGATGTTATAGTTCTAAAATTGCTAAGGGTGGTCTACACACATTTACATGTAATTATTTTTGTGTGAGATTCTCTTATCTGAAGCAAATTACAAAAATCAAAAAAATATATGAAACGCTAAAATTTGGTTTTGGAGAAAAAAAGTTTAACCAAAACTCATACAGAGAAAAACGTCTTAAACAATCTCACTCTGAAATAATGTCATTTTAATTTACAGGCCAAAGCTGTATTTCTGTATAACAAAGTTCAGGTGACATCTTTACTATTTACACTCATTTTTTTCTCTGCCAAATGCATGCTAGCATCTGAAATAATATATGTTACAAAAGAGCATGTGCTGCTTCTTGCTGATGTTTCAAGCTGTCTTTTTCTCTAGGGAAGATTTAACTTTTGAAAGGAATATTCCAATTGTAAAGTTTACTATCCAAAATATGTTTCATTTTGGTTAGTATGCTGTTGGCAAGCACATGCAATGCATAGTTTTTGAAAAATGAAGATGGAACCTAACATGCTACTTTATCCAGATGTATAGTTGCTTTATTAATATTTCACAAATGAAAAAAGCCAAGCAAAATGACACCTTTTATTGGCTAACTAAGAAGATTACAATATGCAAGCTTTCGAGGCAACTCAGGCCCCTTCTTCAGGCAAGATGTAATACAGAAACTGAAGTTCCCTGAGTTTATATCCACACACTAGGACAAGAAACAACAATGGTAAATTTTTGAATGAAAACTCTTAAATGTAAAAAATTAATAGGTTCATTCAGGCTAAGATTAATTTAACAGGAGATAGAAGAACAATGTATGGTCAAGATCTTTAGATAAGATAACTGTCCAATAACAAAAAACAAAGAGCAACAGACCTGCATTGTTAATCTCTCCTCATACACACCAAATGAAGCAGAGATTTCAGTACTCACAAAGGGACTCTCATATTGTCCTGCAAAGCCCATTGATAACATCAGACTCTGCAGTGATATGGAAGAATTCTTCAGAAAACTCAGACTAAAAGAATTTTTCCACAACAAAGAGAACGGTAACACACAGGAACCAACAACAAGCAGTTACAACAACCCCACCAGTAAATCCACATGGACACCAGAAGCTGGCAGAAACCCCTCACTGGATAATTATATAGACTGCTTCCGACAGAGAGTAAAAACAGGGATCTTAAACAGGCAGCAAAATCAGATAGAAAACATCACTGGGGAAGAGCGGAGAGCCATACATTCACTAAGAGATAATACAGAAATCATTATCAAACCAGCAGACAAAGGGGGTGCTTTAGTCATCATGAACACATCAGACTATATACAGGAGGCACAAAGACAATTGTCGAATACTATGCATTATTATAAACTGCAAGAAGACCCAACAGATCTCTACAAAAGGAACTAAAAAGATAGTAAGTAGCTTTCCTCTTGACATCAGGGATCAGGTAAACAGTTTAATTCCTGAGAACCCCAAAATGGGTTACTTCTACATGCTTCCTAAAATCCACAAAGAAGGGAACCCAGGAAGGCCCATCATCTCAGGAATTGGCTCCCTGACAGAAAAGGTTTCAGGTTGGGTGGAACACATTCTTAAACCTCTCGCCCAACACAACCAGCTACATCCAGGACACCACTGACTTCTTAAAAACTGTCTGCTTTGGGCCCCTTACCTGAGGGAACCTTACTGGCCACAATGGATGTTGAGGCCCTGTATACAAACATCCCCCATGATGATGGCATACTGGCATGTGAAACGTACCTCGGACAACATGATTTACCCACAAAGTCAGTAATAGAAATGATAAAATTCACTCTGACACATAATCTATTCTCTTTTGGACAAGATTGCTACTTGCAACAAATGGGGACTGCAATGGGCTGTCGGTTTGCACCTCACTATGCAAACCTATTTATGGCAAAATTGGAGGAAGATTTCATGTCAATGTGCATCTTAAAACCAATGTTATATCTCCGTTACATAGATGACATCTTCATAATCTGGACTGCCAGTGAGAAGGACCTCCTCCATTTTCATAATGAATACAATTCTTTTCACCCCAACATAAAGCTGAAGCTGAATTACTCAGAAACAGAAGTCAGCTTCCTTGACACCACAGTTCAACTGAAAAACAACACCCTTGTAACTTCTGTTTTTCACAAACCAACAGACAGACGGACCTACCTAAGAAGTGATAGCTTTCACCCCAAACATATAAGGCTCCATTATTTTTAGCCAAGCAATACGGTACAATCAGATTTGCTCAGACCCGACAGACCGGGATCAACAACTGCAGGAGCTCAGACAAGAATTCATCAAACAAGGTTATACCCCAAAACAACAGACACTCAAATACGAAGAGCTACTGCCATACCCAGAGAGAACCTTCTGGAATATAAAACAAAGACAACAAGAACCGCATCCCCTTGTTGTCACCTACAACCCACATCTTGAAACACTTCGAAAAACTATAAAGGAACTTCAGCCAATACTAAACAACGACCAAACACTAAAAAATGTATTTCCTGAACCTCCTCTCCTGGCATACAGACAACCACCAAACCTTCAGCAACTAATTGTCCGAAGCTCCCTAAATGAACCAACAGAAAATGGCACATCTCCTGCCTACAGAAAAGATGTAAAACGTGTGCCCACATCTACAATACAGACCGTATAATTATACCAAACTCCGACTTGAACATCACATAAAGGGATCATTTTCCTGCAGATCATCGAATGTTGTCTACCTAATTCTCTGCATGAAATGTCCTGACACTACACTCTATGTGGGAGAAACTGGACAAACACTCCGCCAGAGAATGAATTTACACAGATTCCACATTAAACATGGCAACACAGATGTTCCTGTAGCGGCCCACTTTAACAGCCATGGACACTGTGAGAGGGACTTTAAAGTCACAGTGCTTATGGGCAACTTCAAAACGCAGCAAGAGAGAAAAGAATGGGAAGTTAAGCTCATGTTAAAATTTAATACATTACAGCATGGCTTGAACAGAGACAAGAGTTTTATAGCCAGATATGAAGACTGTTTGCATCTCTCAGACTGACACAGACAACCTGACTACAGATCTGCATTGTTTTGAAAAACTTCACAAACTTCAAAGGACTTTATTGGACAGTTATCTTATCTAAAGATCTTGACCATACATTGTTCTTCTATCTCCTGTTAAATTAATCTTAGCCTGAATGAACCTATTAATTTTTTACATTTAAGAGTTTTCATTCAAAAATTTACCATTGTTGTTTCTTGTCCTAGTGTGTGGATATAAACTCAGGGAACTTCAGTTTCTGTATTACATCTTGCCTGAAGAAGGGGCCTGAGTTGCCTCGAAAGCTTGCATATTGTAATCTTCTTAGTTAGCCAATAAAAGGTGTCATTTTGCTTGGCTTTTCTCTACATTCATAATGGCTAACACGGTACAACAACCTAGTACTACAAATGAAAAACAAAACCATTCACTTCATTTATTGACCTTAATTAAACAGACCAATTTGTAGTAGCAAGCTAAGATCTCATTTTTACAGATACAAGAAAAAATGTGACTTACACCATCAGAACACATTACAATTTCTTACATATATTACAATGGATGACAGGGAGGTTAATTGACTCGTCAAAGTCACACAGCATGTCAGAGTTTGCAACTGAACCTTTAGCCCTGTAGTTTAAGGACCGGCACCACTAGTCACAATGCCAAGCTGTTCTTCTTACAAAGGAAGCATATCATTTATCTTAACAGGGTACTGAATAATCACAAGTTAGAACATCATCAGCACTCTTTGGATTTGATTCTTCAAATGGCTGTGTACCAATCCAAAAATTTTAGTTTACGATATGATGGCAGTCATGGTGTATGGTTTACATAATTTTCCACATCCTTCAGACCAGTCACTAATACTTATGTCTTGTGGATTGAAGTTATTTTTTCCTGGAAGATTCCAGTTCCATCAGAAGAGAAATGCTTCATCTTAGGTATGCATGATCATTAAGAATTGCTTAAAATGTACTGGTTCTTACTTTGCTCTTAAAGGGGTTTAATGGGCCCAAGACATAGCAGGAAAGTGTGTCCTACACAATATTAAAGCCAGAGCCCTTTAAGCACTCAGGGATGTGTATTTTCATTGACGTATACCACAGCCATACTTGTTGACAATAAGGAGAACAATGACTTATTTGATTTTTTCACTCCTCATAGACAACAAAGAGAACAACGACACATATGACCAGGTGATTTCTGTTTTGTTCAGTAGTCCACTACTTGCGTTTGTTGCATCATTTTGTGTACAAAAATGATATTTTAAGTTGAATAAGGGCTTACACACCACAACCCAAACACAGCCACCATTTCTGAAAAATTTTCCAATTACTTTTCTTGATTAAAGTTTCTGCTCAAACCTTAAATGGACATTAAATATTCCATAGCTGGGGCCTAATATTGCTTATATTATAAGTCAGCGTTTCCCAACCTTTAAGTATTTGCGACCTGAGTTTTTATAACAGTTTTAATCGCACCCCCCAAACATTTTTTTTAAAGAAGCCCACTAATACCAATTTGTTCTTTTTTATTTTTATATTAATTTTATTGTAATCAATTCTTAAAAATAAATCAATTTTTACAAAAAGTAGGATTGAGAACAAGTCGACCCCCACCCCTGAGAGAAAGAGCATGGCCAACGGAGTAAAACTTAAGGCTTGTAAACATACGTAAATTGATAAGTTTGATAAGCCAATAGAGATGAATGGAGAAAAAAAAAGAAATGCAGACATAATTGCTTCCTCTGTGCTTTAAGAGCTTATTCTCAAATATTACTGATTAGATCCTGCCATGTTTTGAAAAAAATCTGTACAGATCCTCTAACTGAGTATTTGATTTTTTCCAATTTCAAATAGTATAAAACATCGGTTTCCCACTGACTTAAAAGAGGAGAGTTCGGATTCTTCCAGTTTAGCAAAATAAGTCTGCGTGCCAAAAGTGTAGTGAATGCAATCACAGTTTGTTTGTCCTTCTCCACTTTAAGCCCCTCTGGAAGAACACCAAACACAGCTATTAATGGGTTAGGAGGGATTGTGGCACCAAGGCTGTCTAAAAGGTAATTAAAAATTTTGGTCCAGAATGATGTTAATTTGGTGCAGGCCCAGAACATGTGACCCAGTGAGGCTGGAACTTGATTGCAACGTTCGCAGGTTGGATCATGCCCTGGAAACATTTTGGAGAGTTTTAGGTGAGACAGATGTGCTCGATATATAATTTTGAGTTGAATAATTATATGCTTTGCGCATATGGAGCTCGAGTTTGTTCTCTGCGTTGCTACCTTCCAATCCTTTTCTGATATATTGATTGAGAGATCTTTTTCCCAGTGTCCTCTTGGATCTTTGAAAGGGAGGGACTGTAAAATATTTTTTTATATTGCAGAGATGGAGTCTAAGTCCTTGAGATTGAGCAATATTTTTTCCAGCATGGACGAGGGTGCAAGATGAGAAAAATCAGGCAGGTTCTGTTTAACAAAGTTCATGATTTGAAGATAGTGAAAAAAAATGTGTAGCTGGAATGTTAAATTTGGAATGTAATTGTTCATAGGATGCAAAGACGTTGTCTATATAAAGATCTCTAAGCAAGCTATTCCCAATTTTTTTCTAGATATTAAAAACTGCATATGTTTGTGAAGGTTGAAAGAGGTGGTTCTCTTTTAATTAATGATATATCATAGATGCATATTTTATTATACCTACTTAACTTTTATCGACATTTATCTAACTCTATATTTATTTTTCTAGTATCAGAATGTAGTTTAAGTTCATTTGTTTTGGTTTCAATAGATTTTTCATATTTTTGATTCGTACATCCCCTTCGTGCCCCTTTTTGTTACTTTACGCCCTCATTGAGGGGCCCAACCCACAGTTTGAGAACCACTGTTGTAAGTTAACATTATGATTAAGGACTTACCACTTACACCAACTAATAATTTTAACCCCTAGATTTCCAGACTAACTTTCTCATGATTTATCAGTAATTTAAGCAATCTCTGTGCCTGACATTTTTGGCAGACACGTCACAATTATTAGCAATCTATATCACTATAGATTTTCTTCTTAGGGAACATAATTGAGCTCATGGGTGTGCCCAGTATTTTTATATATGGTCTTAAGACTGATGGGAAATTAGATATTAGACCATGTCAGTGAGCACACCTACTTTCAGCAGAATCTATTACCCTCGTTTAATAAAATGTTACCTTTATATTATCAGCTCCCTGCGTATACTGTGTGTATTTTAAAAAAGGGCTTAGCTTTAGAAGTTGGATGCCAGATGGGGCCAGATGTGAACTCTGATATTCTCTTACTATGTCATTTCATATGGGAAAATAACAACAAATGGATTAAAGAGTAGTGCAGGTTATGAAATGGCATCTGAAAATGAAAGTTTGCATAGTTTATACTCTGTTCTGTATGTTTTACTTTGTATATTTTTGTATATTTCAACCAAATTAAAACAAATTTTATCTAGGACTCTGATGTCTTTTCCTTTTCTTTACTCTCTTTGCTGTCTTTTAAATCCATCCATCCATCCATTATTCAACCTGCTATATCCTAACTACAGGGTCATGGAGGTAAGGCAGGAAACAAACCCCGGGCTGGGCGCCAGCACACACACACACCAAGCACACACTAGGGACAATTTAAGATCGGCAATGCACCTGACCTGCATCTCTTTGGACTGTGGGAGGAAACTGGAGTACCCAGAAGAAACCCACGCAGACACGGGGAGGACATGCAAACTCCACGCAAGGCTCTCATTTGTTATTGATTATATTTGTGTCTTCTGGCTTATGAATATTTTGTTTATTAATTGCATTATATTATTACAAGAAATGTTACTGACTTATTATTATTATTATTATGTCAAGTTTGCATCTGTTTCTTATGTTCCTTATCTTTTATATCTGAAGCCCAAGGAGGCGGGACCTCCTGATGCTGCAGCTGTTGGACTGCCTTTAGCCCTCTTAACACTAGAATCCCTGAAGCCTATGAAAAAACTAGTAATCCCGGGCCACCCTAAATTCCTTCGCACCTCTCCATTAGCGTCTTTTGTTTTGCAAATGTGTCATTCAGCACAAGCAGCCTGCTGTTCCATCCCCCCACTGCTTCATGCTCAAGTCTGACAAAAAGGTCTCCCAGCTCGTCTGTTTATCTGGGTGTGAGGTGCCTGGAGTTGTATAGGGTAAATAATATATTTTTATTTGGAACACATGCATTTCATATGTGTTCCGTGTTTACAACAATCTGGATAAATGTAGGATGACAAGAAATACGAGGCAAGAAATGTTGAACACATACCTAAAACAGAAACTTTTTTCATATTATAGTATTAATGACAACATTTTGACATGAAGTGTATAATGTGTCAAGACAAGTCCAAATATCAAATAAACACTTTCACAAAAGGTACACGTATAACAAAACAAGTGCACTTTTATTCAAGAATATAACTGAAAAAAAAGAAATCGGTTTAGGGTAAGATGCTGACAAAACTGATTGGATCGTACAGCAGTAAGAATTGCTGACTCATAATCAAGAGGTTGCTGGTTTGATTCCAGTTGCTTTCCAGAATTAGTGTTAGAGTGGGACAGTGACTTTCACAGTTCACCTCTCCCTTGAGTTTTTGATATTTCTCTTTGGCCTGTGCAGGCCACTAGCCTGATTCTTGAGTTTGAGTCAGATTTGATTTGCTGCAAGGCCTCACTGTAGCCGTGAGGCCTAGTTTTGGAGGGCAAAGACCAATTTTGAGTTTCATGGAGTCCAGTAGATAAGAACAATAAAATATCTGAATATGCCAAATTATAATATGCTTAAAACTCTTTAATCAATATAGCATAACTTACAAACTAACCTCAGGATTTTCCAGTTCCACTTACATTCACATGCCCTAGTTACATTTAAACAGTGCAAATATGAATTTTCCAGTCAATCTAAGATGCACATTCATGGGATGTGGAATTAAAACCTTTGTACCCAGAGAAAATTATACAGACATGAGGAAAACATGTAAAGATCTAATAATGACCATGGTTGGGACTTGAGCCCAAGATGCTAGGCTCTAAAAGCATCAGCATTAACCAGGGCATTACCATGCTGCCAAAATATTTGATTACAAAAAGATATAAATAAAGAATGCTTTGTTTTTCTAGGAGCATGACCAAGATAAAATTCCTAACATGTTTCACTTGTCAGAACTAGTCTTGCAAGCTGCAGAAATGTTATTGTCACACAGCAGCTTTTTCAGACATTCATTTATTATGCAAGCTGATTACCAGTCATACCAAGACTTTGATCTCATGCTGGTTTCTGCATTTTCAAGCTCTGAACAGTCAATCCCAACTGCTAGTATTGTTTTGTGTAAATGTTTCTTATGCAAATACACCTCTATAATTAATTTTTAAGAACAAAAGATGGCTCAATACGGCATTCTGTCTTCCTTCATCTCTGTTCTCTACAGGGTTTAATGATTCTGAATTTAAATTAATTTAGCATGGTCCAGAATCTTGGTTTTAATGAGTAAATGATCTGTTCTTGGAATGAAAAAGCACAAATGCCAAGGGGTTATCCAATTCTGTCCTTTCATTTCCAATATTAGTTTGTTTATGAAAATTACTGTTTTTACAGTTACAAACGGGAGGCTGGTGTTTCTATAGAATGTCGTGCTGCTGCATAATTACATCTATTATCCTCTGCTATTCAGTGTTTAGATGTTTCAGAAGAATGTGGCACTTCTTTAAAATGGCACACTTGCCACCAGGCGTGGGAGAAATTGCCCGTCTTTCAGCTTCCATTTAAAATACTCTACCTAGATGCACATATTTAAGGATTAAGACCGAGAGTATGAAAACAATGAAACCCTGTTGTGCTTTCTGTAAATGGGAAAATGTCAATTATCAGAAAATACAAAAGCTGGAGACTGCAGAGCAGTGACTGCTTTCTCAGTGGAAATCATCCTGTTGGATATAAAGCATAAAAGATTATATTTTTGCAATATTTTGTAATCCTACTGATATGAAAGCATACATTGGTTATGGATGTCATGTTTTAAAATTGCTGAAGAGGGGGTTAACATCTGGGCTTGTGTAAGCAACTACCATATTGGGAAGAGTAAATAAAAAGTAATGTTATATTCCAAACTTTCCAATGGAAGTTCTATGATTGGTGGTATGTGTGGCCCATGGTTAACCCCTACTATTCCAGAGTATCAGCTATCACTTCAGATTCTCTAGGTATTCCAGTTTCTCCCATATCTTATTATTTAAAATTAGACTGGTATCTCTAAAGAAGTCCGGTATAGATTTGTGCACATTTGTCTGGCAATTGTCTGGTTTGATATTCTGGTTTAGTTTAAGACTTTCATCTGATCTCCAACCCCTTTTAAGCCCATATTGGGCTCTAAATATGAATGTTAGGATAGATGCTCTGCACAAAACAAAAGTACCCTGCTCTCCTGAGTTTTATATGTAAGAGGAATGTCCCACAGGGAAGCTTAAGCTCTGCAGAGCAGGCAAGCTGTACTGTCAGATGGTGACATAAGGCTTATAATTCATCATCGGGTCTCTCATGGAAGAGCAGGTCAGCTCAGTGGCCAGCGACCATGACAGTACAAATGGAGATGAACATGGCACGTCTAGTCATAAACTCTAAGATTCAAAGCTGCAATCAAATATGGTGCACATTTCATTTTTTTCAGCAGTGCTCAAGTCAAATGTCAAGTACACAATGTAGTCAGCTTAGCTCTCATTGTAAGTGACACTTATTCTTAACTGTTCATTATATAGGATTTAAGAATATGCCTTTCTCTGCTAAATGTTTTCTGCTTATTGACTGAACTCCCATGCTTCACATTTGTAGAAGAAGCAGTGCTGTATTAGTTGCTAAAGGCTTTGGAAAGAAGCTATTCATTCAGATCCCCCTGGTGATGACAAAAGGCCTTCTGAGGCCTATTGCAATGTTTTGCTCATGCCTTACAGGAGTCTGTTTCATAAGCAGCAGTTGTAGTGCATTTATACTACTATTTGTGATCAGCTTTTGAAACATTCTGAACATGATTTTTTACTAAACTACTGAAATGTTATTAAGTTCAGTTTAGCTTTTATAGATTTGATCCTAGTGATTACAATTTGTCTTGGAGAAGCTAATGATGGTATCATAAAAATAAATTGCCCAAAGAATTAAAGGAACACTTTTTAATCAGAGTATAGCATCAAGTCAATGAAACTTCTGGGCTATTGATCTGGTCAGTTAAGTAGCAGAGGGGATTGTTAATCAGTTTTCAGCTGCTGGTGTTAATGAAATTGACGACAGGTGCACCAGAGGAGCAACAATGAGACAACCCCCAAAACAGGAATGGTTTAACATTTTTCCCTCCTTGTCTTTTCTGACTGTTTTGCATTTAGCTACGGTCAGTGTCACTACTGTAGCATGAGGTGATACCTGGACCCTAAAGCGGTTGCACAGGTAGTCCAACTTCTCCAGGACGGCACATCAATACGTGTCATTGCCAGAAGGTTTGCTGTGTCTCTCAGCACAGACTCAAGGACATGAAGGAGATTCCAGGAGACAGGCAGTTACCCTAGGAGACCTGGGCAGGGTCGTAGAAGGTCCTTAACCCATTAGCAGGACCGATACCTGCTCCTTTGGGCAAGGAGGAACAGGATGAGCACTGCCAGAGCCCCACAAAATGACCTCCATCAGGCCACTGGTGTGAATGTCTCTGACCAAACAATCAGAAGCAGACTTCATGAGGGTAGCTTCAGGGTCCAACATCTTCTAGTGGGCCCTGTGCTCACTGCCTGGCAACGTTTAATTTAATAAGACGTGTTATTTAATACATAAAAATGAAATATTCAAACATCTCCTTATTTGCATTTTAGACTGCCTAACACTCTTAAATATCTCTTTAGATGCCCTTTCTTTTGTAACGAAATGGAGGGAATGAGCTTGATTGGCATTTGTCATAGAATACCAGAATTGTCAGGTCCACCAGTGGTGCCCAGTGCTTTTCACAGATGAGAGCAGGTTCACCCTGAGCACATGTGGCAGATGTGAAAGGGTCTGGAGAAGCAGTGGAGAAGGTTATGCTGCCTATAACATTGTTCAGCATGATCGGTTTGGTGATGGGTCAGTGATGGTCTGGTGAAGCATATCCATGGAGGGACACACAGACCTCTAGAGGCTAGACAATGGCACCTTGACTGCCATTTAGTGTCATGATGAAATCCTTGGACCAATAGTCAGACGCTATGCTGGTGCAGTGGGTCCTGGGGTCCTCCTGGTGCACGACAATGCCCGGCCTCATGTGGTGAGAGTATGCAGGCAGTTCCTGGATAATAAAGGATTTGATACCATTGACTGGCCCTCACACTCTCCTGACCTAAATCCAATAGAACACCTCTGGGACATTATATTTCGGTCCATCCGACACTGCCAGGTTGCTCCTCAGACTGTCTAGGAGCTCAATGATACCCTGGTCCAGATCTGGGAGGAGATCTCCCAGGACACCATCCGTCATCTCACTAGCAGTATGCCCCCCCCAACATTGCCAGGCATGCATACAAGCACGTGGGGGCCATACAAACTACTGAGCAAAATTTGGAGTTGCTGCAATAAAATTTCGGCAAAATGGACTAGCCTGCTGAATCATTTTTTCACGTTGATTTTTGGGGTGTCTTTGAATTCGGCCCTCTATAAGTTGATAATTTTCATTTCCATCAAACAATGTGGCATCCTTTCATTCCTAACACATTACACAGTCCATATCAGTATAGATATTCATCATATTTTTTTTCCCATTGAGATCTGATGTGTTTTCAAAATGTTTCTTCAATATTTTTGAGCAGTTTATATATATAGCATTAGTACTCACATCTGTCAAAGTTCTGTCTTTTGTTTCTACTGCTAGTGGCAAGGGCATAAGAATAGACATATCTAATCATTCTAACACCCATGATTGTTTGTAGATAAATGTAACAATTGCCTGTTCTGTGACATACATTCTAGATATTCAATAATTATCAAACTAGCACTCTGAGTATATTTTGAGAGGCCAAGTAAAACTAAAAACAGTTAAACGTACGTAATCCTTTGCAGATATGTTGTTCAATAATATATTTGCCACATATAGAGTACACTGCAATTTAATAAAAGACAAATGTTATTTAATACATGAGAATAAAATATTCAAACATCTCCTTATTTACATTTTAGACTGCCTAACACCCTCTTAAATATCTCTCTAGATGGCCTGTCTTTTGTAACAAAATGGAGGGAATGAGACATTGGAGATTAATACAAAGTGGCAATTACTTATGACCAAAGCTGGAGTACAGATCCGCTTTCAAATAATCAGTGATCTCATCAACAATCCTCCATGCTCTATGTTCTTTTTTATAAAGTGTGGAAGAACTGCACGTCTGTTCTAAAAAATTTGCACACAGACAATACACAAAGGGGAAAGAACACTGTCATTTCAGTAAATGGAAACATACAGAAGAAAATGCAGACTATATTACAGTGGCAGCCAGGGGACACTGAATTTCTCTTGGAGTACTTAATTCAGTGAGGGGTTCATTTGAACATTAACACAGAATGAAGATCTGGAGAAAGTGAAAGCAAAAATAATGTGCTTTGTACAGTGATGTGTAGCACACATTATACACTGCCTTCCTTAACGGTAGTAGTTGATGCCATGTAATGAGTAATAGAATTTTAAGGATAAAAAAAATTCTAAAACAATGCATATCAATTCACTCACTTTCAAAATATGCTTACTCTATGACCAAGATCCATTGTGAGGGAAGGAGCCCCCTGTCATCAGATCCACAAAATACCAGCCACTGAAATATGTATTCATTTTTTAAATCAGAAATTAATATTTTGTGCATTTGTTAGCTAAACATAATAGTGGGAAATTGGCACATCCCATTGCATGATGTTATAAATTGCTCAGCCCCCATTACTGAGTTTAAGAGAAAATACTATAGCAGTGTGCTAAGAGGCCTTTACAGATGAGACTGAAAGTCGGTGGTCTGTGTGTGCTTCACAAGTTAAACAGGACAAGGTGAGGGTCTTGGAACAGGTTGGGTGGGGCTAGATGTTTGAGTGGCAGCAGTCCACATCCTTAAAATCAGAAGGGTTTGAGAAAAAGCCCAGAGACTTTATTGGGAAATGAATAAATAAGAATCTCAGGCAGGACACTGCAATGTTGCGGTATTTAGTTGTTCAGTATTGGGATGATCCTGTGGCAGTACTAAAGGCAGGGCTTCAGTTCCCAGCATTCAAAAAGAAGTGTGCAGGTACAAAAGGAAGATCAGCACATACTTTAAAAAGAAGTTGGCATTCAACTTTACACCTCAGTGGTAAACTAAGCAGTCCAGTCGAAGCTGCATTGGTCTTAGCATTGGACAGATAGCATTTCAGTTATAAACATTATGAAAAACAGCCTTTCTGTGTAATTCTGGGGTGTTTTTTGTTTCTATCAGCATATAATCCAACCTGCATGTCTAAACTATGCATAACTTAACTGATAACATTCTCCATATCTAATTGATTGCTTATTTCATAGTATTAGAGTAAGATTTCAGAGTTCAGTCAATGGGACTCGCTCAATTACCAGGACATATTTCACACATTGATCACAAGCAGATTAATTAAGATGTGCCGACAGTTTTCAAAATTAGAAGAAAAATAAATAATTAAAAACACTGGAGCCTCAAAATGTTTCACTATTATAACATTAATGCTACAGAAGTTTCTCCCCTAATTCAAACTAATTGGCCAGGCACAACAGGATCTCCAAAAAAGGGTTTATTTGAATAGATTCTGACTTCAGAAGAGTGGCAGGTAGGCTTAAAACAAATGCATTTTTTCAAGTTGAGGGCCCAATCTCCATTATTGCAGGGGGTTCTCACGGATTTTGAAATATGCCAGTGTCAACACCCACAACATTGTGATAGAAACTAAACCCTGAAGGGTCACCAGTCCACTTGTGGGCCTGGGCTCATTTACCCCCCACCCAGGCTCATACAGATATAACCTAAATCTGACAAACATTTGTAAGTTTGACAGTATTATAGAATCCACAAGATTTAATTTTCCACAGTAGATGAGTAAACTTCCATTTATTTATTCATTCAGATATATATGATGTACAATAGGTTGGTCAGACACATCAGTAAGAATTATTACCACTACTACTTCCACTATGTCTTAATCATGACATGCATGTTCCTTATAAGCAGCGGTTCTCAAAGTTTTGTATTTTGCGCCCCACCTTTTCTACCTGGAATAATTCTGCGCCCCTGGCATAATATAAGATAGATGAGAATAACCCATGATTAGTGATGAGCGAGCATGCTCGGCCGAACATGTGTTCAGCTCGAGCATCGCTATGCTCGGAGCATGGCGCTACTCGAACGAGCACCACATGTGTTCGTGTGCCATGCTCGAGTCTCCGCCCCACACGTTTCATGTGTTGGAGACAGCCAATCAAGGGGCAGGTAAGTACTGCCCTCACTGTAATACCAGTAGCCATGTCAGGTGCTGGCATTACAATAATTGGCTGGCCGGAACACGTCATCGGGTGCTATATATGCAGGCACTGTCATATAATGTTTTAGAGAGTCAGCTCACCTGCAGGCACTGGCATATAATGTTTTAGAGCGTCATTTTTCCTGTAAATTTATTTTTTGTGGGGTTTTGGGCGTGTTTTTGTCAGTCTGTAAAAGTGGCGTACAACTCAGACAAACTGGTTCCCAGCAGTGACTTGGGAGTCCAAGATGCATCCAGACATCGTCCCCATGCTGTTCCCGGTCCATTTGGGTGGTGTTTCTGTCTTTTCCAATGGACCAGGCACCCTCCCCTCTTCAGAGCAGGGGGTGTCTGGTTGTCTCCCATTGACTTACATTTTTCTCGGGTGCTCGGTAGAGCACACGAACATCACAATGTATTTGGACTGAACACTTTGGTGCTTGCTCATCACTACCCATGATACAACTAAGAAAGGTATGATACTCATGCAGTGTCGCGGTATCCTATCATTTCTACTTCCATAAGATTTATATGTGTTCGGCTAACTTTGATGAAATATTTGCCATTTATTTCTTTTAAAGTGTTTTAATAACTGTTAAAATGCATTGTGTGGTTTTTGGTAGTAATTCTAATCCCAAAAATAAAGAATAAATGATTTATTCTTATTTAATTATTTTTTTAGGTAAAGAAACAATTAAATATGCTTTAATTTTTAAAATCTCGTAAATGAGAACACTGATGAAGTCAATCTGTGCGAGACGAACGTATTTTACCACTGTTAGTTGTATCATGAAAATAACCCAATACGCGGTAAATTATTTAACTCAAATTGCCAATATTGGCTACGCTGCCACTGTGGTGCAGTCACGCCACATTATCACCTGATCTACTGTTACCTGAATGTTCGCGACAGATACCGATACGTCTAGAACTTTCTGTATTGAAAATACGTGACTATAAAAGTAGCAGCAGCGGCGCCGCTCATCAGTTAGTCATTAGATCTATGCCTTAGAAATGTTTTATTTTAATTTTAGTTATAATGCATCTGTTGTGAGTATATCTTGCAAATTTAAATTTGAAATAAAAATGTAAAAAATTAATTTTGATGTCGTGTTCATTTATTTAACGCCCCCCTTGTACAGCCCCACAGTTTGAGAACCACTGCTTATAAGGATATCTGTTTGTGTAATTTTTCAGTAAACAATTAACTAGTTTCATGCTACAGTTTTTTTTTAGGTTTTCTCAAAAAATCACACACCATCCAAATGACCATACATTAGCTTTATTTTAATCAAAGAGACTATGTTGAACAACAAAATACAACATTAAATACTGCTAGTTTACCCTCTCATTGTAAAATTCTCTATCAACTTAACATACACATCTTGTGATTTGGGCAAAAATTTTGAAACCTATTGAAAGCAACATAGACATGGAGGTGGAATGAGCAAATTCTTGAAAGACAGTGACCAATCAAGGGATCAAGCCCAGTGCTCAGGGAGCAAATTACCACAAATTAATTTATCCAACCTGTGAAAAAATTAGCATTTATAAGATTTCACTGAGTTTATGATTTTTGTAATAATTTTAACACAATATTAATATAAACAATATAAAGTCAGATAATTATAAAAAAAATATACTTAAGGACTATCCTTTAATGAAATGGCATATGAGTTCATGTTTAATGAAAGATCAAGGGATCCGCCATTTACTGCACTTGATTTCAAAATATTATTTTTATGACATTCAATGCAGTGAAAATGTGTCAGTGTGGCTTGAGTAACTGAAAAATGATCTGAACCTGAAAAAATACACAGTTTAGCAAATTAAAAACGTCACACTAAAAATATAAGGGCACTGAAATATTACCAGAAAAACAGGGCAGAATTTGTATTGCTATCCTCCTATTTCAAGATACTGTACAGATCAATTTTATAGTCTATGTATTCTATAGTAACTTTCACAGTATAAAGCATCGGAAGACACTTAAGTAGATTATGAGATAACTCAAATAAACAAGAGAAATCACAAGGAGATAAAGAGACATATCAAGGAACGTGCAAATGTTTTTGGTTATATAAGAATACTAGCAAAATACCTGCGCTTCGCAGCGGAGAAGTAGTGTGTTAAAGAAGTAATGAAAAAGAAAAGGAAACATTTTGAAAATAACGTAACATGATTGTCCATGTAATTGTTTTGTCACTGTTATGAGTGTTGCTGTCATATATATATATATATATATATATATATACAGTATATATATATATACACACGTAAACATATACATACATATACATACATATGTACATATATACATATACATATATATATATACATACATATATATACACACATACATCCACATATATACATATATATATATACATATCTACATATATACACACACACATATACAGTATCTATACTAATAAAAGGCAAAGCCCTCACTAACTGACTGCCTCACTCACTCACTGACTCATCACTAATTCTCCAACTTCCCGTGTAGGTAGAAGGCTGAAATTTGGCAGGCTCATTCCTTACAGCTTACTTACAGAAGTTAAGCAGGTTTCATTTTGAAATTCTACGCGTAACAGGTATAACTGAATCCTACTACATATATACGGCCATAGCCTGCAGCTCGGTCGCCGTGTGAGGTGGAGTTGCGTCCCCCATCACCACGCCTCCCACTTAGTTGGCTGCCTACCTATATTGCGTCCCCCATACCCACGCCTCCCCCGTAACTGAGTGCCTACCCATATAAGGCCGTCCATCTGCAGCAATCCAAGCTGTAAGAAAACAGTAAAAAGGAGGCGTGTCAGACGCCGTGCTACATTTTCTGATACAGCTGGATGAAAACAACTTCGTGACGCTGCCGCCAAATACTCGCAGAAAAATCCACAAGTTAATACACACGCTCTCACTAAATACTCACGGGCTAATCCACAAGTTCATACAGACGCTGTCGCTACATATTCACAGGCAAATCAAAAAGGTATGAATGTCTCAGTACACGTACAAGTAGGTTACGACAAAAAAGTTTGCCAAACTTTTGCCTCGGTTCACGACCACACACTCGGTATATGAACAAGCCAGTTTCCTTTCGGTTTGTACATGTTCAGTCTCTACCTGTGCATTTCCTGTGCAGCGAGCAAGAGAGAGAGAGCGAGAGAGCGTGACACACACACACACAGGCAGCGCGAGAGACAGACGCACACACACAGTCAGCGCGAGCACACACAAGGCAGCGCGAGAGAGACACGCACACACACAGGCAGCGCGAGAGAGAGCGCGACACACACACACACAGAGGCAGCACGAGAGATGGACGCAGACACACAGGCAGCACGAGAGAGAGAGCTGGACGCATTAAGGTAAGAAGGCAGTTAAAGAATGCAATGTGCTTTTGTTTTAACTTCTGTTTCCAGCGATCGGTTCTTACGTATTTTTCTTGGTGGTTTATTAAATTACGGATTTTTTTAAATGTTCATTTTTTTCAATGTGCTTAAAACTCATTAAAAAATTGCTTTTAGCCAGCAGTTGGTAGCGCTATAGCGCGAACTGTTGCAGTGTTAGTTTTTTCTGTTGTTCAAGGTGTTCTGTGTTATTCAATGTTTTTACATTTAGTTTACTATTACGCTGTGCATATAACTAACTATATTTGGCTTAAAAACTAAAAAAAAAGTATATTTACATACAGTTCATATGGTCTGGAACGGATTAATTGTATTTACATACAGTCCTATGGGGGAAATTGCTTCGGTTCACGACCAAATCCAGAGTTTTGGAACGAATTATGGTCATGAACCAAGGTTACACTGTACCGGGAATACCTGTTAAACATCTTAAATTCGGGATTTAGATAGATAGATTTGGGTGGTGAGATGTCTATCGAGGTGATGACTGTAATATTTATATGTCATTGAAATGTATTATTATCAGGCATGGTTTAGGCACCTATGTCATCAGGAAGGCACCAGCAAAAGGGACCTCAAGATTACTATTATGGAAGTTAATTTAGAGCACGGATGCAGTGAATGTAAGAGCTGTAATAAATAAAGTTCCCCTGCATACTTTAAAAGAAAGACTTGCCATCATTTCATTTTTCACAATTTGTGAAAACAAGACATGGTGTCAGAATAGAGGACAGTAATGGATTTTGTTAGAGTTCCCTTGCCACGAATTGACTGGGATTCTCTTAATCTGCCGGGAGAATGGAAAAAGTTCTGACAGCACGTGGAGCTGATGTTTTCTGGCCCGCTAGAAGGCAAAGACGAGAGTGAGAAATGCAACTACCTACTCCTGTGGACTGGGGAAAAAGGAAGAGACGTTTTTAACACATTGACTCTCACCCAGGAGGAAGCCAAGGTACTGAAAACTTACTATGACCATTTTGAGGCGTTTGTCATACCTAAGACGAATACGATATTCACAAGATACAAGTTTAATAAGAAGACGCAGGATATAAACGAGACTTTTGGTCACTTTGTAAAGGAGTTAAAATTGCTGGTGAAGGACTGTGCTTATGCAAAGAAAGATGAGATGGTCAGGGATAGAATAGTTTTTGGCACAAACTCTGCGAAAGTGCAAGAGAAATTTTTAAGTGCCGGGTCTGAGCTAACATTAAATAAAGCTGTGGACATCGCAAGATCACATGAGATAGCACAAGCACAGCTGAGAACTTTCGATGCATGTACTCCGAGCGGCTCACGTGAACTGACTGTGAACGCAGTACGTAGACAACAAGCAAGAGTTCCAAAGAGCGCTGAACAAAAAACGCATTACACAATTGAGAAGGCAGCAAAAGAATATGAAGCGTGTGACGCATACAAGCATATTCATAACTGCAGCTACTGCGGAAACAAAGCACACGGTGGAAAAAGTCAATTCCAGCTAAAGGAAGACAGTGTTAAAAATATGGTAAATTGAAGCACTTCGTTAATGTTTGCAGGGCTGGGAAAGGTAAACCCGTGCATGCAGTGTGCGATGTCTCAGATAAAGAGGAAGACGAGCTGTTTATTGATACAGTAAGAAAGGGACAACCCTCTGAAGCTGAACAAGCCTTTGTAGACATATCAATAGGAAAGCAAGGTGTTAAACATAAGTTTAAATTAAGTTCATAGACACGCTGCCGCTAAATATTCGCAGGCAAATCCACAACTTAATACCGGGAATACCTATTAAACATCTTAGATTCACGAGTACCGATTTGGGTAGTGAACACTTCGATGAATGAAACCTGTTATCTTTACAACGGTTGACAAACAGGGAATGTAACTTGAACACAACACGTCCTCCAAATACGAACCTGATTGGAAGAAATAATGATAATCAAATCCTTGATGACAGCAACACTCATAACAGTCACAAAACAATTACACTGACATCATGTTACGTTATTTTTAAAATGTTTACTTTTCTTTTTCATAACTTCTTTAACACACTACTTCTCCGCTGCGAAGCGCAGGTATTTTGCTAGTATACAGGTATATATATACCCTTTGGGGTGCGAGCAGCTGTTGCTGGGAGTGCCAGAATCCATCGAGGAAGAAAAATGAAAAACATTATTTGTACAAAATCTTAATTTATCTATCCATGCCTAAATAATTAAATGGGCAGGCTATTTCGTATCAGTGCAATACGCTGCTTTTTAAGACGGATGACTTCCGCTCTTACGCGCCCTTCGTGCTGCGTGGGTATTATGAACTATCGTATCTGTTCAAGTTCTATTTAAATTTTAAATATAAGTAATTTTTATTTAGTCGACAGAAATATCTTTGGTAGGAATGTAAGTTAAATTAGTCATCATTGCATAAATTTTTCTTCACCATAGAAATTTAAAGACTAAATTCAACTCACCAAAGATATTTCTGTCGACTAAATAGAACCTACTTATATCCAAATAGAACTTGAAAAGATATATATTTTTTTTAATCTGATCGTGCATTTTAGATCGACTTGACGCACACTACATCGAGCTATTGTGCTCTCGCCTGCCTGCCTCAATAAGTCACCCTCACTTCGCTCTTACTTTTTTACCGTTCATTTAATCATGGCTAGTCACGAAAAAATTAGAAAATCGAAGGAGGATTACACTGAGTATGGCTTTACCAAAACAATTATTGATGGTGAATAAAGTATCCATTATTCATAAAGCTTCAATTGGTGATCTGTTTTTCTGCCTTAACCTCATATTTTTTGTTACTTCTTCTCAAACCAAGGGGGTGCGAAATCGGCATCGTCCGTCACAGGGGGTGCGAGGGTAAAATGAATCGAGAAGCACTGATATATATGTACGTGTGTTTGTATATATAATATATGTGTATATATATATATACCCTATATATTGAAATAGTTTTACTGTCAAATAATGCAAAGAGTAGACGACACGTGTTTCGCCCTAATTCTGGGCTCATCAGGCGTACACACTCACTGCACCCCCTCTTGGGAATCGAACCTCGGACGTCAGCGCTAGAAGCAACGTTGTGCCACGGTGTGTGGTTCATTTATTTGACAGTATGTAGATCGGGGTATATATATTTATGGCAAAATACCCGCGCTTCGCAGCAGAGAAGTACTGTAGTGTGTTAAAGAAGTTATGAAAAAGAAAAGGGAACATTTTAAAAATAACGTAACATGATTGTCAATGTAATTGTTTTGTCACTGTTATGAGTGTTGCTGTCATCAAGGATTTGATTATCATTATTTCTTTCAGTCAGGTTCGTATTTGGAGGATGTGTTGTGTTCAAGTTACATTCCGTGTTTGTCAACCGTTGTAAAGATATCAGGTTTCATTCATCGATTCCTTTCTTACTGCATCAATAAACAGCTCGTCTTCCTCTTTATTTGAGACATCACACACTGCATGCACAGGTTTTTTTACACTGTCTTCCTTTAGCTGGACATTGACTTTTTCCACCATGTGCTTTGTTTCCGCAGTAGCTGCACTTATGAATATGCTTGTATGCATCACTCGCACGGTAGAGTGTTTCTATTGGATTGCCGCTGACGGACAGCCTTATATGGGCAGGCACTCAATTACGGGAGGCGTGACGATGAGAGACGTAACTCCGCCTCACACAGCGACCGAGCTACAGGCTATGGCCAGTATATATGTACATAAGTAGGTTCCAGTTATGACCGTTGCATGTAGAATTTCGAAATTAAACCTGCCTAACTTTTGTAAGTAAGCTGTAAGGAATGAGCCTGCCAAATTTCAGCCTTCTACCTACACGGGAAGTTGGAGAATTAGTGATGAGTCAGTCAGTGAGTCAGTGAGTGAGTGAATGAGACAGTCAGTCAGTGAGGGCTTTGCCTTTTATTAGTATAGATAAAACTAATCACCAAATCAGCTATAAATGAAATAAACATTAGGATGGCAGAATTAAAATGCAGAAGAAAAAAGAAGGTTTTCAGACATGACTTGAACCTTATAAGCAATAGACCCTTGCCAAGATATCCTAAGTGAAGCTTTGAGATAGCAAAGAAGCCAGGAACAGGGTGATTGAATGTGAATGAAGTGCTTGAACTTTTAGCTCAGTAGGAAATTGTATCTATGAGAGGATTAGGAGAAAACAGAGCTCCTTCTAAATTATTAGTGGCTGTAATAGAACTCGAAAAAGGCTGCAGAGAATAAAAGCAATAGTGTGCAGGGATTTTCACCATTTTCACTTTGAATGTCCCTCGTAAAAGTTCTAATAATATAAACAGACCCGCTTTGTTATACACAGAAAAATTCTACAGTGAACACGATCTAAAGACATTTCAACAATTACACATCCAAACTGCAATTGTTCATGTTAACATATAAATTATATTAAGTGGTTCACTCAGGGTCACTGTATTATAACATTATATTGTAATATAATGTCCAGTGCTTTAGGTGACCTACACTTAGATAACTTAGCTGTTAAGAAAAAGTCCTAAATTAGTGAAAAAATAATACTTAAGTGACTCTTATTAAACTTCTCTTCATAAGTGCTAGTCAAGATAACAAAAATGCTAAAATTATTGTTGTTTTATCTCTGTTTTTATCTTGCTTTGTCTTTTATGTAGCACTTTGAGATTTACTGCTAATGTATTGTGCCCTATAAATAAAAATTTTATTATTAAGATAAGAAAGAAGGTGAAAGACTGTAAAGAATAATATAACCTAACAGTTGCCTTTTTTACTCAAAGTTATCAAATGGCTGCTTTTAGTGTCAAAAAGACATCAGAACAAAAAAGTGACATTTGGAATGAAAGCCTTTTCTGTTTCCATGTTCGTTATCATAACTGCATCAAATCTAGACAGTTATTCAGAGTCTTGAACATAAGTTGTTCAGGTTTGATCCTGTTTTACAATTCCTTAGGGAATGAAGATCCATTGCCATCATCTGCGCAAATTAAACAATCCAAAATCATACTCTGCATGTGGGAATACTACTGCCATGGCCAGACATTAGAGGAAATATTCAGTAAAATATTCAGGATGGTATTTAAATCAAGTTATTAAAAATTATATAATTTAACCTCAAAAGAGAAAGGCCACCTACTGTGTACATCAGCAAGCTTAAGTGTGAAATGAAAGCTAAGACAGCAAATGATGTCAAGTGCCCTTCAGTTATCTGCTATTACAATACACTGTATCACTTACAAAAATGCAAATTTCCCTTTACAAGTTGAACATATAGCAGAAAAAAAGTTTTCTGTATATTTAAAAGTTTAAAATACAAAATACAGCCAATATCTATTCTTGTATAATATAAAGTACAGTCTAGATTGTCCACATTTTCATTTTTTTAATGTGCAGTGTTGGATTTTGTGTTCTTAAATGCACACTTCTAGTCAATATATATGCGTATATATGTATATTAGGCAGTTTTATTTAAAAATAAACAGAATGCGTAAAGCTGAAGCATATCAGGGCAACAGTCTGAGTTACCATGGATAGATAGATAGATAGATAGATAGATAGATAGATAGATAGATAGATAGATAGATAGATAGATAGATAGATAGATAGATAGATAGATAGATAGATAGATAGATAGATAGATAGATAGATAGCCCCTGTCACTCATGGAGTGTATATTAATGTGGGGCACAACAAGATTTCCAGAATCAGATGACCTTAGTGGGCGGGCAGGCACATAGTGATGGAGAAGGTCACTGATGTAGTTTGGCATGAGGTTATTTAAGGCTTTGTAGGTTATTAGTAGGATTTTATATTCGATTATGTAAGACACAGGGAGCCAGTGAAGTGATGTGCTCACTGTTGCTGGTTCGTATAAGCACTCTTTCAGCAGAGTTTTGAATAAGCTGGAGCTGTGATATAAGATTAGAAGGGGCACGTGCCAACAGCAAGTTACAATAATCGATGTGGGATGTGATAAAAGCATGGACAAGTTTCTCAGCATTAGAAAAGGAGAGAAAGGAGCGAAAACGGGATATGTTACCGAGGTGAAAGTAAGAAAGTTTCTTAATGTGATTTATGTGGGCGGAATAAGAAAGGGAGGAATCAAAAATGAAACCAAGATTCTTTGCAGTAGAGGCAGGTCTGATGAGATCACTGTCAAGGTGGACTGGGAAGGAGCTCATTTTATTAAGTTGCATTTTAGTCCCAATTTGCAAGAGTTCAGTTTTGTTGCAATTTAATTTTAAAGAGTTCTGCTCCATCCAGGTTTTAATTTCACTAAGGCAGGTTGTGAGCTGAGAAAGCTCTGATGAAGTTCCACTTTTAACACTGAAGTAGAGTTGAGTATCATTGCATAAAAGTGATAGCCCAGTATATAGCTACGAATAATATGGCCAAGGGGAAGCATATAAATACAGAAGAGAAGATGGCCGAGGACAGAGCCCTGAAGAACTACTTGTGTGACTGGCGCTGAGCTGGATCTGCTGTTACCAAGACTAACAAACTCTTGCCTATCAGTCAGATAGGACTTGAACCACTGGAGGGCAGTGCCAGAGATACCCAGCGTGTTCTCCATTCTGGACAGTAGAATGTCATGTCTGACAGTGTCAAATGCTACACTGAGGTCTAATAGAATTATTATGCTGGTTTGTCCAGAGTCTGCTGCCAAAAGCAAATCATTGGTTACCCGTAGCAGAGCAGTTTTACAGCTGTGCTGTGCCCTGAAAGGGTTTAATCAAGTTATTAGTGGTTAAGTAATTGGTGAGTTGGGAGGCTACAACACGCTCAAGAACTTTTGACAGGAAAGGTAAGTGGGAAATAGGTCGGAAATTGTTAAGATTGTCAGCATCAAGATCAGACTTTTTTAATATTTGGGTTACAGAAGCGATTTTAAAAGTGAGTGGCACTGAGCCAGTGTCATGGGATGAGTTTATTATTGTTATAACAGTCGGGATTATGGCATGAAGGTAGGATTTAAGTAGTGTGCTGGGGATGAGGTCCAGTACACAAGTAGTCGGCCTCATCTTACAAAGCAGGTCATTAACAAAAGCAGATGTGACTGGTGAAAACTTAGAGAAGGAGCTGGATGGAGTGGGAAAACAGGGAGAGATATAAACAGATGATGTATTTTTGTTAGTTAAATTATTTAGATCTTTAATTTTGTTACGGAAAAAGTGGAGGAATTCCTTACATACATTTATTTAACATTGACATATTGTATAAAAGTACCTCATAAAGCTTAACATCACAAGTTGCACTTTCCTGCTGTTATGAGTCACAGGAAACATCTCATAAACACACAAATGACATGGCTAACCTTGCATTTTTCCACCGTCATGTAGCATTGTCAGAATGTCTGATGATCACACCCATTGTAACACTCTTTACCTGAGATCCAAAAAGCTACTAGCTACTACTTTTTCATGGGGTTGCTATTTATTTTTTCATCTAAAAGTTTCATCCTGAATGTTTCTATCTTCCCTGGCTTGTAGCACATAGCATGAAACCTTCCAGAATTTTGTGGAATACAACACTCCTCTGTCACAGGTTGCTGTTAATTAGGCACCCAGAGCCATCTATCTTCAGGGCACTATAAAGTGTGCTAGATTATGTTATGTTTTCCCCAAATCGCAACAAGTTGGCCATGCAAACTTTGATCTCTGGAAGAACATTTACTTAAATTGTTTCTGAGTTGTTGTGAAATAAGTACTATTTTTGTGGAGGCTGAGAGCCTAACCTCAGCTAATCTCAGTGCACAAAACTGGTAAAATAATTTGCCTAAATGGCATCTGTTAGTAAAATAAAGTAAAGGAATAGCTCCATTTCTGGATCTCACTTTAGTTTTACATTTTAAATAAATCGGTCAGTGGGTGATACCAGCAGTCTGTCCATTTAATTGTCCTGGAACATCTTGGATGGCAAAGCACCCAAGTCAGGTTGATGACCCATAAATACAGACAAATCTGTAAATAACTGTCCTGGGATTTTTTGTAGAAGTACAATAAATTAGCTGATCAGCAGCAATCACAAAACTGGATGTTAGAAATAAGATGGCAGATCTGACAATGTGGTGTTACAAAAAGCTGCCCCCTAACAAGTCCAAAATAAAATAAGAAATTTAGATCTGGATTTGAATTGTATTATACGGGTCATTCTATAAAGGAATCCAAAATGAACAGAATCAAAACAAAATAAGCAATTCAGGTATGGATATTAATTACATTGTTGATGTTGTTCTACTGTACAAAGGTATCAAAGCATTCCACTTTTTTCTGATGCTCCTTATACAAGGTATGAAGAAAAAATAGAACCATAGAAAATATCATGAAATGTGAAATGATGCTAAAAAGGGTGTACAGTGGATTGTGATATTTGTGTAAAAAAATAATAAATCATCTGACCTACCATCATTTACACAGATCAATACCAAATCATGATGAAATAAAGCCTGAGCCTCAATATAGAATTCAAGCCACAATCAGTATTAACTGTTCTCAGTTCAGCAGCCTAACGGATAGAGCTGGTCTGCTTGATAACCTTTATCATAAAGTCTTTTACATCCACTATCATATGCTTTACACTATAAATTGTAAATTTATATGCACACGTATAGTTTGTATGTCTTATTTAAAATTTATTTAAATGCTTTTTATTAATTTGTATTTTTGTTGCATTGTCACATAGGGAAGACACTTGTGTATATATATCCCAGTTTGGTGGTTAAATATGGCCAAGAAAAACCTAATCATGAAATAAATATCAGAGGCAAGGCTGGACCAAGTATGGACAAGCCTTTTGGTATCTAGTGCATTGCTTTTGAAATGTCTGAATTTCACAAGAATTATGTTTATTGAATTTTGATTGTTTATTCATTGTGTATTACCTTTTCAATAGCAAGATTAGAATACAGTTTTGGTTTCTAAATATGCGAGTAGCTTGTAGGTCTTGCACACCACTTGCCCCTTACATTTGTTTTTTTAGTTTACTTCCGATAGCTAAATTATTTCTTCACACTTAGATCACTCAGTGAAAAACAATGTCTTCTTTTACAGATTCTATACTACAGTTTTAGAAATTTCATTTGTGTATCTATCAACTGCTTTATTTATTCTGAAAACTACATTGCCATATTGTAGCAATTTTTCTTTTAAATCTGATATCGTTTAAATTATTGGTTTATTATAATATGTAATTTCTTATATTCTTCTTAGATTACTGTCATATACTGTCAATAGCACACATTTAGGTATAGAAATCATTTTAATGGCTTTACAGATTTTTATAATAATAATAATAATAATACATTTTATTTATTTGTAGGTGCCTTTCTAAACACTCAAGGACACCGAACAACAGATAAAACACAGATTATAAACGAAACTAAAATACAAAAATTAAAATCAGCCAGCGCAATTGTAATCAAAGAGAAAAAGCAGTCTTAAACAAATGAATTTTAAGTTTAGATTTGAAAAGTGATTCAATATTTCTACGCTCAGATGGTAGTGAGTTCCGAAGCTGGGGAGCAGAACAACTGAATGCTGTGCTCCCCATAGTGTTAAGACAGATGTAGGGGACAGTCAAGTGGATGGAGGAAGAGGATCTAAGGGTACAGGAGGGAATGGCAACATGGAGGAGGTCAGGCAGATATTGGAAGGGCAAGGTTGTGCATAGCCTTAAAAGTTAACAGAAGAATTTTGAATTGAATGTGGAATTTAACTGGAAGCCAGTGAAGCTGCTCAAAGTGATATGGTGAATAGAGGGTGTTCTAGTAATGAGGCGGGCAGCTGAATTCTGGACCAGTTGAAGCTTATTTAGAGATTGGTGAGAAAGACCAAAGAAAAAGGAATTGCAATAATCCAGACGAGAAGTGACAAGGCAATGAACAAGGATAGCAGTGGTGTGGGAAGTGAGGGAGGGGTGAATACGATTAATGTTACTCAAGAGGAAATATGCAGACCGGGAGATGTTATTGATGTGGGACTGAAAGAATAAAGTACTATCAAGGATGACACCCAGACTCTTAACCTGTGGGGAAGGGCGACAGAGGAATAATAACAAATGAAAAATGATCCGTTTTGGATAATGTTGATTTTGTACCAAAGAGGAGAACCTCAGTTTTGTCACTATTTAATTTAAGAAAATTTTAAGAAAACCAGGATTTGATTTCTGCTATGCAATCAATAAGTGAGGAAGGTGGAAAGGAAGCAGTAGGTTTGCTATTGAGATAGAACTGGGTGTCATCAGCATAACAGTGGAAGCTAATGTTATATTTATGAAAGATACTAGCAAGAGGAAGGAGGCAAATAATGAAAAGGAGGGGCCCCAGGACAGAGCCCTGGGGCACACTTGAATTAACAGCGGTGGATTGGGATGTGAAAGTTTTAAGCTGAACAAACTGAGTGTGGCCTGAGAGGTAGGATATGAACCAATCTAGTGGAGTATGGGTAATGCCAATCAAAGATAATCTGTTGAGAAGAGTAGTGTGACAAATCGTGTCAAAGGCTGCACTGAGATCAAGGAGGATGAGAACATTAATTAAACCAGAATCAGCTGCCATAAGGAGATCATTAGTAATTTTTATAAGTGCCGTTCCTGTACTGTGGTGGGGACGAAAACCAGGCTAGAACTGTTCATACAGATTATTTCGAGATAAATGAGAATGAAGTTGAATAGCCACTATTTTTTCAAGAATTTTGCAAATGAAGGGTAGATTAGAAATAGGACGAAAATGACTAAAAATTGGTCGGATCAGCACCAGGTTTTTTCAGTATTGGGGATATTGCAGCAGTTTTAAAAGATGAAGGAACAGTACCAGTAGTGAGAGAAGAGTGGATTATAGCAGAAATAAAAGGGACCAGAGAGGGGAGGCAGGCTTTGACCAGAACCGTAGGGAGGGAGTCCAGTTGACAGATGGCTGGCTTAAACTTACAGACAAGATCTAAGATTTCTGAGAAAGTAGGAAGCTGAAAAGAGGAAAATGAGTGAATTGGTAGGTGAAATTCAAATGAAGTACTGAAGGAATACGTATTGAGAGACTGATGAACCTTCTGGATTTTTTCATTAAAAAAGAACATATGGGAAAAATCAGTTGAGTAGAGCTGAGAAGGAAAAGTGTGATATTATTAAGCAGTGAAAACAATGACTTGGTGTTGCCGTCATTGGAAGAAATAATGTGAATATAATTGTTAGATTTAGTTTGGGCAAATATAATCCTTGTAATAAAGTATATGGTTTTTATACATCTCTTTTTTATACAACCATTCAAGTTGCCGGCCTTTGGCTTTCAAAAGCCGAAGTTCAGGCATGAACCAGGGAATAGAGAAGGAGAAAGAAACAGATCTAGTTTTTAATGGAGCAAGAGAGTTAAGAATACCATTAATTCTGGTGTTATAGTGTGAGACCAGTTCTTCAGGAGTGGATAAATTATTAATGTCCATAAGGGAATCAATACTAGAGGAAAGAGAGTCTAAGTTAATATTCTTAATATTATGGAAAGATATGAGATGTGAAAGCTTAGTATTGGAAAGTGCAAATTTATCATTGAATGAAATAAGAAAATGATCATTTATGGGGAGTACAATCAAGCGGGGTAACTCCAGAACAGCAAATCAAGTCCAAGATATGTCCTTTGGAATGAGTGGGAATATCAGTATGCTGCTAGAATCCAAAACTCTCAAGGCAGGATGTAAAGTCTTTAGTAATAGGGACACTGATATTATCCATATGTATATTGAAATATTGAAAGAAGTATTATGTTCGATGAAACAGTAGATAAGTGTGTAAAAAAAAAAGCGAGGTCATTCAGAAAGTCATTATTTGATTTAGGGGGCCGGTAAACAGTTGCAATAATAGTAGGAATAGGTCCAGTTAATTGACACACAGAGATTCAAAAGAACTGAGCATTTGACAAAAAATACAAAAGAGTACAACAAGGTAGGCAAGTGCACTGACAAAATAAATAACATTTTGCCACAAATGACCACTAAACTTTATGTCCATATTACATCATTCTTTAATATGTAGGAAAAAGATAATCATTATTCTCCTGGAAGAATTCTGTGTAATTATTTTAAAAATGTATATTAATATAACAAGTGTTTTGTGTTTTCAACATCAAGAATCATTCAAGGGGGTTGCCTCAGAGAGTTGCCTCTGACAGTCATCCATCCCCTTTGGAGAAGAGCCACTGACAGTGTTCTGGGGTACCCACTTGGAGCATTGCTATTACACATTTTTGCGGTGCTATGGCATTTGCTTAAGCTACCTATCACAAGATACTAACCTTTCAGGTAGAATACAACTGTGAATCACAAGTCTACGCAATCTGTGAAAATAGGTTTAAGGTTTAAGAACCTATGGAGTAACGGAATTACAGGCAAATCTCATATACTCATTGTTTCTTTTTTCCTGTTAATGTTCACTATTCATTTGTTTCTAAAGAAGATAAAAAAAACCTGAACCCATCCATACCATCAAAATATCATTTTTATATTCCCTTGAAAAATAAGAAAAATATTAAAGTAATAAGTAAATGATTTGAAAAATCTCTTTCTACCATATATACATTGGATTCAGGCTTATGCTAAAATCATTTTCCCCCACATCAAGCAACACTCAATACCCAGAATGACACAGTGAAAACAGGATTTTCATTTTTTAATAAATTAAAAATAAACAAGTTACAAAATGAATAGCTGATGTAACATTCAGGTGCGTTCGAGGGCTGTGCGGGCACTGTAGGCCTCAATGGAATGAGGTCAGTAGGTAGGTTTTAGAACCTTCCTAATCCATTTCAGGGTTGCAGGGGCCACCGTTTAACCCAAAGGCAAAAATAGGCTTGGGAAGGACTTAAAGCATTGGGGGAAGGAAATTCATCTGTTCCTATCTGGATTTGAAGATGCCAGATTGCCTGCCTCCCCGCACAGACACCTATGCAAGCAGGCAGTGATAACAAGTAACTTTCTACATACATTCTGTTTCAGTAAGTTCTACTGGGGATCTGTTTGCTCTCAGTAATGGCCATTGCAGGAGAAAAAGTGGAAAATGTGCAAAATATACAACTTGGCGTAACTGCTGTTAGGTAAAGTTGAAACAGTAAGAAGTTTCTCTTTTTTAAGATAGATGAGTTTGCAGATTTACCAATGCTTTTCGGTAGGAGATTTTGAAATTTCAAAATATCTTAAAGAAAATTGAACTATCTGAACACATTTCCTTGAGAATAAGTGGCAAACATTTAACAAAATAGGTCCACTGGGGACCAGATTGTTTCATGGACAAACAATCCAGACAGGCACACAGACATGGGCTATCGTAATAGGTTCATTGCACATTGTATGCATGCACACCAAAAACTGAAATATTACATTGACACAAGAATTCAGATCCATAGTTCCACTGCTATAACACTTGAAATATGGCTCAGGTGCAATCCCATTCTTTGATAGTTGTTGAGATGCTTCTTCAAATTGTTTGGAGTCCATTTGTGGTCAATTAAGTTGATTGGACATGAAAAGGAAAGGCACACACCTGCCTATAAAAGGTCCCACAATGAAAAACGTGAAAGGGGACTGAATATGTTCTGAATCCACTGTACACAGATGAGAAGACATACAAGTAAGCATTTTACTGTACTATGTACACAGGACAATAAACTTGAACTTAACTAAAATCAAGTGTAATAATGAGTGTCTTATACAGTATATGGAGTGTACAAGACATGGATGTGCTCTGTTGAAGCATCTTAATTTTAAAGGTACACAATCAGTTAATCATTCTCATAAAATTCAGCCTGTTGTGGGTCCCATCCACACAAAGATTATTGAACATCCAGCATGTAGACATATACTTTTGGACAATATTTGCAACCATACTGCATAAGTCAGGCATGCTTGTGTCTACTGTGTCACATACACTGTCATTACATATAAAGTACTTTAGAAAATGTTAAAAAATATAGGCTAAAAATTAATTAGAAGCATATTCAAGGTTTATTCTAAGAGCTTGAATTCTTTTAAAAGCAAGCCACAGTTAAACTACTACAAACCATCCTGGAATTAAAAGGTTGAATATTCATCTCCATAGAGACTTTGATCTTAAATTTAGATACTGTACAGCAAATTATGTTAAAACGTGACAGCTCTATTAGAGTTATGTGTCCTGCTGTGACTCTAGTAATACAGTCATTGGGGAAAAAGTTTTTCTCTCAAAGAGACAAACTTCAGTTGATACTCAGTTATTGAATCTTAGACTGAAAACTGAGTTAGGATGCTTCTTCCACTCTAGATAACAAAGAGTTAGATCATATCCTAGCAGTGGCAGCTGCAAAGCAAGAATTATCCCTGGAGAGGATGTCAGCCCCTGAACAAACACAGAGACAGTCAGTTTAAAGTTGCTATTGAACTTAATATACAATACATACTTTTACAGATATGAACAGAAAACTGAGAACGTATAGAAATAAAGGCAGATGTGGGAACAATATGTAGTTTGCCAGTGACTGTGTTAGAAATTAAACTTATTTTCCTGGAATCTTAAGAAATAATATTAGCTACCCTATCACCTTTACACCAAATTATTAAATATCCAGTTAATAGCTATTTTATTAGGTACACCTAGTGCATCCAATGCTGAATAGGATCATCTTTTACCTCTAGAACTGCTTTGAATTCTTTTAAGAATTCAAAAGGATCTGGAAAATTTCCTTATTGACTTTAGTTCATACTAAATGCAATTTCTGGAGATTTTACTGCCACACATTCATGATGTGAACCTTCTCTTCCACCTTATCCCAAGTCACTGTCATATTTGTTTTACCAGATTGATTAAGCATCGTATATTATGCATTTCAAAAACCTGTGGCCATAAGATAGATAGATAGATAGATAGATAGATAGATAGATAGATAGATAGATAGATAGATACTTTATTAATCCCAAGGGGAAATTCACATAATCCAGCAGCAGTATACTGATACAAAAAAATAATATTAAATTAAATAGTAATAAAAAATGAAAAATGAAATAAAAATAAAAAAAATAAAAAAGCAGACAATAACTTTGAGTAATGTTAGCATTTACTCCCCCGGGTGGAACTGAAGAGTCGCATAGTGTGGGGGAGGAACGATCTCCTCAGTCTGTCAGTGGAGCAGGACAGTGACAAAAGTCTGTCACTGAAGCTACTCCTCTGTCTGGAGATGACACTGTTCAGTGGAGTAACGGTCAATCTTCATGATTGACAGGAGTTTGCTTACTGCCCGTCGCTCTGCCACAGATGTTAAACTGTCCAACTTTACTCCTACAATAGAGCCTGCCTTCTTAACAAGTTTGTCCAGGCGTGAGGCGTATTTAATCTTTATGCTGATTCCCCAGCACACCACCGCGTAGAAGAGGGCACTCGCTACAACCGTGTGGTAGAACATCTGCAGCATCTTATTGCAGATGTTGAAGGATGCCAACCTTCTCAGAAAGTATAGTCGGCTCTGACCTTTCTTACATAGAGCATCAGTATTGGCAGTCCAGTCCAATTTGTCATACAGCTGCACTCCCAGATATTTATAGGTCTGCACCCTCTGCACACAGTCTCCTCTGATGATCACAGGGTCCATGAGGGGCCTGGGCCTCATAAAATCCACCACCAGCTGCTTGGTTTTGCTGGTGTTAAGATGTAAGTGGTTTGAGTCGCACCATTTAACAAAGTCTTTGATTAGCTTCCTGTACTCCTCCTCCTGCCCACTCCTGATCCAGCCCACAATAGCAGTGTCATCAGTGAACTTTTGCACGTGACAGGACTCCGAGTCATATTGGAAGTCCGATGTTTATAGATTGAACAGGACCGGAGAAGGTACAGTCCCCTGCGGTGCTCCTGTGTTGCTGACCACAATGTCAGACCTGCAGTTCCCAAGACGCACATATTGAGGTCTGTCTGTAAGATAGTCCACAATCCATGCCACCAGGTGTGAGTCTACTCCCATCTCAGTCAGCTTGTCTCTAAGGAGCAGAGGTTGGATGGTGTTGAAGGCGCTAGAGAAGTCCAAAAACATAATTCTTACAGCACCACTGCCTCTGTCCAGGTGGGAGGGGGATCGGTGTAGCATACAGATGATGGCATCCTCTGCTCCCACCTTGTCCTGGTATGCAAACTGCAGAGGGTCGAGGGCGTGGCGGACCTGTGGCCTCAGGTGGTGAAGCAGTAGCCGCTCCATGGTCTTCATCAGATGTGACGTCAGAGCAACAGGCCGGAAGTCATTCAGCTCACTAGGACGTGATACCTTTGGGACAGAGGTGATACAAGATGATTTCCAAAGCCTTGGGACTCTCCCCTGTTCCAGGCTCAGGTTGAAGATGCGCTGTAGAGGACTCCCCAGTTCCAACGCACAGGCCTTCAGCAGTCGTGGCGATACACCATCTGGACCCGCTGCTTTGCTGGCACGAAGTCTTCTAGCTCTCTGCTCACATGGGCTGCTGTAATTGTGGGTGGGGATGTCTCACCTATGCTGAAGACATGAAGGGGTCTTTACATGTCTCTTAGTGGGTATTTAGAGCTGCAATATGTACAAAGAATAACATTAAGCTATTATCATAAGCTTGTACCACAGACACAGTGCAGGACAACATCAGGACAGATCCATTATGTTGTTTTTATGCCAAACTCTGATCCTGCCATCTTGTTGCAGTAGAGCTCATAATTTACCAAACCGGATATCATCTTTCAATCTTTATCCAGTTTTTGTGATTATGTGCCCACTGTTCCCTTATCTTCCTATTCTTAGTTGGCAGGGGTGCCAGCATGGTGTTCTGCTGCTATAGCCCATCCACTTCTAGGTCCATAGTGTTGTGGATTTAGTATCAGTGATTATTAGGCAAACTTTCTCTGTGTTTTTGCACAAATCACTGGTCATATACTGCACAGACTAGAGACAGTGGATCAACTGCAAAATCAAGGCCTGGTATTTCAAGGTTGGTATTTTTCAAAGTACGCATTTTACCTTTTTTCCAATCTGGTTTCTTTTGTTTCTGAGATTACATCTTGAATTTCATTGTTTCACACAGTTAATACTGGCGTACCAATATTACAAATCATTTTCCTCTAGCCTCTGATCTACAACTTTAATTTCTCAGAATAGGAGAAATGAGCTTGTAATGTTGCTCTTTTTCCAGCTCTGTAAAATTAATTCATATAAAAATGATATATCCATCAACCTATTTTCTTTATCTGTTTTGTCTGAGGTACTGCTAATCATATTTACCACTAATAACTAAAATGCCTTTTCAGGTTGATCTTTCTTGTGACTACTCCATTCCACCATTGTACAAGCACACTTTTGTGCCTTACACCAGCTAAACCTATAATGAAATGTCAATATGATATTCAAGAATAATTATTTAGCTGAACACAAAGTACTGCTATTTTGTAAAATAACCTACAGTATGTTAAAGTAGCTCTAACACTGGAAATACAATCTAATAATGGAAAGGAACAAGATGATGTAATCTTACCAGAATAGCCTGTTGTATTGGGTGATGGTCAGTCTTTGAAATTAGTTGAAATTGTTACAAATTGTACAGTTTATCTAATTATCTTTGTCTTTGTCTTTGCATGTAGAAGAAACAGTGGGGTATCAAAACAAAAGCCTACATAGATACATGGAAAACATTCACACTGCATAGAGATAATGCCCAGGCCAGACCTGAAACGCAAGCCTCTGAAGATGTAATGTCATCAGCTATTGGGTATTCAGGTTTCCCAAGATATTTCTATGTGTATTTCATTTAAATATATATTGAACTTACAGCGTCGTAACAAAGTGTTTATTTGATAATTGAAATAATGTGCTATTTGCTCACTTACATGCATTGTATGTAATTCTGTATTTTAGTTGAAGACCTATAAACATTAAGTGTTAAAACTTAATCTTTCTCTTTCTAATGGTTGATGGGCCATTTCTTAGACTTGCCCTCATTTGACAGTCGCCATCTTCAAAGGGGACATTACAGCAAACATTTTTATGGATGGATGCCCTATGTGAATCTTGGCAATGTATTCTTACTATGATGTGTTAAATGGAATTAAATACTCTGGAAAGAATTTTTAAAATTTTGACTAAATATCTCCATAGATGTGCTAAAATGTGTGAAAAACAAGGTTGATTATTATTTAAAAATGTACATGAATGATTTAGTTGTCTTAATTTTAAAGAAAGGTCAGTAACATACCACAAATATGTGTCAAACAAGTTTACAAAAATAAATAAACAAAATATAGTACAGCAAAAATGCTATTGAATAGATTAAATTGTCCTAGAATTTCAAGCACTTAAACATTTTACGTGGTAATTGCCCTCTTTCCTATTATTTTTACATTGCACATTTTATGACTTTTCAACATCCCTTTCAAAGTTACAGTGAATTGGTAACATTAATATCTAACTAAATTTTAAAAAGACATTGTCATTTGCCCAGCATTCCTATGGAGCTGATGCAACTTTTGTGCTGCTGTTTCAGAGGTGTGTTTACTACAGTCAGTACGCACTTTGATTGATTTTCTGATGACTGCAACACATTAAAATTGTCATAAACAAGTCAAAGTATATAAGTTAATGATAATCTTCCCCTATTTTTTCTTTCTTTTCTGTCCATCATTTAATGGGCTATAAGCTAATACATTACTAATATTGTTAAAACTGTTTAATGTGAGAACTATCCCCATATATGATAATGTTGTAAACTGCCTTGATTACAAAAAGTCTTCCCTCTATTCCAACAACAACAACATTTATTTATATAGCACATTTTCATACAAATAATGTAGCTCAAAGTTCTTTATATGATGAAGAAAAGAGAAATAAAAGACAAAGTAAGAATTAGAGTAAGGCAACACTAATTAATATAGAATAAGAGTAAGGTCTGATGGCCAGGGAGGACAGAAAAAAACAAAAAAACTCCAGACGGCTGGAGAGACATTTAAGACAAATGTATATTCATTCAGAGGTGAATCAAGGAGCAATTACTGGTCCAAGCTATTGGGCACATTGGGACCTTTATGACAAAAGAAAAGTCTAAAACAGCACTTCAATTGAGTTCAGAGTGGCAAGGATACTTCAATAGGGGAATGACTTTCACAGTTCAAAACATAAGCAGAAATCTTTACACCAGAAAACAAAAGACTGGTAACTTAACAAAAGAATAAAACAAGTAAAAGAAGAAAGTTAAAACTTCCTTAAATTAAATTTCTCAGGAAACTAATTTTCTGCTATTGATTAGTCCTTCCTTCATTTTCAGAAAGTCTACAAAATTACTGAACATAAGACCACCAAAGACATGCAGGTTAGGTGCATTGGCGATCCTAAATTGCCCCTAGTGTGTGCTTGGTGTCTGGGTGTGTGTGCCCTGCAGTGGGCTGGTTGGTACCCTGCTTGGGGTTTGTTTCCTGCCTTGCACCCTGTGTTGGCTGGGATTGGCTCCAGCAGACCCCTGTAACTCTATAGTTAGGATATAGCGGGTTGGATGATGGATGGATGGTTGGATAAGACCACCAAGAAAATATGACCAAACTCTGTAACACCACATGTGGGTCATAGAAACCAAGCTTCCAAAGACCAGCACTTGAAAACATTGCAGCTGCAAAACTCAACATATTGAAATACAGGAATAATAAGAAATAAAGGAAAGCACTTAAGTTTCTCTTTTCATTCTTGACACAAGCTGTGGCAGGAACTCATGTACACATCGACCTGGATAACAATACTGAATAAAGGCCACCGCCAACACAAAAGACAGGAACATAAAATAAGAAAGTTAGACTGTAGGAACAAATCAGTGAACATTTGTACTGCTTTTTCAAAAATGAGGTGCCACAAAGATGTCACACCATCTTGAAATCAAAATGGATAAGGAGATAAAAATGATCAAAAATAATTATTTTTCAAAGTAGCACTGGTGCCCCACTGGCACTGGCTATACCAATACTGTATACCATCCTATCTCAGTGCAGTAACATTTCCAAAATCCCACCTCTGCAAATTAAACAAGCAACTACAAAATGTTCTTCTCTTTACTTTTGCCTCCAATTTTGTATAATCTCTCAATATCTCTCTTAATATTTTGCCTGCCTACCTGCCAGCAATCTTCTTCTACAAATCAAGACCCATTTATGCTGTGTTGGAGTGAGACATATAATTGTTCACCTGTGATAACTTCAGGTGTTAACACTCTGCATTCATTGTATTCACTGAAATACCTACATCACTACAATTACATTAGGTAGTTCTCCATTAAGTGAAGGAGGGACCCACATCACCTTGGGAGGACTGACTAGACTAATTAGTTGTTTCTCTCACTCTTAGGCAGTAGGAATGTCTCTTTCCTTGATTGCTTCTGTAATATAACATTTAGCACCCTTTAACCCACTGGTATTCAGAAAAGAACTCAAGTTCCCAAGGTGAGCCTCCATGTCCACTCTTATAACACATTAGTACCCTGTCTGCCTTTAGGTATTCTAAAGACACTTGGAAAGTCCTTCGCAACGTGTAGGTTAACAGATGAAAATAAAAGCAGACTTCCATCCATTCATCCATCCATTTATCCATCCTTCTTCCTAACCAATTTATACAGGGCAAGTTCATGGGGCAGCTGGAGCCTATGCTAGCATCCATCAAACGTAAGGTAGGAACCACCCCTGGACAGGGCTCGAGTCCATCACAAAGCAGCAGACTTTCAATAAATCATTAGTATCTCAAAAAGTTTTTGATTTTTGATTAAAAATACAGTGTTCTAATGTCATGAAAAGTTACATCATTCATAGAATACCACCATTTTGCTGTGTCTCTTTCAAAACTCTGTTCCTAAAATTACTCATGTAGCAGTACCATAGTTCTGCCCTGACATCACGGTACACATATGGATACACCTCAACTAATTTCATGTTTTATTGATTGTTTTTGAACATATCATTCACAAACATACCTCTTCAAGCTGTTACTGTAACATGTAAATGGTCCTGTGCATCTCATCAGCACATGTCCACACATTACTGAATAGGCTCAGCTCACCCACAACTCTAAACCATGGAAGAAAATAGATAGATCCATCACTCCCTCTCAAAGCCCTGCACAAACTACAGGTCCCTACATTTGTTTACACTTTGTTTTCTGTTTCTTTTCATGGGGACAAGCTGAATTTATATGTGCAAATCCCAGTGTTGCAGTTCTTAGAAACATTTCCATATGGAAAGGTTAAGTCTTTTCAAACCAGATAAAATCATGCCTTTCTATTTTTAACACGTATAAAACACATTCAAACAAAAAAAAAGGAATAACACAAGGTGACCTTCTGAAGTGTTATTGTGATAGTGGGATGCCATATTCGCTTAGAGTGCAAGCCTTGTTCCAGCTATTTTATTGCTTGTCTGCAAACAGAACTGCAGAAGAGTTGTGGCTTTTTTTATCTAAAGGGGCTTTTGTGGCGTAGGTATACAGTACGTGTAATAGTTTATTGATTGTATTCCTGTTGTCAGTACATAAAAGTGTAACTAAATTTAGCCCATTCACTCTTGTTTGTTATTGTGCTAATTAAAGTTTCCATTTAAAATCCCAATGATTTTTGTCACCCACTCCTATTAGGCACCACACATTCTTCAAATGTTTATTTATAAGCAAGAATTTGTATTGGCAAACATGAACACTTTTAAATGGGCATCTATTGATTTAAGTCAGAGGTTATTTTTACACTACAGTGCACTTGATAAGTGTACAAATAAACATTTAGTCATGGAGTCTTTGGTGGACGCATTCATAAAGAAAAACAAAAAAGCTGCAGGAATTTCAAGCCAATGAGGGTGCCCATCAAGTCTTAACTGTTAAGAAGTGCAGTGTGGCACAGGTACATTTGTATTTCTTAATTTTATAGATGTATTGTATATGTCACAGCCATCACATTCTCACTGTTTTATATAGCAAATACCTTCTTCTTATTCTTCTTCTTTTGGCTGTTCTCATTAGGGATTGCCACAGCGGATCATCTTCTTCCATATCTTCTTGTCCTCTGCATCTTGTTTTGTCACACCCATCACCTGCATGTCCTCTCTCACCACATCCATAAACCTTCGCTTAGGCCTTCCTCTTTTCCTCTTACCTGGCAGCTCTACCCTTAACACCCTTCTCCCAATATACTCAGCATCTCTCCTCTGCACATGTCCAAACCAACACAATCTCGCCTCTCTGACTTTGTCTCCCAACCATCCAACTAAAAAAAGTTGTGTGGCGTTAGGTTAGATACAATTTCTACAAAAATGATACATAAAAGTGCAATAGAACAGCAAGCATACATGTAATTGCCAATGAGATGCCAAACAACCATGTTTAGTAGGATTCATAAATTTATTGTATGTTGCTCTTATAGCCCATGCTGTTAAGTCCATGAATCACCTTGTGGATAAGGATTTCTGGCAGACACAATGATGTTTGACCAAAAACATTTACCAACTAGAAAGAGTGTGAACAAAGGTGGGTGAGGTGTGACTGGTAAGGAAAAGATCTTATGTTTTAGTCCAAAACAGGAGATTATACCCCAAGTCAAGAAGTGGTGACCAGTGTTTTCAGAAGTGGTGCACTTCACTCCTTCTAGCTACTTAATGTTACCAGATGGACTACAAAACCAAACTGTAATGGAAAAGTTCAAAACACATTCAGACCTGCAGAAAATAGCCACTACTTCCTATGAGATTCTGAGCATTTTACAACTTTCTCAGTGAACATCTTCTGGTGAGCTTTCTTGACTATATCAGATGTGTTTACCTTCTGTGTTTGAGTCCTAGTAATGTGGTGGTGTCAAGCAACTTGAAATACATCTGCTAAATAGGGATTGATATATAGATGGGGTAAGGTTGTCTTAACCATTTAATTTCAGATTCCAGATTGTTACCTCATGCCTGTAGGTAGACATGAGTTAACCTGTGATAAAACCCCCATCAGTGGTTTTAAAAGCAACCTAGCACTGTAGGCACTCATAGTCAGTGTCATAGGAAGACAGATGCTTTGCAATTATACTGTTTGCATTTCTCAAAAAAGGGAACACCATCAGGATAAATGACATATTGAGTGGGTTAACACTGGGCCACACTATTGTTCTTCATCTCTATATATAAAATCCAATGTCTGTCTGCCTGTCTGTCCGGTTTTCATGAGAAAACAACTTAACGGGTGTAGATCGGGTTTTTTTTATAATTTGCTTGAACATTCTGAATGATTTTTGCGACCTCTCTCATCGTATCATAGTTCTTTTGCAGTACCGATTTATTTGCGCAAATCCAAGAACGATGCAATGGGCTGGGGAGGGGGCCAGGGCCTTCATCACTCATGCAACAGCCTTGGGGCGTATCTTACATCCGCTTAGCTAGCGAAAAAGAGAACTATTTAACAGATTTCTGGCTTTTTTCTAGAATTTGCTTGAGCATTCCGGTTGATTTTGCAACTTCTCTCATTGCGCTAAAAATCATAGTTCGCTTGGAGGAGCGATATATTCGCATTAATCCGAGGCAGAGGCTGCAGGCAAAGGGGAGGGGGAAGCTTGACGTCAGGAGTTGGGAGTCGGGCAGGGTCCTCCTCGCTGTCCTGTTTCACTTCTACGCAGGCTAAGCCGTGGGGGATGGCTAGTGTTATATAAATGGCTTGAACTGACAGTAGATAAATATATTGCATAAAATGGTATGAATTTCAAAGAAAAGTAAAAGACCCCCAGATGTGACATTCACAGGTATCAGAAACAAAGATGGTCGGATCTTATTATCATTTTTCTTGATTATAAAATGAAATGTTTAAAAATCAGTAAGTATTAAGTAAGTAGTCAGTATTCAATTGAATGAGATTCCAAGTGTTTTTTGGTATTGCCAGGAAGCACAGTTCATATACCAATTAAATAAGAGAGTAAATGTATTCATATGAGAAAATGCCTTTGAATTCACGTTGCATTTTGCCAAGTAGTGCTGAATAGCAAAATTGATGAAAGTGTTTAATATGCTGTGTCTAACAAAGTGGTTGTCTGCTGTATATTTTCCTGGAAATTCGCTATGTGGCTGGCTCAGGCAAACATTTTTTTCCAAGTACCTTTGTGAAGCCAGCAAAACATCACAGAGCTGTAGAAATCACATGCATAACTGCATGCCTACTGTAAGAATGTTGCTGATGTGACCCCCGGTTGGTCGCAAGCATAGAAGAAAAAGAAATGCTGTTTCCTGTAAGATATGTTGAAACAATCCACTGAAGCACCTGACAGAGCTGTGTGATATTTTTCCCAATCTCTAGCCACATTCATTTCTTGAACTCAGGGTCGTCTCAACCCCTGGGGCTCTTCTGTATGACGGTTGTCAGTGAACTTGAAAAGATAAAAATGGGTCCCAAAGACACAAAGATTGAGAAACACTGCAAGATTTTCCTTCCGCATGGATTAGAAAACAAAAAAAAACTTCAGGTATAGCGAGTACTGCGACCATATATATAATACACATACATGTGCACTGGCAGTGCAGCACCACATGGCTGATTATGCATTCAAATTAGTTATGCGCCTAGCAACAATCTGAAAAAAAGAAGCCTTGAATGAGCCCTTTCCCTCTTTCTCTGGTCACCAGAAAACACATGGAATGATGTGTAATGATAAAAATAAAATTACTATTTACAAGGAATTTCATTCTTCTTGATGAAAGAAGAAAGTGTGTCCCATCTACACAGATATATGGGAAACAAAACAAACTGTTCTTGCTGTGCCTGAAGCTGCAACTTCAAATAATGGAATGATCCACTCCTACCCCACCTCTTTGTTGCACAGCCAATTTGTGCCATAAGATAGAAACTCTGTGAATGCAATAATCTATTTTGTATCTACTTATTGAAGGTTTGTGACTGTTTGTTGCATTTTGTTTATGGTATTCATTCTGTCTGCACTGCTGTTCGAGGCATGGTGGCACACTGTTTTTAGCACTGCTGCCTCACAACTTAGATTACATATTTGACCACAATAATCGGTCCAGCATAATTGCCAGGCTTTTCCCTAGTTCTCAGGGGCACTTAAAAGATCATTGCAACTTTATAATCCAATCAATACTAGTTCAGTTCCTTGTTCCCCTCTGACTTTAATGCATTTCATGGAGTTCAGCGAAGTTCACAAACATTTCTGTGATTTCAAATTCAAGACTCATCACTATTGCCAAGTGTTTACCTAAGAAAGGGTAAATTCTGCGAGAGTTAAAGAAGGGCCTACTTTCATCTCCTGAAGAGTAAAATTTCCTAACATTGGCACTATTGTGTATTCAGACAGACATACTTCTGCTAGACTGATCTCTGCTTAATACCACATACACAATGTCCACTTACATTACCTAGATTTTTTTTTTTTGAGCTGCAGGATATGATAAGCTCATAAAGATTTATTTGAACTTGTAGACAATAAATGAGTCCTTTGTGTAAATTCAAAATTAACTGTCAAGCAGCTCTGAGCAAAGTCAAGAAATGGCTGCATGCAACAAAATAAATGCAAAGTTTAAGAAAAGCATCACTGTTCACACAACAGGACTGTGAAACACAAGAAGTCTTTAAGTATGATGGTCATCAATTCTTTAATGCCGAACTGACTCCAAGAACAAACTACAGTAACTAAAACTAAGCTTGCTAGCATATGATGACAGAATAAGTAGTGACATCTGCTATACTTGCTGCCAGATGATGGGACACACCTCATGTGAAAAAGAAGCATAACCTAAGCCTCTTTTCTGTACTTCAAAAAACAGTACAGTACTGTTTTAAAGTGTAGCCTCAGGGTATGGCTATTCAGTTTGATGGAATTAAATCAATGAGACTTATGTAGCAGTGTGATAGTGTGGGTCGGCCACAAGACCCCCAGTTGCACGGGAAGGCTCCAACATTCTCCCAACCCAGTGCACCTGGTAGTCGAGGTCCGTGGCGAGGTCCTACATTGCCTAAGAAACAAATAATAAAAACACTAAAACCCCTCATAAAACAAAACCCATGTAAAACATGACAATAAAAGAATAAGAACATTAAAATGACTATTGCCTATCCAACTTGCACTTCTGTCTCCGGTTCTTCAGTCCTAACTTCCTTGACTCATCCCACCACTGCCACCAAATGTGATGGCGCGGGTCAGCTCCATCCTCCAACTTTGGCTTTGGAAGCCTCTTGGACCCGTCACCAGTGACAGTCATAAGTGGGGTGAGATTGGTAGATGAGGACAAACACACACAAAGCAAGGGATAGATACAAAGGTGCTCTAATGCTTTTATTAAAACAAAATCCAAACAAAAGTCTCCAGAAAGTGCAATGCACAGTTCTTAGATAAATATATAATAATCCATTAAAATCAAGGTGAATGAGGTGGAGGTTAAAATCAATCCTATAAATAATCTGTTAAAATGAGGTTAAAAACACAGGTAAAAATCTTCTTCAAAATATATAGTCCCTAGTTCTTCCCTGTAAAACCAACGCCTATCCGACTTATCCTACTGAGACCTCTCAGGATAGAGAGACGTCAACCAACAGGCCTGAGATACCGCCACCCAATTCACGGCATTCCACGAGGAGCCACCAGACCCTGCTCTGCACTCACCGCTGCCATATGGCTCCACCTAGTGAAAACATGCCGTCCTCCTACTGCTGTCTTCCGCTGGCTCCACCCAATTAGAGAATACTCCTGAGCATAATCATCCCCGCTTCTATCTAGTCGCTCAACAGGATTGATCCCCGAGCCCCATCCTGAGCGCTGGCCATGTGCTACACCCTGGCGCTTCATTCCCATCTCCCTGCTTCTCTCTAAACACCGGCTCACTCCCACTCCTGTCTTTCCCCCTAACCCATTAACCTCCAATTTTTTCCCTTTGTTTTCTTCCCTGGATCGTTCTCTTTTTCTTTTTTCTCCAGATGATTCTTTTTTCCCTGGTTTGTTCTAACAGGCTTTCGTGTGTGCAGCATCTCAAATGCACACCGCAGGAAGCCGATGAAGCAATTGAGACAGATCACATCCTCACGTGCAGGTTCATTTCATCCCAATCATACCACCAACTCCCCACGGCTGCATGATTACGCACACCTACGGAGAATAAGCTGGTCAATTAATTATTTACTTATTAAAAAGAGGCCCCCGATTATCAAACTGCAGACCTGCCATACCAAAAACAGGAGTTGGGAAATTAACAATCAAGTAATAGTCATTATCTCCGTCAAAGAGTCTGAGCTACTTCCAAATGCCACAGACACCGCTGTAATAAAACTACAGGAATATTGTTTTCATTTACATATTAAGCAATATTTGGACAGTTTACTAAACTAATGCGATTTCAGAAGATTCAGACAATTACCCATCTTACCAGTATGTTGACACACACATATATTAACTGCCGAGATGAAAGCAATACTAATCATATCATTTCGGAAGCATTATCTGAAAGACCAAAAGGACTACTTGATGAGAGCTTGCAGCTGAATATCTCTTTCTTCTTTAAATAATGGAGACTGCTATTTCAATAAGTAAGCTCAAAGCTTCCAGTAGGTCAAAACCCAAACTGAAATTATCTGCTCCATTCTGTAAATGCAAAAGCTGGTTCTAAGAGAGGGTGAGTTTTACCTAATAGCATAATCTGCCACCACATTTAACATAAAAATGTATTGCTTCTTTCTTTTTTTCTCAAAAACTGAATTTTTCTTATAAATACAATCACTAAATTTTGTGGAAAAACAAAAGTATATCCATCCATTTTCTAACCCACTTATGTAATTTAGGGTTGTTTCAGCCATTAGAGGGTATTCTCCCACACATCCACACTGTACCAGTTTAGAATCATCAATTAACATAACATGCATGTTTTTTGGATGTGAGATTACAACCACAAAAGAAGGAAAAGTACAAGAAAGATTGTTAATAAAACTGATTTAAAGAAACTGAATGATGGCATAACTATGGAGTTAGATTACTGCCAAGACTGGTGCCCAAATACCACTCATTTTGTAAGCGCACGTTGCATATTGAGTGCATCTTACAAGCGAAAATTGCATTTTGGGTATGTTACGTTTTAAGCACATTTTACAAGATCAATCTGCATTTCCAAGAGCATTTTGTAAGAGTGAGTTACATTTTGCTTGTGAATGATACTGTATTTTGTGGTTACACAATTTTTGGCAGTGTTCTTGCATTGCATTGCTGCCAAAATTATTTGAGAGAGAAACCAGCAAGACTAGAATGGGACATCGTTCTTCTAGCTAATGGAAGTAGTCAGTGCTAACCAGCCAATTGCAAGGCACACCTCCTCTACCACCTCCAAACTCTGAACTTACTAAAAGCATTGCTTTTTGTCACCGGTGTGCTGCAGGTGTTGTATACAATCCAATCCACCCATGGCAAAAATATCAATCAAACTCTGTGATTTTTCCCGGCTTGCACAGAATTCATTACGAGACCATGCCTTTCTCCACACATCATCATCACAAGGTCCAAATTCTATCCTATTAAAAAATATATATATAGTTTTTCGCCTTTATTAATGCTCCCCCCCAGCAAGGAAATGGCAAGAATGTTTGTTTCTGTGGCTCATTTACAGGTGACAATTGTGCACACAGTGCTTGATTCTTTTAAGGTGTAGAGATTAGACTAAGAACAAAGAATCATGCAGATGTGCCTTTACACATAAAATATATGTAATTTACAGTATTTTCTAAAACATTTTTTGCCACTGTGGCTTTGTTTTCAGGCATCCTCCCAAGTACAGACGATCACTAGTGGAGGGGAACAGGTCGATTAACCTTTGAGGCCCCAAATTAAAATCTGATCAATTGCAAGTGTACACGTCTGTTCATCACATGCCATCAGTGTAATTTAATGTTTCATTAAGAAATAAGAAATCAGTTCATAAAACATTCTTGTGTCTCATAATATAAAACAACAAGAAATAATTTTAGTTCTTTTTTGAACAGAAAATAAAAGGGGGACCAAAACTGATGGGTAGGTCACCAGAGTTGATTCACCCCTGTAATTTAATACAGCACTAAGGAATAAGAAATCAGTTTTTTCTATTATTCTTGTCTTTCATAATATGTAAAAAACAAACAATTTCAGTTCAGCACCAGAATTTAATTAGGATAGGTGCATTATCTGTATTTCAGATATTGAACATTTGTTGAGCCAACTCAAACTGCTTGCAGCACTTGACCTACCCCCTTTTATTTCTAGTTCAAACTAAACATTAAAGTGAAGATTTGTCCTTTTTATATTATGAGAGAACACAATCGTATCAAACACATCTAAAATGATTTCATTTTCCTTCATTAAATTATGGTTGGTAAATCTGAATGATCTACTGTACCCATCACTTTTGGTCCCCATTTTATTTTCAGTTAAAAAAAAAGAAAACACGGATAATACTCCCATCCTAATTAAATTCTGCGGTACTTGGACAAGGACTTTTGGCAGTAATCTAACTCCATACCTATCTTTGTTCAAATTGAATCATAGCATTGATACCCACTAAAGCAGAGGCTTCTCCCAAACAGACTTCATATTAGACAAAGTAGAGGGTATAAAGGTGGTATAATAGTAACCAGGTAGAAGTAAAGATGTGTGGCGTGTAATGATTGAGTGAAAAAAAATATATATCTATATATATAATTCACTAAGGCAAGACAACCATGAAAAGCACGCCGGAAGGGGCGTGGATTCACTAAGCCGACAAGTGAGACACCTATGGCGCACGAAGGAAGGAGCCACGCCCACCAACTCCATTGGATACGACAACTAGCAGGGCCACGCCCACCAAGTCGGACGCGAGGACACAGAAAAAGTGGCGTCATTTATATTTGTCTGTCGTGGAGGCCACATGCGGTGCAGGGCAGGTTAATGTCATGTTCATGTCATGCACCTCCGAGCTACGTTGACTGTTCATAGGGGCATGTTTCTCGCGGAGGTGAATCGCCATATGCAGCATGTGAGGGGTATCTCATGGGATCTTTAAAACAATCCTTTACAACTGAGGTTAAAACACAATGAAGTAAGCAGTCTTTAAAAACCGAGTTTTCGGTTACAACGCATGACCGCTTGCACCATAGCAAACTGTTTTACACACTACATACAGCAATTCGCATCCGCGACAAACATGCGTCTTCTTAGATGCTCCTGCAGGAACACGGAAGACGTTTTCCTACCCACCAACACTCCTTTTTCACCGCCCGCGTCTACCCTCGCTCTCTAGGCATTCACACTGCCTGCCCATGTGCCCGGACGCAAAACTCACCGACCACCCAGTTAGCCCCTTTCGCCTGTGCTAGGAGTCCACATGCACGCCTAAGCCACGTTGACTTTTCATTATTCTTTTGGTTTCGACACCATGAAAACCATGCGAAAGGAACAACGGCCCGCCCAGAAACTCTACCCCTCCTCCCACGTGTTCAGGAACGCACCTCAGACCACTGCCCGCCAAATCAAACAGCTCATCAAACACATACTCACTTGCTTTGGTCTGTGCTCGTCCAAACCAGCTGTGAGCCATGTTGACTATTCTTTTGCCCTCCATGGCTGCCGCTTCAAATGTATTTCATGGAAACAACAATTCTTTCAATGTTATGGAAATTCCTGCTTCAGGTAACTGTTTGTTTCTGTCAGTCGGGTTTTTTTGGAGAAATGTCATTGACGAAACTGTTGCTCTCAAACTTCGTGACATGGCTCTTAGCTTTGTTTGCCAACATTGGGATAACTTTAGTGACGTGGTGTCCGTTGTTCTTAGTCACAGAGGCATTGTTATACAGTCTGCTCAACAATACGCTGATTACATTAATACGTCCGACTCTATGGTGCAGCGTGTCAAACGGTTTGCGAGGGGTATCCCATGGGATCCTTAAAACAATCCTTTACAACTGAGGTTAAAACACAATGAAGTGAGCAGTCTTTAAAACTGAGTTTTCGTTACGACGCTCCACCACGTGCTCCATGGCAAACTGTTTTACACGCTACATACAGCAATTCGCATCCGCGACAAACATGTGTCTTCTTAGATGCTCCTGCACTTTGTTCACACCCCCCTCCCACCTCGCTACTACCGTGGTCAGGTGTCTTGGTGGATTATATTATAGAAAGGCAGCCGAAACCGCACAGAGCAATGAAAAGTCTACAGTTCCATCTTTTCATTCACTTTCTGTTGTATCCTCAAACCCTCCTTTTTTAGACAACTGTGTCTTTCCAGGAGTGTTTAGCATTCAATAAATAATTATGCATGACATTGACCGTGTGTCTACCCGGCGTGTGTAAGCCGTTGAGCCCCATTCGGGCTGCAAACCGTGGAATTCCCACTAAGTGCGACTCATACGCTCCCCAGGGCCGATCCTGGCGACGGGCAAAACGCGTCGCACGCGGCGGCCAAACTCAAAGGCGGCCGTTGAGGAGGCGTGCAGCAGCCGGCGACGCTGCGACCGCAGCTGTCCGCCTTTGAATTTTAAAGTCTGAGGGCGGCCGACGACTATAGCAGCGGCGGCGCTTGCAGTGAGCAAAGTTGGACAAAGTTGCGTGTGCGTATTGTAGTCGGTGCGTTGATGCCTATTAGGGACTCCACATACATAGCGATTTGCTCGCTCGAGCGGCGCAAAAGCCTTTGATGGTCGCCGCTCATCGCACGCTCTGTCTGAACGGTTCCATTGCTTACCATGTGTTTACGACACGCCTCTAAATGTGTGTAGTCCCTTAGTCAACGCTCAACTTGCATGTTTCATAGTTGCGTCGCGAAGGCGATAGATTTCATGTGAGACGCTTACGTTCCTCAACGGGATTGCGAGTCAAGAGAAGCGGCAAAAGACAGCGGGGCTGTGGCGATCTCTGAATTGACTGTCACTGTGTGCAGAGCTGCCTGTCGCTTAGAACGATTAAATAAACCGGCTTTCTAATGGTTTGGTTTGAAATTAATCGTTTGGAATTAAATTTTATTTATACATCCCGACTCTAACCCTAACACCGTCTTAATCCTGTTTGAAGTAGTACATGTAATAGTAATATCCGTCATATCATAATAGAAAATAGGTACGTAGGGCGCAAACCACATTCGCACAAAGGCGGCCGTCTATCCAGGATCGGCCCTGACGCTCCCACTGGTTGCGTCGCGACAAACATGCGTCGTCTTAGATGCTCCTGCACTTTGTACACACCCCCCTCCCACCTCGCTACTACCGTGGTCAGGTGTCTTGGTGGATTATATATAGAAAAGCGGCCAAAACCGCACAGAGCAATGAAAAGTCCACGTCAGTCTCATGTACATCTGGACTGTGTCAAGACGACGACTCAAGTGACAAGTTGGAGGTCGGCACATGACCGGGCAGTACATACTGAACGAGAAATCAGCAGACTAGCATGACGGACGGAGCTGAATGGACATCCTTCTGTCCTCCCGTTCCACTCTCCGCACCGTGAACCCCCATCCTTCCGTCTGGCAGAAGAAGGCGCGAAGACGATCCGCCGGTTTTCAGTCACGGACGATTGTGTGTTGGTTCGTTCCGTGCATTGTTACAATGTTGCTTTTCTTGCCGATTTATTACATTAGCGATTTTTCAAATGTTAATTTTCTCCCTGTGCTTAAAATTCATTAAAAAACCGGCCTGATTATGCAGCGTATGGTACGCTGCGGGTTGGCTAGTATTTTATATTTAGAGAGTAAAGTTGACTTGGTAGATTAACTTGGTAGTGATTTTGGTGTCCAGTCCGATATTTTCTTATACCTCTTTTAATCACAACAATTTTTTTTTACTGAGTGTCTTTAGACTTTCCTAATTTTTGGCATACATTAGTTTCACTAATATGAATTAGTTATACATTGTGGCTGACATATTTATTTTATTGTGAATAAAACTTATTATTTAGTAAAATCTTGGTGTATGCCTCATTCCTTGACCCAGCCTTGGCCATGTATAATAAGAACATAAGTTTAATGTCACTGTCCTCTGTACAAATCTCTCTATTGTATAAAAAAAACTTGGGACAGACAAGACCGGGTCAGAGAGACAAGACATGACTTTCTCAGAAAGACTTTCACATCCCGCGAGACAAGACTTTGTGCCAAGAGATTAAACCACACCCGGGGCCGGAAAAAGACAAAGATTAGATGACAAAGTAGAACGTCATAAAGAATTCAGAAACGTTGGCACGATACACATGCAGAGCAGGTTAGAGATAATGAAAGTAGGAAAATTCGAAAGTCTCAAAAATGATAGGAAAGATTGCATTAGCGTAAACAAATGGAAAATATTACTCGGTGAAATTACGGATTAGTGAAAAGAGATCGAATAGTGTTTGAGGATGTCTGGGGGAGAAGAGAAACAAGGCAGTGAGACAAAAGGACAGCTGCTCTACAGGCTTTTAAATGTTTGAAGCGGGGCGGCACGGTGGCGCAGTGGTAGCGCTGCTGCCTCGCAGTTAGGAGACCCGGGTTCGCTTCCCGGGTCCTCCCTGCATGGAGTTTGCATGTTCTCCCGTGTTGCGTGGGTTTCCTCCGGCGCTCCGGTTTCCTCCCACAATCCAAAGACATGCAGGTTAGGTGGATTGGCGATTCTAAATTGGCCCTAGTGTGTGCTTGGTGTGTGGGTGTGTTTGTGTGTGTCCTGTGGTGGGTTGGCACCCTGCCCAGGATTGGTTCCTGCCTTGTGCCCTGTGTTGGCTGGGATTGGCTCCAGCAGACCCCCGTGACCCTGTATTCGGATTCAGCAGGTTAGAAGATGGATGTTTGAAGCGCCACACAAGATGCAGATCATGCAGCACAGCCTCAGCAGCAAGCCCGCAGCTGATTGAGTAAAGAAGACCTAAGAAAAAAATCCATTTGCTTCCCATTGTATTACCGTTTCAGAGGGGTTTCAAAGGTGTGACTGCGTCTCTTTGGGGTGTGTTCAGCCCCCCTTTTCACAACGGCGCATAGCGCAGGCAGTCAGGTTGGCAAACGAAGTGAGCAGGGGGCAAAGCCCCCTAGTATATTTTATAAATCTACTTTTCTTTCTGCTCTCATTCACAGAGCCAGATTTACCACAGGGACTTATCATATAGAACTGCTAGGCAAAGCATAAGACAGATAAAAAAAAGCTGGGGAAAAGTGCAGTCAGACTGATCACCATTCTATACTATTTCTGTGTGTCAAACTCAGCATGAAATTGTATCCTCTTTTTGCCTTGTTTGTTATGGCATTCTTCAACTAAGTGGGGGCATATGAAGAAAGAGTATAAAGCCTTGGGACATTGCACACCCTTGAAGCCAACGGACGGATGGGAGATAACGTCATCCAATCCAGAAAATGCTTCCAACACAGTGGTGAAAATGGCAGACTCTATGCATCGGGCCCCCACTCCCAAACTGGGTTCTTGCCATTGGCTTCCTTCGTCTGTTTAGCAGCTAAGTTATTTCTCCTATGTGATCCTACATATCACTAAGGGAGGGGTATCGCCTTTTAATATCATAAATATATAGATTTGGGTTATGTAACACACCACAATTACAATAGAACTCATTCCAACAAGGGAGCTAACGCCCCCTGCTGGATACACCCTGAAACACAACTGAAGTAAGACTTGAACCTGTCAGCACATTGTCATACCTTGCCACAATGGCTTTCAATGGATTGCTTCCCTGACTATGGCTTTGAAATGGAACCTACCTGCCATGATGCAGAAATTCATAAGTGGACTTAAAGAGCAAATAGAAGAGTATATACTCCATCTTTTTAATGAATCTCACATGGTTGTAATTAAGCTCTTGACAACATGATGCCCATTTCCTCAGTCTAACAGCATTTTGCAGTGTTTCAAAATACTCTGGAGGAATTTTGGTTAATGAAAATTACCCCACTGGGTGAAGTTCAGAATTGGGATCACAACTGGGATATTTGAGAAAATCTTATATGCAAAAAAATGCATGTATGAATCCAAGAGAATACCTAATGGGAATATATGTCTTTCTTTTTACACCTCTCACCATGCCAAAGTTAGGGTGCTTTCATTTGAACATCAAGCATTTAAACAGTGTGTTTAAGTATGGTCTAGAGTAAGTGTGAAATAATTGTGAAAATGTGAAATAAAAAATGTAAATAATGAGGATATTACAAATAAACTTGATTCCTCAGAATTAAAAGTCATGATACCTAAATAAAAAAGCAATAAAGAGCTACTTAAGAATATTTATGTTAGGCAGAATTTCTAATGGGAAGTGGGCAGTGTTTTGGCTTGGAATTTCTACAGATTTAGTGATTTTCCCCAGCTTAATTTACTTCTATTTCTATTCATTTTATATATGTATATATATATATATATATATAGTAACAAAGGCGCTATATAGGCGCCTAACCCGACACAGAAAGACACAGAGGCACGTATAAAAACAAAGATTTTACTTTTCTCTTTAACTGTGGGACACGTCTTCCCCGTGCCACATAGCCCAAACACAGTTCCAAAGCACAAAACACTATAGCACAACATACTTCTCTTCCTTTACCACCACTCCTCCATAAGCGTAGTCCTCCTCCTCCCGACCCTGGCTCCTCAAGTGGTGGTGGCTGGCCCTTTTTATAACCCACCCAGAAGTGTTCCAGGTACTTGACCACCTGGTCCTAATTGCACCTCCGGGTGGGGCTGAAGATTCGTCCAGCCAAGCTGCTGAGCCCATGCAGTTCCCCGTAGCGGTCTTCCGAGCCCCCAACCAGGCTTTGGAGAATTCCATCTCCCATTGAGCCCTGTGGGTGGTTGGGGAATCACCGTCAGCCATGGAGGCTGCCACCAAGCGTCCCAGGGGTGGTACAGGAGTGACCATGGTGGCTCCCCCGGAACATAAGCAGCAGGGGCGTCCCTGCTGGGCATGGGACCCGGCTGTCCTTCACATATATATATATATATATATATATATATATATATATGGGAGGCAGCTAGAAGGACCAAAAGAAGGTAATTCCATGCCAGGCCATGATGGGGTGCAATAAATCTTTCTCTTTTATCTCTACAGACCACACAAGGAAAATTCTGCCTGATCCCAAAAATGTAAATTTCCAGTTCTCTCAGATGACATCACTCCAAGTTCTGGGCCCAAGAGCATCACTTCTGGGTCCAGGCCCAAGAATGTAATTTCCAGTTCCAGAACCACCACCACCAATATGATGTCACATCTGCCAACCTGTTTTAAAAAACAGTCATCCTCCATTTGTACTCAGTTCTGTTGTTGGACTCAACCTGTACACATCTGTGTTACATAATCTTTGTATTTGCAGCCTTATTCAAGTAAATGGGTGGCTGCCCCAAATCTCCTTTTGGTGTCAAGGTCTGTATATACTATTAATTCATTATTATTGTTATTTTATTTTAATTTTTTTGTTTTTCCATGTAACTACTTTTTTACATTCTGTAAACCACTTTAAGTTACATTCTTTGTACGAAAATGTACTATAAAAATAAATGTTGCTGTTGATTTTAATGCACCCCAATTAAGTCAGTCAAGTTTGCAGTCCCTACTATAATGGTCAACACTTTAACTAATATAAAATATAATGCATTAATTAAGAAAAAAAACTCCATATATGTACCATTGCTTATTAAAATTATTGGTCTAGTTATGTTTTTGTCTGAATCAGGAGTGCATTGCACTTGTTTCCATCGTTGCCTATATGCTTTAAGCTGAGCTTTTTATCTAACAGTATCACAGCAGAGCTCAATGTGTCTTCATCCTTCTGACTGTCGCTCACAGGATATAGTGGCACTGATGAAGTGTGTTAAATTTTTGAAGCTTTGCCTCTATCCCTGGCAGCTCTTATCTGAAAACTGGATGTTTGCTTCCTGGAGTGAGTACTTAAAAGAAAATGACTGCTGCAACTATCCTTGACAGTACCACCTCAAGGGTTTTTAAATATCAATTACAGTAATGTTTGTCATGCTAACATAAATTTTAAAATACAAATTAATTTGGAATGAAATAATGGTTAAAACTTTTAGTATAGAGTGCTTTATATATATTTCTTTTTTTTCTGAACTCCCATCCAATCTGATGTTTAATTAGGCAGGATATTGAGATGGGTAAAGCACTAAACAAGGTGGTCCTGGCCTATTGTGTGACCCTGACCAAGTCAGTTAGCTCCCCTGTATTCACAGTTTTATTATATCTTGATCTTGAAAGTCACTTTGGGACAAAGTTGTGAGCCCCAATATACAGTGTAATAATACATTTTTTTTTTGCAATTGATTATGCCTTGGAGCTGAATTGCACTCACCTACAGAAAACAGAGGTAAGGAATTTTGATGTTTATTAAACTTGACTAGTCATAACACTAAAAAGAGCAAAAATAGGTAACTTAAAATAATACAAACAAAAAATAATAGCCTCTTTTGGAATTTACATTTTTACAAGTTGATTTTTAATAAATGTTTTATTACTTTGTTTACCAATAATAAATACCAATAATACCAATACTTTGTGCACCCCAATAATATCAAGTGTGTAATCTTTTGAAAGACCATCTGACCATATATCACAGGTAATCACTGGCTAAAAATAGATTTTCATTTATTTTTCCTCTGAAATCTTTTGACATTGCAGAAAGATGGATGCATATCAATAACATTTATAGCGTGGAGAAGATGAGAAGTGAAAAAGCTTTCGCAGAAGTAGTAAAAAAGGCAGCAACAGTACAATTATCAGTGTCAAAATGTATAGATACACATTTACAGAAATTATAGCTGAAGAACATAGCAAAGGTTAAAAAAGAAATTTTGAAATTGTAAAAAGATGACATAATTAATGACAGGAAATAAACTATTGACAAAAAAATGATTGCCAGAAGCCTTTTATAATACACAAGCAAGTAAACAAAATGGCTTGAGTTTACTGCTGAATAATGTCATTCAACAGAACGTGTGAGATGTGGCCAGACGAAAACTGTACGTCAGAGGTGTGGCCAACTCTGTTTAAGAATGGCATACCAGATAGCTTGACATGAACAAGTGTTTATCTTTCTCCAGTTTTTATTAGGAATGCATGCCAATAATACTTTTATTAATTTTCTTACATTATTAATTGCAATTGCTATTGTTAATATTAAAATTTGCGTTATCATTTTGTTTATTTAGTTTCTTACACACTAAACATAGCTGCAACCATGTTGTTCATAGATATAACAGACCTTCTGCTGGTTATGTAGGCATGCCACCTGATGTCAAGTGGACACTTCTATTTAAGATGGTGCCACGTATTGTGACATGTTCAAATCTATGGATTTCCGATAAAATGTTCATAAATATTCTAATAAGGTAACAGTTTTTCTTTGTTTTGCCTCTCATTGTCCGTTTCTTTTGTCTCTTACTTGGTCTCACAATAATTTTTGGTTGCCCCTTCTACCAACTGTCCTTTACTTCCCAATAATTATTTAAAACCTTTATCCTACTTGTTTAAATTCATTGAAACAGCACAACTCATTAGATGATGAAAGAATACACATGCTTTCCTTTTTTGTGACTTACATGATTCGTTGTTGCTTGCTATACTACGATTTACTGTTACAGATCTTTTCCAATTGATTCACAATGCACTTCAAAATCTTCTTTGTTCTGCTAATCATCTGTTTGTCTTACAATCATATAGTTCTTTACTAATCAAATTCAAGTGTATGTATCACATGCTGCAGTTCAAAAGCAAACAGTATTATTATTAAACGTCTCAGGAATCCTGTACAGTTACTGTCTTCCCTGTCCATTCTGGCTATTAGCATACACAGCATAATTTAAGGAAGGCTTTACTCTTTGGTTATAGGGCCTTCTCAGAAGCAATTCATAACTGCATGTACTCGACTTTGCTTGTCATATCGTGTTTTATTCATTGATTTTTTAATTTTTTGACTTTACATACTTCTTGACATGGATGTAAGAATCTCATTGTTCTATTTACACAGTTAGACTTCAATTTGAACTTGCACTAATGATCTTCTTTATGAAGTGTCCTCCTTTTACCATTAACATAAAAACATTACTTTGACTTTTGCTTCCTATTTTCCGACAAGTGAAAATGTAAAAAACAGAACTACTTTTTTTGTTTGACCATATTTCCTACAAACTCTCTGAAACCTTGTCTCCCATATCCAGAAGTGGGTAGTAACGAGTTACATTTACTCCGTTACATTTACTTGAGTAACTTTTTAAAAACATTGTACTTCTAAAAGTAGTATACTGCACCATACTTTTTACCTTTACTTGAGTACATTTGTGAAGAAGAAATACTACTCTTACTCTGCTACATTGGGCAACAATCGACTCATTACTTTTTTCCATGTATACATTAAACTATATTTTTGCAGGAGAGAAATTGCCAGTGGATCTACTGCATGACTGTTTCACCAATCAGACATAGCCATGCAGTCACATGACCACACACAAACTTCCTGTGCCTTGCAGCCTGTGAGAGACTTTTTAGTGTCATGTGGGACTCCTGTTCACTGCTACATGGTCACATCTTCACTGCAAGAACCAGATTGTCGTTTCCAAGCCTGGGACCTTAATCACACGCCGCAGGAAGCCAATAAATCAATTGAGAATGATCGGACCCGCATGAGCAGGTGTGACTTGCTCCAACTACCTTATTAACTCTCTGCGGCCGTGCAATTGCACCCACAGAGAGTGACACGGCTTTATGGGTTTGAAACTGGCCCTTTTTTTTTTTTTTTGAAGTTGCGAACCTGCTACACCACAAAGTGAATATGCAGTATTATACTGTCAGTGTAAAGGATACCACGTCACTATAAGTAGTTTGCACTGTTCAAACATACATGTTACCTACTGTAGGGATCGGTTTCAAAAACTTTGTTGTGAAAAACTGAGATTTGGAACTTTGTGTTATTTATGCATCTTTATTTTGTAAAGATGTGATTCATTTTTACTCATTTTTTTATTTTATTATTTGGAAATTGAATTTGCACATTATTTTATATTTTTGTCTGTCTTGTTACAACATTTCTAAAAAATAAATAATTTATTATGTTCAAACAGTTACTCAGTGCTTGAGTAGTCTTTTCACCAAGTACTTTTTTACTCTTACTGGGGTAAGTGTTTTTGGTGGACTACTTTTTACTTCTACTTGAGTAATATTATTTTGAAATAACGCTACTCTTACTTGAGTACAATTTTTGGCTACTTTACCCACCTCTGCCTATATCATGCTTGTGGCCTCAAACTTTAACTATATAGTTGTAATTCACCAGTGTCATCATAACATGCAAAGTGTATACAATGAAAGCTTGTTGAATGCTTTACACATTGTAAACTCATCCGGGGTCTCCTTGGAACAGTGTCTTATTCTTTTGGGAAGGTTTTTTTTTTTTGGTATAACAGCTGTTGTATTCCCTGGTTTATTTTAAGCTGGGGTGTTGTGTAATTTCCTGTGGAGGCTGATTGTTTTCAACAGTCCAAACATACTGTATGTTGTTAAGTGTAAGCGTGGGTCAAATTGTCCAAGAAAGTAAGTAAGTAAATGGCTTATATTAGTTTTATAGAGATAATTAGCTCAGAAAATGCAGTTGTAGAAAATGAACAATCTGCTTTATATTTTCATACAGTCATTACATTAATTTAAAATATTGCAATTTGCTATTTTCATAAAATGGCAAAGGAAGCATTTAAAGGAAAAGGAAGAGTTTAAAACTTAGCTTCCTAGTTTTATTTTGTGTCTGATGCCATTAGCATGTGAGCTGCACAAGTCAAATAAGTGTCAAATGGGCTTTGTTGTCCTGCTTCAGAGTGCAGAGTAAACATTGCTCTCTTGTCTGGAGGCCATTGTAAACTGCAGAGACAATATCATGTTGAACTAATAAAAGGACATGTCACTTAATATTATAGGAAACTAGGTGGCTCTGCCCCCTGCTCGCTTCACTTACTCACCCCCGGGTTTGGTTTACTGGATATACAATTTAAAGAGATTGTTATTTTCATGGGAATTGTTACGTATGCATTATTTTCACTTTTGCTTTAAAACTTTTGTAAAAACAATACTTGTCCTTTATTGTCCTCTGGCCGTGATTAAATCTTTCTTGCAGGACATATAACTCTGCTCGTGTTGTGAAGGGGGGGTGGCTGAACGCACGCTAAGGAAATGCCGTCAGATCATCTGCTGTCTTTCTGCTGCGTGTTCTTTTTGTTGCACTGCACGTCGATCATTTAAAAGCCTGTACAGTAGCTGTCCTTTTGTCACTTCATGTCTCTGCCGCTCGTGTTGTGAAGAGGGGGCTGAACGACGGAGTTGCAGGCGGATCATCTGCTGGCTTGTTCTTGCTAGCGAGCTGCTTATTCTGCTTGTTGTGCTGCACATCGATCATTTAAAAGCCTGTACAGCAGCTGTCCTTTTGCCACTTTGTGTCTCTGCCGCTCGTGTTGTGAAAGGTGGGGGAGGGGGGTGGGTGGGGCTGAATGCACGCTAAAGAGAAGTGGTCGGATCATCTGCTGGCTTCCTGTTGCTGCTGCTGGTAAGCTGCGTGTTCTGCTTGTCGCTTGTCCTTGTCTTAAGAGTTGGGAGCACATGATGTCTGTCTGCCAAATGCATTCCAACAACTGCTTAGTTAGATGTCTGTGAACTTGTTTTAAATGTTGTCTCACTGCCTTGTCAAATCGTTAAATTGTCTTCGCGTGACATTAAAGTATCTCTTGTGGGATGTCAAATTGTCTTCTGAGAAGATCATGTTTCATCTCCCTTGTCTCCCTCCCAGGATTTTTTTTTTTTTATAATAGAGAGACTATTACATGGACTGCAGCTTTAAATCCAAACTGTCCCTTTAAGGTACATGTACAATGTAATGCAATTTTTTTGTTCTTAAGCATACACATTTCAGCTATGTTACAACAGAAACGGCTGACTTCAGTAATTTAAAACTAAAATGTCATTTAAATACTTAATGCACAATGTACATCTATTTTCAGAACAAGCTTAGTCTATTAAAGGGTCACTGAGAGTCAGGGCTCATCCCATGAGTATCAGCAGCATAGCAAGAAACAGCTTTGGACAAGATGTCAATACCACTGAATCACTTATCTTGACATCAGAATAAGCTGAATTAGTAAAGGTGCAAGATGTCAAATGTAAAACACTGGGACGCTGACCTATGTCAACTCCTTTGTCTCCTTTTACTGTTCCAAAACTACCAAGCAGTGGATCTACAATTTAATGCCATCAGCTTGTACTGATCCAAAGCACACCATTTTTTAAGTCAAGCAAATCATGTTTGTAATTGTATACGTTGCTTTGAGCTATAAATATAAAGTGCATTATGTTAAAGAAAATGTAAGTAAAAATCAAGTTAAATGTTTAGTGGTGAGTGGAAAGGCAACTGTTTTAATCTTAATTTCCTCTCATGTTCCTGATAGCCTTATGGCAGAGAATTTTATCCTGATGACACACTGTGGCATTAACGATGATTAAAGATGGTATTCAGATATCCTTGGCCATTTAAATATTTCCCTACTCATATCCATGGAGCCAATGTGTGCAACAAAAACACACTTCACACCATTAAGATCTTGAGGAAATGTCTGCTCTTTTTTTGGCCAAAAGGCATGTTGCACAGTTTCAAACCAGTTGGGAGGATTGCTAGATAATGGAGATGAACTACACTACATGTCATTTACAATGGGCATTGGGGCATTTGACAAGATCTTACATGTTAAAAATGCATTAATTAATTAAAGAAAATACTGAAGGGAAACATCCTGTAGATCTTCCCAATGGCACTTCTTCCTATATCAACCTTAAAATGCATTCATATAAACATAGAGCATGAAAAGAGTATGTTTAGGTGTGATCTAATGTAGTTGTAGAGTGTGGCCCATTAAGTCATTTTTCAATTAGGGAGCACTCAGTTCCCCAAGTTGATTCCCTTCATCCTGTCTACTTCTAAAGCTTTTCCCACTTTCATGTGTAGTTGGTATATTTGATCAGCTTTCTTCTTATCTGTTGTATACCTCTTTCTTCTTTAAATTCAGTCTTCACAAAGTCCACCCACTTTCTCTTTGGTCATCCTCTTTTGTCCCAACACCTCAATATCAATAATTCTTCTCACGACATTGTTTACCTCTGATCATATCACATGCCTGTACCACTTCAACTTTCTTTCCTGTATTATCTTTGAGATTTCCCCAACTTTAACTGTGCCTCTAATTTTCTTATTCATGATCTCATCAAGCTTTGTTACTCCACACATCAATCTCAACATCCGTGTTTCTGTACCATCCATTTTCCTTTCATGCACCTTTTTAACTGCCCAGGTTTCCAAAAAAATTTCACATATAACATCCAATCAACTGATAGAAAATCTTCTTACTCCAAGGAATTCCTAAACATATTTTATCTATGCATCTTTATCATTGTTTTAATAAAATAGTGGGTTAAATTGACTTTTCAGCTTATGAAGAAGCATGTTAGGTGTCCACATCTTTTTTTTCCACCTAAATGCGTGAAACTAGTTTTTATCTAACAGTATCACAGCAGAACTCAATGTGTCTTCATCCTTCTAACTGTCGCTTGCAGGATACTGTGTCACTGATGAAGCGTGTTATATTTTTGAAGTGTTGACTCCATCCCTTGCAGCACTGACTTGAAAACTGGGTGTCTGCTTCCTGGAGTGAATAGAAAGAAATGTTGCAACTAGTTATGACAGTGTTATCTAAAGGCTTTTTTATTGTATCAATTATAGAAAACTTTATCATTTTAATATTAGTGATTAATTCTAATATATTAATGGATTTGCCATCTAAGTTTATGTTTTCTATACTATCACCCTATCTGGTATGTACGCAAGCAGCACATTGTTGAGGTTAAGGCACTAAGCTTTAAATAATAAAATGGAGGTTCATTTCCTGCCTCAATAATTTGGAAGTCAAAATGAAGTTAAATGCTTGATTTAATTCATATCTGGTGAGTGGAAAAGACACTACCTTGATTTAAATTTATTTTCATATTCCTGTTAGTCTTTTGTGGCAATGAGGAAGTATACCTGATCAATGACAGTGTTAAGGCATCCTTGGCATTTAAACATTGGTAATGTTTAAGAAGGCTCATTAATGCCTTTATTTCCTCTAGGTGCATTCCTGTGCATTAATGTCTGTGTCAATTTTTATATTAGCGAGGACTTGCATTCTTGGATACTCAAAACTGGACTGTTTTCAGTGGCAGTGGGTGTATGTGTGAATATATGTTGAGATAAATGACACCCAGAACCAATCACCAAGCTCTTAGAACTGGGATGTATACCATCCTGTGCAGCTGGGTTTTGAATGTCCTATCTGGCAGAGCCCTGTCTCTTGCTTAATTGCAGCAAAATCAAGGAGCTGGTCGTGGAAACCATATAAAGGAATCAGTAGACATAGATTAATGTGCATTGAAGGGGATGATGTGAAGAGGGTCAGCAGCTTTAAATTTCTTGACGTGATTATCACTAAAGACCTAAAATTGGCTAAACACATCTTGGCTATGTTTAATAAGGCTCACTAATGCCTTTACTTTCCCTAGGTGCATTTGAAAAAAAATTTCTTGATATCTTCATGTATGCACGCTAACTAATAATGAACTCCATCTTTGTTGGGTTCATAACATCCTCAGTTCAGAATATTACTGGCATGGCTTCTGCTCACAGCTAAAACTGAACAACCCTTACTGGCTACAACATCAAAGCTCGAAAATTAAGTGGGGACGAAGATCAGCCTCCATATTCAAGACAAGAAGATGAAAGTCCTGTCGATCTTACCATACCACTGATTGGGCAGAGACAATGTTTACACCTATCTAGGAAGTATCTTCACAGCCAATGGAGGGGCAGATGAGTATGTACGATGGCAGATTGGCCAAGCAGCTGGGATATTCCAAAGTGTGTGTCGATTCTGGTAGACTGCATCCATTGAAAATGCTCTGAAAATCTGATTTAATAATTGCATTCTGGTCCCCATGGCCATGTATGCTGGCGAAACTTCGCCCAGAACCTCACTGTGTTCCACCATAGGTGTCTCCAATGAATACTTGGCATCTCATATTTCAACCACATTGCCAACAAGGAAATGCTACAGTGGAGTGGCCTCCCAAAGCTGGAAGACATCATTGCCAGCTGTGAAATACAGATAACGATGCAAAAATTGGACATCCCAAAATGGAAAAAGGATGCAGGGGTGCCCTTGCAAGACCTGGCAAGTGACCTGCCGAGAAGATCTCAAAAGCCATCAACATTGAGTTGGAAGACATTTCAGCCATCACGCCCAGTAGAATTCGTTGGCAACAGATCAGTGCCTACAGCACCAAATGACCTAGGTAAGGCAGCTCCCTTCTATTCACTACATATATTACATACAGCTCCATGCAAAATTTTGGACACCACAGCCAAATGACATGTTTTGTTGATATTTTAAGTAAAAAATAATAAATACAATTTAGCAAAAAACTAGTTCCATATTATTTTTATGAACAACCAGAATCTCTTATCAGCACTGATTTTAATATCTGAAGATTAAAGTAATTGATGCCTGCAAAGCAGGGGAAGGCCATTAAAAATATCAAAGCATATTCAGCTTGCAGTGTCCATAGTCCAAAATGGCAGGAAAGACGTAGAAGATGTATAAGACTAAAGATGTTATTAGGAACTGATTTAGTAGGGTGTTCAAATGTTTGCAAATTCCACATTTACTCTTTTTTATTTTTGACTTCTTTAAATAAATTGTAATTGTACAGTATAATAACATTTTCTTAAAAATGCCATTGTTTTAGTTTGTTTGCTGTTACTATTTTTTACAAATGTCAACAAAATGCATAATTTAGCCAGGGGTGTCCAAACTTTTGCATGAACTGTATATTATCATTGAAAACATCTTATATAAGACCTCAGCCATGTCTTTTTAGGCAGATAGATTTGCACTGGGTTTGATGAAGATGGATTGAATTAGAAATGAGTACATTCAAGGGTCAGCTCAGGTTGGACGGTTGGGAGACAAAGTCAGAGAGGCAAAAGAAGAAGAAGAAGTAATGGACTATTAAGACTCACGCCATGAGGTTCAGTGACAGTTTTTTTTTTTCAGCTGTTCTAATATCAACAACTAACAGCATGCAAGTACTTGGTGTTTGTTTTACTTATATCTACCTAAAATTGTGTTTAGTGTTGTTGCATTTTATCATTTTATTTTCTGTGTGTTGTTGGTATTGCCTTACTGTCGTGACAATACAATATTCATTGTACTCATTGTACACATGACAATAACCTTGAACAGAAACTTGACAGCTCTGGGCCTCTTTGCTCTATAAATAAAGAGGAATATTTTAAAAATGGATGGATGGTCTTATTCAATAAGCTGTAATAAATTTCAAGCAGATTGACAACTTGCAATTACAGTGAAGGTTTTTTAATAAATACACCTTATTCCTATGATCTTCATGTAGCCTCCCAGGTACAGCATTTTAACATCAATAATTTATACTGTCAGGCAAACACAAGCCTTACCAAATAAATGTCTAGAAACACAGCATGCTTTACATTGAATAAAGACTTACAGAGCTCACTTTGCTAGTTATTTGTGGTGAAATATAGCCACGATATCGAGCAAAGTACTTTGGAAACTGACAGTATGTCAATACTTGTGAGCAGAAATCAAATCATAGGGTAAGACAAGAAAAATGATAACAGAGGCAGGGGCCTCTGACTGCAACTATAAGACTTCCGTCCTTATCAGTCTTTTACAAAGAATAAGAAGACTGTTTAATCATATCGCACATTGTCTCAAATATTCAAGTAAGTATAGCTTGCCATTTTCAACAAATGTCCACTGGTTATGATGATCTCCATCTCAACTTCAAGGTAAATTGAACTTTAACCTTGGACAGTTTGGAAGTACAATGGTTAGCACAACTGCCTGACAGGTTCAGAGTTACAGGTTTAAACCTCAGCAGTGAGCACCATGTGTGTGGAGTTTGCACATTTACCTCATAAATAAACTAAGCAGCCAGCTTCAATTTGAGCAGAAGGACAGATGTTGTCTCATGGAAGAAATTGTGGATCCAAACGGTTGGTGCCACAAACCTCATTAAAATTAAGTTGCAAAATGGGTTGAGTATAGTTATTACATCTGCAAAATAGCAGCTCAGGTGGCTTACAGGCAGTGTGCCATGGCAATTGAAGGTCCTGTTACTGCTCCAGTGTTAGCTGAAAAATGAAATATTACTCTACTATGGAATATACAGTATATATAATAAATAATAATAATAATATTATTAATAATAAACTTTGGAGAATTCTATCACTTAGGATGAATTACATCATCACATCACAACACATCATTTATGGGTATAATACCAAAAGACACAAGATCTTGTACATCTGATGAGAATCATGCAAAACAGCCACCTTTTGTCAGACTTGGATACTGTGCATGAAAAACAGTTGCAGCACCACTTTGACCCACTCCCTTTCAACATCACTCCCTTTAAAATGTGTCCCAATCAAGGCATCTTCCCATCAGTACACAAAGTTACTGACTGCTGGGAATTGATCCTCTCATTAGCACTGGCAGAGGTTCACCCCAATTATGTACTTGTTTAGTGAACAATGATAAACAGCAACTCCATACCTTCAGAACCTAGTGACTGTAATGAGTCACATTACACAACAATACAACAAATACAAACTGGGAACAAGATTCTGCCTGCCTTACTTCATTCCCAGCCTGAATACCAACAGAATCACGGTATCAGCAATTGTAGTCACACTCTTCATTATCACTGTACTTGCCTGTGTGGTGTGGCATTTCAAGTTGTTTTCATTTCTAATGGAATTTTCTACCCTCATTTTTGAATTGTTATGATTTAAAGAGTAGGGTTTACAGCAGGGGTCCTCAGTTACAGTCCTGGAGGGATACAGTGGCTACAGGGTTTTCATTCCAACCTGTTTTGATAATTTTCATAAATTTCAAAAAGTTTGACCAGGCCTAGCAGATAATGAAACTTGGTATTTAATTGTAAGGTTTGATAACGCTTTTGTTCTTCCAAGACAAATGTTCATTACATTGTTGTTTTTTCATTTTCACAGAACATTATCCACATGTTCTGTGGTCTAGAACAGATTTGTACCTCTTGGTCCTTCCCCTCTCTCTCATTTATTTTAATACATTCTATTAACAGAGATACTTGTTAGAGTTTGTTAGTCTTGGCAACTGCAGATCCAGTTCAGGGCCAGTCATACAAGGAGTTTCTCAGGGCTCTGTCCTCGGCCCTTTTCTTTTCTGTATTTATATGCTTCCCCTTGGCAATATTATTTGTAGCTATGGACTGGGCTATCATTTTTATGCAGATGATACTCAGGTCTACTTCAATGTTAAAAGTGGAAAATCATCGCAGCTTTCTCAGCTCACAACCTGCCTTAGTGAAATTAAAACCTGGATGGAGCAGAACTCTTTAAAATTAAATTGCAACAAAACTGAACTCCTGCAAATTGGGACTAAAATGCAACTTAATAAAATGAGCTCCTTCCCAGTCAATTTTGGTGGTGATCTCATCAGACCTGCCTCTACTGCAAAGAATCTTGGTGTCATTTTTGATTCCTCCCTTTCTTACTCCGCCCACATAAATCACATTAAGAAACTTTCTTACTTCCACCTCCGTAACATATCCCATGTTCGCTCCTTCCTCTCCTTTTCTAATGCTGAGAAACTTGTCCATGCTTTTATCACATCCCGCATAGATTATTGTAACTCGCTGCTGGCAGGTGGCCCTTCTAATCTTATATCACAGCTCCAGCTTAGTCAAAACTCGGCTGCAGGAGTCCTTACTCGAACCAGCAGCAGTGAGCACATCACACCCATCCTGCTCCGTCTTCACTGGCTCCCTGTGTCTTACAGAATCGAATATATAATCCTACTAATAACCTACAAATCTTTAAATGGCCTTGCACCAAACTACATTAGTGACCTTCTCCATCACTATATGCCTGCCCGCTCACTAAGGTCCTCTGATTCTGGCAATCTTGTTGTACCCCACAATAACCTACACTCCATGGGTGACAGGGCCTTCAGCTGTATAGCGTCCGGACTCTGGAATGACCTACCGAAATGAATCAGATCAGCTGACTCCATGAATTCTTTTAAAAAACACCTCAAAACTCATCTGTTCAGGACGGCTTTTAGCTCTACCTGACTTTACTATCCTTCTCTCAGTTTACCTCTATGTCAAGATGCTCATGTAACCTGTATGTGTGTGTGCTAGTTCATTAATTATGTTGTCTGTTAGGCTTTCTCTGAATTTACTGTCTTAATCTTCTTTATTTATTTATTTGGTTTGTACAATGCTATATACTGTATACCCTGCCATTCTTTCTTATATTCTGTAAGTGTCTTGAGCATGGGAAAGGAGCTATATAAATAAAATGTATTATTATTATTTTTATACTTCATGATCACACACAGGTTTAAATGGAAGCACATTAGCTGGAGAGCTGGTGGTTTATTTGCCATTTGCACCTCATTACTAACTGAAGGCTAGTTAAGAATCCAGGCTGCAATTAAAATCTTAACACTGCTGTTTAAAACTAATACAGTGTGGCATATGGCCGGCCATTTATCCTGGCCAATACCCCCACACCACCAGATGGAGCCCTCCCTGCGACGTGGTGAGGTCCCGGATTCCAGCAGGGCATCTTGGACCTTGGAGTTTTCCTTAACAGTCCTGCTGGATACCATGGGGGCCTCCAGAGGATGCTGCAGGGAGGATCAAGGACTCGTATGTTCGATATAGCCCGGAAGTACTCTGTAGTCACAAGGACGGAAGGAATAAAGTACTTCCGGGCTGAAGAAAAGAAGAGTTTTAATCTGACCCAGAAGTGATAAGAATCACATGGACTGGGGGGATAGGAAGCACTTCCGGGTCAGGGAATATAAAAGGACTATGGGAGATCCCAGCAGTTGAGCCGAGTTGGGTGAGTGAGCTGCTGGGAGGTGTGGAGGATTATTATTATTGTGGTTATTTGTGATTATTGATTGTTTATTAAGTATAGTGGAGTGGAGGGTGCTTTGTGCACTTATTTATAAGAATAAAGTCAACATTTGGACTTTTATCTCGTGTCTGGCGTCTGATCTGAGGGTTCAAGGGTAATACAGGTAATTAAGGTTTCTGAATCGTAACAAACGAGTTAACTAAAATTACAGCAAAAAACAAACATATTACTTTAGTGGTAATTAAATGGGCTCTAATTTAAAACCTGCAGCCTCTGTAGTCCTCCAGGATATAAATGAATAGCCCATCCAACCTGTGAAGTGCTCACCTACTAACACACCTTCCCTTTGGAGTGGTCTGAGGTGGTGGAACTGAGACACAATTCTCTTGATGCTTCATATTTAGTATCAGACCTGTGAATCCTTCATATTAACAAGTCATTTTACCATCATGTCAATATGTCACACTTTACAGAGTTAAATAACCCCTGATGTTTTATAAGTATCATAAAGACCAAAACAATCCTTCTTTAAGATCTTGTTACATAAGAGTAAATGAGTAAGAGAGGCATTTTTGCAGTACATACAGTAAAGTGTTACCATTTTATGTAATTGTTGTTTATTATAGTTGTTAAAAGTAATTGGTAAAATGTAGTTGTTTTTTATATATATTATGTATTTATATAATATGGAAAATATGAATATTTATCAGTTATTAAGCAATTGACTTTAAATATGTATGAACTATCCATAAACACTATAATTGTAAATTCTAAAAAGGGACACCCTTCACTGCCATGTCCGATTTCTGTGGCAAACACTGTATACTCATTGTCATTGTGCCAGAGAGTGGAGTCATGTTACATGTTGATTAGTACACGTATAAGAACTTTACTCTGTACTCGGTACATGTGACAATAATGACCATTTCAACTTCTAAACCTTAATTTAATTTCTTGGATTTTCTAAATTATAACTCAGAATTCACAGATTTACATGGAGGGATACATTTTACCCATATTGCACCATCTGAACAAGGTCTGTCTGTCTGACACAGAAGATGCAAATCTTGTAGTGAGACCAAAATGAATGGAGAAACTACACATTTTTAATTGCTGTCTAATTTTGACTTGGCCTTCTGTAGCCACCTCTGTACTTAGGTTCTTTTGCTCAAGGAAAGGCCATGTACAGGGTCTTAAAATACATAAGACTCTCTGAAGCTACAAGTAAACAGCACCAACAGTGTAGAGCCTATTCTTTTGTCATCATTCTGGACTCACAACATTTACATGCAGTAGTAACATTTGAAATTTTTTTCCACTCAAGAATGAAATTGCATAGAAAACATGCCTCTTAAGGGACATTTTAAAGTCTTACAAAGCCTGGCAGTCTTAAAATTGACACAGATAAACATTCTGTGCAGCTGAGGACTGAAAACAGCAAGGGAATTGGATTATTATAATTTAACCTTATGCAGCACCTCTCAAGAAAACTGAAGCAAAAATATGTTGAATACTATTTTTAATATGTTTAGTACATTAGGGTTATACCGTATAATATAAGTTAAAAGCTTAACAAAGAAACATTTCTGCAATTACACAGTGTCACAATGGAAATTTAACAGGTGAGGATGGACTATTTCTTATTCTTCAGGCAATGATAGTGAACTTCAAAGTACCAGATAATCCCAAAATTGACCTAATTTGTTCTTATGCCATCACAATGTATTTGCAACTTCCCTATACGTTGCATGTTATTGTCACCTAAAATGATCTAGAATGGTGCTCACCATGAAAGGTTATGTGTGTAGTACTGTATATATTCAGTTCTAGCTGTAGATGGTTCACTACCTTATAGCACATAGTGATGATCATCCATGAAAATTATTACGTCAGTCCAGGCATTCAGCATGCTTTTTTTCTCATTTTTTGTCACTTTGTTGTTTAATTAATATTAAAACACACCACTGAATGAGCTACCAGTAAGCTTCCACCTAAAACAAATCTTGGCAATGTTGTCTACTTTTGCCTAGACAGACATATTTAAATAAGTTAAAGAATATCACCATCATTTAAATGTACTGACTGTTGTGGCCATTAGAGGGAAATCTTAGCTATCCCCAAATCTAAGAGTCACCAGTGAGACCAGAAATGTTTTTACTATAAAAAAACACACTCTTGAAATGGTCAGCAGAATGAAGTAAATAATAGATAGATAGATAGATAGATAGATAGATAGATAGATAGATAGATAGATAGATAGATAGATAGATAGATAATACAAAATGAGGGGGAAAACATGACAGCCTCCTGAGGGCATATCTATTAAGGTTTCTTTACTTAATAATCATGAAGGTTGCCGTTAAAGTGTTTTTACCCCATGTAAAGCAAGTCAAGTGAATTTATTTTTGTATAGCAATACAAACGCTAAGTGCTGTAAAAAGGTTAGGGCTATAGTGCAAACTTTACAAATTGGATAGTCCATACATAGGCATGCAGATTAGTTTAAACACACAGTAAAACAAAGCAAATCCAAGCTGATTAACATAGAAGGCACTAAAAATATATGTCCATTAATATTATTGTTGAGATATGGTTCGTTTGACAGTGGAGGAGAGGAAAACACAAACTAACTTCAGCACCATCAATGAAGAAAATAAACCTCTGGGGGTTTCATAATTGACAATCATAGACAAAGTCAGACACCACCAATATCACACTCCTCTGAACATCTCTCCCATGTTTTCTTACCAATGTCAGCATCTCTTTCTTTGAACACTTGAGCATTTGGCAACACTTGAGGAACCACTCAAGCCTTGTTTCTGAAAGACTTATGTCTGGCCTCCATCCAGTCCCCTTGGAATTGCATTTGAACCGGAAACAGCAAGCTAAAGTTGTCCCTAAAACCCAATAAAGTCCTGGTAGCAGGGCCCATGAAAGCTCAAGGAGATTTCAGTAGTCAAATTTAGATGGTGAAACTTTTAATACCAACTTCTGAGATATTAAATTTGGTAATACACTACTTTCAAAGAGAATGGTGAAAGGAGTAAGAGAGACCTCAGCAGCTTCTATTTACTGACAAAAAGTGAGCATGCTCTGTGATGGATTAGAACTCCATCCAGAGTCGGTCCCTGCCTTCCACCCAATGCTACTTGAAGTTTAAGTCCAGGCCTCATGACCCTGAACTTAACAAGATATATTTTACTGCATGTATTATTGTTGAATTTTATGTTTGTGAATTACCCCAGTGAACATATACAGAGATATAAGTATGAGGGGCACATAATCATCCCTCCAATATTTAGCATAGGTCTCTGTTCTCATTAGATGAATATTTAGTTGGTGAAATGGTAACACGATGGCCACTACTGCAGCTTTAAAGCAAGTACTGGGTTCAATTTCTTGCCTGCTTAGTATCATTTGATGATTTAAAAATTCTTTTCATGTGTGTTTGGATTTTCTTTGCTAACTTTATGTTTAGGTTAACAACTAACTGTAAATCTGCCTGCAGTAAATGAGTGTGACCTGTGGTGGAATACCACACTATGTATTGATGTACCTAGTGCTGGTAGTATAGACCTCTCATGACCTTATAATTGAAGAAGTTTGTTCAGAAAATGAACTGAGGGATGATTACTCAAGATGGAGCTCTAGATTTTAATAATTAAATACTTGTGTAAGTGTTGTCATGGTCTGCATCTAGACTCTACTGTCTTGGGTGGCTCCCCTATTCACGAGGTCAGTTGGACCACATTCTGTCAGGGATGCCATTCTGGTGATATTTGGAAATCTTTTCAAAAATAAAGTAAACAGTCTGGGGCACAAAACCAAGTGTTCAAGATTCTCATTGTCAACAGATATCAGCAGCCACTAACTTGAATTTTCGTTTGATAAATAATGGGCTGTTAGAGGGAACTCTTGTGAGTACATCTTCAGGAGTTTTACAGTGGGGATTCTTAAACCTTTCTTTTTTTTTGCGAACTAATTTTGCCTATTGCATGGCTTTGTGGCCTATAATCATTGTGGAATAGTGGCCGATCATTGAGCTGTTCACCCTTGAAGAATGACTGCCGAACATCACCCAGGGGGTTGGTTTCAGCCATGAAGACGGTGAAACATCACAAGGTTTTCTACAAACCATTTGTGACCCTTTCTCATTCACTTCAATTGTAATTCACAACTCAGTGTGTCCCAGTTATAGGTATCTTAAGAAACACTGTTTTACAGGGACAGATCTGGCCAAGATGCTCCACAGAGGACCATAGTTTCACCCAAAAGGTGTGAAATTGGAAGAGGAGTGACAAAGTGACAAAGACTCAGAGATGGCAGAGAGAAAGTGCCAAGTAGCCACAGTAGTGGTGGTGAGGAACGAGCAAGGAATAGGAGAGCAATTTACTAGTAAGTGAGCACACCAGCCATTTCACATGTCTGCAGAGGGTTGCTCCTGTATAGAGGTGGATCTAATCTTCATTATATTTTATTGTTTAATGCCCTGTTTAAATGATAAAGAAAAAAATCCACTATTCATAATTTATACTACACAGAATTTGGTAGTAATAACGGAAAGCACATTAGTATAAACATGAAATGAAATAATTTCAATATAATTGTTTTTCGTACCCATTTTAATATCTATTATGTAATAAACAATTTATAGTTCATGCAAAGCAGTCAAGAATCATAAAAGCCTTTGTGGAACTGCACAAGAATTTGTCCTGTTATATCTGAAATTAAAGTACAGTTCTCTAAGTACAACTTAACATCAATAAGGAACCCCCACAATTTTTAGCTATCAAGAAAGGGTAAAGGACAACTGTAGGTTACCATCCTTAAAGAAATCATTGAGTAAAAACAAATTAACCATGTCTCAAGTGATGAAAAGCATAATCCAGAAATATTGCCAGCTGCAGCCCAATAACATTAAGAATACATTTTGTAGGCTTCTAAAAGCACAGTGCTGTGCACATGTCTCTCTTTATTGCTATAAAACATCTGTTGTTTTAGCTCTATAAAATTGATTATTCATGAAGTATTCAACTGCCATTCATTGTTAAACATGAGTGATTTAATTCACATTTTGAACGCAGCCAATGTTGCCCCTGCATTACACATTAAGATTTTAAAGCCTGTAAGATCAAGAACGTGGTGAGAATTTTTTTAAATGTTGCCAACATTAAGTTTCTGTAGAAATTGTTTTCTTGAGCAACAATATTGCTTTACATGTAAATTATTATAACTTAGGACTTTACTTTATTTTGTCTGCTTCTTGTGTGCAATTTTGAAAAATAATTAGAGGTCCTACATTAACTTTGGTTATAGTTATTACATTAGAAGAAGTTGCCATTTTTTCTGTTATTTTAAAGTTATATTAACACAGAGTCTTCTAAATAAACTTCACTTTAGTTTCCATCAATTTTAATTGTTATTATACCATAACATAACGTTCTCCAACCTGCTTATTTCAATTCAGAGGTTAGAGAAAGAGCATTAGGGTTAGGGGAAACTGGGAGACTATCCCACTGGCATCAAATACAAGGAAGGAATCAACTCCACACACTCACATATTCACCCACACTGTTAGTCAGTTAGTCAAACACCAGCTGACATGCCCACATCTCCTCTTTCACCACTGACTTCTCCCGATCTGGAGGAGCAGTGACTCTGCTCTGAAACTCTCACAAAGCATTAAGCTTCTTCCCCTTTCATGAAGTGTCAGCTCACCTAACCTGCAAAGAAACCTAATATCTCCGGTTTGAACTCAAAATCTCATTTATTAAATTCACCCATGAAGGTGTGTTGTGGATCTGCACAACAACCTCTACTACTACCTCTGCTCCCACAATGCCTCAAAACCTTTTCCAAATGTTTTTGAATTGTCCTTCTGTCACCTCCTTCTGGACCTTCTGTATTAAAAAAAAAATTCTAATAATATTTTTACCTCACACCATATTTTGTTTTTTAAAGTCTCTCTCAGTTTTGTCCAATGGAGTTTTTCCTCCTTGGACATCAGAAAACATAAGAACATTAAAACTATGACAAACAACAGGGAGCCATTCAGTCCATCAAGCTCATTTGTTTAGCTAATACGTAAGCTGTCCAAATATCACATCCAGTTACTTCTTAAACATTGTCAAGGTTTCTGTTTCAACTAAACGTCTCAGTAGTTTGTTCCACTTTCCCAAACATTCAGAGTCCAAAGCAAAAACATGACAAAAGTCAGAGTCTTTTTTCCCTTCACCTTCTTTAAGGGCCACTTTAAGGAAACAAAATTACTTTTTAAACAAATAATACAAAAGTAAAGTAAATGTTCGTCTCACATCACTTATCCCCACATCTCTATGCTCTAGGGGATAAATAAGAGTAAGTGCACCCCCCTCTTTTATTCAAACTATTCAGAAATACTGCAGTGCACCCTCCACTAATGACTGACTCTGCTACAAACAAAAACAACCTCTGATGTTTAACTTCCCCTTCTTATACGCCTTTGGGATTCCTTCCACGAGCCCCGATGACTTCCTCACCCTTCTTCCTTTAACACCCATGTGCAGCTCTACATAGTCTGCTCTACGCTCCATAACCCAAAAGAAAGCCCACAAATCCATCATGATGCTTGTAAGTGTGTGAATAGCAATGGACGTTCCAACTCTCGATTACCCTCCGGCAAGTAATCTCTCTCTCTCTCACCCTTTCTCTTACTGAAACAACTTCACTAATTCCTCCTCTCTCACTCACAGGTAGCTCAAACCTGAATGCCTTCTTCCACCTCAGCTGACTTGTGTTGTAACCGACATTACACCTCCTCGGACACGTGCAGCTGCCTTGCCTCGTCCCAATACAAGAGTTCTCAAGGCACCACCTTTGTAAACTCAACACAAGCGCCATCATGTTATTCATGTTATTAATTAAACATAAGGAAAAATCTATTAATAATTACACTCACACACCTACACAAAGGTAAACACAATCACCATGGACACTTGACCATGAACTTGTTGGACGATCCCATTCAAAAACCATAGGCATTAATATAGAGTTGGCCTCCTTTTCTTTGGCTCTTCTGGGAAGGCTTTCAACAAGATTTTGGAGTGTGTTTATGGGCATATAAGGTAATGCTGGACAAGTAGACCTGGCATGCAATTGGAATTAATGTCAAATATATTCATTAGGGATAAGCGCATGGCTTTGTGCACGTCACTCGAGTTCCTCTACACCAAACTGGTACAAACAATGTCTTTACGGTCATGGATTTGTACACAAGGGCACAATCATTTTAGAACAAAAAAAAAAGGGTCTTCCTCCAACTGCTGCAAAAATGTTGGAAGTGCACAATTGTCACAATTGTCTTTGTATGCTGTAGCAGTAAGAAGTCAAGCAAAATGACACTTTTTATTGGCTAACTAAAATAATTACAATATGCAAGCTTTTAAGGCAACTCAGGCCACTTCTTCAGGTAAGATGTAAAATATGCTGTAGCATTAACAGTATCCTTCAATGGAACCAAGGGGCCTAGTCCCAAACCTTAAAAAAACAGCCCTAGACCATTATCCCTCCACCAACATGTACAGTATGCATTATTATATATGTGTGCCATCTCTCATTGTTGGTTCACTCTTAATAAAACATTCATTTGGGTTTTATTTTCCATTGTCAATCTATTACTCATTAAAGTTGTAACCTCAGTCTCAAATATAGTTTGGCAGTTTGATATAGTAACCACAAGGGCCCCAAATCTCACCCACTGTAATGCCCAGACACACTTAAAACTCAAAAAGGGTTTTATTGATCCCAACACCTCCTTCACAAGAATAATAATAAAATAAAGCACCAAGCACAATCCTCCTTTGCCCTCCTCCAAGAGCGTAGCCCACTGCCTCCAGACTCTTATTTCATCCAAATAAGTCCTACCCAGGAATTTCTTCTGGCTTCTTGTCCCAGTCATCTGGAGCACATCTGGAAACCAGGGAAATCCCCCCCACTGCACCCTCTGGGGGGCCCCAAAGACCCCAATAGGGTTGCATTTCTACACTCCATTTTCCATGCAAATCTGCAGTTGTCCCAATTAGGTTTAGCCCTGAGGAACACTGCCATCTGCTGTGTGGAGGAATGACCTGGTGAGCCCATTCTCCCACTTTTTTAATTATGGCCTCATGGCAGAGTATGAAACCTTCTGTTCTCCCGGCCAGGAAGGACCCGGTCCTTCTACTTGGGCATCCACTTTATATATGTATATCAAAATATGGTTTCCTTTCACAAATTACTTCTTTTTGTGTAGACACTAGACCAGTCTAGGAAGATTTGTAAGCCTGTCTATATTTATAAATATATTTTAAAATGCAAGACATTTAACCACTTAACCTGTTCAGACCTAGTGTGGATAATCTATTATGAAATGCAAAATGTTTTAACTAAGTTTAACAATGTATACTCAATTATAGATTGTTTACCTGAGGAAAAGAGGAGAACAGGGCAAGTAGCTAATACCAAATAAATCAACATATGTGTTGAGAGAGCAGACATTATCAGGCTGATACAAAAAAAATAAAACCTGTTTGATAAAAAGGGGTCCTGTCTGTCGTTATTGAAATATGGTGACCATTAACATCTTTCAAGTAGGTTATGGTTATCCATTCAAAAAGTATGTAAAAATGACAGTAGTACTTTTGGTACAGGACTCAAAATTAATAATACTTAGTCAGTCTAAACTAAAGTCATACAAAACAGATAAGCCAATATAAAATAGCTAGAAAAAATATTAATTTAAAAAGGTAATCTAGTAAGAAAATAGGAAAGTCTTTGTGATTAAAGTCAGCAGTCAACATTTGCCCACTACTCATTTTTACTACTGTTAATGAATTTTGTTTTCGTTCAGGTACTCAAGTTTTCTGCCAAGATCTCTGAAGTGGAGGTTATGTTATTTAGCATTTCTAAATTATTCTTCATGTAAGTGTGAGTGTGGCTGTGTGTGTGAGCGACCTCACAGATGCAATGTGCAGGGCTGGTTCCTTCTTGAACCCGGTGTTGCTTTGATAGACTCTGGCCTCTGGATTCAGTGGGTTTCAGAATGTTTGCTTAAAATGATTCAATATTTGAAGACATTTACTCAAAGAATACATCAAGATAGAAAAAATAAGAAGGTCAAAGCTATCCTCAGAGCAAAAATGTCTTCCAGTAGCTGACCCTAATATTATTCAGGGCAAATCGAGTGTAAATTACAAAAGACAGAGAATGATAAAGTCAGCTGTCACCAAAGGGAATACTTCTTCTGGTAGCTGGTGCTTAAACTAAATAATCATGTAGGTGGACTTGTTTTGGTCCCTTTTAATTTAGTTTAGTTTTTTTTTTTTTCTGTTTGTGTCTCTAATAATAATATTTACCATGAGACCAAATATCATTCACTGTTCTTTAATTTTCATTATTATCCATATTATATGGGCACAGTTACATAAAAAGATATAAGGACACAATAGGTACTTTTTCAGTTTTGGTTTTGTTGCTATCCTCTTAATAGTGCAACTTCACAAATTGATCCATTAAAATGATCAGTTTTTCTTTATTATGTATGTTATGATTACTCTTCTGCAGGTGAAGACTGTGTCTATATGTTAACTGTCCTGTTGGTTCAGAGACTTCCCCTTATTTATTCACTCACCAGAGTACAACAATTTAATTTAGCATGTTTTCAATCAGCAGTTTTTTAGTTTTAAAATTGTGTCAGTTTTTTAGTATGTGATTGACAATTAAATGAAGGTGGGGTATTTTAAATATTACACCAGAATATGTGAATGGTATGTCTTCTGTAGATTGCCATTATTGACGTTGTTCATTTTGTATCATTGATTTGATAGTCACATTCATGTATACACATGCACATGCTGGATAGGTTTGATTACTCACAAATGTGCTTAAGGCCAATAATAAAACTGTATTTGCTGTCTGAATCACTGTAATAGATCCTCCAAAATTCCATCCTAACTTCAGGTTAGCCACAACGCTTACCTCAGAATCAGTATAGCAATGATGTGACATTTACTAACAAGCCATTGATGCAAAAGAAAAAAATATTTTAACATAGTAGGCTTGATGTACAGTGTATGACGTTAAAATTAAACCACTCACAATCACTTACACTTAAGTCTCAGTTTTATTGATTTTACATCTCTTCCCATTTATGTTTGTCTGCTTGGTGGGCAAAACTAAGCAAATAATCTTTTTAAAGCAAACTCTCCCTCCATATGTGCAAGAATCTTCCCTTGCCAAACAGAGAAAAGGCCACACGATCAATATATGCCTTTCTAACTATTAGGATTTCCACAAAACAGGGCTTACTGTTACGTTTTTATTTTCATGATTTATGTCTAAGGTCCAGCTCAAAGGGTCTGAAAGCTAAGATATTTCTAGTTAGTATTTTAAATTATCTTGACACTTTCATCATTATAAATGCTATCCAAAAAATATTCCCAGGTAGCTTCTATAACCATTGGGCTTTTTATTTTCTTTAAAACACTGTTGATGGCTATATTTAAGAACGTTCAAAATCAATGTTTTTGTTCCAGTTTGCTTTCCAAAGACTTTAACTTTATACTGAGGTATTGCATTTCTTCTAACACGAACAACTCTCTTGCCTGAAGTATCTCACCTTCTGATTTCAGTACTGCAAATGTCATTGAGATTTAATGATACATTTGCAGCATTGATTTATCATAGCTTCTCTGCTGGCATTACAAAGCAAGCATTTCAACTGACTGTTCTAACCTTTGACGGATTTGATGTGTATGCTACAGTAAATATAGATTCAAAATTATGACCTAGACTTTGATTGCAGCTTCTTTTCTTTGGCTGATTCATACTTCAGAAGAACTTCATGCAGTATCTCAGCAAGAATTTTATGCACAGGAGAGATCCACCCATTGGGTTCATTTTAAGGAAAGGTTATAGCTAAAACCATTTTTATCTCAAATCGTAAATATTTCTGTGAATAAAAAAAGGTTATAAACAAAAGCAAACACTACAGGATGATATATATTCATATTAACCTAAATGTTAAAGAAAACAAACAAAATAAAACACTGAATCAAGATTTAAATGTCCTCAACCTCCAACTTTCAGTTGCACTGGCAGGTAAGCTGTTGCTGATTAATATATTTTTAAGAAGTCTGTGGAGTTTGTAACATTAGCTTCACTTATTTATCAATGCCCCCACTTTAGTGATGTTTCTGCATTAAAGGCCAATTTGGCACAGCTCAAATGGGTGTTGTGAAAATAATTAATAAGCATCCCTCAGTCATTTAACATATTATTAGAATGTTCATAATAACCTGCAGCCTTATCTTCTTAAGCGATTTTCCCAATGTTCTATCATATACTCAATGTACTGTAGTTACTTATTTGGAAAAATATTGTTTCTTGAAGTATGTGAAGTAGTCATCTATATATACTGTATATAACTAACAAAATACCCGCGATTCACAGCGGAGAAGTAGTGAGTTAAAGAAGTAATGAAAAAGAAAAGGAAACATTTTAATAATAATGTAACATGATTGACATTGTCATTGTCATGAGTGTTGCTGTCATATATATATATATATATACTCAGCAAAAAAAGAAACGTCCTCTGACTTTCAACTGTTTTTACTTTCAGTAAACTTAATGTGTAAATATTTGTATGAACACTAAAAGAGTCAACACCATAAGACATAAACTAAAAATGTTTCACAATGTGTCCCTGAATGAAGGGAGGCTCAAAATCAAAAGTACCAGTCAGTATCTGGTGTGGCCACCAGATGCTTGAAGTACTGCAGTGCATCTCCTCCTCATGGACTGGACCAAATTTGTCAGTTCTTGCTGTGAGATGTTACCCCACTCTTCCACCAAGGCACCTGCAAGTTCCTGGATATTTCCAGGGGGAATGGCCCTAGCCCTCACCCTGCGATCCAACAGGTCCCAGACGTGCTCAATGGGATTGAGATCCGGGCTCTTCCACTGCGAGGATGATCAGCTGTCCTTTCTGTCTCCCTGTAGCGCTGTCTTAGGCGTCTCACAGTGCAGACATGGCAATTTATTGCCCTAGCCACATCAGCAGTCCTCATGCCTACCTGCAGCATGCCTAATGCACGTTCACGCAGATGAGCAGGGACCCTGGGCATCTTTCTTTAGGTGTTTTCACAGTCGGTAGACAAGTCTCTTTAGTGTCCTGCGTTTTTAGAACTGTGACCTTAAATGCCTACTTTCTGTAAGCTGTTAAGGTCTTAACGACCATTCCACAGGTGCATGTTAATTAATTGATTATGGTTAATTGAACATGCATGGAAACCATTGTTTAAACCCTTTACAATGAAGACCTGTAAAGTTATTTGGATTTTTAAAACATTATTGTTGAAATACACAGTCCTGAAAAAGGGACGTTTCTTTTTTTGCTGAGTATATATTATATATATACATATATATACACACACACATAAACATATATATACATATACACACATATATACAGTATATATCCATATACATCCACATATATATATACATATATATATATACTTTTGAAATGAAATTTTCCTCCAATCAGTCATAGCAATGCACTTTCTTCCGACTGTTATTTTGTAGCTCTGATGTGTGCATCAATGTAATCGGTGTACCAGGAAATCATGCATTGACAGAAGTTCCCCTTTGCTTGGAATGCAAAGTGTGATTAAATGCGTTATTTTTTAACGTGTTATGGAGCACATGCATCGAAGCTTCTCAGCTGTGCTTGTGCTAAGAAAAGGAAACATTTTAAAAATAATGTAACACGATTGTCAATGTAACCTTTTGTAAGTAGTGCCTGGAGGATTCAGAGTGTGGAGAAACTCTAGAGACAGCGTCTGTATTAACTTGTGGATTTTTCTGTGAATATTTGGTGGCAGCCTGAGAAAGTTGGTTCCGCAAGACTGCATTAGCTGCAGAGCTCAGCTCAGAGCGAAATTGAGGTGAATGGGAGGGGAGATGATGACGTGACTCCCCCACCCGCCTTAACTGTCAATCCCCCCCACAAAGGCAGTCTCTCAGAATTTGCATAAGCACAGCCCTTCACCATCAATGTGAACTTAGTTACAAAGTGATCAAAACTCTCGTTTATATCCTGCGTCCTCTCATTAAACTTGTATCCCGCATTAGCCGTGGGCATGACAAACGCCAGCGGCAGCCTGTCTATGATCTTAATTTAAACTTTAGGTTTACATCGTGCTTTGTTTTCGAAGTAGCTGCACTCATGAATATGCATGTAAGTGTTTGACCGATGTTGACTTACTAATTTTGGTCCTGAAGCCAGTCATTTCATCAGGTTTGGGCTGCCGACATCTTTTGTTGGTACTCGAACCGCTAGTGCTAGTGCTAACAGCATACACAGTTTATGTGTTCGCTGTAACATGTTTTGCATTTAGATGGTACCGTAAGGTTGAAGTGCTTGGGTGGTATGGATACTCCTTTTTGCACAGTTTGCACAAAACCATGCTTTTATCAAGGCTTCCGTAGGGTAGTCTTTTGAAATGAAATTTTCCTCAAATCAGTCCTAGCAACGCGCTTTCTTCCGACTCTAACATTTTTGTATCTCTGATGTGTTCATCAATGTAATCGGTGTACCAGGAAATCATGCGTTGACAGAAGTTCCCCTTTGATTGGAATGCAAAGTGTGATTAAATGCGTTATTTTTTAACGCGTTATGGAGCACATGCATCGAAGCTTCTCAGCTGTGCTTGTGCTAAGAAAAGGAAACATTTTAAAAATAACGTAACACGATTGTCAATGTAACCTTTTGTAAGTAGTGCCTGGAGGATTCAGAGTGTGGAGAAACTGTCAATCCCCCCCACAAACACAGTCTCTCGGAATTTGCATAAGCACAGCCCTTCACCTGCAATTTTAACTTAGTTACAAAGTGATCAAAACTCGCTTATATCCGCGCCCTCTCATTAAACTTGTATCCCGCATTAGCCGTGGGCATGACAAACGCCAGTGGCAGCCTGTCTATGAACTTAATTTAAACTTTAGGTTTACACCGTGCTTTGTTTCCAAAGAAGCTGAACTCATGAATATGGTTGTATATGTCACTCGCTTGCTTCTTATTGTTTCGCTGCCTTCTCAATTATATAATTTATGTTTTCTTCAGCACTTTTTGGAGCTCTTATTTGTTTTCTATGTACTGCGTTGACAGTCAGTTCACGTGATTACGTGGGAGGCGTGATGATGTCACACGAAACTCCGCCCCCCACGGCCATCGAGCTCAACTCCATTACAGTATATGGGGAAAAATAGTTTCCAGTTATGACCATTACGCATTGAATTTTGAAATGAAATATATATATATGATATATATATATATGAAATACCTGCCCAACTTTTGTAAGTAAGCTGTAAGGAATGAGCCTGCCAAATTTCAGCCTTCTACCTACACGGGAAGTTGGAGAATTAGTGATGAGTGAGTCAGTCAGTGAGTGAGGGCTTTGCCTTTTATTAGTATAGATTTACTAAAGCAGCCGGTGGCAGGCAAGACACAAGACAGAGCCCCACCCACCAACTCATGGGCAGGCAAGACGCAAGACAGAGCCCCGCCCACACTAAGGCAGCCAACCATGGGCAGGCAAGACTCAAGACAGAGCCCCACCCACCAAATCACTGAGCCACGGCCACCAACAATTCACTACGCAAAACACGACAGAGCCCCGCCCACCAAATCTAACCCTTCTCCTGCCACACTCGCAAACTGTTTTACACACTGCATACAACGATTCTCAAACGCGATTACCCTCCTCCTGCCACACTCTCAAACGGCAGCCGACCATGGGCAGGCAAGACGCAAAACAGAGCCCCGCCCACCAACTCACCGAGCCCCACCCACCAACAATTCACTACGCACGACACGACAGAGCCCCGCCCGCCAAATCTTACCCTCCTCCTGCCACACTCGCAAACTGTTTTACATGCTGCATACAGCGATTCCCGCCAGACTGTTACCAGCATTCACCGCAATGTACTGGAGTGTTAAACTATCGCAGCTGATACCTCACAAACTGTTCTTGTTCCCCGGATGTCGGATACGCACGCACGCAAGACAGAGCCATGCTCACAACTCCTCACCTGTGTCGCTTTCATCTGTGTACAGTCCACATGCACCTTTGTGCCACGTTGACTATTCGTTTTCCAAACACATCATGTCACAAACTGTCCTTATTCCCGGGATGTCGGATATGCACGCACGCAAGACAGAGTCATGCCCATAACTCCTCACCTGTGTCACTTTCATCTGTGTACAGTCCACATGCACCTGTGTGCCACATTCAATGTTCATTTTCCAAACACATCCTGAGTCGCTTTGGTCTGTGCTACAGTCTACATGCACCTCTGAGCCACATTGACTGTTCATTTTCAAAACCACTGATTCAGATGTATTTCATGGAAACAACACTTCTTTCAATGTAATACAAATTCCTGCATCATTTAACTGTTTGTTTCTATCAGTCGGATATTTTTGGAAAAATGTCATCGACGAAACTGTTGCTCTCGAACTTCGCAACATTGCTGTAACCTTTGTTTGCCAACATTGGGATAATTTCGGCGACATGCTGTCCGTTGCTCTTAGTCAAGGCAGCATAGTCATACAGTCTGCTCAACAATACGCTGACTACATGTATACTTCCGGAGTTTATGGTGGTGAGCCAGAAATTGCAGCGATGTGCCAAATACTTACAGCTACTATCACCATTCACTTCAGAGAACATCCTCATGCCTCTCCTCGACTGTACAATCAGGGCCAACATCTCTCCATATCCCTGCTCTTTAGCCATCGTTTGGATCATGGGCATTACGAAGTTCTCTTGCCTCTCACAAACACACCTGCTGACCTTCTGGTGCCATGTATTGACAATGTCGGTATGTGCACACAAAATACACACCCAGGTGATCTCCACACTGATGTGACTTTACCTTCCCACTATCCTCTTACTGAAAAACATTTACAAACGCTTTTCGCACCGGAATTGCAATGCAATGTTTGCTCCAAAACCTTCACATGCCAGAAATATCTCAACGCTCATTTAAAAACACACTTCACTAAACAAACGCATTCCACACTGGACTTTCAATGCACCATTTGTTCTAAAACCTTCCGATTGCAGAAATATCTCAACACACATTTAAAAACACACTTCACTAAACAAACGCATTCCACACTAGACTTTCAATGCACCATTTGTTCTAAAACCTTCCGATTGCAGAAATATCTCAACACACATTTAACAACACACCCCACTGAACGAATAATGCAATGTGAACATTGCCAGGAATGCTTCAAAACAACTCGCACTCTCAAGAAGCACTTATAAACTCATTCCACTCACACCTTCAATTGCACAATTTGTAACGAGGACTTCACGGCTAAGATGGATCTCCTCAACCATTTGCAAATCCATTCAACACAAACATTTGTGTGCAGAATTTGCAACAAACAGTTTCACGCACAAAGATATGTTACTAACCATTTCAAAACATTATTCCCTGACGAAACCCTTTTAGTATCAACACTGCCCTAAATCATTCGAAACTTCATTTCTTATCAACAAACATACGAGAACACATTCCCATGACACATTCTTTGAATGTGTACATTGCAAAAGCTGTTTCAAAAACTCACATCATCTCGCAAACCACATGCACAGTCATTGCATTCAATTATCCGCTGTTTTTCAAGAAGATACCGCCATTTCCATCCAAGAACATAACATTGGCCTACCTAACGCACTATGTACTTCTTGCAATGCTTTTTATTGGCCAGCAGAAGTCAAAAAATCCGGACATTACACTGTTGTCATACTGGCAAGGTGTCTTTGACACCGCTATCCCAACCTCCTCTTTTTTTACAAAACCTCTTGACTGGCAAGAAGCCGCTGTCACGGAATTACTGTGATCATATCAGGGCATACAACTCTGCTTTAGCTTTCACTTCAATGGGCGCAAACATCGCTCAACCATCTGGCCACGGACTGTATGCTTTCAGAATCCACGGTCAAATTTATCACCAGGTCTCTCTTTATATACCAATCCTAACACATCACCACAATACAGTCAGCTATATCTTCACTCTGCAGAGTTCCATCTTTTCATTCACTCACAGCTATATCCTCAAACCCACCCCATTTGGACAACTGTGTCTTTCAAGAAGTGTTCAGTCATCAATAAATAATTAAGTAGCGTATGCTATGCCGTGGGTTGGCTAGTAGTAATTAAAAAAAGAAAGGAGATCAATATCAGAAATGCTTTGTTCACAAGACATTATGCTGCAGCTTGATTTTCACCCACCACTAAGGTGGGCCACACTAAATTAGAAAAAGCCACCAAGGAAGAACATGTATGCTACTTTATGATGAAGAAATAAGAAGTATGATACTCCTGGTCCAAAGCACAAAAGAATCCTGGTGTAGAAAATCTTTTTCAATTGTCTGTTGGCCTCGTATTGACCAGCAAACAGCTGGCCTCACAGCACAGTGCAGTTCGAGTAATGCAATATGTGTTTTCTGCATGTTCTGTCTGTGTTATTGTGGTTTATTAACACTGAGTGTCACCTCCATCTCCCTGTGGATTCTGAAGATTACAGGCAGTGCTTTGTGCCGTTCAGTTAAACAGCAAACTGGTGACTGAGCTACTTAAAGGATAATTTCAATATTAATCAGGTTGTAGTTTTTTCTATACAAAATAGTATTTTCTGCACAAAATTGTGTTCTAAGGTTAAGCATTTATATACCTATTAGAAAGTGCATATCCAGTTCTCAGTAGTGTAGCAGTGGGGGAGCACAGCCTACCAACCCAATCGATTTTAAATATGCCTTTGTTCTGCAGTTGATGGTCAAGTTCGACAAACTGTCTTATCTAGGTTTTGCTCACCTAGTTTTGTATATGCCCACCCACCAACAAATTTCTGGCTATGCTACTGCCAGTTCTGGCATTTTATAATATAACATATGGGGCACAGGGCACTCAAAAAACAAAAGCTATTGAGTGTTAACCTGTTTCTTGAGATTACACACGCTTTGTAAAATAGCCTACACACATCTTTTTTGAACAAAAAAATGACAATATTATGAGAATCATCAATTAAAAAAACCAGTAGTGTGCACACATCGACACTTATCTTCTTTTGCAATAGCCTTTCAACCTTAGGGGTGTAGCTTCCTCTCGAAAAATAAAATCACAGCAAACTGTTTATGCCATGCATTTGGTATTGTGTTGATTGACTTCTGTATTTATGTGAGAACACCTCCCAGAAAGGCAATTTGTATCACACAAGTAGCTAGTAAAGGTATGTTAAAAGAAATAGTACCAGGAAAATAAGATAAAATGACCATTTTCAAGTTCCTCGTGTTGTCACAAACATGCAATGGAAACATGGAAGACAAATTTTCTTTTATTTAAATTCTTGCCACTTCAAAGAGAACATATTTCAATAAGTTTTTAGGTTTTTATTTTCAAGGAGTGCACAGTGCCCCATAAGTTACATTACAAAATGCTAGGGCAGACAATGTATTTAACAAAATTATAAAAAACGCGTAACTTAGAGCACAATTTTGCGTGGCAAATGTATATACTGTACTGATTTGCCACAACATTAAAACCACCGACAGGTGACTTTCATAACATTTATTATCTCATTACAATGGCACCTGTCAAGGGATGGGATATGTTAAACAGCAAGTGAAGAGTCAGTTCCTGAAGGTGAGGTGTGAAAAATGGGGTGGTGTAAAGATTTGACCAACTTTGACATGAGGTAAACTAAGAGGAAATTCTGCTTAAATGCTCACATTTAAAAAAAAAAAACAGGCAGAATGTCCTGCATTCCTCTTACTTTTCAAGATTAACAATCTTCAACAATCTTGAACAATAAATCAACAAACGTTGCATCTAAGAGAGTATATATTTAAAGGTTGCCTTTGTTTGAACATTTATCAAAAGAAAACAACTGACACATGCTTATTGCTATATCAGTAGCAGGTTAAGAAGTTCAGAAGCATGCCCAGTATCACATTTTGAAAAAGTCAATAGTACCTTCTTGCACACACAAAACGTTTGTTCCATCTGTTATTGCGTTGTACCTAAACAAGTGAATTTCATTGGGCATTAAATAAAATTACTAATGGTGAATAATTTAATGTTTACTGTTTTATAGCTGTACATATATGTATACTTATTAAATCCAGACCAGTGTGAGGCGTACATATAGCACTAATAATATAAGACTATTTTTTAAACCAGATTGAATAACATTTGATCCAAAGCACAGAGGTAGTTAAAAATATGGCCTTTATAATGCAGAAGATTAACAAATACCAGCAATATAACATTAGCTGGAAGCATTCTGAGCAGTGCATAACACTTGTGTTAGTGGGTCACAATATCCATAAATGGTTGTAATTAACTATTAACATTCAGTAAGCAATTGCAGTTCAAGGTTGAAGAATACAGGTTAGAAGCGAACAGCAGAATGCTGATTAGAACTTCTACCTCTCAGCTCCGGGGTCCAGAGTTTGATGCCAGGACAGGTTATTATTTCTCCAGCATCTGCCTTAGCTTTGTCTGACAAATAACTTATTGACAACTCACCCAGCATGAGTTTGTTCCTTGCATCCACTACTGTTGTAATTTTCTGGTTTACAATACAATGCAATTTATTTTTGTATAGCCCAAAATCACACAAGGATGGGCTTTAACAGGCCCTGCCTCTTGACAGCACCCCCAGCCTTGACTCTCTAAGAAGACAAGAAAAAACTCCCAAAAAAACCCAGTAGGGAAAAAAATGGAAATGGTTTCTATGGGTTTAGTAAGAGGACTCAGAAAATGGGTAGAAGGGCAAATATAACTTCAGAAACTCAGTCAACTGAGTCAACTGCTCCTTTTAGAATATTTGTGATTTGGATCTAAGTTGGTTTGATGTACTAGTACATCAAGCAGAAAATTAATGGCTAATAAGGCAGTAAATTATGAGGTGCTGAAGCTGAAAGTAACTTTTTTACATATGTTAAGATGAAAACCTTTCAGGATTTTTTCTAACTATGTTGTGCTGCCGGATTAACAAAGTACAGAGACATTGCTTCTTGCCATGCTAATACTTCAAGTCAAAAACACGCTTGTGCATACTACAGCATCTCATCTTTTCCTGTACTTTAAACAACAAGCTATGAGTACAGATATACAGTATTATAGCATTTGGATATACAGTATGTTAAAAAATAAAATTGCTAATAGAAATTATTGTATTAGTTATTAATTCACTAGGGTTCAGTTATTAAAAAAATCTTATATGACAGTTTTCTAAATTCTATATTAAAATGAATTAACTGTAAATTCAGCAATTTAAGGAAACCAAACTATGGGCTATTGAGCAGTGTGGGCTTAAACATTGATTTCTTGTCTAGCTATTCTTCTTTGTTAAAAGTGATAGCCTCGTATGGCATCTGGCTATTTGCACCATTAAGTTACCAAGGTGCTACTTTAATTGTTAAGGCTTTGATTAAATAAAGCAAAGGATATCAGAAAATACAAAGAGATCTTGGTGTTGGCGTACATCATTAGATGAACCTTAATTTAACAAGGGGGTGCTCCCTGCTGAACCACTATTAATCGCATTAGAAAAATAGAAAAACAAAGACAGCAGTAATTTTATCTAAGTTCAAGTTCTGTACTAAGCAGTGTCAATCCATGCCTGTGGTACTGGCCTACAATTATGTTTATTGGTTCTGGGAAAGAGATTCAGTTTAATTATCATTATTTTTTTTACTTTAACTTCTTACAATATTGCCTTTGATGTGATCAGCATAAATATTTTCAGTAAGTACATGCCATCTGTCATCCATTATTTATTTATTTTTTGGGAAATACATTTAATCAATAGGTAGTACAGATGCCTTAGGGTATTTTTTCTAAATCTTATAAACCTATGAATAACAACTCAGATCATCTCCCCAGTGTTTCCACACTAATCTTAGGGAAATGTTGACTCCTTGGCTCCTAACGTTGTCACATCATGCTAATACTCTGTCTTGTGTACCAATTCATTTGTATTCATTTGTTTTTTATCATGTTCGCTCAGGCCGCTGCTAATCCGATACTCAGACATTTACTGGATTATGTGGAAACATTCCATGCACAACCAAAGAAGGCTTCTTGTATCCAATGGATAAATCTAAATGTGCAATTGTTTCTTTCTCACTTTACTTAAATTCTTCTGTCATTCAGAAACATTGTGTATAGAACCAGCACAGCATCCATCCATTCATTTTCTAACCCGCTGAATCCGAATACAGGGTCACGGGGGTCTGCTGGAGCCAATCCCAGCCAACACAGGGCACAAGGCAGGAACCAATCCTGGGCAGGGTGCCAACCCACCGCAGGACACACACAAACACATCCATACACCAAGCACACACACGGGACAATTTAGAATCGCCAATCCACTTAACCTGCATGTCTGGATTGTGGGAGGAAACCGGAGCGCCCGGAGGAAACCCACGCAGACACGGGGAGAACATGCAAACTCCACGCAGGGAGGACCTGGGAAGCGAACCCGGGTCTCCTAACTGCGAGGCAGCAGCGCTACCACTGCGCCACCGTGCCGCCCCGCACAGCATTCTAAGTAGAAATAAATATTAACACTTTATATAAAGCATCATTGTGAAGACTTATTATGCTTATTAATATTCTTGACATAACATTCTCACACTCGCTTTACCTACATACGTAAATGTCTAATCCAAGCAAGTTGGAGAATGTTACATTATAAATATTCATCTGCTATATTAGCCTATTTTTCAATAACTCCAGGGTACATACAACTGTGCTACTTGCCTGAAAGTCACATGTGGTATGTGACAAAAATAAAAAAGAGAAAGGTATCATACGATAAAATAACAAATTCCTTAAATTGGGTTCAGGGTCAAGATGTGCCATAGACTATGCCAGGAGTATTTGTGGCAAGACAGAAACCAACCTGCTAAAGGGCCCACTCACATGCACACCCATAATCAATTATACAATTCTAATATAGAATCTCAAATTGTCCAGTAGCAGCCTTTGAAATGCAGAGGTGAGTTGGCTGGAGAGGCCATTCCCTGCATCTCCACTCGCATAGTAGTGAAACAGGACAAACTTTAAAAATCAATAAACAAAAAGGTATTGCCAGCTAAGCAGAGGCAAGTTACGCTCCAAAACACAGAAGCAGACTGACTCCCCACTCCTGACGTCAAGCTTCACCCTCCCCTCGGCCCCCAGACTCTGTCTTGGATTAGCGCGAATAAAGTGAGCTATGCTTCTTAGAGCGATGCGAGAATATTCAAGAAAATTATAGAAAATTATTTTCAATATCATAGAGTTTTTTTTTTTTAATATGGTGCGTTTATTCCTTTAACATGACATTTTAAAATTCAGGGAACAGCTGTACAAGTAATATGTTTTGAGTGAATGAGACAGACAGTTCTTAACAAACATCAAATACATAAGGCAGGGATTAGTAGGAGATTAAAAGGATCAAAAAACAAATGATAAACTTTTCACCAAATCTAATTATCTCTTTTTTTCTCAGAGCAGAAAGCTTGATAACTTATTATTGTAATACGAGTTGCAAGATTTTGCAAACTAAAAAAGGCACTATATGGTGGTGAATTAAGGCTATGAGTGATTAACTAAGGCAAAGAGGCAATGCCATTTAACTGAACTGCTAACCTCCATACTTCCAGATCAGTCCCAGCCACTCATTCGCTAGGTGACCCTGAACAATTCAATTATCCCGTAAGTATTCTGAAATTAGAAATATGGTAATGATTATATATTATTTAAATATATTTTATCTTGCAAGCCATCTGTATATACATGTTGCATATGAGCTCCATTTATTCTGCCAAGTATTTGGTCGCCTACACATACTCAGGAGTTGTTTAATGAGGCTCAAAGTGAAGTATGCCTAGTACTTCAGCCAGGCAAAAATGCCAACTTTTCAGCAACAAGCCAATATCAGAGTTTCTAAAGTTCTCATTAAATAAAACAGTACAGATGTTATAGCAGGCCAGTCCACAAAGAAATAGGGAGGCCATGCAAACGCCACAGAACCAAGCTGGGATTCAAACCCAGGGCTACAGAGCTGTGAGGCAGCAGTATTGACAAGTTTTTTTTCCACTCCAAACTGTAGTGGATGGATAAGACTAGAAGAGGTGAGCAATGAAGAGACAACAACAGATGGATTTGTTAATAAAAGGCATGCAACCAGGATAGTGTAGGCGCAGAGCTTACTGAGGGCAGTATGCTGTCCATGATACCTATTGCATCGAATCCTCTGGGAGAAAGCTGGGAAACCATGAGGAAGGACTTAATTTCATTACATTTTAATTTATAAAGCATTTTAAAACAAAATGAGTTGAAGTACATTTTAAGATGAGATTTAAAAACAGGCAGTCAGGGGCCATCCTAACATTCAGGGGTAAATCATTCGACAGTTTCGGAGGCAGGAAAGAGAAAACCCGGTCTCCTTTCTGTTTTAGCCTAGCCTTCTAAGCAGTCAACAAAAAAAGATTAGAGACCTGAGAGACCTTGCTAACGTGCATGGAATAATCAGATCCTTAAGGTAGGTGGGGGACAATCCTTTTATAGCTTTGAAAGTAAAGATGAGAACTTCAAAATTTATCCTAAACTGTATTGGAAGCCAATGGAGAGATGCAGGTATTGGGGTGATATGGTCATGCTTCTTAGTTCCTGCTAAGAGATGTACTGCAGCGTTCTGTACCAGCTGAAAGTGTGAGAGGGAAGCCTGACTGACCCCAGAGCATGGGACATTACAGTAATCAAGCCGCAATGAGATGAGAGCATGTATAACGTTCTCAAAATCATCAAATGATAAAATGGGCTTGACTTTAGATAAAAGTCTTAAGTTGGAAAATACTAACGAATTACATGAGCTAATTTGATTGTCCATTTTAAAATCGTCATCCATTATCACACAAATTCTTTGCATAAGACTTAACAAGGAACCTATGTTAAAATTGGGGGAATCAGTGGTTTCACTAGGTCGAAAAATGAGAACGGTCTTCCTCTCATTAAACTTAAAATTTAAGGCCATCCAGGCTTTAATGTCCTCCAAGCAGTCCAACAATGTTTTTGAAAGGTTGTTATCTTTGCATTTTAAAGGCAAGTAGATTTGGGTGTTGTCTGTATAAAAATGAAAAGAAATAGGGGAAGAGTATATATAGAAAAAAGAAGAGGCCTTAGGATAGATCCATGGGGTATTCCACAGTGGAGAGATGCTGAGGAGGAGGTACAGTCATTGATGTTGACAGAAAAATTTCTGTCAGACTGGTGTGATTTGAAATAATCCAATGTGGTACCTTTAATGCCCACACAATTCTCCAGGAAGGAAATAAATATGTTATGTTTTACTATATCAAATGCTGCTGTAAGATCTAAAACAATAAGGATGGCATAATCACTAGAATCAGTAACTAAAAGGAGATCATTAAAAACATTTAAGAGAGCAGACTCATTGGTATGAAGGCTTTAAAACCTGGCTGAAATGGTTCCAGAATACTATGCCTGTCGATGAAAGATTGCAGTTATATTAGAACAACTTTTTCCAGAAGTTTGGACAGAAATAAGAGCTTGGAAACTCATCTAAAAGTTGAAAGAACTGAGATATCCAAATTACATTTTTGTAATAAGAGGCTGTAATAAAGCATGTTTAAATTGATTGGGAATAATACCTGGGGCCAGGCTATTGTTCATAATTGCTTGGATGCTTGGTTCAATAATCTCAAAAGTTTCTATAAAGAGACAAAGTGGAACAGCATCTGTGGGGCCTGCTGGAAGTTTCATACGGTCAATGATATCCTGAAGAAGAGAAAGAGACAGTCTCAAACCTGCTAAAAGAGGCTGAGCAGGAAACCAAGATTGATGGAGACTGACTTAAGGACATTTATGTTAGGTAGAATTTCCAGTGGGAACTGGACGGTCATTTGGCCGTGGAACCTCTTCAGGTTTTGTTATTTTTTCAGGTTATCTGGAGGCTTTTTTGTGTGTATGGTTCTGTATGTGTGTGTTTTCTGTCCTCCCAACCGTCTAATTTTATAATCAGACTCATCTTTAGAGATTTACAAATACTTTATTATATATGTTACTAGGGGGCTTTGCCCCCTGCTCGCTTCGCTCTCCATAAAACCCTGCCAGGCGCTACATGCCGTTGTGAAGAGGTTGTCTAAACGCACCCCAAGGAGATGCGGCCACTCCTCCGAAACCTCTCTTAAACGGTGATACAATGGGAATCAAATAACAGTTGTTTTTTTACCTCCTCATTGCTGGAGTAGCTGCTGGCTTGCTGCTGCTCCTGTGCCGAGTGATCTGCATTTCATGTGGTGCTTCAAACGTTTTAAAGTCACTGCCTTGTCTCTCTTCTCCACAGACATCCTCAAACACTATTCGATTTCTTTTTGCTGTTCCGTTAGTTCAATGAGTGATATGTTCAGTTTATTTTTGCTAATGTGATCTTTACTCTCAATTTTCTGAGACTTTCAAATTTTCCTACTTCCATTATCTCTGCTCTGCATGTGTATCACGGGACTTGCTTCCAAAGGTTGTAAGTATGACTTGCCCGTCTCGCGGGATGTGAAAGTGTCTCTCTGTCTCTCTTCAAAAGATCATGTCTTGTCACAGGAAAAAAGTCTCGTCCCAAGTTTTTTTTTATAATGAAGAGATGTAAGCTTGTATTGATTTACTTGTTATTGCATATTCTTTCTTGTTTCTTTGTTTCTCTTTTCTTTTTACTATTTCTCTGACATCTGGTAAGGCACTTTGAACTACATCCTGTGTATCAAAATGTGCTATAAAATAAATTTTGCTGTCGTTGTCGATATGCCCTGCAGATGTACGGGGTGCCCAGGCAAGTCAGTTAGCTGAGGTGCTGGGACAAAAGAGAGGGAGAGACAAAGGACATCATGGCCAAGGTTCAATCTTACAATGTATACTTAGAATTCCAGAGTGCAGGTAGTCCAAATAACATAAGGAATGATTATATTTCTTTACGGAATACCTAAAAGCCCCAAATTTCCGCACACATGCGTACGGTCCTGTGCACTGTTCTATAGGACACACAGGGAAAGAATACCAAGTATACCTGACTCTTCAAGAGTATATGTGAAACCAGGAGCACTAGAAGGAGAGAAAAATGTAGCATTTTATGAGAATGTTGCTGATGGGAGTGTAGCAAAAGCTTGCCTGATAGAAAGGTACTGTAGTCAGACAGAAACAATATTAATGTAAAGGAGGTTTTCTGGGGGTGTCATTTGGTAATTGGAAAACAGTATTTTTGAAGGGTGGGCATAAGGTCAATCAACCCCAATCTTATGAACATGATCCAAAACGTGACTCAGAGTGCCATACAGGGTTATCATTTTTCACTTTCTGCTTTGTGCATATCCAGTAAAAAGTGTTTCTTTGTAATTGTTATTCCAAGCCAATATGGCACCCCCACTCTTCTCATTGCAACCCATAAGAAAATCAAGAAGCATTATTCCTGCAGTAGATAGATAGATAGCACTTTATTTGACCCCACAAGGAAATCTGACTTTTTACAAAACCTCAATCAATAACAAACAACAACCCCTCCTTCTCAAATGCACACCACAATTACTAAAAGGAAAGTACAAAAAAGAAGAAATTCTGACTTAGCTAAAGTCAAAAACGGCAGTTACAGTCTGAGTGAGGCACTATGAGGGTGTACTGCTGTTGGTTTAAAGGACTGATAATCATAACAAATGCACCACATTCAATGTAAATATTTGAGATCAATATAATTGTTTTTATCTGTGGCACGGTGAACAACTTAAGAACAACACATTCACTGAAGCATTGTGTGACAGTCCATGGGATTTTTTGGCACTTTTGTTATTTTTTATTAATTTTTTTTTGCTTTTCTTATTTAGCCCCCTAGCTTCAGAAGGATGCATAGAGTTGAATGAATTCACATCTTTCTTTTAGAGAGTTAGCAGCACTGTTTCTTAACCGAGTCATAGTTTTCAAACTTCTGATTATGTTTTGTGCCCAGGAGATACATAGTTTAAATATTTTATTTATGTATTATGTGGCTTCAGAAGGCTGTCAAACATCTATTAGAAAATCATTTCAGCTGCCATCTTTAGTGAATTCAATCCAGGTACAATTATTCAAGCAATTGTGAAAATATTGAACATGGAGCATCTTTTTATTACAATGTACATTCCAGAATTTGAAAATACAAATTGCCAGTTTAAGCTCAACTTTATTTTTGTGGACTTACATTATACTTCTCTAAATACACAATGAAATATGATTTGTGAAATGATACTAAATTCTAGTAAGTGCCTTAGAAATTCTGAACTGTCTTCCTGCTCAGGCTTCAAAGATATTCAGCAAGTCGTAATAAATGGTAAGACAAACTGATTCACTCCTCTCTGCGCAAATGTCGTTTTCCTTGATGTACTAGAATAAATCAGCATACCCATTTTGGACTGGTGAAAAGAACTGCAGTCTGCCAACAGCACCCTATTATTATGCCAGCATCTGAGAAGAATAATCAACAAATTCTATTATAGTATCACACAAAAAATGTGTCTGTTTAGTACAATATATATCTGTTGTCACAAGCTGCCCCATTAAGATAAGTACCAGTCTTTAGTATATATAATAGATAACAAGCAAATGACCAAAAATGTTCAGGACAATTACAAAGACCCTTCCTAACTAATGCACTAATCCATACCAAGACTTGGAATGGCTAAGGCATTTCCTTAGCCAATAAAATAAATATATGATACGTAAAAAAGGAAAATGTGTTAAGTCAACTACATGCACACAGTTCACCTTGCTTGACTTTTTACAGCTGTCTATATTTAACATCCAAACTATTCTCATTTTTTTCATATACTCCAATAACTCGAGTGGCACTTTTGCCTCTTAATAGCGTTATCCTCTAGGTAGAATAGGTATATTTTAGGAGACCAGCAGAGATCAAGGGTCAGAAAAACAAAGCTCTTCCCCTGCAGGAATTCACTTATCACAATGCTTAAAGACTGTCAGTACAGAATGTCTTAGATTACTGCACTAAAACATCTATTTCTAAACTGTAGGCCACCATTAGTGTGTTAATTCAGGGTTTGTTTGTTGTTAAAAGGCTTAACCTGTATTATTTAAGTATTTGTAAATTTCATCAATCATTAAAATGGTTAATGACTTTTTATCATTATTGGACTCATTTGATTTTATCCAGTATATTAATGCTCCAACTCATTTTCTTGTTCACATCCTTAAACTTGTTATTACACAGAGTATTTCATTTAATAATATTGATATATGTGATGTTCCTTTTGCTGATCATTTTTTCTCTAAAAATGGATTTGAATGTTACTGTTGATTTTGCTACTACAAGCTGTGCTCCACACTATTTGGACTTTTTACATTCTTCTGCTATATACATTTTTAAAACCATGTTTTCCAGTTTGGATCTAGAAGGCCAGTGAGATATAATTGATGATTCTGTCTTAGCTTTAAATTCATCATGTAAAATGGATTTAGACTCATTTGTTTCTCTCAAAACATACTGCAAAAATGGTAGAACAGCTCAATGGCTTAATGACACCAGCTCCGTGTGCCAGTAGGATTGCTGAACAGTGGTGCAAGAAAAACAGGCTGATTGTATCTAAGCAGATTTTTTTGAATTTCTCTGTTTAACTTCCTGGAAATTAAGAAATATAAACATGATTATTTCTCTGATTTGGTATGCTCTCATTTCCAAGAAACCCAGGGTCTTATTTAATGCAATTAACATGGCTATTTACCCCCAATTAGAGATGGGATTAAATATTACTGTTCATTCATGTGAGCAGTTTCTTTGTCTGCAAAATCGATACCTTCTGTTGTTAATCATGGCATTGTTTTGGACTGCTTTGATTTTGTTTCACTTTCACAGCTAAAAAAGTACCATTGACAGACCTACTTTTTACCCTCTTGATATTGTGCCACCATGCCTCTTACCGGAAGCTTTTGATATCTTCAGTCCAGTATTGTTGGATATTATAAATGGTTCTATTAGTGATGGGGTCTAAAAAGGCTGAAACAGATCCTAGAATGTTAGCCAATTTTCACCTGGTTTCTCAATTGCCATTTTTGGATTACTTAATCAATTAGTTGATCATCTTAACTCATAATTTATTTCAGATCTACCAATCTGGCTTTCTGCATTTTCATAGTGTTGAGACAGCCCTCCTGAAAGTATTCAATGACATCTCTCCCATTACTGATTTTGGTGGGGGTGCAGTCCTTGTCCTCCTAGACCTTTCTACAACGTTTGACACTGACTATGAGATCTTGCTCTTGTGGCTTGTTCATCTGGTTGGGCTTAAAGGGGCTGCTCTTAACTGGTTCAGATCATATATTACTGGTACACACTTTTCAGTCTACTGCTCCTGTTACATGTGGCATTCCTCAGGGATCCACTTTGGGTCCTATTTTGTTTTCTATATATCTGCATCCTATACGGGCTATTTTTAGAAAGTTAAAAATTTAATTTCACTGTTGTACTAAAGATATGCATGTTTATATTCCTCTGAGAAATTCTGCAATGAATCGGCTGCACAATTGTCTTGTTGAACTAAGATCCTGGATGGCTGACAATTTTCTTGATCTAAATCGAAATAAAATGGAAGTGCTGACAGCTGGTCCTGCAGTCAAAGCTCAAATTGGTTTGGAACTTCTTGGCTCTTTCGTGGACTTTTGCAAACCTCAACTTGAATCTTGGAGTCATTTCTGATAACGACCTCTTTTCTGAGAACCAAATTAATTCTGTTTCTTTTTCCAGCTTTGTTTTTTAGCCAAGGTTAAGCCTTTTTATCTCCTAGCGATTTTGAGAAAGCTATTCACTATTTTACCTTTTTCCCACTTGATTACTATAACTCATTGCATTCAAGGATAAGTAAATCCCTGATATGCAGGTTGCAGTTGATTCAAAACATTGCTGCTGGTTTTTTGATTGGGGCAAAATAATTTGCCTCTGAATCTCCAATTTTAGCCTCTTTACACTGGCTGCAAGTTAGCTTTAGAAATTATTTAAAATTTTTGGTGCTTTTTTAAAAATCAGTACATGTGTATGCTTCCACTTATTTATCTGAATTTTATGTTATACAACAGCCGTCCCAAGAACTTAGATCTGTCAGTTAGTTGTCTCTTGTTTTCTTACTAAGTGCAAAACCAAGGGGGACAGGGCCTTTGCAGCTGCTGCACTTTGTCTGTGGAATTCTTCACCTAATTACATTACAGAGTCACCCTCATTTGAACTTTTTAAGACTAGATTGATGAAGCATTTCTATTCTCTAGCTTTCCAAGACCTTCTTGGTGTAATGGTATAATCATTTCTTTGTTTCAATTTACTTCTGGTTGTATTTTATTTTATTGTATTATATTCTATTTATTTTATGTTTATTGTATGTTATATCGTAAAGCACTTTGGCTACTGCATTACTAATATTGTTTTAAATGTACTCTATAAATAAACTGACATTGACATTGGCAATTGACAAATGCGCCCTATTGCCTTTTTAGATATTTACCCCGCTTTTCATTTTTATCTGGTAAATATTACGTTTTGCGTTGTTTAGAACTAACATAAACTGCTGAATCACGAGAATACAATCCATTCTATGGGGGACTTGCTGTGTACAGTAGTATTACTTTTTTTGGAGAACCATGACCGTAAGTCTGTTAGACCATTACTGTATTAGAGCATGTAGCAATTGTTTTTACAATTCACAGCTTCTTTCCTTCCTTTTAGCATTGAAAATATGTGGCAAGCTTTATTTATTTTTGGATTATTTACTGTATGTATGCATTCAAGTTTGCTTAAAAATAATGGGACCTTATTCAATTAGCCAGTCACATACAAATTAAACCAGTAAAACTTTTTAATGCAATTCACTTTGAGGCTGGATGATGGAAACAGAAATATGAAGACATATCCTTTTTGTATACCTCGTAGATTTGTAGTCCCTAAAGATTGGAGTTTCTCTACATTTCTGAGCACCTCCTTGCATTTCAAGGTACAACTCTGGTACTGTAACTGAAGACAACCTCATTTCCTCTGAGCTTTAATTCTATAGCCTTTCAAAGTAAAATGTTGTCAGACTTCAAAGTTTTACATTATTCATTTAAAGAAGATACAGAAGTAGGTGACATTAGTCTTAAGCAGTCACAACTCTTCACTACTATCCAAAGCTGTATACTGTAGTAAGTTTATTATAAAATGGAAGCCCATATATTTATTTTTGTCTTCACTTTGCAAAGGATCTGGCTTCATTCTAGTGAAAAAGGGAATGTGTGAAACTGGCATGCAATACACATGAGATTTGGTTGCCATAGCTACAAAGAAGAATGTTTGCATTCGAACAGAACAGCAGAAAAATATACATATAGGAAATTAGAAAATACCTTTCAAGAAAAGCAGGATGATATTAGGCTAATGATTTACTAAATAACTTTATGCTGTCTTTTGCCATATATACATTATTTTGTGTATTAAATCTTCACAATTATATATATGTATGGATGCACGTACACACACACACACAAAGATATATATGATATTAAATGTGTATTATGATCAATTTTTCATTTATAATATGTATCAGAGAGCCAAATCCCCACAAGCTTACACTCACTATAGACGTAATATCAAATAAAATTACCTCTTACATCCAAAGCAGAGTTATGAAGGGCCAGATCTTTTCCCAGCAACAACAGATGCAAGGCAGGAATCAGTCCTTGTTAGGGTGCCGCAGCATCACTGGGCCCACTGATACACACACCCACATATCTTATGGACGTGGGAGGAACAGAGTACAAGGGTATCCAGTAAAACAGACATGTGGAGAACATGCAGACTCTACTCCTACAATGCTCTGTAACCTTAGTTATCCATTCAACCATCCATTATCCAACCCGCTATGTCCTAACTACAGGGTCATGGGGGTCTGCTGCAGCCAACACAGGGCACAAGGCAGGAAACAAACCCTGGGCAGGGCACCAGCCTACTGCAGAACCCTGGTTATGTTTTACCCAAATATAATTTTAATATGAGTATTTGAACAAGGAGCTATCAGTTATCAGCCCCCAAGGCATCAACACCAAATCATCTTCAAATGCTAAGCGACATATATGTTTAGCAATGCACGTATTTAATTATAAAATGGACTATACGTCTGTAACCCTATAAGCTATCGTTTCACCCCCTGTAGAAGCCCAGTTACTATATCTTAACTTTAGTTAATGTGTAGCCAAACTTTAAACTGAAAAATGTATAGATGGCACATGGGAGGCAGTGTGAAAAGTAAGTGTGTAAACACAGTCTAAAGGTCAAAGCTGTCCATAAAACAAAAAGTTTCATACAAAAAAGTTGGTGTGAGTTAAATGTGTGATGAATTCTAATGTATATGAAAGGGTAAGTTCTCAAATTCAAGTGGCATAGAATGGTAGGACAATAAACCAGGCATTGTCTGAAGAAGCTGCTATTCAGTGAAGTGAAAATGTGAAGCAAACCTGCCTACTCCATTCAGAAATGGTGGATGATTTGTACACCTTTAAAATGTTCCTGCCCGTCCCTCCGTGTTTGAAATATTTTATTGACTTTTAAAAAGTCATTACAGTATGTACATTACATGTTAGTAAGGTAGACATTAAAACTGCTGTGCAAGGTATATAAGAATAACTCAAGTGCTAATAGTAAGGATTATGAGAACAGGACAATAACCGTTTAAAAACATATTAGGAAAGCTAAAAGGCAACTGGAAAGAAATATTGCAGAAAAGACAATAGGTTACATTATCAAAGTAAAAGGGCCAAGAAGGAAGTTAAATGTATTAAGAACAGTAAAGGTGAGCTAAAATATGCAGACAGTGAAATAGCAAATATTTTGTACTTGCATTTTTATGAAGATTGCATATGTGAAAAAGTCAATAACACATTCACCGTTATTTGTGCAGCAGACACTTTTATTCAATGCAATTTAAAAGAGGTGAACATAATCGAGTTAAGTGTCAGTCTGGGGGACTGTTTAGGTATAAGTGTTACAGGTGTAAGGTTACAAAATTGATCCCATCAGTAACAGGGACTTCTGAAAAGCTATTTAGTGATTTAAACATTGTAGACAGAGAAGTGCTGTTTAGGTTAAACATTATTAAATGTAGCAAATCACAAGAACTAGCTAACCTTTATTCTTGAGTACTTAAGGTTATTACAATATGTTTTGAAAACTTAGCAGAGCTCTAAGGATTGAAAGCTTGCAAATATTTTGCCATTGCATAAAATGGATGACCAGTCTCATTCTCATTGGCATATCAGATTATCAGACCTATCAGAATCATGGTTAAATTATTAGAAGTTATTATTAAGAAAAGTATCAAATATTGCACAGCAAGTGTGTAAAAATGTCACCATGGGTTCAGACAGGAGAGATTGTGTTTGACAAATATGCTGGAATTCTATTATAAAACAACAAAAGCATACAATTAGAAAGGTGGATATGATATTATTTACCTGTTTTTTCAATAGGTGTTTGATAAGGTACCACATGATAAGACATTAATCAGACAGGAAGGAGTGTGAATTCTGGGCTTTGTGTGTAGGTAGGTATAAAATTTGCTTAAACACTTGGAACAAAGGATTATAGTAAGAGGAACATTTTTAGAGTCAGATGGTGTTAAAAGTGGTGTCCCCGAGGTATCACAGCTGGGGCCTCTGCTGTTTTTAATAAGAATAATAATCAATAGGCTGGTTAACTTTGTAGATGATACAAAAATTGGACAGATTATGCTGACTCAGCTAAATTGTTACAGAGGGATTTAGGCAACATACAGGTTTGAGCAGATTTGTGATAGATTAATTTATTGTGCAGTAACTAAATACAAGGTATTACACATAGAAAGTAAAAATGTTAGACTTGAATACACAATGGGAGATCAGAAACTTGAAACTGTTAGAAGGACTTGTTAGAAGGACCTAGGAATCATACTGAACTTATCACTATCTACATCAAGACAGAAGGGTTCCAGAAGGCCAATAGGATATTAGGTTATTAAGTTATATAATGCATTTGTGAGCCCTCATCTGAAATACTGTGTACTGTTTTGGTCTTCATTTTACCATAGAGTCTTAGCAACACCAGAGAAGGTGCAGAGGAGAACATCTAGGCTGATTCCAGGACTGACAAGTATGAGATATGTGCTATGAGGAAAGACTGAATTAGCTGTACCTTTTTGGTTTACGCAAACCTTTAAGATTAAGAGGTGACATGACTGAAGTGTTTACAATTATGAATGGAAATAAAATAGCGGATCCCGGCTGTTATTTTAAAATAAACTCTTCAACAAGAACACGGTATGCAATTAGAAACTTATTAAGAGTAAATTTCATACAACTGTTAGAAAGAAAGAACAAAGAACCACAGACACATAAAATAAATTACCAGTGCATTACAGCATGGGACTTTAAGGGCCTTGGTGGATGTTCTTTTGGAGAATCGAGATAAATAGTCTGTTCCTGTTGAAACTGTTCAAATATTCTAATACTACATCTTATTCAAACACATCTCAAACCGATAAAATTAGCAAAGAAAGAATAATGAAGTTATCATGAAAAGAAAATGATGTTTCCAAAATGTTGGTAGCACCTCAGAATGTTCAGCCTGTAGTGTTATGGTGGGTAAATATTATTCCGGGTGATCAAAATAAGACAGTGAGCCAGCAGTGCAGTGTAAGCTACTGTATAAAAATAATTGAATTACTAAACAGTAATGTCCAATCACATATTACTCCAAAAGTAGTGTTAGTAGGTTAGGGATTATAGTGATTCCAAGACCAAATAGGTCTGGAGAGATGACATTCTCAAAATATGTGACCCAACAAAACAACACTATTCAAAATCTTGGTTACAGCATATTCAAGAAAGATGTGTGTGATGTGCAGTTTTGAATTGGATTAGATAGACTGATAAAGAATTTTATCAAGAAGTGACATTCTTTCACAATATGAAACTCACACTGAAAAGTCTCATTCCCAACACTGTCTCATGCAGTCTACTAGTGCACTATGGTACAGTTTGTAAATATTGCAGTACATATAGTATGTTGTTATCTTCTGTAGAAGAAATGAGTAGAGGATTAGGAAAGGTGGCCAGGGTTATTTTTTTGAAGTATCTAAGTTGCAGTAAAAGTAAATGTGTTAACAAAAGATCACATGCGAGGTACAGCAGTTATTCAAAGGATGCAAATATATTGTCAAAGATCATAATATGAAGCATATTACACATATTCAGTTTCTTGCACTTTAGTACTATTTTTGTTAAAAATATTAGCATTAATCCCCACCCGTTATATTTCTAAAAATAGACATTTGAAGATAAAGTCAAATGTTTCTGCAACAGACTAAACTGTAAATTTCTGTAAACAGAAATTAAAAATGAACATTTTATATGGTTTATAGAGTATCACATGAGAGACAGAATAAGAAAACATTTCCTATATGTGCCCCTTTCATCTTTCCTGCATTTATGAAAAATGTAAAAGGTCCTGAAGTCTACCTTTGTGACTACATTTGCCCTTTAGTAATAATTAATCAAAACAGTTGTGCCTTTTCAGTCACTAAACAATTCAAGACAGTGAAATATGACTGATTACTACTTGGAAGAAAAGCATTATCATAATACCCTAGATAGAAAAAATACTTGAAATATTCAAACGTTTAAGTTTCTGTAATGGCTTGAGTAACCTCAATTCATCTTGTTAGCCCAGGAAATTAAAACAAATATTAAAAAAATTTATCTGGCTACAGCATTAAGGCTTATATGTATTGCAAAGAATGTGAACAATGTAAGGAATTATTAGCTTATGTCTTATGTTGATGTTATTAACAGCCATGGCATATAAATAAATGTGTATATAAATATTTGTGTGGGTGGGAAAGTATACAGTCTATATACAGTATATCTATACATAAATACATATATATTGTATTCATATAGTTCAAATTACATCCTCTGCAAACACCCCTAATCAGGCATAGCCAAACCTCTGTAAAATGACTCCCCAGTCCACTCTGTTCAGATTTATCTCTACAATCTGTAGCTGGAGCACTTCATTAAGAATGCCAAGATAATCGCCTCCCTTGCCGTTTTGGGATTCAAAAGCACATTGCAAACTATTGTTCCAATAAAATAGTCTTTTTTTCCACAGACATCTTAAGAAATATGGATAATAAAGACTGGCAGCGTGTTAACATTTGAAATTCACTGAGTATCCTTTGAGATTCAAGTAGCTTTTGGTTTTGGTGAGAAAATGGGTACTTTAAGTATAAAATATATATTGAAAAGCTTTATTATGTACAGTGTACTTTTTACTGCATAATGATAAAACACCAAAGTGATGGGTGCACAAGTTTAAATATACTGTAGTCCTGTGAGTTAAAAAATATATATAAAACTGGCACTAAATATTATTATACTTAGAGAAAAGAAAAATCACCTCAGGTGACTTTTTTGCATATGTTGTCTATTAACTTTATGGTTTATTATATCTTGATATTTTAACAATCATAGATCATAGAGATCTAACATATTTCTGTACTCTCGAAAACTATTATATCTAGAATATTTTTTGCTAATTCTTTTCCCACAGTAGTCAGTCTTATTTGATTCGACAGTGCCATTCCCAACTCATATAATGGCCATTATAATTACAGCCTCAGAAATTAGTCACTTAAACTATTTTCCACTGCTGACGATTAAAATGAAAACACTGCATAATCTGTTAATCTTTTTATCGCGTACACTATTGGGAAAATCAAAACTTTTACAATTATACAGCATACTGTCACTAACATCCATAAACACCCTAGAATCAGTAGTATCTAGTCCTGGCAACTTATTTGATGTCAGCCTTTTTTAATCCTTGTAGGACTTCTCCATCTTTATTGTCCACATAGCTTATTATCTCCTTGATGTAACAAATGTATCTAATATTCTCTTCTTTTGTTAACACTTTTAATTTGACTTCAATAAGAAAATAACAGCAATCACCAATCATAGAAACATAGCATTCTAGTTATATATTTTTTTCTTTCCTGGTGAACCCTCTTTTATTTAAGTTGCAATAATGCCAATGAAGTGTTTAATGTAATTTACTGCAAATGCTACAGCCACCCACAGCTTCACCTTTTTTGACAATTTGCAAAATAAATCATCAACTGTTTTTACTCACATGGCAAACTTTATACCTGTACAGCTAAAAAAAAAGACAAACTATCTAAATTGAAAATGTTTAAAAAAATAAACATTTTTTCTCTCTTAGTTTTACAAACAAATGAAGATATGAAATCAACCTTGCACACAGAAGTAACACACATCTTTTTGCTAAAAAAGGGTGCCATTAGCACATACTGTAATGGACCTAACAATGGATTTCCTTTGCCTAAAGGGGGGTAGTAGTGTTCAACGACAATTTGTATACAATAGATGGTCATTCACTTTGCTAGCAGTTACAGGATGCCACATTGAAACTCTTTGTCAATGCTGTAAAACAAACTATGTCTTTCTGTGTTTTTGTGTCATCCTCATCCCACTCTTGTATGTTCAATGATATGTAGATTTTGTTGGGGAAAGAAATAATGCTGGTTGAGCTGCCATGAGAAATCTAGACTTGTCTGATGCTGGTGCCCTTGTGAATATTTACTCATGCAGTTGTTCTTGGATCAAGAGTGGTTGACATGCTATCTTTAAGTAACGAAGAGAATCCTAATAGGTTAGATATGAACAGCACCACTGCAGGTACTTTCCTCTCTGTGGCTATCAGTAGCTAAATGGAGCCTGGAGAGATAATTAGCAGCCACTCTGTCAGAGCCTAATTTGTATTTCATGTCCTAATTAAATGACGGCAACAGAGCTGACCATCTGGCAACATTCATTATGGGTCTACCATGGTTCTTTGAGGAGAGTTAGCTAGTGAGGGGACTAAGATCAATGTATAATGCAAAAGGGTTGACTACGCAAGTAGGTTCTCCATCTCTCATAGCTCAAGTATTGTCCAGTGCCAACTCCTGCAATGCAGGGTTTACTCCTTTCTTTTGGCATGTTTGAGATGTAAACACCGCAATTCAAACAAAATCTAAATTTTATGTGTGTGTGATCATAGCAATTATTATTGTCATTTTAAAGGTAAAGAAATAGCAAAGTGCAACTGTAAATTAAAAGTGTTTAAAAGCATCAAGAGTTCACTTGTGCATCTTCAGTACAGTTTAAGGAAATACAAGAGTCCACGCATCAACATTCTCATGCATTTTTGTACACACTATAAGGCTAGTCTGAAAAAGATGAATAGACTGGAAAAATCTGTGTGTGGACATTCACCTAGCACTGCTTCAGCTTTGAAAGATTCTAGCGCCATGCCCAGGGTTTGTTTCCTGCCTTGCGTCGTGTGTTGGCTGGGATTGGCTCCAGCATACCCCAATTACCCTGTAATTATGATATAGCGGGTTGGATAATGGATGGATGGTTTTCGAAAACATATAATTTTAGGTTCAGCCACAGTATTTCTTTGTCTATGATAGAAGGTACTATTATAAAATAGATATCATGATGCTGTTCATTTCTCTTACAGTTACTGTGTCGTCCATGTAACACTGAAATCCAGGAATACCTTTCAAGATGGTAGACATCCACATTTGAAAACAGCACAGCTTAATTGTTAGCTCATTGGGGACAAACAAGCTCTTATAGTTAACAGATTCTCTCAGGTTCATGCTATCCTCGTGAGGGTGAAGCTGGTGTTACATTCTTTGTATGCTAACTCAAAAAAAAAACACAAACCCCCATAGGTTACAAAATTCTTCCATGTGTGTGAATAGGCAACTGTCCCCCAGGATGTGTCTCCTTTGGCATTATCAGATCTACAAATATTTCTTCAGTGTCACTACAAGTGGTACATATACTAAGAGGCTTTCACCATCTCAATAAAGTCATACTTTGTGAGTTTTTCCAGTTCCTTAGAAACTCAAGCTCCCATAGCACAGAGCAGGTAACACAGTGTCCTTTGTTTTGGCACTATCTCCTGTTGAACATTTATTTTGTGAGTAAATCATTTTGCATATCCAGCAGGTGTGGACGCTCTGCAGTAGCAGCCAAGACACAATTAGCTTTGGAGGATGCAGCCATTTACCAATTGTTTGTCAAGTTGGATAAACAGACCTCAAACTAATACTGTTCTCCAAATAACACTGTAACCTGTAGCCTTCCAGATTAATTAGACAGAAATGATCACTCAATTGAGGTGTGGCATGTGCAGTTTGGCTGTTTGACAGAGTTCCTTATGTACATGAATAAGAAGGATATGAGTTTTTATTTAATATTTCTTACAATATTCACACACCAAGTTCTATAATTGACTAAATTTGCAGTTGCACTTGATTTTTCTTGCGATGTGATGTGAATTCACATTTAAATAGCCACTTCACTCACTAATTCTGTCCACTTTCCTTTGTTTCCTGTGTTTGGGCAATTGTTATATTTTTTTTTTTTTGGGAATCCCTACTTTTATTATGAGCCTTGGAATCGGATAACCCTTGTCTTCAGTACAAAGGCTGGTCTGAATAATATTGATCATAATTTTGATCAATTTTGAATAACTTTGATCATAGCAGCAAAATATAGCTTTCACCAAAGTAAGGCGGTCTCTGGACATTGAAAGAGTTGATTTAGCAGATACATTTTAGTTAAAAACAATCATATATTTAAGTGTGCAATGGAATTTAATGGGAAGTATATTCAATGTGAAAACCATATTGAATCCTTCATGCTTCACCTTATTGAATGCTTTATTTAATATTTCATAAGTGATCACCCAAATATGAAATGAACTGGTGAGTTACATTTTTGAAGCTGGCAAGATAAAGACTATTAAAAAATGTCCTACAAAATTTGGGACAACTCAGTTATGAGATAACCAAACATGCCTGATAGACTGTATAGTATATCAAATTATCATAGCAGAATGTCATAATTATATAGTCAAACACTGTCTGTGTGATGTCTTAATATTATGCCCATATCTCCTTGTACTTTAATTTTATTTTAGACTAGCATAACAAAAAGCTTTAATAGCACAATGATAAGTCAGTCTGTTTTGATCACATCCTGCATTTAGGAACCTCTATTCACTGGAAATGCCAACCCTTTACATCCCTCTTTCTTTGTGCTCTTATTGCCTTTCTTTATCATACATTACAACCCTGTTGTAACCTATGTGATGCCTAGATGCACAAATGTATGCTGCATGGTTTACTGTCTTAAGCAGGCTACTTGCTTTTCTTCATTGGATATTCCCACCCTCTTGTGGATGTTGGAAAACATTACGCTCGGAAGGACACGGACATCAGGCAGATGGACTTCTTATTGCTTTATATAGAGAGTGGGTAATTGGCAATTCTGAATTGTCCCTAGATGTTTAAGACTGAGAGTTAGTTTGTGTGTTTTGTACTACACTAGACTGGCTTCCTATGAGGGCTGGGTCTGGCTTTGAACCCCTTAGTGACATGAAAGTCTTTAGTACCCATAATCCTTAAATGGATTAAGTAGGTTTGATAATGAACCAGCAGATATTGCTGACCATACTGTTTAGCATTTATTCTTACTTTATTGTTTAAGGAAGAGTTATGTCAGAAAGAGTTACAGTCTGTCACCACCGGCTCCAGCATCAGTTATTGAACTTCTGGTCCACTTGCACATAGGCCAAAAATGATGCCAGCAAACAGCAGTTTTATTTTTATCTAACTTTGTCACAAAAAATATGGTGTTGGATATTTAGCTCTTTTTGCCTCAACAAAATGCATTTGTAAGTAAAATCATTTAGAATATTTAGGCTGTTAATATTGCTTACAAGGTACAGTATGTCTAAAGCTTCTCTTAATTGATGAAGTTATACAGTTATATACAGAATCATTTTGCAGTGTTGCTCTGTTATCTTTAGAAAAAATGCTAAAATACCTAGCCACAGCAACATGCCATGCACTTGACTATTGGCCTCATTAGAAATGTACCATCAATACTGTTTCTCAAAACTGGATTAAATATGCGGATTTTAGATTAGGAGACATCACGTTACCACTTGCCTCTAGCTGTTCTTATCCTCTCAGCCAGAGAGACATTAATAATGGGGTACAGCTGTTCACCTTTTTCTGCTGCAGCCTGTTTCATTATTCCCATAAGGATTGCCATCAGTGTGTAGATCAAATTTGACTGCTAATTAATCGCTGCCACCCCAGTAGCACGAAAGAATGAAATCTTTGTCAGCAGCGTTCTCAGTGTTTTCACTTTCATTTTCAGATGGCATAAACCCATCCAGGATTACTCACTATTAATAATGTCAGACTTTTGGTGAAATCAGCCAAAAGACAAGATAATTACTGTGTTCTGTTCATTATGTAAAGCAGCCTCAAATGGGTTCTACACACACCTCTCATGCTTTGTAATTGATCTTATAGCATTTTGGGTGATTGATGCTATACCACACTACAGCTTTAGTAACAGGGGCATGTTCTCTAAGATACGAATAAACTTATATTCTTTTTTTTGCACTGAATCTCATAACATGCTGTTATAAATGCATAATAGATCTAGTTGCTTTGATTTTATTCAGTCTCATATTTTAAACACAATTACTGCACGCAGTGTTATACTAATAAATCAATATTTGTATTAACATGTATAATCACACACATGCATGCATAAAGAATGATGAAAAAAAATGTTTCACTTAGATGCCATTAAAATGCATTGTTCAGGTTAATCAGTAAGGCCGATTTAATTTTGTATTCTTTGCATGACTGACCTTTTTGTTTAGTTTGGAGGGATAGCCTCTTTAATGAGTTAAGAGTCTGGACACCTCAGCCTATAACACATCCAGAAATGCATTTTAACATCAAACATTTATAATTTATCCAGGCAGCACTTCTTATGTGAACTGCAAATGCATGAGAAGGAAAAATGGAATGAAGTGACATGGTAAGATTAGAAATGTGCTTCTAAGCCTCAGCAAATTTAGCACAGTAATAATTACACTCCCCTTCTTGCTGTATTTTTCGAAGTATTTTCAGAAGAGAAGAAAATTTGAATTACACAGTTTAAAAAAATTCTGATCGTTTTTTTCTTTAGAATGTAAAGCAGCAGTGAGACATTTACATATTAACATGTTTAGAATGCTATGAAGCTCCCACTTGATAAGCCCTACTTGCACATTGTATTTATTTTATGTTCTAAAAATACCGCCACCTTTCAAAAACACCAGACATCTTTTGGGCTGTTCATGCTTATACACTGCAAAAAGAAATACGGACTGTCTGACACACAATCAGACTAGTAATACTTAAAAAATCTATTGTTTGCTACTCATAAATTTGAGTGCTAAGATTAAAACAGAAGGAAAAAAACATTTTAACTGCAATGGGCTGGAGTTCCATCCAGGCTTAGTACTTGCCTTAAACTCAAGACTGCTGGGATAGGCTTCAACCTCAACTACCCTGAATTGGATTGCGTGGGTTTGCAATTGTCAAATGTGTATATTATGTTAAAACATCTTAACATCATGAGCTCAAGTAAGACAAGGATATAAATGGCATGAATCCACAGTTCAACTGGAAGTCAGGTGTGACATTAACTACACAATGATCAATAAACCTACTTTAGTTACGGACTCAAAATAAGTTTCAGTGTGCTTTTCTTTAGATGTTCTTGGTATTATAACTTCTGGTTAGGCTGTTTTCAGGTAAGTTTTTGTTTCAGATTTTTGACTCCATGATTAAGCTGTTGATGTCCAGGGTTCGACCCCTGGTAGCTATTTAAACTTCTGTTCCCTGCATATCTTTCGTGGTTTGCCATCTTTCCATCTTATCACTTCCATATTATCACTTGTTTAAAAATAACATACCCTTTTCTAATTCTCAATGATAGGAATCCAAAATTCTTCTGATGTTAAGGCACAAACCAGCAACGACTGGAATATAATCGTGTCATAGTTTCTGCAATGCCACAGACTTACACATGCACAGTAGTTTAGAAATGTCAGTCAGACTAGCAGCAAGTCTTTTGGCTATGCAAGGAGATGTGCAAGCATGTAGAACATACAAACTTTATATACAGTAGATGAAACCCCTGCCGAGAATCGAACAAAAGTTAAAAGTGCTGTAAGATGATATTGCTACCCACTGCACTAGTATTCAGGCCCGCTGAAAAGATAAAGATTAAAATTTCCAATCAGTATTTGTTACTTTTTGGGTGTTTCAACGTGTTAATATACTAAAAAATTTAATTTCTTTATAACTCAACAACTGTAAATTACATTAAGCAGCTTGTTTGTATAAATGGATGGATACATAGCTGAAGAGCAACAGAAGACATTTTTTCTCATAAAAGCAAATGATGGATTAAAACAAACAATGTGAGAAATGTTATCATTCACTCCAATTTACTGTATCTTCCAACATATTTTTTCAGCACCTATCCTAGCTTGGTACCGTTGTGATAAATAGAAATGTTAAGATCTACTTGGGATAATAATATATGAGTTCAAAATATAACATTTAAATTAGACTAATGGTAAAGAACTATGGGAAAGCATTAGGATTTGAAATTGCAAAACAATGCTGTTGACCACAGTTCTTAGAGCAGAGGAATATTTTTTTCTGTGCCAGATTAAGGAGATGCATATTGATTACTACATCTATCCATTATCAAATCCACCTAATCCAAGGTTTAGGGTGCTGGGGAGTCTTGGAAGCAAAGAGTGCAAAACAGGAAGCAACCCCACAAAGGACATCAGTCCTCCATAGCGCACACTCACCGACACACCCAAACTCTTTTATACCAGGCTGGCTCAGATTAGTAAATTAAGATCTTTGGCATACGTGCAGAACTCAGTAGCTGAACAAATCTCCATGCAGACAATGGGGGAGAGATACTGACTAGAGTGGGATTTGAATTTTCTTCTGTAAAGCTTTGAGGCTGTGAAACTAGCCATTGTCCGTGAGGAATTTGAGTGTGAATGAGAAAACAAGATCCCTGAACAAGTAAGGACACAAATACTAAACAAACTATGCTGTGTGAACCTAGAAAATTCATACCTTAGGATATTTAATGTTAGACAGGTATGTGAACTTCTGTGGTAATTTTTATACTAACATTTGTCTACAGAAAACATGCTTGATCCTAAGCAACTCAAAGGTGAACAACATGCTATCTGTAGATTTATCAAGTCCAGAAATTGGGACTTAGTGCACAAACCAAAAATACTGTATTTTACAAATATGTATGTTGAAGATGGGAAAAAGCTTAGTAAACATCCATCCAACCATCATCCAACCTGCTATATCCTAACTACAGGGTCACGGGGGTATGCTGAAGCCAATCCCAGCCAACACAGGGTGCAAGGCAGGAAACAAACCCTGAGCAGGGCACCAGCCCACCACAGGGCGCACACACACACCAAGCACACACTAGGGACAATTTAGGATCAGCAACCCACCTAACCTGCATGTCTTTGGACTGTAGGAGGAAACCAGAGCAGACACGGGGAGAACATGCAAACTCCACGTTGGAATGACCCAGGAAGCAAACCCGGGTCTCCTAACTGTGAGGCAGCAGCACTACCTACTGCGCCACCATGCTGCCCCCTTAGTAAACACTTAAATGAATTTTGTTTAACAGAAAATGAAGTGTCACTGTAAAGAATATTACTGTCTCAGAGCACTTGGATGTATATTTAATTCCTGACAGGGGTCATTTTCTTATATATTTAGCATATTCACCTTCTGTTCATGTGGGTTTCTTTTATGAATCCTGATTAATTTCCACAATCTCAGACTGAGTGAAAAAAGTTAACTGGCCTAGTTTAAGTCAGAATTCCACGTGGTAGATGTTTATGCCATCCAGGATTGGTTATTGCTGTGTTTCTGTTGCTGATGGGTGAGGCTTTAGTTATTTAAATGACTCCAAACTGAACTGAATGAGAAATAAAAATGGATAGAGCCCAGGAAAGTTGCCCTGACGATTAAATTTATTTCAACATACTTTGCACTAAGCAAAGATATTTTTATAAAAATTATTTTCGTTTGGGAATTTTCTTTTAGGTAACAGGGGAAGGTAACAATTTTAGTTCTGTCAATACATTTTAGGCTAGCACAATCCACACTGTATATATGTTTAACAATCAATCAAAAATAGTTCAAGAAGCTAACATAACAGTTGTAAAATGACTTATTTAGTATGCTTATTGTCATGGTTGCACAACCTAAGAGCATAAACCCATCTACTTGGCAAGCAATAAAGAACTTTGGATTCCCATGAGTAAAGTCTAGAGGTAGTCATGATCCAGAAGTCCAGGTAACCATTACCTTAACTAAGGAGGACTTGATATAAGGCATGCAGATGAAGAAAGAAGCAGATTAGTTTTGAAACCAGATGAAATAGTAACTGTGAATGAGAAGTTATTCCAGGCACCCTCAGCAGAGGACTATTGGTAGGACTGCATGTGTGGACAGCAGGCCTAAACTGTAACCTCATTTTACATTCTAATTCTTTTTAAGCAAACACAACCAACATGGCAATTTGTTTCTATTACCCTTTATTGACATGACAAGGGGTTCCTTATGGTCACGTTACTGATATGATTAGTAATTTCTTTCTTTTAATTTTTAATTTCTTAACTTATTTAAAATGAAAGTAATTTTGAATCAACTTTTCTTTTAAAGCAGCTCTTTATAAATATAGTAGTACATTGATTATCCAAACAAGTCAGGATTAAGTATAGTTCCATTTAATCAAATAGCTTGGATACTCAGATATACACGAGAATTTCCAATTTATACAAAAAAAGAAGTGTAATTAGGCCTACAATTACTGTAAGTTATTTGTATACCAGGTTATTACTACAGTATTTTGAAATATGGAATATTATAAAAAAAATGACTGGTTTAGGGAATGGTTTGTAAATAGTAATTAAAAACATTTTGAAGAAACAATGTATATCATATTGAATTTATTTTGAACGTACCTAATTGTTTCAACTATAAATCATAGTTTCTATATAAGCAGAAATAAACAAACAGCAATTAGGAATAAAATTATAATAAATACTTGAAAAGTTTTTTTTTTAAATACAGTACAGTGTGTAATCTTGATTTTTTTCTTTGTACCATGCAAGACTGTTCTTTTTTACACAGTAAGGTTTCTCATCCTCTTTAATAGTAGTATCTTCATGGAACTGCCTTTAAACTGTCACTAACAACATGCCATTGCAGTTTCTAGCCATTAGCATACATATTTTTAATCTCATCTCCAGTCTTTTTCTCAATGGGCAAAACCAATGGGGAACTGTATTCTGGTGAAGAGTGTGGTTAGAGTGGTGTAGATAGACAGCAGGTACCTGCATGCATTTCAGGGGTACTTCTTCATTGCTAAAATCTATTGGCTTGGGTGCATGGCCACCAGCAAGCCTCCAAAAGTATTCTGACTTGGATTAACTTACAAAGTTGGGGAAAGTGAGTGCAGGTGGTGTTACCTCTGACCCGAAATGAGTGGTTCAAGGTGGAGCCCGGCGCATGAATGTAGAGGCCATCAGTTCATGAGGTAGATGAGAGTGCAGGAGCGCATCATAGGGGGGATGCACTGTGAAACAACCCATAGAAAGTAATGTTCCTGGTTTTTCACCCCAAACAACTTTATACACATCGCACAAAATTGTGAAATTAATTGAAAATTGAGTTTTTAAGGGAAGTTCGAGAAACTGTATGTGAAATGAAACTTTCCTGTTTCAGTCATCATTATTGATACTAAAAATATGTTCAGATAATTAACCAGTAATCCAATTCATTAAGGACCAGGAGAACTACTTCGGCAAAACAGCCAATGCACTGAAAGTAGATATGGTGAGTTTTTGGTGAGGGTCAGCAGTAGTTAGAATAATTGGCAGCTCAAATAATTTACATTCAGATAATCAATATTTTACTGTAAATATGTATAATCCTAATTATTTTTTGGACAAGAGTAGGTAAACATTTTTAATGAAACATATAGTAATACTGTACATATGTGAGTATGTGTGTTTCTGAAGAATACTGCATCAGATAGGGCACAATAAAGTTTGTTTGAGCTTTCTTTGGTTGTTCACTTTGAGGTCCCTCCAGACACACACTTTTACGGGGGTTGATTGGTTTATTGGTTCATATGTGATGAACAGACTTCCCGTCTTTGTTGTGATCCGTAGCAGAATGAGTGAATGGAAGATGTAATTTACAAAATAATTGTTATGTTTACTAACAAAATGCAGTAATCATTACCAATTATCAAATGTCATGGATATTCCTATTATTTTCTTACAACACAACTACAGAAAGTCTGAAAAATAAAACTGTAACCTGTCAAATGTCTGAGAATATAATTATCATAATAACAAAAAATATGAGAAAAAGATAAATCATATAAAAACTACAGCCTACATGCAAATGAATCTAGATACTTGGCAAAACGAAACCCATCAAATGCCATCAGACATAACCTTTTACAACAGAATACCCAATAATCAACCTCCATGTGTCTTTAATAGCTTCGACAAAAGGGTTAATGGGAAATGTAGCTGTTTAACACAAAAGAAGTACACCCCAAAACGTTTGATCAATCAGGCCAAACACCTACCAACTTAGACTGTTTTCAGGAACTACTAAACTATAGTAATTGTCTAACTTCTCTCTAATAAAAATCGAATAAGCAAAACAACAGTTGACAAGTCCCATGACACCTAGAGTTAAGGATTTATTTGGTGGCTAACATCTGTTAGTACATTGTGGCCAAACGTTGCTCTATTTATTTTCCAGTTTTATTGTTTAAAGTACTCACTCAGGACTCAACTTGGAAAGCATGCATGATTTGCTTCACATTTACCTGGAGAGACAGCTCTCTTCTGCATCCCATCTGACAGAAATCACTCACCTGCATCTGATGAATAATGGTAGAAGGCAGTGTGCATCAGTGCTGATTAAGTTGCATAACATAAAAAACCCCTGCAACTGTAATATTAACACATGGTGTCAATACTATGTGAAATTTCTGCTTCCCAGGAAAACAGAGATTGTATACCTTGAGCTGTTTACTCTCCATCTTTGTAATTACAGACAAGTGAGGGAAAAATGTGTGGGCAGACAAATAGAAGAAGGATTTGAGATGTGGAGAATGACAGCAATAGCACTTAAATTACTTTTTTGATTGTACTGAATGTAATATTGCTGCTTCTTTGTTTTCCATTATATGACTGGAATAATATATATCAAACATGTTACTATTGTCATTTGCTATGGTCTCCCATTAAAGACACCTGAGGAATAAACACCCTCTATGGCACAAAATAGAATTAAATTACAAATACTTCATAATTTGTGTACATTAACTATGAACTGTTTTTATTGGGAAAACAACTGAACAGTTTTTCAACTAAAATTGCCTCAAAGTGTTAAGAGTTTTGCAATGTTTTTGCAATGAGTTTAATTAAATGTGTAAAGAATGTTATTGAAACAACTCGAGAATTATGACAATATGCATCTTAACTCCACAAATTATAATGCAGAAACATTTTTAGAATAAAATATGTTGATATGGTATGTTAAGTAATGTTAATCATATACCTGTATATATATATATATATATATATATATATATATATATGTGTGTGTGTGTGTGTGTGTGTGTGTGTGTGTAACATAACATGTTGTAGCATAAGGATTCAGAGGATATGATAAATGAGAACAAGTTGTCCAACTTTCTGTACATGTTAAAAATCAGAACATTTTCAGACAAACTACATGGCCCTGAGTACACATCTGTAACCAGTGCAGGTTTGAACAATTATATTTTTTGTATTTATAAATACATATGCTTCATATGTTAATGCTGAAAAACTTTGATTTTTCACTAAAGACAGCTGCTAATTATAAAATCAATAGTTTTATCAGACTGAGCAAGTCTAGTGAAAGATAAACCCATCAAATCTGAAGGCTGTAAAACCAACCTCACCGCTTTATCTGATGGTATGGACCAAAGGATTAGTTTTCCTCTTTGCTGTCTGAAAGCACTTGTGCTCTGTTTCAGCTCTACGACCACTTCCCCACAGACTGTGCGCTTTTATTCCAATAAACATCAGGAAACAAGTGGAGTACAAACCAGCCTGCTGCTTTCAATAGAGACTCCCCTCTTAGAATAAAAAAACACATTATCACCAGTACTTGTTATTCATTCACACATATGTGAAATAAAAAGCAAAAACTGAAACAGATCTGGGAATAAATCAAAAACACTGGCAACCATGTGTTGAGGGGATGCAATTAAGCACACACACACACACCACTTCACTGCACTTCTCTAGCTAGTATCTTTCAGTTGCAACTACAGTACATAGCTACCAATTCAATATTATTAACAAGACAAAAAGCAGTGTCTTACCTGAAGGTGTTATTCTGCAAGCTCCAACTGGGCTTCTATATAGACCTTGGGCATCAATCACAAATGAGGAGTCTTTAAAAAAAAGCCTTAGCAGGTTGTGTGTTTTTTCTTTTCTCCTGGCTAGGCTTCAAGGAGCCTTATTGCCGTGTTATCTCCCTCTTAAAAAAGACACTGGTTTTATCTAAAGCTTGGAAGCAAGAGAGAGGGAAATAGAGAGAGAGGGAGATACAGAAAGAGAGAGAGAGAGAGAGACACTAGACTGTTTAACAGAACATCATCACACTGCAGCTTGTTCGGAATCCCTCCAGTGAGAAGGGGCCTGCATCACTGAGTCCTTGCATCTGATTGGTGAAAAGCTAGGGAACTGCCTAGAATATCTAATGTGGCACCAGTAAACTAGGATGACCCTTTCTTTTTGCATTAGAATCCCTTAATATTAACTGGCAAGAGCTCCTGCAAATGACAATCAAGGACATCAAATGAGCACTTTTTTTTCAGGAGGTGGGGAGAGAAAAATTATTGTTGCCACCCCCTTTCTACTAAGCGTGCAAAAACACATGCACTCAAACACACAGACTGTCTTGAGTAAAGCTTGCATAGGAACAGGGACTACTGGGCATAATTTCCCTAGAGAGGATAAGAATGTCAATAGGAAAAACACAAGTGAATTTAATAGTAAACTAAAAAAATATTTCTAATAGAAACAAGAAATTAATGATAGATAGATAGATAGATAGATAGATAGATAGATAGATAGATAATCCTTTAAACATAGCACTGTACATACATTATTATTCAAATCAACCATATTCTGAACCCATTTATTCCACAACAGAAAGTCAAAGCCTTTCCTGAGTGTATTGTTTGACATGTGAGAGGAAACTCTAAATGTGAGACCAGCTGTCAGGGGGAATACCCACACTTATACACACTAATCCTGTTGGCCAAGTTCAGTGTGAGCTGGTGTGTATATCATTGAAATGTGTTTCTAATATGCAATACCTAGGTACAATGCTATGAGGAAATGGAAAGTGTAAAATCCACAAAAAATGCAACTTAATCAGAAATCTAGTAGCTCAAACATCTCTGCCAGTATTCACTCTATATTCACAGCAGCTTTTATTTTATAAAACACTTTTCATTAGGACCACTTTCAAAACACGCATTACTAGCAACTCAGGAATAATAAAGAATGCTATCTAATAAATATACTTTAAATTTCATTTTTAGCAATGTTATTGACTGAAAGTCTGCAAGGCTCACAAAATGTTCTGTTACCTCTGTATAGCTTTACAAGCTCCAAAGTATAAAAAGACAATTTGGATCACATGGGTTTCTCATAAGCCATCCCTATACACAAAATAATGCCAAGGCTACGAGAAGTATATAAAAAAGTGTCTATTACAAAAAGTAAATCATACAGAGAAGGGTGAAGTTCAAGGAGTAATTAAAAAACAAGCACAGACAATATTCTGCCCTACTGGCTCAACCTAAAACCCACCTATGTACCATGCTAAGCACTAATATTACACACACTGCCCATGCCTTCATAGCACCTTTGTCCTTTCTTCTTCTTCCTCCTCCTGAATCCATGCTCATTCTTTGACTGGCGCGGAGAGCTTTTAAGTGTCACCCTGAACTATTTCATGTGCTCCTTCAGGAGTAATTTCCAGAGTCAGAATTATCTTCAAAAATCTGTAGTTACTCCTTTGTAGTGCTTTCCGAAATCCTAAATCCCAGCTTTCAATTAAAGGGCCAGATAACTTGCCACCTGTCCACTATAATGTGTAGCAGGAAGCCTTGTATAGAAAATATGATTATCTTGCTGTCACTTTCCATAATGAGGCAACTCCTGTTCCACTCACCTACAATACAGCATGTTCTCCAGGATCCTTACATTTCTGAGTGGCTCACAGGTGCCTACTCCTGAGCCTTTCATCTCCATCTCCTGGTAGTAGGTCACCTACTCGTAAAGGATCAGCCAGTCTTGTTATACAGTCATTTGAATGCTTTCTAGCATCCCCTTCATCAGTCTTTCCCACTTGTTATGCACACACATGTGCATACTGTAAATTGTGACTAATAATTCTTGAGCACCTTACAGAATTAAGTTGGTAACAGCTTTTTTACTTTGGGAAATTTTTTCTAATATAAACTCAGCCAGGACAATGCATCACCTGGCACCTGTCCTGAATAGTGCGCAATCCTGGAACCCAGACAAGTCCGCCTACACAACACACACATAAGCACAGTCATAATAACAATTATAACAACAGCAAGGCCAAAAAATAACAAATATTCGGAATATCAAATAACACCTAACTGTAGTGACTTTATTTATCCAAATAAATATTACATTGCAGGAAGCAGTGTACTAAGTTGAAGTTATTTTCAATTACAGAGCTCAATTTGTTGCATTCAAAATGAGCACACACTGTGACAGAAGAGAGCACTCATAGCAACCTTCCACACCCAGAATAACACCCAGGAGACAGAGAGGTTAATAAGACTCTTGCCTGTATTAACAAACATGCTCAGGGGAGGCATGAATACAAGAATAATACAAATTACTATGTAAAACAGATCTAAAAAAAGCCCTGCTGCTTCTTTGGGCATGACTATAAAAATTTTAATATCTGTCCACTTTATGGAGTAGTTACACATTTGCTCTCCTAAAAGTAAAAAAAAAAGAAATCATCTCTGTTTCATCTTTAGTCCCCTTCTTCCTTCCACCAACCAAGCCTTTGCCACATATCATCTCCTGAATCCAAAATTGCTTTTCCTATTGTCATGAGGCAGCTTTAAATCCCATCCCAGGGCCAGTGCCTGTCCTACTTCTGCTACAGGATCATCAGGCTAGAGCTCACTCTAGTGGCACCTGTGTGCTCTCTTCATCCCCAGCCTTCTGTTATCTACACAAGGCCACATTTCCATGGCAGCAACCCAGCTGCCTGCTTTGTTAGAGGGACTGGACAGCAGCATGTGTTCTTTTCTGGAACCATTTACCTTTAGGTTACTGGAGGGTGACTGTCTGTGGCATTTCCTCTCTGACCTCATTCTCTCTATTTTAAATGAGGGTCAGGCATCCCTGTTTGTTGCTGTGCACCTTCCCCCTAGCATCTTGGGAAAACACTGCATGCTTCTGCCCAGGATGACTTGTTTTTCTTGTTCAAGGAACTGGATGCAGGAGTGGTGAGGCAGAAGTGATAACCATTCTTCCAACTACCACCGATGATTTTCTTTAGATAAACATTATGTATTAGTTTGCATTTTAATATACACATTTAAACAATATAATATAATATAATATAATATAATATAATATAATATAATATAATATAATATAGGGAATGCATGGTAGCACTTTGTTTAGTGTTGTTTCCTCTTTGATCCAAAATCATCAGTCTCTCAATTGTTGTCTCTGTGGAGATTGCTCTTTATCACTATGTTAGTGTGCATTCTCTTTGATGATCTCTTGTTTTCCTACTAAATTTCCAAAGAGATACACCTTAGGTAATTTGGAAATTCCAAATTTGTTTGAGTTTGTGGAATACAGTATACAGTATGTGTGGAACCTGGAACCCACTGATACCTGCATAGCCTCTAGCAACCTATGGTCCTGAATTATATTAATTGGCTCCGAGAATGAGATGAGACAAATAAAGTTTTATCTATCTATCTATCTATCTATCTATCTATCTATCTATCTATCTATCTATCTATCTATCTATCTATCTATCTATCTATCTATCTATCTATCTATCTATCTATCTATCTATCTATCTTAATATGTTTTTCTATTTATATTGTTAAAAAATCGTCCTTATCTTAGAATGAACAAACATCCCAAAACATTCTTACAACTTCAAATTAAACTGGACATTATTTAGGCAGCAATTTTAAGATAATTTTATATTCCAAAGCAGTGCTTAATTTATAAATGATGAGGTGCCAGAGCTCATTGTAGCTGCTTAGGGGCAGATTGGGGGTGTGAAAACAAAAGCAATTTGGGCTCCGAACTGAAGCTCTGTTGAATTACATCTTTGACCTAATAAATGTATGAAATAATTTTTTACATGTATACTCGCATGCATAAATTACTGAAGTATTCCATTTGGATATCTTGCAGTTTTAAATTGTTTCCCTGTCCACACTCTGCAGCACACTTCCATTTGAGTTTTTGCTCTCCTCACCCCCATCTGATGTGTCTTCATCACTATTGTTTCACTCCCATTTTGCTTTCAACCTCCATGTCAGCATCCATACCTGCTGTGTCAGAAACAACTGCTTTTTTTTAACTATACTGACTTGAAAATATATTTTGATTTGTGTCAGCTTCAGTATTGGCACCCTTTTTTCTTTAGTCAGATCAGCCAATCAAAAACAGATAGGTGTAGCATTAACTAGGCTACTTTTATAATGTTTAAATAAAGTCTGTGTAATAAATGTTGTTTATTTAAACATTATATAAAAAAAATGTTGGGGTCTCAGAGTGCACATGAAGGTCCCTGAGAGCAGAGGGCTCAAAATCAGAGGTACTGGAGCAGAGTTTCGGTCAGCTCTGGCATAAAGTGCTGGTCCGAAGTGTTTGATGGTATTATATAAATGACTAGAGTGTTCTCTCCAGGGAATTGGTTTTGAATCCCAAACTGGTTATTGTCTATGTGGAGTCTGCATGTTCTCATAGTTTTGTGATTTTTCCCTAGCTTTGATTACCTCCAACAGCCTAGATATTTCCTTTAGAGAATGAAAGCCTCCAATAATATGGCGCTAGTCTGAAACATTTAAGAGAACAGCTAACAGTGATTTTTAGGAAAAAATATTTAATGCTGAATGAGGATTCTGTTGGTGATATAAAAAACATGTTGAGATTGATGGGCTCACACAAAGTGTTTTAAAAGAATATTTTTACAAGATCTGGGAAAAGATATATTGTGTTATTATTATTTATTTGTCAGAGATGACTTATAAAATGAAACAAGCATAATTAGAATTTGGATGATTAGAAAGTGCAAAGTTAACATGTGTTTAGTATTAAAGATATAACAAAAAGTAAAGGTATATTACTATACTTTGGTTAAATGAGAGGCTAGATGAAAAACAAAGTAAACAAAATCAACAAAATCAAAGTCAATACCACTGCAGATATCCAGAAGGAGAGAAGACAGTTAGAAAGCATAAGCATATCCCAAGATGCTTTGTAAAAGGGTGTGTCTTCAAGAGGCATCTAAACATCAACAGACTGGCAGCCTATAGGAAGATCATTCCACAATCTCATTGAGTATCTATCATTTCTTCCATTTACTCCTACAACCCAAAAATGAACATGATTGACAACTGTAATTTTAACTGCAGTGAGAAAATGTGCGTGTGTAAGTGTGCCCTGCAATTGACTCCTGTGTTTATTTCTACCTTAATGCCCAATGTTGCTGTGAAAAGCTTCATCACTGTAATAAAATAAGAAAGTCTGATAAACACATTTACAGATAAATAAAGTGCATAAGTACTCAAATGTTTAACAGAGACGAAATTGTTGAAGAGTTCTGCCACACTTAGTTGAATTACTGCTGTTTCTCCATTAGATTGGCAGACAGCCAAATCCTTTCTAGGCTGCAAAGTGCCTAAGGGAAGAAGGAGCCATCCACAGGACACTGGTTCTTGCTAAACATTAACAGTTGCGCACTGCCTTTACTTAGGCCGATGTTTGTCTTAAATGGTTCAAGGGGGCAATGACACAATGACAGAGCCTCAAAGAGGGTGTTATCTGAAAACAGATATTGCTTGCTCTTGTATATCAGTGCCACAAAAAAGCACATGCCCCTGTTTGATTTTATGTCTAACTGTATATTTTTCACAATACTAACACCAGATATTCAATCAAATTACTAAAATATTAGAGAAAAATAAAAAACTCATTTAGAAAGACATCCAGTATTGAATGACCAATGTGTATGAATAAGTACTGTATGCTTAATAGCAGTGATTGAAGGGCTATGCTTTCTGCACGTTGTTCCAAACATTTTCTTTCCTTTTAAGTGCTGTTCACATCTATTCATTTTATGATGAAAATTAAAACATTTGTTCTTCCATTAATTTGCAGGCTTCTTTGAAGTGCTCGAGGTACTCACTCATAACAAAAGCATAAGTGTATTCTTGAACAATTCAGTAAATGTATTGTGAAGTAATGAAACTTAATTATCTGCTGCAATTTTTTTTCTTTGTAGCAAGTTCTGGTTTGGGGTGCAAATGTCTGTGAAAAGTGTAATTTTATTTGTGTTTTCTTTCAATTCTGGATAAAATCAGTGACATGCACACATACATGAATACAACATTAATATAATGCTGCACAATTAAAAGATGCCATTTTTATTAAAAACATACACACATGAGTTAATCTTCTTGTCTGAATAAACAGTCACAACAGATAAATAATAAAATTAATGAAATCTTCTTCTTCTTCTTCTGGCTGCTCCCGAAAGGGGTCGCCACAGCGGATCATCTTCTTCCATATCTTTCTGTCCTCTGCATCTTGTTCTGTTACGCCAATCACCTGCATGTCCTCTCTCACCACATCCATAAACCTTTTCCTAGGCCTTCCTCTTTCCCTCTTCCCTGGCAGTTCTATCCTTACATTCGTTATCCCAATATACTGAGCATCTCTCCTCTGCACATGTCCAAATCAACGCAATTTTGCCTCTTTGACTTTGTCTCCCAACCGTCCAACTTGAGCCGACCCTCTAATGTATTTATTTGTAATCCTATCCATCCTCGTCACACCCAGTGCAAATCTTAATATCTTTAATTCTACCTCCAGCTCTGTTTCCTGCTTTCTGATCAGTGCCACCATCTCCAACAAATATAACATAGCTGGTCTCACTACCGTCCTGTAGACCTTCCCTTTCACTCATGCTGATGTCCATCTGTCACAAATCAATCCTGACACTCTTCTCCACCCATTCCACCCTGCCTGCACTCTCTTTTTCGCCTCTCTTTCACAATCCTCATTACTCTGTACAGTTGATCTCAAGTAGTTAAACTCATCCACCTTCGCCGGCTCTACCCCTTGCATCCTCACCATTCCACTGACCTCCCTCTCATTTACACACATGTATTCTGTCTTGTTCCTACTGAGCTTCATTCCTCTCCTCTCTAGAGTATATCTCCACTTCTGCAGGGTCTCCTCAACCTGCTCCCTCCTATCGCTACAGATCACAGTGTCATCAGCAAACATCATAGTCCATGGGAAACTCCTGTCTAATCTTGTCTGTCAACCTGTCCATCACCATTGCAAATAACATTTATTTATATAGCACATTTTCATACAAACAGTAGCTCAAAGTGCTTTACATAATAAAGAATAGAAAAATAAAAGACACAATAAGAAAACAAAATAAATCAACATTAATTAACATAGAATAAGAGTAAGGTTCAATGGCCAGGGGACAGAAAAAACAAAAAAAACTCCAGACGGCTGGAGAAAAAATAAAATCTGTAGGGATTCCAGACCATGAGACCGCCCAGTCCCTCTGGGCATTCTACCTAACATAAATGAAACAGTCCTCTTTGGATTTAGGGTTCTCATGGAAGGGCTTGATGATGATGATGGTCACGTAGACTTCTGCCTTTTAATCCATCCATCATTGTTGGAGCATCATGAAGCTTTGAGTAGGTGGAGGTGGCGCAGGCCACCACCACAAAAAACCGGAAAAAGAAACAGAAAAGAGAGTAGGGTCAGTACGATTTTAGAGCCACCATGAATAGTTATTATGAAGAATTGAACATACAGAGTATCAGGATTAAGTTAAATTAAGTTAAATTGAAGTTATGAAAAGGCCATGTTAAAGTAATGTGTTTTCAGCAGTGTTTTAAAGTGCTCTACTGTATCAGCCTGGTGAATTCCTATTGGCAGGCTATTCCAGATTTTAGGTGCATAGCAGCAGAAGGCCGCCTCACCACTTCTTTTAAGTTTTGTTCTTGGAATTCTAAGGAGACACTCATTTGAGGATCTGAGGTTACGATTTGGAATATAAGGTGTCAGACATTCCGATATATAAGATGGGGGAGATTATTTAAGGCTTTATAAACCATAAGCAGAATTTTAAAGTCAATCCTGAATGACACAGGTAACCAGTGTAGTGACACCAAAACTGGAGAAATGTGTTCTGATTTTCTTTTCCGAGTTACGATTCTAGCAGCTGCATTCTGCACTAGTTGCAAACGATTTATATCTTTTTGGGTAGTCCTGAGAGGAGTGCGTTACAGTAATCTAGTCGACTGAAAACAAACGCTGAACTAATTTCTCAGCATCTTTCAGTGATATAAGAGGTCTAACTTTACTTATGTTTCTTAAGTGAAAAATGCTGTCCTAATGATCTGATTAATATGTGATTTAAAATTCAGATTACAGTCAACAATCACCCCTAAGCTTTTTACCTCCGTCTTGACTTTTAATCCTAATGTATCCAGTTTATTTCTAATAGCCTCATTGTATCCATTATTGCTGATCACTAAGATTTCAGTTTTCTTTATTTAACTTGAGAAAATTACTATTCATCCATTCTGAGATACAAGTCAGACATTGTGTTAGTGAATCAATAGAATCGGGTCATCAGGTGCTATTGATAAGTACAGCTGTGTGTCATCAGCATAGCTGTGGTAGCTCACGTTGTGCCCTGAGATAATCTGACCTAACGGAAGCATGTAGATTGAGAATAACAGCGGACCCAGGATAGAGCCTTGTGGAACACCATATGGATATCATGTGTCTTCGAGTTGTAATTCCCACAACTAACAAAAATTTTCTCCCTGTCAGGTAGGATTCAAACCAACTTAAGACACTGCCAGAGAGGCCCACCCATTGACTAAGGCGATTTCTAAGAATATTGTGATCAATGGTGTCAAATGCAGCACTCAGATCTAAGAGGATGAGAACAGATAAATGGCCTCTGTCTGCATTTCACCGCAAAGTCATTTACTACTTTAACGAGAGCAGTTTCTGTGCTGTGATTTGTTCTAAAACCCGACTGAAATTTATCAAGAATAGCATGTTTATTTAGGTGGTCATTTAACTGCATAATGACTGCCTTCTCCAGAACTTTACTTAGGCAGGTTAGAGATGGGTCTAAAATTTTCAAGAGCGAGGGGTCAAGATTATGTTTCTTAAGTAGGGGTTTAACTACAGCAGTCTTAAGACAGTCTGGGAAGACCCCCGTATCTAATGACGAATTTACTATGTCAAGAACATTATCAATTAGCACGCCTGATACTTCTTTGAAAAACCTTGTTGGTATTGGGTCAAGGACGCAGGTGGAGGGTTTTAATTGAGATATTATTTTTAGTAAATCAGGTAAATCTAACCTAGTGAAAGAGTTTAATTTGTTTATAACAGGATGCTGGGGTTTAGGAGGATCCTTAGTGTTGGGGGGATATACTATGTTATTTCTAATATCATTAATTTTTGATTGAAAATACAGCGATAGCCTCACAGGTTTCACTGGAAGCACTTAGGAGGCATTCCTTTGAGCTACCTGGGTTTAGTAGGCGATCAATTGTAGAAAATAAGACTCTGGGATTACTAGCATTGTTATTTATAATCTTAGAGAAATAGCAGCTCTCAAGACGGACAGTGTTATTGTATTCTGTTATTTTGACTTTTAATATTTCATGGTGGATAGTAAGTTTAGTCTTCCTCCATTGACGCTCAGCTCTCGGCATGTTCTCTTTAAATCAGACACTCTTTGGGTCTTCCATGGTATAACAATGCTAGAAGATTTTTCACTGTCTTTTCAGGTGCAACTATGTCAACAGCAGCTCTCACTTTAGTATTAAATCTTTCCACCTTACTATTTACATTATCCTCGCTATTATAGCTGGCACTATAAACGGACTGATTGCTTAAAATGTTTGTAAGTTTTAAAGCTGCTGCGAGTCAAAGAAGCGTTTTTAACAATATGCTTCTCATGAGTGTTTTTATCATTATTTCTATATTAAAAGTAGAAGAAAATGGTCTGATAGACCAATATCAATGATCTGTTTTATATCAACTTTCAGTCCTTTAGTAATCACTAAGTCTAATGTATGACCTGCTTTATGTGTAGGCTGATTTATGAGTTGTCTCAAATCAAAAGAATCCAGGAGGTTCATAAATTCTTTTACTTTTAGATCACACTGATTATCTATATGAAAATTAAAGTCGCCAACTATTAGGAGTGTGTCATAGTTAGTAATTAAAATTGACATTAAGTCAGAGAATTCCTCAAAAAGACGTTATATTTAGGAGGTCTATACACGGATAGTACTAGAACTTGAGAATCTCCATGAATAACAACGGCGAGATACTCAAAGGACTTGAACTTACCAAAACTGACATCTTTACATTTTAATCGCTCGAGTAAATGTTAGCCAATCCCCCCTTTTCCCTGGCGGTCTGCACGAGTAAAACTGTAATCCGGAGGCAGATTCGATTAAAACAGCCGCATCTGAATTAAGCCATGTTTCATTTAGTGCAATAAAATCTATTTTTTTATCACTAATAAGATCGTTGATAAAAAACGTTTTGTTAGTTAAAGCTCTAACATTTAATAGTGCCATATTTAATGTTTACTACTATGTGCGTTATTGATATTTGGAATAGGAACTAAATTATTTTTATTAGCGCCGCTCTGTGTGTATTTTTGTTTAATCTGTGATCTGTTTTATAGTTTTAATACATTGTTCCTCTAAAATAGTGATTTTAATTAGATTATTGGAGTTTATGCCGTATTTCCTAGGTTTTCTACGTGCATTGAGATTGCTTATTACAGTATTAATGTTGTGCACTTTAACGGAAGACTCTATTAAACATTTATCATGTCCTAGCACAACAGTATTATTTCGAAGGGGTTAAGAGCAGAGATAGATAGTCAAGATAAACAAATTACCTTCGATATGTTTTCGGAGAGGACCCGGGCGCCGAAACTATTCGGATGCAGGCCATCACGCTTGAAGAAACGTGGCCTTTCCAAAAAGAGATTCCAATTGTTGATGAAACCAACATCCTTCTTCTTGCAGAAACCCTGTAGCCAGTTGTTCAATCCTAGCAGACGACTGTAGTACTCGTTGGATCGTCTGACGAGAGGTAGTGGACCCGAAACGAAGATCTTTGCCGATGGGGTCCTCTCCTTCGTGTCTTTAATCAAAGCTGCGAAGTCAGCCTTGATGATTTCTGATTGTCGGTGCCTTATATCGTTTACGCCGGCATACAAAACGATTGCTCCAACTGCCCTCTCCTTGTGTTTCGTAGACTGCTGGGCACGCTCATTACATCTCGGACACGAGCACCGGGAAAACAAGAAACAAACGATTTTTCATTAGAGCATGTGACATTAAGGTTTCTAACAATAGAATCACCTACCACTATTACATCACCAGGGGCTGAGGGCGAAATGGGGACATGGAGAGGGTCAAATCGGTTCTGAGATAGGATGCTCGCCTGTGCCAATGGAGGTGCTCTGGCCTTGAACCCCCGCCTGCATAGCTGAAATCCACCGAGGTCATCAGCGGTGTCGCTCCTACGAGACACAGGGGTGAGGTCGACACAACGCGGGGTTGATGTTTCGACGGTTACAGATGGCAAGGACGGTTTATCCAACAGCCGGGCCTTCAGACCTCTAAGGTATCTTCGTCGGGACAGGAGTTTCTGAATCTGTTCCTCGAGTGCCTGGAGTTCTTCAACTACGATTTCAACGCTAGTTACCCCACTGTCGGCCATTTTCTGCTTCTGCTTCGTGCCCTAGGAGGAATGAGAGAGAGAGAGAGGTTAAAGTAAGTAAATAAGAAATGGCTCAGAGCCAATCCCTGATGTAATCCACCTACACCTTGGATGCATCTGTCACTCCTACCACAGACCTCAACACAGTCACACTTCCCTCGAACATATCCTGTACAAGTCTTACATACTTCTCTGCCACTCCCGAATTCCTCAAACAATACCACAGCTCCGCTTGAGGCACCCTGTCATATGCTTTCTCCAGGTCCACAAAGATGCAATGCAACTCCTTCTGTCCTTCTCTATACTTCTCCCTCAACACTCTCAGAGCAAACATTGCATCTGTGATGCTCTTTCTTGGCATGAAACTATACTGCTGCTCACTAATCATCACCTCACTTCTTAACCTAGCTTCCACTACTCGTTCCAATAACTTCATGCTGTGGCTCATCAATTTTATCTCCCTGTAGTTACTACAGTCCTGCACATCCCCCTTATTCTTAAATATCGGCACCAGTGCACTTCTTCTCCACTCCTCAGGCATCCTCTCACTTTCCAAGATTCCACTAAACAATCTGGTTAAAAACTTCACTGCCATCTCTCCTAAAAACCTCCATGCTTCCACAGGTATATCTTCTGGACCAACGGCTTTTACATTCTTCATCCTCTTCATAGCTGTCCTTACTTCCTCCTTGCTAATCCACTGCACTTCCTGATTCCCTATCTCCACATCATCCAACCTCTTCTCTCTTTCTCATTCTTTTCATTCATAAGCCTCTCAAAGTACTCTTTCCATCTGCTCAACATACTCTCCTTGCTTGTGAGTACGTTTCCATCTTTATCTTTTATTACCCTAACCTACTGCACATCTCTCCCAGCTCGGTCCCTCTGTCTAGCCAATTGGTACAGGTCCTTTTCTCCCTCCTTATTGTCGAACCTCTCATACAACTCATCATATGCTTTTTCTTTAGCCTTCGCCACCTCTCTCTTCACCTTGCACCTTATCTCCTAAAATTAAATTAAAGTAAAATTAATTAAATAAGAAATATTAAAATTAATGAAATACAAAAATTCTTGCTCATTTAATATTAGAGGTAAAATAGTACCACTATTTGGGTATAAGGGATAAAATGATGAATACATTGGAACAGCAACTGTATGGCCACAAACTGTGTTTTAAAATGGTGCTGTAGTTTAAATAATGTTTATAAAGGCACATCAAAAGAGTGTGTAAGGGAAGGTGTTTGTTTAGCTACACACTTTTTCTTGTCAGTACTATATTAGTACCTTGAGACCTCCAAGCAGGGACATAATTGTCTACTAATAAAAGCTCAATGTTTTGCATTTTGGCTGGAAAGGCAAGTAAGAATTTTTTTGCATTCTGTTAACATGATTACTGTTGCTACGATTACTACTACTACTACTAGTACTATTCATACAAAAATATCTATAAGAAATAAAATGTGACTAAGTTGCTTATGAGGACAGTTATGAGGGAAAATAGGATTAGAATTAGAAGTAACAGGAACCCTTGAATATCTTCTCAGTGGATCTTAGTAGGCAGTTTGTATGGTGTGGAAGACTGCCGGCTTCCCAGGCCGGTCCGCACCCCAAGGCCGACAGGAGGAGCTCTCCCGACACCAGGATCGTGCCCCGAGGTCCAGCAGGGCCTTATGGACTCTGTAGTGTTTATACACAGCCCTGCTGGATACCTTGGGGACCACCAGGAGTCGCTGTGGGGGGACTTGTGGGATCGGTTGTGCCTTATGACCCGGGAGTACGTCACAGTCACGTGACGGGAAGGAATGGCGTGCTCCCGGGGTGATGTGAAAGACTGATTGCCCTGACCCGGAAGGAATAAGGAACTGTGGACTGCTGGGACAGGAACACCTCCGGGTCAGGGGCTATAAAAGGACGGTGCCTCAGCCCAGACACTGAGCTGTGCTGGGTGGGAGAGGAGCAAAGTGTCTGGGCCAGGAGGAGAGGTTATTGTGTTTATTAGAGTGGGTTTATTGTACATGAGTAGTGTGGAGGGTGCTTGGTGCACTGAAGAAAATAATAAAAGGTCTTGGACTGTTACCTGGTCTCCGGAGTTGTACCTGAGGGTTCAAGGGTGCACTACTGCCCCCTACTGCCACAATGGGTTAAGAAAAGTGAAACGTGGGAGTTTTACAAATTACCATGTGTTGCTCAAAACAAAATACATTTCATTGTTGTGGGACATATTTTGTAATTTGAGCTTCTGAAATCTTTTGAGAACATACTTCATAAGAAGCGACCTAGGAAACTACAGATTTACAGATCTGTTACCCATTCAGGAAGAAGCAGGAAGAAGAGTACCAAATTGGTATAAGCATGGAAGACCTTAAATTACAGTATAAGAAACCCTTTAAAATTGGTTAATGCCAACTGTGGAAACCCACAGATATCAGAGTTAGGCCATTTTCTTAGTTTTAAAAAATGTATTTATATTAAATGTAACTAAAGAAATAGTTCAGCCTGTAAATGATTCTAAACATATAACCTTGAATTCCTACATAAGGACCTTAACAAAATTAATATTTCATCAGGCATGCGGCAAATAAAGGTGAATGTAAACGGAGATGTCTTACAGACAGGTACTAAAATGGTTATATTTAATGCACAGTACAAAATATACTTTACAAGAAAGAATAATGACAACCAGTAGAGCAGACAGTCCACAGAAATAATTCAGAATGATATTTGAATGTTGTAGTATATGGTGTACTATTGAGACCAGAAGCCAAAGGAGAATATGTTTAAACCGCTTAATGCCCTTTTGAAACCACTTCTCAAATATGTGTTGTTGTTTGGTTTTAAAATAACAAGAATTGACATAGCTGCACACGACAGAGGTAGTACACATATTCCTGGACTCTGTGGTATAAGAAAAGTTTGACAGAACAAACAAATGAATATCAATATATCAATAACCAGGATATAAACATTTACAATAAGCATAAAATAGGATAGATGCCTCACCTTTCTTCAAAATATCTTTTTCTATAAGAATATACAGTATGACTATACATGGAAGATTTGTTAATCTCACACTCATGTTAGAAAATTCTTAATAACAAACAAAACCGTAAATAAATAAAACAAGTCACTAAGAAGAGACCTTCAAATCTTGACCTGATAATATTTAAAAAATACCTAGTGAATAAATATGAATAACAAGAAAAAAAAAACATTTTCATGTTTCTGTATATGTTCTTATAGTTTTATACTGCAAGTTCCTATTTAAATGTACCCTGGGACATTTTTAGGGCCAGGTCATTGAGGACTATAATTGATTTGACTGATTTATCTTCCCTTATTGCTTGTTATGCCAACTTTATCTTTGAAGAGGGCATCTAGGTTCGTGTAAGTAAGAGGAGTCAAATCATACTTCTAAATTTCACTGATAGTAATGGCAAGTGGTTATATAAATGGTGCTGGAGCACCTGCCCTAGAGAAGAGAGGAGGAGGTTGCACCCCTTAAGGGAGTAACACATTTGCAGAAGATGCACTACACAATACTCCTCTGAAATTAATGAACAGTCAGCACCTTGCGTGGATACCCTCCTATTTGCAAATGCAGTAATGATGATTTGTCAATTAACACTTACATTCTGAGAGTATATCAACAGTTTCCTGCCAGCAATGTGACTGCCAAACATGTGACCCCTTCACTTTATACCAGAAAATCATCTTAAAAACATTTTGTAATGTCTCTGAAGTAATTTGAAAAGAAATGTCACACTTGAGAGAAATTTCTTTTATTCTTGTGGCTGTTCAGACACTATGGATGAGAGGCTATATTTAGTTGTTATGTAGGATAGTTACCCTACTGTTTTAAAAGGTATACTGGAATATTGAAGAAGTAACCTCAAAGGGTCCTAAATACAGAAAGATACAGAAAGAGTGAGAAGGATACAAAAAGCTATTTAAAAAAAATACATTGAAAAAAACAGTAAAATATTGTTGGAACTGTGCTAAAAAGTACCATAAATTGAAAATCTAGTGGTCAACAGACTTACTATCCCATTTGAGAATATGGAAAGAAAAAACATAAGAAGAAACAGAGGGTTTATTATGGAAGGAAGTACAAGTATATGTATAATCCAACATCTGTCTTTCCAGCCAGTTTTCATGCGAGAATTACTTAATGGATTTAGATAGTTTTTTTCCAATAATTTGCTTGAACATTCAGGATGATTTTGCGACTACTCTCATTGTGCTAAGTATCATAGTTTATTCTCACTAATGCGAGACAGAGGCTGTGGGCTGAGGGGAGGGGGAAGCATGATGTCAGGATTTTGGAGCCGAGCCGGGCAGGGCCCTCCTCACTGACACGCTAGTCTCCGTTCGAGTTGGTTTACCTGTCCCACGTTTTAGAGTGAATCTTGACTCCGCTTACCTAGCGATGCCTGTTAGCTTATTGATTTTTAAAGTTTGTCCTCTTTCACTACTATGCGGGCGGAGCTGTGGAAGACAGCTAAAGATATATATATATCTTGTGACACATGTGCACATGGGAGGCAGCTAAAAGGTTTGAGTAAGGGCAGTTCTGAGTCATACCAGGATGTGACAGAGTGCACTGACTCTTTTTCTCCCTTTCCTGTAGACCATTCACAGGAGATTCCACCTGGCCCTCTTGACGTCACTTCCAGGACCGAGCCTATGGAAGGAAACCTTGCCGGCTCCGGCCCGTGTGATGTCACGTCCAGGCTCGAACCAATCGCCGAAGACCTTCATGAGCCCGACCCCTTTGATCTCACTTCCTGTCTTCCCCTTTAAAAGCCTCCACATTTTCCCTATTCGCTCAGTTCTGTTTTGGACTTGGTTTTGTGCACAGCAGTGCTATCATTTAAACTACAATTTGCAGCCAGGAAACCAAATATAGGGGTGGCTACCCCAAACCTTGCTATGACTCTTTGTGGCTTTGTTGACAGTGGCGTAGTTGGCAGGTTGGAGAAGTCCAGGAAGAGAAGGGGACGGGACCTGCAATGTCCCCAGGTGTGAGCGTACCGGGGCCGAGTTTTCAGGCAGGGAGGGTGTCCCATGGTTCAGCGAGACCCGTTACGGGCTCCGCTCCCAGCACGCTTAATTAGGCAATCTAGATAGGCCAGGGAATGTGCAGGAGGGGCTCACAAAGTTGGGCTTGTGAAACAGAAAAATACAGATACCAAAGTATGAGATTGGAAAATAGGAATTAATGATCAAAACTGAAGTGCGTGCTAAGCAAAATGTACATTCTAATTAGTCAATCAATCTGTGTATGTAACAAAAGCCACACAGGCCTTGTTTTGTCTATAAGTGCAAGTGCAACTTCCTGTTTTTTCTAACAGACAAAAAACCACAAGTGACCAACTGATGAACTTTAAAAATGTTGATCCAAGCAAATTGTTGAAAAGACGTAATGTCTTGAAATTCTTGTGCAACTAAAGTCATAAGACAAAGCTTTGCCCTATAAAAGATTTAGGACACCGACTTCTCGGGGCAGATGAAGGGCAGGTGTCCTAGGACTGTGCTTTTCCGTCATCTTACCCTTGCCTGGTGTGTATTAATAAAAGATTTTTTACTAAGTTTAATTATATCTCTCTGTCTTCAGTCACAAGAAACGACACTAGAGTAAAAGTGTCGACAGTTTTCTGGCGCCCAGACGTGGGGCAGGAGACGGCCGGCTGACTCCATGAGCGGGAAGACCTCAGCGATCTGTCTTCTTGAAGCAGACTGCCGCTACTGAGAGCTCCGGCAGCAGTGTAAGCAGCTCCGATAAAAATTAGGACTGCCCTGTCCTGAGATGGCTTCTGCGTGAGCAGTCCCCGAACTACTCCTGGTTCAACCACGGTGACTGAGAAGGATTTCCTGACAGAGCTAATTAACACCCAGGCTGGGGTAAGTACCATCGGGGGATTCCCGGGATATAAGGGAAGACGTAACAGGTTTGCTGGTATTGCCCTTGAAACTGGAAGTGACTGAAAGTATAAAATTACTCTAACTGGGAGTTAGGAGTAGGTATAAAATTACTTTAACCAGAAGTCACTGGCTGTTAGGGAAAGAAAAGAAAGTGGTGCTTGCTGAAAAATTATAGAAGGGAATCAGGTTTTAGGACTAGGTGCGTGGCACACCTAAAAGAGAGCCTAAAAGATTCAGTCGACGAGCAAGGCTGAAGATAAGATATAAATGTTAACAGTTTAAATGGTTAAAGTAGGGGAAAGAAATTAAAAGTACGTACTAAATAAAATAATTGCTCCCTTAGCGCATAAGAAAAGAAATTATTGCGTAGAGAGAAGGAAGCAGGAAATTAGTGATGGGGACACATAGCAGCAAACCTGTTAACCAAAATAAGAAGGGATCAAAATCATTAATGTTAGAAGGACTGTTTTCGGAGGATCACCAGACGTCTAGAAAAAAATGGGTCTCCAAGAAAGTTAATCGAGAAAAAGACAGGTTTAGATTTTAAGAAGGCATGTAAAAAGTGGAACAGGCAGAGCGGAGGGCGGTGGCCGTTAGAAAGGACAGGAGACGCAAGTGAAATTCAGGAAATTAGAAAAATATTATGTAGAAATGCACAAGGGTGTTGTAAGTAGAAGTGTACGAGGATGTTGTAATAGAGGTCCGTGTTATGTATGACAGATGGGAGTTGGTTATTAAAGATTGTAATTTAAAGGCAGTACAGAAATGAATTATTGGCTGCAGAAAGTTAGAACTAGAAGGAAAAAAAAAGTTATTTATAGCTTTACAGAAAGTGCAAGCAGATTCGGGACCGCAGTCGAATGAGAAGCGGAAGAAGAGCAAGAAAAGAAAAAAAATAAATAAATAAAAGACCTGTTATATCCCACACTTGTTCCTCCACCTTTCCTACACCATCCACATCCACAACCCCCACCTTCTCCTCCGCCACCTCCAGCGCCCACCGCACCAGAATTAAAAGATGATTCCTTGGGGTCTAGTTTCTTTGAAGAATATCATTATGATCCCTCATTACACACTGATCCGGGGGATGACAAAAGTAACGTAATGGGTGCGGCGGGTGGGTTTCACGATCCTAGAACCTCCATTTCACAACGTAAAACGTCACGCAGCGCATGCTGAACGACAGAGCAAGCAGAAAGAGTCAGACACCCAGACAAAGCTGATTGCAGCACAAATGAACTATTACACTGGTGTGGCCACTCCCGGCAGAAGTCGTGGACGTGGAGGATTTTTTCCGGGGACAAGGGTGTGGACGGGGACGAGGTAGCGGATATATGTTACCTAATCCAAGTGGATCATCCACTCAGCTGCCTCCCCCTCCAGATCCAAACGCTACACCTTATGCTTGTTACGGGTGTGGTGAAATGGGACACTTCCGCCGCAATTGCCCTCACAAGTGCCCACCCCCTCCTCCACCACCTGAACAATTTGATGTTTCATGGACATAGGAATCCGCAGGGATCCCCAGCCCTTCTCTTCAACTACCTTTGCTCACCCATAATTCAGAGACTGATCCATTATTGACTTTGCTGGCTGGTGAATGGCACTGAAACTGTTTTCCTCGTGGACACAGGAGCCACGTGCTCAACCCTTTCACTGTCGGAGGTCCCTGCCTCAAGAGATTCTTCGAGTTCAGCTGCATTCCAGTGATTCCACTTTAACACACCGATTTCTTTTAAATCAGCTCTGTCCAGTTAACCTCTTAGGAAGGGATCTCATGACAAAACTTTCTCTCTCCATTTCAATGAAATGTTTCCCCACACACCATCCTTCTTAAAGCCCTTCACTCATTTCCCTCCTGCTTGTTTCCCAATCTCCAAGCCCCTGACACCCTATTGCACTGCTCAATATTTCCCCGCAGAAATAGACACCCCCTGGCTGGAATCTTTTGTTTCTTCAGACACCTGCCTCGAAACCCTTCACATCTCCTGCATTTTCATTTCCTCCACAAAAGCTGCTGCATCTGTGCATCTTACATATTCACAGAATATTTTTTATCTTGGTAAGTCAGTACCTCATATTTCTTTAGCTAAATCGAGCACTGTACATTGGGCGGAAATCGGACCATGGGTAGAACAATGTCTTAATAGAACAGACTGGTTACATGTTGCTCCAGGTGTTTTGGATACCTCAGATCATTTAATAACTAAAGTTGTGCTTCAAACTGATTTTTTAGTGCACCGTGCATTGTGCCGCACTTCCCTTTCTGCTTTTTCATTGCAAACTACTTCCCCTTCTTGGCTCTCAGCGCTTCCTGACTCTTTGTGGTCTCAGGGTAAAAATGATTATGGAAGGATAGCCCATTGCGAGCCTCTGGTGATCCACCCAAAATCCTCCTTCCGCCCGCATCGTGCCCAGTATCCTCTGTCTCCTGAAGCAGAGGCTGGCATCTACGCCGTACATTCCAATCTTGTGAAACGCGGTGCGATTATTCCAATTAAATATTCTCCAGTTAATTCTCCCATTTTACCTGTAAAAAAGGCTGACGGTTCATGGCGTTTTGTTCAAGACTTACGACAAGTGAATGCTGCAATCTTTCCTAGAGCTTCTATTGTACCTAATCCTTCCACTATTCTTTCTGCAATCCCTCCCTCTGCTCGTTATTTTTCAGTAATTGATTTAGCCAATGCTTTTTTCTCTATCCCCGTACACCCTGACTCGCAATTCTGGTTTTGCTTTTCTTCCAAAGCCGCCGTTGGACATGGACTGTCATGCCTCAGGGATATACTGAAGCACCTTGTGTGTATGGACAAGCTTGCTCAAAATTTAGAAGGGTTCTGGCCAGACCGAGGTAGTACATTAATACAGTATGTAGATGATATTATGTTATGCAGCGCTACAGAAGAAGATTGTGCACAGGATACTAAAAAACTACTGCTGTTTCTGGGGGACAATGGACATAAAGTTTCAAAGGCTAAATTGCAATTAATTAAAATATCTGGGTCATGACATCACAAATGGAACAAGAGCTCTCTCAAGCGATCGCATTAACACCATTCAAAACCTTCCCAGACCTGTCACAAAACAGCAGGTCATGCCTGTATTGGGTATTTTAGGTTACTGCCGGCAATGGATTTTGAATTTCACTGAAAGAGCACAGCCGTTACATAATTTAGCAAACACCACTGGCCTTCCTCTTTCTGGTCAGGTGCAATGGACCGAGCAGGCTGAGAAGGCTCTCTGTGACTTGAAAAACGCGCTGTCCTTGGCTCCGGCGTTGGGCTTACCGGACTACAATCGCCCATTCACTTTGTTCGTGGACGAAAAGGGGGGATATATGAATGCAATTCTAACACAATTACATGGGGATAAACAAAGGCCAATAGCATATTTTTCGAAAAAATTGGATCCAGTGGCTGCAGCACTTCCGCCTTGCCTTAGGGCTGTGGCTGCCACAACAGAAGCTGTGCTAGCCAGTACAGATATAGTGCTCATGAGCCCCCTAACAGTAAAGGTGCCTCACGCTGTACATTCCATTTTAGTACAGGCTAAGACCTCACATCTCACCACTGCTAGGGCAAAACACTATCAGAATGTACTCTGTACTTTGTCAAATGTTACGATTGAAAGATGCGCCACCTTAAATCCAGCTACGTTACTCCCAAATAATAGCGATGGTGAACCGCATGATTGTCAGAAAAAAATTGCAGAAGTATTGAAACCACGAGTAGATCTACAAGAAACACCTTTAGAAACCGGAGAAATTATTTTTGTGGATGGATTCTCTTTGTGATTAGAGAACGGTGCACCTTCAACTAGTTATGCCGTGGTCCAAGGGGACCACCTGTTGGAAGCAAATTGAATTACATCAAGTTTAAGTGCACAAGCAGCTGAATTGATAGCGCTCACTCGAGCATGCCAGCTGTCTGAAGGGAAAAACATAACAATTTATACAGATTCCAGATATGATTTTGGAGTCTGTCATGATCATGGGGCATTATGGAAATTGAAGGGATTCAAGACCAGTACTGGCAAGCCCATCCAACATCAAAAGTTAATCGAATCCCTCTTAGAAGCCATAACTAAACCATCAAAGCTAGCAATTGTTAAATGTCAAGCTCACACAGGAAAACAGGATCCTGTCAGCAAAGGAAATGAATTAGCAGACTATTTTGCCAAAAAGGCTGCACACAGTAACACACCAATCTCTTTATTCCAACAGAGAAATGACCAGGACCCTGATAATCAAATTATTTCTTTACAGAGTGCAGCCACGGACATCGAAAAGAAAAAATGGTCCAAAGAAGGGTCCCTCTCTGATGGAGTCTGGACTCATAAGCAAACTAACAAACCTTTTCTCCCAAAAGCTTCTTTTCCAGGTATGGCAGAGGAAGAGACGCCATGGTTCAAGATGTCGAAAAGCATTGAGAAGCTGTAGGCTTCTCCACCTACGCAGAGCAATTCTGTAAGCGATGTGCCTTGTGTCAAAGGTTTAATGTAGGAAAAGGTACACAGGTAAGTCCCGCCGTTAGTCCTAACCCAATGGGTCCGTTTGAGAACCTCCAAATGGATTTCATTGAACTAACACCGTCTAGGGGTTACCGATATTGCCTTGTGATTGTCGATGTGTTCTCCCGATGGGTAGAAGCTTTCCCTTCTAAACACAATGATGCTAAAACAGTTGCTAAGGCACTAATAAAAGAAATTATTCCAAGATGGGGCATCCCGCAATAGTTACAAACAGACAATGGCACTCACTTTGTGAATTCCATTATAAATGAATTAACCACCTGGCTGCAGATCAATGTACATCATTACTGCAAATATCATCCACAAAGTGGGGGTATCGTAGAACAATGCAATGGCACCCTAAAGGCTAAGCTTGCAAAAATTTGTGAACAAACCAATTTATCTTGGCCAGATGCTTTACCCCTGGCTTTAATGGGATTGAGGGGCGGACACAATATTGTAAAGGACCGAGAGAGACAGTAGCAAGGGTTGGGGTTTTTCCGGCCCCGTATATTGTACAGACAAAAAAAACAGGTCAAAATTATAAACTAAACAGTTCATAATGCGCGACGCCGACTCCTGGCGTCGCGGCCATTTTATTGGGGAGGAGCCGGAAGTGGAGGAATGTCGGGAAGGACCGCAAGGGAGGATGGGAAGGATGGCGTCAGGGCAAGATGGCGGAGGAAGGGCGAAGTATGCGCACTGCGGTCATCCATGCCTATGGTGCAGGGCGGTCTTTTTCCTATGAGGAAGCAGAGGGAGAAAGTTAATACCCCACCATTCCCTGGCGAGTGGTTTCCCAGGTGCTGTCGAATCAATCCGGCCTCCTACTGCGCGTGCGTGACACGATCCCCCTTAGCCCAGGACCGTCAGGTGGGCGGACCTAACCGAGAGGTCGTGAATACGAGAGAGGGCATCGGCATTGGCCTGAAGGGTGCCCGCCGATAAGTGACAGTGAACTTATACGGCTGTAAGTCCAGGAACCACCTGGTGACCCAGCGGATTCGACTCTTTGTGCAGGGACATCCACTGAAGTGCAGCGTGATCAGTCACCAGAGCGAACTTCGCGACCCAGCAGGTAGTACGGAGGTGGGTCACTGCCCACTTAATGGCCAAGGCCTCCCTCTCCACTGCAGCGTGCGGGTCTCCCGGTCCATCAGTTCGGCTAAGGTACATCACAGGGTGCTCGACACCATCGGCGCTTTGGCTCAGCACGGCACCCAGGCCTGTGTCCGGCGTCGGTCTGGAGAATAAGCGGGAGCCCAAAATGGGCGTCCGTAACACAGGTGCCGGCGTTAGGGCCTTCTTTAGGTCACTGAGCAGCGTGTTCTGCTTTGTCGGTCCACACCCGTATAGGGGCGCCCTTTTTGTCAGGTCAGTCAAGGGTGCTGCTCTTTGGAGAAGCGGGAACAAACCGGCGGTAGTAACCCGCAAGCCCCAAGAAAGCCTGCACCTGTTTCTTGGTACTCGGGACGGGGCCATTCTAAGATGTCTTTCACTTTGGAGCTCTGTGGCGCACCTGTCCTTGTCCCACGAGGTAGCCTAAATATTTGGCCTCCTTTAATCCAAAAACACTTCCGGGGTTTATGCGGAGGCGGCTTTAGCCAGTGTTAGGAGGACAGCTGCGACCTGCAGTAGATGCTCCTCCCAGGTGCGGAATAGATGACAGCGTCATCCAGGTAAGCGGCTATAGGACTGGTGGGCGTCAGCACTCTATCTACCAGGCGTTGGAAGGTCGCGGGCCCGTGCAGCCCAAATGGGAGGACCTTGTACTGCCAGTGCCGCTAGGGGTGCTAAAGGCCGTTTTCTCCTTTGCGGATGCCGTTAAAGGAATTTGCCAATACCCTTTTGTCATGTCAAGGGTAGTCAGATGTCGAGCCGTACCCAGCGCTCAAGGAGGTCGTCAATGCGGGGCATGGGGTAGGCATCGAACTTGGAGATCTGATTCAGGCGTCTAAAGTCATTACAGAACCTCCAGGAGCCGTCTGGCTTGGAGGCGAGGACAATAGGGCTGGACCAGGGACTATGGCTCTCTTCAATTATGTCCATGTCAACATACGTTTCACCTCCAGTTCGACCTCTGCGGCGTTTTGCCTCCGGAGTCGGTAGGGCCTCTCGGACGATTACCCGGGCTCCGTGACTATATCGTGCTCAATCAGCGGTCCGGCGGGTGACTCGCTCACTACCTCGGGGATGGCTCGGGTGTTTGGGCTAACTCCTGCGCTGCTTGGGGTCAGCTCTTCGCCGAGGTTAAGGGCAGTTGTGCTTGCGAAAGGGAGAGTGACCTACGGGGCTGGGAAGCTCCTCTCTATCTCTCAGGGCTTTAACAGGTTGACATGATAGATCCTCTCACTTTCGGTCGGCGGTTGGGCTGTTTTACCAAATAGTCGGCGAGTCCTTTTCTCTCCTTAACCTCGTAAGGCCCTTGCCAGTGGCGAGCAGCGAGTGGGAGGTGGGGCGAGCACCATAACTTCGGTCCCAGGCGGAACTCCCTGAGGGCGGAGTTGCGGTTGTAACACGGGCCTGCGCTGCTTGCGCCGAGTCCGTGCTCTTTTAGGAGGGCCTGATCTTTGTGAGTGGTCGGCGCAGTTGCTCACGTACTCAAAATATTAGAGGAGGGAAGAGCCTCGGCCTCCCAGCCTTCTTTTAGGATGTCGAGGATTCCCGGGGTTGTCGCCCGTATAGTAATTCAAAGGGGAGAAGCCGTAGAGGCCTGGGGTACCTCCCGGTAGGCAAAAGCACGGCGGGAGGAGCTGGTCCCAGTTCCTGCCGTCAGCGCTGACTACCTTGCGGAGCATCTGCTTAAGCGTCTGATTAAATCGTTCGACCAACCCGTCAGTTTGCGGGTGATAGACTGGCGCTTTCAGGTGCTTTATCTGCAGTAATTTGGCCACCTCCTTGAGCGTATCCGAAGTGAAGGCGTACCCTGGTCGTGAGGACCTCCTTGGGTATGCCAGCGTGAAACAAGTTAACCAGTTCCGTGCGATGCTTTTAGTATTAGCGGGCGCGGGGAACCGCCTCTGGGTACCGGGTGGCATAGTCCACCATGACTAGGATATACTTGTGGCCACGGGTTGAGGGCTCCAGGGTCCCACCAAATCGACCCCTATCCTTTCAAAGGGATGTCCACGAGGGAATAGGGACTAGAGGAGCACGGTCCCTCCTAGGAATCTGGCGGGTCTGGCACTCCGGACAGGATTGACAGAACCGCGGACCTCCTCATTGATCCCAGGCCAGTAAGCGGGCTTAATCCTCTCCAGTGTTTTTGGCCCGAGGTGGCCTAGGAGGTGAGCATGTGCCAACTTCGCATATCTCCGCCCGGAAGGTGCAGCGGAATTAGCAACAACTTCCGCACCTCGCCCTCATGGGTAGCCACTTTCGGTACAACAGATCATTTTCAAGGACAAAGAAGGGTTCCAGCGGTGTGGATCCGTCCGCTGTCGAGCTGTTAGGCAGAACAATGCGTTCGGGCAAAGCGCGGGAGTCATCATTCCACTGCTCCCTCTTAAAGGAGGCGGCGTGGACGAAATTGATGGTCCAGGCGCGAGGGTCTTGGGGCCTGGGCCGGGAGAGTTCCTGGCTAGTCCCTTCTCCGGCGGAATCTTCGGGTCAAGGTCCGTAGCCACGGAAGGTCCCCGAGACACCAGCGCCCATAGGGCCTGCCCTTGTGCGGCGTGGAGGCAGCGGGAGGTTGCCTTTTCCCCTCATGACAAGATCCAGCGAGGCCCGGGGCGGCGAATGGCTTACCGCTGATTCTTTTAGACCAGTCTTGTCCCAGGATCACTGGGAAGGGGGTCAGGTAACACAGCGACCGTCATTTGGATTGGTTCCCCTTCCAGGTAAGATAGCAGTGGCGGAGCGATATGACCTAGTCCCCCATGTACACAGGTAACCAACAAATGTTGCTTTAACCACTGTTGCGGTAAGGCAAGCGGCGAGCAACAATGGTAATGTTGCTGCGGAATCAAACAAAGCCACCACGGCGTGCCCATTTAGCAACACCACTCCCGTGTCCGGACTCGCCAAGGGATGCGGCGGGTACAATACCTCTCCGTTGATGTCCAGCTGCAGTCCATAGGCTCGGGCGATGTGATGGGGGCAGTTTGGCAGCAGGTGGCGGTCTCGCCACACTTGAAACAGCGGCGGACCCGGCCTCTCTTTGGCTCTGGCTGGCGCTTCTGCAGCGTCGAGGGCTTCGGGGTGGCCGCCCGTCCCTGCGGTTCCAGCGAGCAGGCTTTTCTGACCCCCAAGTGGAGGACCGCCAACTGGCGCTCCAGGGCGTCGAGGAGGCCCGACATGTTTGATAGGCGTGCCCCGGACCTGCTGGGCGGGAACTGGGCATTGCATTGACCAGGCCTTCACAGGCCACCCGCTCGGCGACTTTCCGCCCGTCGGGGCTCTCTGGCGTAGCCAGCGGCCCATCTTGCCCCAGAACTTCGAGCGCCTGGGCGGCGGGCACGGGTCAAAGACCCAGTTCCGCCATTGACGCCTGCTGGCCGGGCTAATGCCGTAGCGGGCCAATATTTGGGCTTGAGGAGGTCGTAATTAGCGGCCTCCTCCTCAGGGAGGTCATAATAGGCCCGCAGCGCGGGTCCCTTTAGGTATGGCGCCAAGATGGCGCCCACTCGGACCGCTGCCACTCGTTCGGGTGGCGTCCTCTCAAACATGCCCAGGTAGGCATCGGCGTCCTCGAAGGGCCCGCCGGTACCATAGGAGGCGGCTGCCTGGCGGGTCTGGTCTCGCCCGTTGGGCTTCCACTAACCTGGCCCGTGGCCTCCAGCTCCCGGTTGGTAGCGGCTTGCGCTTGCTGCAGGGCCTGGAGCTGGGCGTTCATTCCTGCAGCACGGTGTTCAGGTCCTGTCCCTCCGTCATTCCGGGATCTCTGTATCCTGCCGACTACGCCACTTGTAAAGGACCGAGAGAGACAGTAGCAAGGGTTGGGGTTTTTCCGGCCCCGTATATTGTACAGACAAAAAAAACAGGTCAAAATCATAAACTAAACAGTTCATAATGCGCGACGCCGACTCCTGGCGTCGCGGCCATTTTATTGGGGAGGAGCGGAAGTGGAGGAATGTCGGGAAGGACGCAAGGGAGGATGGGAAGGATGGCGTCAGGGCAAGATGGCGGAGGAAGGGCGGAAGTATCGCACTGCGGTCATCCATGCCTATGGTGCAGGGCGGTCTTTTTCCTATGAGGAAGCAGAGGGAGAAAGTTAATACCCACCATTCCCTGGCGAGTGGTTTCCCAGGTGCTGTCGAATCAATCCATGACCTCCTACTCGCGTATAGAAAAATACAGATACCAAAGTATGAGATTGGAAAATAGGAATTAATGATCAGAACTGAAGTGCGTGCTAAGCAAAATGTACATTCTAATTAGTCAATCAATCTGTGTATGTAACAAAACCACACAGGCCTTGTTTTGTCTATAAGTGCAAGTGCAACTTCCTGTTTTTTCTAACAGACAAAAATCCACAAGTGACCAACTAATGAACTTTAAAAATGTTGATCCAAGCAAATTGTTGTAAAGACGTAATGTCTTGAAATTCTTGTGCAACTAAAGTCATAAGACAAAGCTTTGCCCTATAAAATATTTAGGACACCGACTTCTCGGGGCAGATGAAGGGCAGGTGTCCTAGGACTGTGCTTTTCTGTCATCTTACCCTTGCCTGGTGTGTATTAATAAAAGATTTTTTACTAACTTTAATTATACCTCTCTGTCTTCAGTCACAAGAAACGACACTAGAGAAAAAGTGTCGACACCTCCATTCAATGGGTAAAGAGGGAAAATGTGTCAACAACTTAATCACCCCACTCACCATTCTCATTATCATTACCTTATTAGTGCCTTGAAGACACTCCCTTGCTTTGTGTGTCTGACTACATATAAGTTGTCAAGATCAGGCAAAGATGTGATCCGGCCCTTATATCAGATATCAGAAAAAGTGTTTGGCAGTAGCCATTGAAACCAAGACTATGACCTCATCAAGACAAACAGAAATATATCAGCAAAATATGAAGACCTCTGCTATAAAACTATTAAAATTCAGTTGACTGTTGTCGTGGTGAAAAATTCATCATCAGAAGACTTTTTACCTAAAAATAAAGGCTATAAGGACTCGAGATAGACAGACAGAGTTTTAAGGCTTTATTGCAATAAATCAACACAAAAAATAACAAGGACTCAACCCAATACAGCCAAATTGAGCTGAGCGCCGAACATTACAGCAATTTAAGTATTTATAACAATTTCTTATCATTTTTAGCTCATTCAATTAGCTCATTCTGCACCTGGTTTTACTGTCCATTATTCCTCTTGGTGTCTGTTCGGCTTATTTTGATTGTTCTAAGACTGAGTGGATGGCTACCTCTTACCATCTTTGGGCTTTTCTTATGTCATTTCCTATCTTTTCTGACCTCGCTCGAATGAGCTCTCTTGCCCATCTTCTTTGACTCCCTTCTACTCCTGTCCGGCCGAACCTTGAGTTTCCATGGGAACCCTTATTATCTCCTTACTTTTCCTATCACTGGCCCCCTTGTGGAATTTGTTATTTTTCTATGCTGTTCCCATCTTCTCTAACTGGCCAAAGCCTCAATTCCATATATGGGTTTCCTCTCATCATTTACTCTCTTAAGCCTTTCAAACTTTTTTATAATAGTGACCTGAAGCTTAAGCTTTTAATAAAAAAGAAGTATAATATGTGCTTTTATTTAATCATTGCTTGGCATGCTTGATTTGTCTTAATTTCTACACTAAAGTTAATTGCTAATATATTCTTCTAGTATTTTTGCTAATGCCTGAATTTACTAAGATTTTCTCTTCATGCATTATGTCAGCGTGACCCTGCTTACAGCAAAAGACTTTTGTTGCCTTTCTGCTAATTCATCAGCCCAGCTGCTTTTTGATATGAGCCTTTCAGAGGCATCTTCTCTGTGTTATTGCTTCCTAGCCTTAAATCACAGGTGTTCTCAAACTCTTATCCTGTCCAAAACTGGTCTCGGTGTATCAATTTGCTGTTCTTTTCTTACTCTGCAAATTTTACTGTAAGCCTAAAAAATAATGCAATATAACTGATTTTTTAGTTAACTATTTGCTAGACCTATCTTATTTGCTTAATCTTAATATTTTAGAAGCTTTTAATTACTTTTTATGGCTCTATATGTTAATTTGCTATTATCTATGTTAATATAAAAATTTTCATTCTACACTGTCATGATCATTTAAATGACTTTTAGCATTTCTGATCTCTAAAACATCTCTTAATCAGGTGTAGTAGTGCCTAGGCCTAGTACCAAGGACCAAGGAATAGGCACAGTTGGGGCTGGCAGTCTTTTTGGCCTTGAAACCCCTGTGGATTTTTGTTTTCTCCAGCCTAATTGGAGTTTTTTGTGTTGTTTTTTCTGTTCTACTGGCCATCTGACCTTTCGCCTTTATTACTTATTCTTTAATATTACTGTCTAATCTTATTTGTTTCCATTTCATATAACTTTCTTTTTGTTGTCTTGTAAAGCACTTTGAGCTACATTGCCTGTATGAAAAGGTGCTTTATACTGTAAATAAATGTTGTAAGCAAAATACAAGGTTGGATTTCAGTGTCAAATATAAAGAAGCAGAGAATTAAAAAAAAAGCATTTGATTACTTTTCTGTTAAAATTGTACTAATAACTGCTGTTCTTAAATCTGCATCGTTCAAAAACAGCTTCTGTGACATCTCCTGCATGGTGCACTCATGTGTGCCATCATCGATATTACCACATAGCATACGACAATGATATCTTTTATATTCAGCTCTCTATATTTTAGAATGTAAAAACGGAAAAAAAATAACAATTAATAATAACCTGTACTCCGTAATAACACACTGTAATACCTTTGCCTTGTTTTTTAGACATAAAAAATAGTTGTTTCAGTTTCCCATCTAGGGTTGTTTTAAAGAAAATGACATATTTAAGTTATCAATAACATTAAATTAAAAACCAAAGAAACAATTTGTTGGGTTAGAACTGACACATGAGATGGGTCTGCAGCTTGAGTTCAAGCAAAATTTAAAATCTACAGTATATCAATAAGCTGGTAAAGGCCGTAGAGGCATCTGCAGTCCACAGTCGTATCGTTCATGATAAAAAAGGCAGGTGTCTAGTCTATGCAGCTGACCTTGAGGGCTGCAGAAGAACCTTGCAGCAGTCATGTCACAAATCAGCCCTGACCGTCAATCAGAATAAGATCGCATTTATGTTTTTTTGAGAAATAAAGCCAATTGTCAGAAAATATGTACTACTTCACAATATGTTATGTGGCTCCTGAAAATATAATCAGATATGCGCAACTTGACTTAAAAACAGTGAAATGGTTGTTTTAATCTGAATATTGCTAACTAATAGAAAAATCATACAATTGTTTCACTCAATAAGAAGACATAATTTCTAACCAATAAATAGAACAAATGCCAATGTCATAGTATCAATTTCCATCTTGATGCACTCCTCAAATGGAACAGTACCACAAGAATAAAAATATATAGTAACAGAAATTCTATCAAAACACAAAATCAGATTATTTGAAATTTATAATAATTCACCCATCCATTGATTTAATCCAATTCCAGGACCATGAGGATTTATAATAATGTTTACCAGATGCTTGTAGAGGTCTTTTAGTGATGACATTAAAGTAAATGCAAATAAAAGAAGGAAAGCAAACAAGAAGCATGAAAACAAGACTACACCAACAATAAGTAAAAATGCAATCAAAACAGATGGAAACACTAACTAAATTAAAAAAAAAAATTCACAAACAAAAAATATAAACTGAAATGAACAAAAAGGGGAAGCAGAAGTAGCAATTGGAAGATCCAAAGAGGACTTTTTACTAAAGATGGCATGTCTCTGATTAACATTTTTTCCACTGTTCACACTTATGTTTCAACTTTTGAAGTGTTGTATTGCCTGTTTAGAGGCACAAGTATGGGTACAGTGGCGATGCTGCACAATGCATGTCAATTTAGGCATCAGGCAAAATGTCTGTCTCTCTCTCTGTTGCTGATCTGGTACACTCGGGTTTACAAGAATCTGTTTGTGATTAATTTCAAGTTGCTATTGGATTGGAAAGTTTCCATTCACAGGTATAAATCAAATAGCAACAAAATTGTGTACAACTGTAAAAAGGATTTGTTGTGCAGTGCCTAAAAGAGTATCATATATGCAGGCGAAGTAAAGTGGGAAATCATTTCTAAACGGCTGCGCCGTCTCAGTGTGTATCTGGCTGGGGATGACATTGCATTTACTGTAGTTCACTTTATTATTTATTATAATATTACTTGGTTGGCAGGCTTACATTTTTCCTTTAAATCAAGAATACTACCACTAATTATACAATAGGGTGATTATGTGATCACATTATTTGGTTTGAATAGCCTCTACAAAAGCAAGCATCCATAATGAAAAGGTTTTGAGCTCTTGATCATTTTGTAGAAGACCTCTTTTTTGTAATAACTTTTGCTGTATTGCCTATTATTTTGCACACAAATTTCTATGCCTTTCATACTCTTGTTTATTTTTGCAATTCACTTTTATATACAGCACAGCAGTGTTACAGAGTAATTAAAATGGGTAGCTGTCTAACCGGATTGTCAAAAAAACTGGCCAAAACTTATTGTAAACCTTTTTTATATAATTGTGCAAAACCTGATTTACAGTATATACTTGAAAATACAGTACTTATATAAATGTCTCTATGTCTGAAAAGGAAAAATGTTATGTTGGAAGTCTGATTTGGATACATTTCTGGGGAGACCTCTGATTTATATTAAAGGCAGGTAGTATCATACTGTTACTTGCACAGAATGCATATGCTCTTCAAATACTGAACTGCTTACTGCTGGACCTCGACTGAGTAAGTCTTTTGCATCTTACATCCCAGTATATTCAAAAATAACATTTTAATCAGAAATAACTTATAAATTGTAAACTGGAACCAAAGTCACCTTGATTTTTTAAACTTCCTATGTATTATTCCAAATTGTGCAAAATGGAATTGGTGATATTGTACTACTATTGGTATATTGATCTCAACAGCAGACAAAGTTATGTAAATATCCCTAACACAAATTCTATTAAGAAGCAACCTGGTTGCATCTGTTTATGGTATTCACTTGATAGCAAAAAAACAAGAATTAAAAAAAAACAGAAGCCAAAGAATAGTTTTGATAGAAATACAAAGATGGATCAATGACTGAGTTTTTCTGACATGCTTATTTTTACACTCACTACAGTAAGAACACAATTTTCTGTGTATCACCAAACACTGACAAGAAAACTGTCAAGCCCTGAATTCCAACAGATATATACATATATATATACAGTATATATATATATTATATATATACATATATATATTTATATACAGTGGAACCTCTAGATACGATCACCTCTGTATACGAGAAATTCAAGATAAGAGGAAAGTATGAGCGAAAAATTCGGATCTAAATACGAGCATTGGCTCGATAACGAGCCACGAGCCAGGCTGTGGTTATGCGTGACGCGTTTCCTGATCCGCCTCGACTCGGGGATTCACCCAAGCTGACACTGCCAGCCCGTCAGCTCACTCAGTGTTCCTTGTTCTCCCGTAGCGTGAGGATCTATGCGTTTGTACGCTTGTGATTTCATTGTTTCGCTGTAGCAGTTCACTGTATAAGCGTATCCAAAAATATCGCGGACATGAAGACGGAGAATAGGAGACGATTGCCCTCAAGAGGAGAGAGAGAGAGGGGCGCGTGAGCAAGAGAGATAAGGAGAGGGAGAGAGAGACGCTTGCGCGAGCGAGAGAGAGAGAGAAGGAGAGAGTGAGAGAGAGAGAGACGTATGCGTGAGCGAGAGAGATAAGGAGAGAGGTGCGCGCGAGAGAGAGAGAGAGAGAGAGAGAGAGAGAGACGCGTGCGCAAGCGAAAGAGAGAAGGAGAGAGAAATGCGCATGAGAGAGAAGAACCATCAGCTCAGTTATGCTCACATGACGCTCAGCAGACAAAGTGTATCCATACTACTTGTATTGCAAGACATTGCTCGTTTTATCAAGTCAAAATTAATTAAAAAATTTTGCTCGTCTTACAAAGCACTCGTAAACCAAGTTACTTGCAAACCGAGGTTCCACTTGTATATATCAGTGTTATTTGTTAGGAAAATTGATTTTTATGTTGATATTTTTGGGGACGGGAACGGATTAACTGGATTTCCATTACTTTCAATGGGGAAGTTTGTTCTAGATACGAGAAATTCGCTATACAAGCTCAGTGCTAGAACGAATTAAACTCGTATCTCGAGGTTCCACTGTATAATATATATATTGTGATGGATGGTCGGCCATTTATCCCGGCCAATACCCCCAAGCCGCCAGGTGGAGCCCTCCTTGCAGCGTGGAGGTCCCCAGAAGACCAGCAGGGCATCATGGACATTGGAGTTTTTATGCAAAGCTCTGCTGGATGCCGTGGGGGCCACAGGAGGGTGCTGCAGGGAGGACCGAGGGCTTCTTCGTGCCCTGTGATCCGGAGGTTCGTCACAGGAAGAGCGACGGACTTCCGGGTTGAAGAAAGGGACTATTTACCCTGACCCGGAAGGAATAAGGACTTGTGGACTATTGGGCAGAAACACTTCCGGGTCAGGAGGTATAAAAGGACTATGGGAACTCACAGACAATGAGCTGAGCTGGGTGGAAGGGTGGCAACGCGTCTGAGAGCTGGAGGATTGGTTTATTGTATTATTGTGATTTGTTATATGAGTATTGTGGTAGAGAGTGTGCTTTGTGCACTGTGGAAGAAAAATAAAGTCAACATTTGAACTTTTACCTGCTGTCTGGAGTCGTGGACAGGGGTTCAAGGGAGCGAGAGCGCCCCCTTATCGTTCACAATATATATATATATATATGATCCACTCCAAGGGAATGAGGCATAGAATACAATAAGGCAAGCCCATTAAAGAAGACAGATTGATCTATGAACAAAAAAAAAAATCAAGAAAACAAAAAAGAGTTTTAGAAGGTTTTGAAACAAAAGTGATTTTAAGAATATATAGGGCAAATATCACGACTAGAAAGTGAAACATACTGAAAAACAAAGCGAGAGTCAAAACCAGAGAACAAAATATGATTGTATGTCAGAGCCAAAACACAAGGCAGTGAGAGGTTGAGGATATACAGTATGTAATATATAGTAATTTATCTATGACACATCTCAATACAAATGAAGTAAAGAAATCTCTATGTTTGGACAAAACCAACAAGGATGTGACACCAGAGGTTTATTCCATAAGGACAGATTAGATAATACTGGATCTCAGAAGGAATTCTGGCTTGCTTTAGCATGATTTTCTACTGGTGCCAGATGCTTGGATTTCAATCAGCTCATGCAATCCCAAATTGGTTTATCTCAGGGGAAGTCAACCTTTTTATACCTACCACCCACTTTTGTATCTCTGTTAGTAGTAAAATTTTTTAACCACCCACCGGTTCCACAGTAATGGTGATTTATAAAGTAGGGAAGTAGCATTACTTTATAAAATTTATAAAGCAGAGTTACAGCAAGTTAAAGCACATAATAATCATTACTTACCTAAGTACTTTATGTCGGATTTTCGCTAAGTTAGGCAGAATAAATCTTTATAAAACAACTTACTATAGTTAAATCTATCTTTTTATTTATACTTTGCATACATAGAAATTACACCCCTGAGGCTGATGCTGGGAAACTAAATATTGAATATCTGGTTCAATTTTTGTGAGGAACAAACGAAGGTCTCCCCTTTCGGAAATATTCAGGCAGTTTCTTTCTTTGGTCATAACATGATTAACAGCACTAAATTCTGATTCCACCAGATATAAGCTAGGGAAAGGTATCATTAAACTGAATACCATTTTCCACATATTTGGATATGAGACCGGCATTTTTTTTATTTTGCCATAGGTTTTCATATCCACCACTGTCGAATTTATGTTTACTTTCTTCATCATATCTAACTTCTAACAGTTCTTCTTGGCAAGTTGTATCAGCCTCTTCAATATTTACTGTAAAAGGATTTTTCATCCAGTCATATACCTTCAATTTCAAAATATCTTCAAATCATTTTTCCATGTCCAATTTAAGTTTGTTGAGGTGGCTAATGAATCTGTCAATATCCTCTGGAGTTACATCATCTTTTATAGATGATGATTGCGGAAACTGAAGAAATTCTCTCTTCAATAGATTATGACGAAGTAGTTCAAGTTTGTCAATAAATAATAACACAATACTTTGGCAACCTATAAGACTTTTATTAGCTCCTTGAAGCTGCAAATTGACATCGTTAAATCTTTTGAAAATATCTGCCAAGTAAAAGGCATCATTCTTTACTGTTTTTAACTGTTGACACAGATTGGTCCCATTATTACTTTAAAACTGCATGACACTATCATATAATGCTACAAATCTAACCAAAGATGTACCCTTTGACAGCCACCGAACTTCTGTGGACAAAAGTAACTTAATGAAATCTTCATTATTGTCCTGGCAGAGCTGCTGAAACATTCTGTCATTCTTTGCATTGGATCTGATCTTGTTTACGGCTCAAATATTTACAGTTAATGATGAATGGAGACTTGTACTTAGATGTTTTCCTACAAGATGTTGTCTGTGCACCACACAATAAATACATAAAACATTTGGCACTTCATGCTTCAAATAAGCAACAAATCCACGTTAGCGACCTACCATTGATGGTGCTCCATCAGTAGCGCATGCAACAATATTATTCAAAGGAATATTATTTTTTGTAAAGTATGTTCTCACAGTATTAAATATAGATAATCCTTTTGTATCTGTGATGAGATTTATTGCGAATAGCATTTTTTCTCATAATATATTGTTTTCATCAAAATAGTGTACATATGCCATCAATAAAGCATCATTATCTGCAATGGTAGATTCGTCCAATTGCATGGAAAATGAACAGTTTTGGAGAATACTTATAAGTTTATTTTCAACATTAACTGCCATTTCATCAGTTCATTGCTTTACTGTGCTATCGCTTAGGGGCAACGTTTTTAAAATTTGAGGTATATCCTGATGCATTACTGTTGAGATAAATTCTTTTATAGAGGGTATTATTACAGTTTCTCCAATATTATAGCTTTTACCACTTTTTGCAATTAATTGTTAAATGCAATAAGTGGCAATTAATCCATCTTCGTTCATTGTATGTTGTTTCTTCAATGATGCAACGATAGTTGAACGATTTTGAAATATTTTATATATTTCCTGAAAATATTCAATGGGCTTGTCCTTGTCATTTGGATGCTTTGCAGAAAGATGTTCTCACAATTGACTTGGCTTCATTGCCTCATTGAGTAATGTTTTATGGCACAATGAACACATTGGATGTTGTTTATTTGCAACAGATTCTATGAAACCCATCTTCAGATACTCTGGCGAATAGCTGCGTGCGTATTTCTTTTTTTGAGACATGGGCTTACGATATTTCACAATATTTTGTTTGAAGCTGTAAGCACATGCTTGCTCTCAGAAATCTAACTACGTACTAACTTTAGTTTCGATTACATAACGATTTAGCTTCACTTACGTAACGTGAACAAAACTTATGCACTTGAAGTCTGTTGCATGGTCGCGACTTTTGGGAGGTTGCACGCTTTTCTGATCCGGTATGCAAGACGTCCTTCTCGTCTCCTGCCGTTGGTCAGGCAGGATCAGGCGTTCCAGTCGCTGGACAGCACAGCGTATGTTGGATGTGGATGGTCAGTCAAGGCACTGGCTATCACGATCCCACAAGGTTTTCATCAGACCATAATGTTGAAAGATATGTGGATCCCACAACAGCCGGTGGGAGTCAGGATAGGGATGTAGTAATCGTAGTTCCTCGTACGTTGAAATGATGAATGTGTTGACAGAGTAACAAATGCTGGGTACCTCTGTCAATTAGTATGTAATCGCAGTACCGTTTGGTTGCTCCGATACCGCCCCCCAATAAAAGCTGGAATGCCCACTAGTGGGCGGCAGTGACCAGGTTGACTACCACAGGTTTATCTGGATCAATGTACATTCACAGCAATATTTGTAAACCATTATGAGTTAAGCACTGAATAGCCAATCAACCACAGACTACAAGTGTGAGAGAGAGAAGGCAAGAAACATCATGTCAGCAAAGCAAGAGGTGCTGGTGGCAGTGTACCTGTATGCAGATTATGAGCACATCTCCAAAGGAGGAGCAACACAGCTGCAGCAGTCAAGGAAAAGGAGATGATGTGGAGGGATATCAATGACAGATTGAATGCATAAAACAGTTAGTAATATCTGTGTAAACATTGTGTAGTAAATTACTGAATTGGGCAAAATGTATCACTGACAATATTACTGTACATGAAACATTATATTTCCCGAAGTAAGCATTGTATTCTGTTTTTGCAATGTTTATGATATTCAAAAACACCCAAGAGTTTTTCTAGTTGTTACAGTGAAAGATTTCGAATGTTATCTTGCCTGTACTACACTCTGTATTTTCCTGTAATTACATACTGTACGAAAGAGACCAAAGGATAAAAACTTTCATGTGCAAATTTGCAAAAGAAGACTTGGAATAGCACCCACTCTTTGATTGGTAATTTACTCGTTTCAAACCTGAGACGACGGATATTTGGCCTCAACATTTGTAGTTATGTATGTGGCATCACCGATATAAGGACAGAAAAGCGGAGTTGCCAGGGAATTCTGAGAAAAAAAAGAGTTCATGAAACAAGGAGAAAATATCTCATTAGGCATTAATTGTTTGCTTTTTGTTTTGTTTTTTATACTGTTTTATTGAGCAAGTGAATGGACCAGTGCTTGTTTTGAATTTGTTGGCTGCAAGAAAGTGTAGCAATGATCTGGCCTGCAACAGTATTTCTTTGTTAGCTAATCTTGTTTATATATTTCTACACATTATTAGTAAGTGTATTTTTTGCTTTTACTTCATATCAATATTAGAATAGTACCTAATAAATTGTGTTTACTAATGATCACACATGTTTTTGTAAACGTATACATATATGATTTTTAAGTTTAATGAAAGATGATGTTGTGTTTTGCTCTACTGATTTTTGATACTGGATTATCTTTAAATGACTGTAAAAAGAATTAAGGATTCGGTGTTTTTCAGATTAAATGAGAATTTAATCAAACACAAGTGACTAGCAGTGTTGTACGTCTGTCCCTTTGTAGGGTAGCCAGTGGGTGATTTTTGTACAAGCTATAGAGAGAAAATGTCCTCTGGGTTGGTACTGCTATTATGGAAAAATTGCTCTTCAATTTTATTTATTCAGGCATGTGTATTTCTTATTGTTTTCTGTGTTTTTAAGGCTTTGTCAACACTAGACATATTATCATGCCAATGAAGCAGCTTTTGAATTTTGAATTCAAATATAAATAACGGCATACAAATAAATAAATAAATAAATAAATAACAAGCTGCCTTATCCAATATGTTTACCCAGTACTTAATAATGATAACTGTGCATATGAAGATAGTACACCAGAAAAAAGACTCACATTTCACTCATATGATACTACATATGCTCAGTTTGAGAAACTATTAGGTCTTTCCGGTACAGAGGAGAAGTCTAAAAACTAGGCTAAAAACGAAATTGTTCAGGGAAACACAACCATAATGGGTTTGACTTCAAGTTAATTTTTTCAGCATAAGAGTCCAGGACAGTTTGAGTATATTTTGCACTACTCTGATGGCTCTGAATTCTCATATTTATTTATGTCCTGTTGTACTTTCTCATTTTGTGTCTTGGTGCTAGTGGCTTTACCCTGCTGAAGACATAATTTACTGTGGGGCATTCACTGCACTTTATGTTGATGCTCAGTCAGAACCGTCTCTGGTTTAGGGAAAGTTTTGTCAGGCTTTCTTGTTTCACTCTAAAGAAAGAAAATGAAAACATAACTACACAGAAAATCAAAAATAAGCAGTGAAAGATTTTTTTTTCTTCTTGTTTTCAAGTATTTAGGACTTATTGCTCTAGATCGACTAGGAACTCCAGGTTTTGCTAAGCCTGCTCTTTTGCTTTCTTATTTAAGGATGTCCTGTTGGGAATTCCAGCTGCAGTATTTACTAAAATTATGTCTTTTGTTATTGAACCTCCAGTTTTAATTGTGACAGTTTCAAAAATTATTTGGTTTCTTTGAGTTTATTATTTCTCACCTAAACTTATGGCACCACAAGGGAAATAAAATTAGTTTTTTTAAAGCTGTCTGGAATATTGTGACTTTAACTTTCTCAGACAAACAACTTTTTTTAATTCTAAACAATTCATACTATGGTTTTGGAATTGAGTTCTTCAAGATGAAGTGGCAGGTTTCAGGTTTTCAGGGATAAAACACAAAACAGTGTGTGTTACACACGCTATTGAAACTATCATGCATAATAGAATACAGAATATGCATTAAACCAATTAATATAAAGCCTTTAGAAATGTCACAATTCAATAAAAAAGCTTTATTAAGTGCCTAATGATCAGGGGCCTCATGCATAACTCTGTGTGTAGAATTCACACTAAAACATGGCGTGTGGACAAAAGCTGAAATGTGCGTTGTCACACACATGTTTAGGAGACAACTAAAGGGCTTGAGTACATGTAATTCCACGCCGAACCATGGGGTGGCGAAGTGCACTAATTCTCCCTCTCGATCTTTTGCAGACCATTCTAGGGAACTCCCTCCCGGCTCTGGGGCAACCGACGATGTCACTTCCGGTTCCGGTCCTGATGACATCACTTCCCATACTGGCCTTTAAAGCTGCCATCTTGTGTATCCTAAGTCAGTTCTGTTTTGGACTCAGTTGTGTGAACATGTCTGTTCTTTTGACTCAGTTTTGCAGCCGGGAAAAATTATACAGGTGGCTGCCCCAAACCTTCTCAACGTCTTATGGTCATTTTTGTGACAGTGGCGTAGTCAGCAGCATGATAAAAGCCCAGAAGAGAACAGGACTGGACCTGAATCATGACCAGGTGAGAGAGTACCGGGGCCGAGCTTCCGGGTGGGGGTTTCATTTCGGATTTCGAAAAGAACCAGTACAGAGTCAGCTCTCTTTGTCTGATTCTGGGCCATGTAAATTAAATAGGGAGAGTGTCGATGGGACACATAGATGTGGGCTGGTCTCTATGGGGAAAGCGACAGAGACTTATTATGCTCTCTTAGAGGAGAGAGCTGTACTCCTCACAGGGGCCAAGGCCTCAGAGCAAAGTTGGGATTCCCCAGACCAGCAGGTGAAGAGATTACAGGCATGGAGGCTAGACCATGAGCGGTCTACCCAAGAGCAACTTGATACTCTTTGGGAAATGATGGCAGGTTGGTTGAAGCCTGCTGAGTGCACCACCTTCCAAATTGTAAAAAAAGGTAGCCTGTTTTATATTAATAAATAATTTGACGAAACATTTCACCCAGCCAGTCTGGGGAGACTTTTCTACTGTGAACGGTCCTTTACCCGCCGCTGTGGAGATTAAGTCCCTCCTAATCTGCCCTTTCGGCATAAATCGGAGTTTGCATCAGAGTCCCTAAATCCGCGGGCGCAGCCCTTCCTTGGGAGTGAGGCGGAATGCAAATGAAAAGAGGGGGCTGGATTATGTGCGCTTTCAAACCCTTTGTCAATGGCTCATAGGGGAGAGGTAGTTGTAAACGGATTTAAAATGGAAACTCTTTTTGATTCTAGTAGCAACATTTCTATTACCATGACAGTGGTTAAAAATAAAGACCAGTATAACTTGTGTGCACGGGAATATCCGATTGTATAAATCCGCCTGATGTTTCATCAGCCAGGGAGGATCAGTTAAAAGAATCACCGTAGTGGTCCTCCCAAATCCACCTTGATTCTCGGGTCGGACTGGTCTGATAATAAAAGCGGTGAAGTGCTGACCCCTCCTAAACCTAATTTGGGCCTACTAACAGACGGGAATCCTCCGTCACAGGTTGTCTCCACACTGTATACTCAGCTGGCAGACAGACATATGGGAGACCAAGAGGGGATTGGGAGCTCCCCGGGCCGTTGCAGACCATTGCATCATCTGTCTGCGTCTCGACGGAGCGGGATGACTCCCCGCCCATTGAGGTCAGACCAGACCCTCTCTCAGAGTTAAACTTCCAATTTAGATAGATAGAAACTTTATTAATCCCAAGGGGATTAGACAAACACCGGCCTTGTTTAAAAGGGAACAATGGAATAACGATTCCCTTAAATTTGTGAAGAATGCGGTGGTTCTCGTCAATGGTCAAGGCACCCCTCAGCCCATGCCACTGGAGCCCCACTTTGTTATAGAAAATGATTTATTATATTGGGTCAGTGAGCACGAGAGGGTTGTGGAAGCTGTTGCTATTCCCACAAACATTCGGGTGGCAGGTTTGTGAGTTAGCACACGCCCACCTCCTAGGAGGCCACCTGGGCATATCAAGCCACAATTCTATTGGCCGGAAATTAACGAGGAGGTTTGTCACTTCTGTACCACTTGTCCGGAGTGTCAGCTGCGGCAAATTCCTAGGAGGGACTGTGCTCCTCTTGTTCCCCTTCCCTTGATTGATGTCACATTCAAAAGAATAGGGATTGATATAGTGGGACTAATATAAATATACTGGTTGCATAATCCACGAGGATTAATACATATTTATATTAGTTCTCATGGATTATGCAACCTGGTATCCAGAAGCTGTTCCATTGCGCCCAGTTACTTCTAAAGCCATCGCGATTTAACATTCCTAAAGAAGTCCTTACGGACCAAGGGACGCTGTTTACCTCAGAGACATTCAGGGAAATGGCTAAGTTACTTAAAATAAAGCATTTAAACACTGTGGTGTATCATCCTCAAACTGACGGTCTAGTGGAGAGGTTTAATCAGATTCTCAAACAGATGCTTCCCAAGGTGGTCATCGGGGATGGAAGGAATTGGGATCAACTCCTCCCTCTGAAACTGGTTTGCCTACAGGGAAGTCCGTCAAGCCTCAATGGGGTTTTCAGCCTTTGAATTATTATATGGATGACAACCTATATTGGACATTTTCAAAGAAGGATGGGAAGGAGAAGCTCTTCCCTCAACTAATATTTTGGAGTATCTCACGCAGTTACGCGATAGAATTGAGACAATTCGACCCATATTAAAAAGTCACATGGAGGAGGCGCAAGCAGCACAGGCCCGCTATTATGACCTTGGCATGATGCTTTGGGAATTCCAACTGGGGGATCAGGTCATGGTGTTGGTTCCCACCTCCCACTCTAAACTACTTGCCCATTGGCAAGGACCATATGAAGTTAAGGAGAGGAAAGGGCTCATTGACTTTTTGGTGAAGCAACCCAATCGTTGATCGAGCGAGCAGATATATCACGTGAATCTGCTGAAACCACGGAAGGAACGGGACCCTAATCCTTCCTCCGGTCAGCCCCTCTCATTTTTTGCTCAGACCAACATACTTAACTTCAGCTCTAATCTTGTCTGTCCCAGAGGTGGTAGATGAAAACCTCAGAAGGGGGTCTTCGGATCAATCCAAAAAAATGTTTTTTTGGGTTGAAAGAAGCCAAATATTTGGGTTACTTGGAAGGTCGTGGTACTATCAAGCTGCAGTGCTCTAAAATAGATGCCATTTTGAAATGGCCCCATCCGCGAACAAAGCAGCAGGTCGAAGTATTTCTTGGTTTAGCTGGGTACTACCGCTGGTTTGTACCATGCTTATTGGAGAGATCTTTGTTAAATCATTCAAGGGCAAGGAAGAGGGCTCCTAACATTGTGGTTTGGACCGATACGATGGAAGCTGCATTCAGTGACTTAAAAAGGGTCCTGACTTCGGCACCTGTTTTGAAAGCACCTGACTTTTCGCTTCCTTTTATCCTCCAGACGGACGCTTCAGACACAGGCCTAGGAGCAGTGCTGAGCCAAAGCGTTGATGGTGCTGAACACCCCGTCATGTTCCTGAGCCAGAAGCTGCTGGATCGGGACACCAGGTATGAGGAGGTGGAAAGAGAGGCTCTTGCGATTAAGTGGGTGATTACACAATTGAGGTACTACCTCTTGGGTTAGGAGTTTACACTTGTCATGGACCATGCACCTTTACAGTGGATGGCCCTGCATAAGGAGTCCAACCCTCGAGTCACTAGGTGGTTCCTTGATCTGCAACCTTATGTTCTCGCTCATTCATCAAAAGAGTTCTCTCCACACCAATACTGATGCTCTCTCCCACGTTCACGACCTCTCAGTGCAGGATGCCCGACCCAACGGGTCTGGGCTGAGAGGGGGGCCCTGTCACACATCCGTGTTTAGGAGACAACTAAAGGGTTTGAGTACATGTAATTCCATGCTGGACCAGGGGTTGATGAAGTGCATTAATTCTCCCTCTCGATCTCTTGCAGACCATTCTAGGGAAATCCCGCCCAGCTCAGGGGAAGCCAACAACGTCACTTTCAGTTCCGGTCCTGATGACATCATTTCCCATACTGTCCTTTAAAGCTGCCATCTTGTGTATACTAAGTCAGTTCTGTTTTGGACTTAGTTGTGTGAACATGTCTGTTCTTTTGACGTTTTGCAGCCAGGAAAAATTATACAGGTGGCTGCCCCAAAACTTCTCACTGTCTTATGGTTGTTTTTGTGACAGTGTATGCACAAAAAAATCCAGATTCAAAAGTCTGTGTGTACGCCAACTTCCATGTTCTTCCAATCAATAAATTCTGGTCAGTGTGAAAAGTAACACACGTGCACGCGCCTTCCGCCACTCCCCAACTCCTCAGAGAATAGCGCCTTTTTATAAATAGCCCTTAAGATCATTGTTCTGTGAAAAGACAATGGCTAAAGCATGGGGGAAATAGAACAATTTCACAGAATACCAAGTGGAGGCAAGAAAAAAAGTACTACTTGTTTGTTTAAACAGTGGTATAAACAACAAAAGGAAGTTGATTGATTGACATTTAGTGTCTGAGAAACTCAAAACTTCAAGTTCACAAAGTCGCACAGTGCCTGAAATAAAAAAGAAGTCAGATATCAAAGTCGGTGTGAAAAGGTGAGTCGTAGCCCATCGTCTAAGATTTATATGGAAGCTTACTAGGGCACAGAGAAAAGAAAAAAAAATAGGCATACAGAGGGGAAAAAAGCTCAAAATGTCAACTTTAATCTCAACTTTAATCACATAGTTTATTTTGTCATTAAAGTAGAACATCATAAACTTCATCTTAAAATCGTTTAATTTACTAGTTTCTCAAATGCCATTGTAACTAAAGTAGCACGTTAAATGCTTTGCTTTTTATATGTTCTTCTATGTGCTCTATGTGAATCACTATGTGCTTCTTAAACGGGCTTTCTCTTCTTCCGACAGAATACAGAATGCATTACATTTGTGATATCACAGCTCTCTGAATAATTTAAATACTGAGATGTTTACTTGACATCATTTTCATAATGATAGGAATTACAGCATGTTATTAAACATGGGAAAACGGTGGGTCAGTGATAGTGATGAGCATGGCTCCCCGTGCAGAGACTGTTCCTGCCTACTGCAAGATGCTTGCTGTGCCATGCGCGACCTTGGATGAAATAATTTATTGCAGCAGTACTGTCTCTTTCAAACGTACTAACCCCCAATTCCTACCCTTCCTTTACTTTCTCCAAGTACCAAATCGCCACACAATCATCTCTGTTATAGATGTATAGATGTAAAGCCATCTGTAAATTGAGAACGCTGATTCCTCAAAACTTTTAAGGAACATTGAAATATCTTCATAGTACATGTTTAATTATTCTATCCATCTATTCATCCAGTGTCGCGCCAGTCCCAACAAGAATACAGTACGAGGCAGGAACAATCCATGAACAGGGCACCAGCTCGTCGCTTGTAATGCGACACTGTGCCCTCACGTGTTTAATTATTAACAATATAGAATTATTTAAATTATGTTAACATTTTGTCTGTATAATGTAATAAACATATTTTGCTGCATTTCACCTTAAAAATGATATTGTCATCATATGTAAATACGTTCATTATAAAGTGGCTCAGGTTGTGCAATATTATAACTGTATCGCAAATTTACAGTGAGGTATTGTACTTATAAGTACAAACAGTTCTACAAGGAGCACTTGATGGACTGACTGAGTGCGTTTATAGTTTTTGGGATGAAACTGTTTTTGAACTGTGATGTCCCTACAGGGAAGGCTCAGAAGTGTTTGTCGTATGAGAGCAGTTTAATAGACAGTGTGCATGGCTGAGTGTGATTCCACACTCAGATACAGTGGGATAAATACTCTGAATGGTGCAGTGAGAGTAACAATGCTAAAGCAGCTATGGTATTTGGAATAGTTTGGCCATTCTGTGGACCTTTATGTTGTTATAGGTTAATTACAATCAGATGCCTTAAACTAATAAACAATATGCGGCTAATTTCAGTGTATTTGATAAAGCGATGTAGATCTAAAAAAGAAAGGGAAACGACACTGGAACAAAAGCACTGCTTTGACGCTGGGTGCTGCCAGTTTGCAAAACCGATCGGAGAACTTGTGTATGCCAGGTTTTAAGCTGGTGTGAAAATGTGCATGGCTTTATGCCAAGTTTTGTTTTTATACATTGTTTATACATGAGGCCTCAGGATTTGGGGAAGGCTCGGCACATTTTATATCGAAAATGTATGCCACTCTTGTGGTTTTTTCATCTTAATTTGTTTTTTTATTTGATTTCTTTGTTTTATTTTGAGTATATGTAGGCTTTGTCACACACAAGTGAATAGGAGGTATTCAAAGAGCTTGTGTATTGTCGATAATTCCACCATAGGTCGAGAGGGAACACTGTTTTTCACATTCTGTTCTTCTTCATCTACAGACCAGAGGCTCCAAATGTGTACGATGTGTGATTCCACTACTGGTTCCGCCTCTTAGTCCCACCTCTTTTAGCAAGGAAGCCTCATAAACTCTCCCCTTTCCAATGTGGTGTCAATCATCTGATAGACTGCCATCTAAAAAATATATATAAAATATATGGGGATCGCCATCTGGTGTCCCAAATCTTTTTGGCTTATTGTTTATTTTTTACAGCATTGATTACATCATGTCAATGAGCTCGTAAACACATGCTATGAATATGTTTGTGTTGTGTTTTTCTATAACCACAATGTAGGCCAGAACAGCTGTTATTTTAGATTTATTCCCACTGGATTAACCACATCCAAGGCAGCCAAGCCACATGCCTGCCTAGGCCTAAAAATGGGGTTAAGGCTTCTTTAAACTTAGAATTCTCAAACGTCCTGCAAGAGTGAGGGAAACTTCTAGTCCAAGGAAAAACAAAAGCAAAGTTTCTTTATACTTTTATAATTTATTCAAAGGACTCAAACAAGAAAGGAAAGGCAGGACAAAACACAAAAATAGGTTTTGCCTATAAAGAGAAATGCCTAATCCAACAAAATTCAATAACTCTCAAAACATCAACAATATCTTTTAGACAAAGTTATAAGGATAAAGTACAAAGGATTATTGTGAGCACGAAAACACTGAGAGATGCTAGCACGATGACTACACAAAAAACAGAAATCAAAGGAAAAAAAAATAAAAAAGCATAATCTAACTGCCCAATTTTTGCCACTGACTATAACATAAAGAGATGTTTCTTTTGCTTGGAATTATTCACTGCAGGATACTGGGGATCAGCAGAGCAGCCACATTTAGCCCAGAGTAAATGGATTTACTCCTCACTTAATTGCGGAGCTGAGGAACCTGACCAATTGAAAAGCGCAGAGCTCTAAAGCGTTGCTGAAAATGATACAAAGAAAATGTTCATTTAATAGTCCGGCCACGGCTGAGAATCCTTCATGGTCACGTGACGTGTAACAAGAAGAAACCTAAACTAAAACCTACAAAATACGACACAAAGCTGGGATCAAATCCAGGAGATTCAAATATCAATGGAATGATTACCTTACTCGCCTTAGTATCTCCTCCTTTACTTCCAGGGTTCTCAAGTTCAATCCTGGGTCCCCTGTGAAACTGCAGGTTTATGTCCAAACCACTTTGTTTAATTAGGCTTCTGCATTAATTACCGTAGATACTCGCGTATTAGTCGATCTTGGAGATAAGCCTAGAGTAATTTTTAAGCCGAAAATTACAAAATTTGTTATGACCCGCATATAAGTCGAGGGTAAAACTTGGGTTTTTTCATGGCCCGTTGTCTTAATACGGTCTTCTCACCAATACCTGCTACAGTTCGATTCCCCAGCATATCAAATGTCATTGCCGTTTCATCCATGTTACCAATGTTACTGAGATCAAAGTCATACCTTTGTCTTTGCTTGATAAGAAATTTATGAAAGGAACTGACCTTTTCTTCTAGATCTTTTGGCAGCTTCTGTGCGATTTTTGTTCGCTGACGAAGGCACAGCCCATATCTGTTCATAAACTGCGAACACCTGCCAGCCGATTCTTGAAATTCCAACAAAGTCTTATGTGGTGTTATGGGTCCACAGATCTCTTAGCAAAGGGCATTTTAGTTTTTAAATAAATAATAACCGCGCGACTTAGCGAGCTGCAGGGCGATCTGCGGTGTGGCCGTTTCTCACCTAGTGCACAGGTGAGGGACTGCCCACATCCGTGATTGTTCCTGTGGCTAATGTGCTGCAGCTGCTATGTCCTCTCTGCATATAAAGAGAAGCGCGAGTCAGTTTGAGACGAAGGAAAAATGGAGTAAAAAAAAAAGATGGAGGGGGCTGGAGAAAGCAGGAGAGAGAGGGAGAGAGAGAGAGAGAGAGAGGGGGTGTGCGAGTGGGCGAGCAAGCTCTCGCTCGCTCGCTGGTGTGGTAGCCTGGGTGCTAGGCCAGGTTTAAAGGATTGTTTTTCTATTTTATTGATTTTTAAACCTCCACGTTTGTTTTATGGATTATTTATTTAATGAAGAATTCTTCTGAATCACTGCACTGTTTACTTTGAACACTGATTTTGATTGACTGTTTTAAATAAAAGCACTGTGCCATTACCCAAATTCTATAGAAAATTGTGTTGCCCCGCAGATAAGTCAACACTGTTTTTTTGAATGAATTTTAAGGCATAAATTTTTCGACTTATGCGCGAGTATCTACGGTAAGTCAGCTTCCATTTTCCAGTTATTGTATTATTCCAGAAATTACAAGCTGGTCTGTCCAAATGCTTGCTGAATGAAACAAGCATTTTATGTGTTTTGTTAATTTTCATGTTATTTAAGCCATTATTTTCTAGTACATAAAACTAAATAACAGTTAAGTACCTGCTACCCTTCAGCATTCAGTGTCACTTATATCAGTGTCATCTCTGTTCAACATTAATCATCAGTATTCAGACACAATTAAGAGCTAATTCCAATGAAAAATATGAATTAAAAATGAATTAAGCATTTAAGTCTATGGAAAAAAAATTATAAATGTAAATCTCACTGCTACATCTAGCTGAAAGCAAAACAAGAAAAAGAAAAAAGGTCAGGTAATTAAACAATGACATCAATTAAAGTAAAAAATGACTGACCGATTGTAAAATTAATTGAAATAAATCTCTGCTGCCACATGACTGAGCTTGAAAAGCCCAGTTTTATGCAATTGGGGCCAACCCCCTGTGCATTTATCAGGTGGTCATGCTTCCTTGGGAACCCCACACAAGAGACATGGCAGATAATAACTAAACTTCCAACATAACTTATAGTAATTAAATATCACACTATTACATAAATACAGTAATCCCTCGTTTATCGCGGGAGATAGGTTCCAAGGCCAGCCGCAATAACTGAATTTCCGCGAAGTAAGGACACCATATTTATTTAATTACTAGCAGAATACCCGCGCTTCGCAGCGGAGAAGTAGTGTGTTAAAGAAGTTATGAAAAAGAAAAGGAAAAATTTTTAAAATAACGTAACGTAATTGTTTTGTCATTGATATGAGTGTTTTATATATATATATATATATATATATAGCAAAATACCCGCGCTCCGCAGCGGCGAAGTAGTGCATTAAAATTTTTATTAAGAAGAAAATTAAACCTTTTTAAACTGTGGGAAAATATGCCAATAATTATTTGTTAAGGATTTCTTTGTATACCATGTTGTCAGTTCGGCCCTCCGGTTGTAATATGACCAAGCTGTGCGCTGAGCTTACTCTTGAGCATGTAACTTACAGTTGGCCATGTGAACAGTAATCTTGTCTCAAATCTCACAGCTTGGATTGCTGCTGTCATAATCGGTTTAAGTTTCATGGTTTGTTTCAATTACGACAGTATTTGCAGGATTTGTTGTGTTGAAGTGACATTCGGCATCTGTCAAGCGTTGTAAGCACACAACCGGTTTCATCGATAAAATCACATCCAGCTTTTGAGAGTTTAAACATTCATAAAAGTCAAAGTGTCCACTACTGAAATCGTCACCTGTGAATCTAAGATGTTTAAGAGGCATTGGCGGTTGTCGAAAAGTGTAAAATATTTGGCCATTTCAGTACACTTGAAAGTGACAACTGAACAATTCAGCGGCAGCCATCAACTCACATGCAGAAGCATAGGTGAAGGGCTTAAGCATTTCACTCTTATAGTGCTCCTGTGTAGTATAATTATCTCCTGTACCGTCATCAGTCCACATCTTGAACCTGTCCCAGTCATTCAATACATAAGACAGAATGTTCCTCTGGATATCAAGAGTGAGCCTGATATGGCCGTGCAATATGTAACAAAGAGAATGGAAAAGGTAGATGGTATCTCCGGGCATGGAAACCACTCGGTAAGTGACAGTTCTTTGATCGATAGTGATCATCTCGATAGACATGGTAATGGGGGTTGGAATGATAAAGGAAACGGGTACCTGAGCAATGTAAAGTAAGTGTAAAATACCTATACAATAACTATAATTGTAATAAACAAACAATAAAACAGAGGAGAAGCCGTGGATTAAACAAAAAGGCTGTAGTTATCAGTAGGGAGACGTGAATCCCGTGGCGAAGCAAGGAAGGGAATGTAGAGACCGGAGCGACGGACGGTCTTATATAGGCAGGCAGCCAGCCAACAACGTGGGAGGCGTTGGGATGGGGGAACCCAACGCCGCCTCACACGGTGACCGAGGTGCAGGCTATGGACGTATATATGTACGTAAGTAGGATTCAGTTAGCGTTGGGAACCCGTGTACCAAATTTCTTGAAGATGGGCCCATAAGTAACAAAGACTGTTGAAAAGTTTGATAAGGCGGCCAACAGTGGCATCATACCACCGAAATAAGTACATACATTGGTTTCAGTTAGTGCAGGGAAGCCGCCTACCAAATTTCGAGAAGATGGGGCCATAAATAAGAAAGTTCAACATGGCGGACGTTGTTGACAGTTATGACCATTACGCGTAGAATTTCTAAATGAAACCCGCTTAACTTTTGTAAGTAAGCTGTAAGGAATGAGCCTGCCAAATTTCAGCCTTCTACATATACAGGAAGTTGGAGAATTAGTGATGTTGGAAAATTCAATATGGTGGCTGACAGTGGCGTCATACCACCGAAATAAGTAAGTACATTGGTTTCAGTTATGTCAGGGAAGCCACCTACCAAATTTCGTGAAGATGGGGCCGTAAATAAGAAAGTCCAACATGGCGGACGTTTTTGACCGTTACGCGTAGAATTTCGAAATGAAACCTGCTTACTTGTTGTAATTAAGCTGTAAGGAGTGAGCCTGCCAAATTTCAGCCTTCTACCTACACGGGAAGTTGGAGAATTAGTGACGTTGGAAAGTTCAATATGACGGCCGACAGTGGTGTCATACCAACGAAATAAGTACGGACATTGGTTTCCGTTAAAAGTTCAATATGGCGGCCGACAGTGGCATCATACCACCGAAATATGTACCAAGTTTCAGCCTTCTACCTACGCGGGAAGTTGTAGAATTAGTGACGTTGGAAAGTTCAATATGGCGGCTGACAGTGGTGTCATACCACCGAAATAAGTATGTACATTGGTTTTGGTTAGCGTAGGGAAACTGCCTACCAAATTTCATGAAGATGGGGCCATAAATAAGAAAGTTTAACATGCCGGACGTTGTCGACCATTATAACCGTTACACAAAGAATTTCAAAATGAAACCTGCTTAACTTTTGTAAGTAAGCTGTAAGGAATGGGCCTGCCAAATTTCAGCCTTCTACCTACACGGGAAGTTGGAGAATTAGTGACGTTTGGAAAGTTCAATATGGCGGCCGAAAGTGGCGTCATACCATCGAAATAAGTAAGTACATCGGTTTCAGTTAGCGCAGGGAAGCCGCCTACCAAATTTCGTGAAGATGGGGTCATAAATAAGAAAGTTCAACATGGTGGACGTTGTCGATCGTTATCGACCGTTATGACCGTTACGTGTAGAATTTCGAAATGAAACCTGCTTAACTTTTGTAAGTAAGCTGTAAGGAATAAGCCTGCCAAATTTCAGCCCTCTACCTACACGGGAAGTTAGAGAATTAGTGATGAGTCAGTCAGTCAGTGAGTCAGTGAGGGCTTTGCCTTTTATTATTATAGATTTAACGTGTATTTGGATGTTTTTAAACCCTACCTGTACTGTTTACAACCCACCCTTTACACTATTAATAACAGACCTACCTAACATTTCCTGGGGCACCTCTTCCACGGTTTCCGAAGGTGTATCCGTAGTAGTACAGTAATCCCTCGGTATATCGCGCTTCGACTTTCGTGGCTTCACTCCATCACGGATTTTAAATGTAAGCATATCTAAATATATATCACGGATTTTTCGCTGGTTTGCGGATTTCTGCGGACAAAGGGTCTTTTAATTTATGGTACATGCTTCCTCAGTTTGTTTGGTCAGTTCATTTAATACAAGGGACGCTATTGGCGGATGGCTGAGAAGCTACCCAATCAGAGCACGTATTACATATTAAATAAAACACCTCAATGATATACGATATGCTACCCGCGCGCTGCTTCGCACACTAAAAAGCTCTAACAGCCCGTATTGATTTTTCATTGTTTGCTTTTCTCTGTGTCTCACTCTCTCTGAGAAATACAGGCAGATACTTATCCATCATGCAATACCAACAGGGAGACGTATGATTGGCCCCATTATCTGCTCCTGACGGAGGGGGTGTGAGCAGAATGGCTGTTTGGACAGTGGCTGTTTGCTTAGAAGATACGGATGCACCTGTAAAAAAATGCTGAAAGGCTACCTTCACATTGATCCCTTCATTGCGTCGCTTTATCGCAGTGCTTGCATTCTTAAAAGTGCAACAGCCCTATTGATTTTTGATTGTATACTTTACTCTCACTATCTGACATTCTCTGCTCCTGATGGCACACCTTGAAGAGGAAGATGTTTGCATTCTTTTAACTGTGAGAAAGAACTGTCATCTCTGTCTTGTCATGGAGCACAGTTTAAACTTTTGACTAAAGGGTGTTACTTCATGTCTAGAGGGCTCTAATAATGTTAAAAAACGTATTTAGAAGGTCGTAAACAGGTTTTCAATGCTCTAACTGCGAAAATATTAGATTTATAAATAAAGAATCCTACTTCTTGGAAATCTATTTATCTGTCTGTAGCGGATCAACCGCTATAAACGAGGGTTTACTGTATAATTGTGCAGAGAATATTTATAAACAGTGTGGGAGAGTTTCTAAGAGCTTAAAATATATAAAAATAACCATACAAACATATGGTCTCTACTTCGCGGATTTTCACCTATCGCGGGGGGTTCTGGAACGCAACCCCCGCGATCGAGGAGGGATTACTGTAGTAGGAACTGGTTCTTTTTGTGAGGCTGCAAAAACATTGTGATCGGCAGTTGCTGCCGCTGCTTCTTTATCCGGTCGAAGAGCAGCTTGTAGGCGGTCATGACGTTGTTGACCTTGTTGCAAAATTGGACCGATCGAATGCCGTTTAGGCTCAGCCTTGGAAGAAGGAGCATGTCTGGGAGCCATTGCAGGGGGTAAAAATTGAAGCGAAGTTCAACACAAAGAAACCACAAAAAAAATCACACACAGTACAGTGTAAAGTAAACCGCTCGGCGAGAAAGCTTGAAGTGAAATGGCTGCGACAGAGAGACAAGGGGAGATGCTGTGGGATCTGGGCATCAGTCAAAGCACCAATCATGGGCCCGATTAGAAAGCGGGAAACTGTGATTTGTCATCTCCCTCCCATGTACCAATCATAGCCCGTGTTACAACGCACTTAGTCAACGAACTTGTTTTATTGTTCTTAGACTAGGAAATACTACTACTATATTTAAAAACCCACGAAGTTGTGAATCCGCGAAAAGTGAACGGCGAAGTAGTGAGGGATTACTGTACAATAAAGAAAAAATAAAACTAAAACTAAATTAACAGAATATACAAACTTACATTTAAAATGCCAACAAAATGAAAAAATAAATCTGACATAAATTGGAGCCTAATGAAAGACCCTACCTGAAATAAAAGTCTGATATTATAAAAAAAATATTTTATTAAATCAAGCCTGCATGCATTGAATACTTAATAAAGAACGAAAACATTTTTGTTAAATTCTATCATCAGGGACCTCAAATCCTGGACTGAGTAGGGTCTTCAGGATATAAGTAGTAGGGGAGGATTTTAGAACATATATCCACCCAAAGAACTTCCTACGCTACAGCTCTTTTGTTTACTTGGGTGGTTAATCTGCACCTGTATAGTTTCTTTGGTATGTCTTAGACTTTGCCAGTCACATCTAGACGTCATGCATGCTGCCCACTCTATTCTCTTTTTGCATTCAACCAGGCTTCATCCCACTAACATCTGTTAAATGTTTCTTTGTGGACAGCTGTTCATTGCTTTCGTCTTTTCTGCACAGCTAAACTAGCTGTCTCCTAGGCAATTGACTAATCCCAAGCAAAAATCAAAAATCAGATTTAAAAGAAAGTTGTACCCAAAACACAAAATCCTAAAACTATAGTCTGTTTGGAAGTAAAGCTAACTATCACTATTAAGATCATAAACTTTTTAAATAAATAAAGTGTAAACATGGTTTACGTGACCTTTAAAATGTAATGTAATTTAATGTAATTAAATAAAACTGAGAATTAAAAAATTTACTTTTAATTTAGAAAAGGAAACCATGAAAATAAGGGCGGCACGGTGGCGCAGTGGTAGCGCTGCTGCCTCGCAGTTAGGAGACCCGGGTTCGCTTCCCAGGTCCTCCCTGCGTGGAGTTTGCATGTTCTCCCCGTGTCTGCGTGGGTTTCCTTCGGGCGCTCCGGTTTCCTCCCACAATCCAAAGACATGCAGGTTAGGTGGATTGGTGATTCTAAATTGGCCCTAGTGTGTGCTTGGTGTGTGGGTGTGTTTGTGTGTGTCCTGTGGTGGGTTGGCACCCTGCCCAGGATTGGTTCCTGCCTTGTGCCCTGTGTTGGCTGGGATTGGCTCCAGCAGACCCCCGTGACCCTGTATTCAGATTCAGCAGGTTAGAAAATGGATGGATGGAACCATGAAAATAAAAACAGAAATGTAAGCTTAATGATTAAAAGCCTCAAACAGACAAAATTACACATATTGTCAAGCTTGGGTCACAAAGTTGCATAGGAGAGCAAAGAAGGTTTTCCCATGAGTAAAATTATTATTGCTGTACTGGCAGTTACAAACACAAGTCCTTGTGGTAATGTGCGACCCCGCGCATTACAAAATGTAAGTTAAGAAGCCTTAAACCGAGGGGGGTGAGCGCTGTGAGGCCCAGTGAGTCTGTGCACATGCAGCTGGTATAATAGCCATTACAGGCTCCTCCACGCATGTTCAATTTTTCATGCCGTTGTCGTCACAGCCTGCCCTGTGCAGGGGGTTTAAGGTGCAGAGCGTCTGAAAGAAAAAGCCAGCATTTGCTTAGGTAAACAGGGTTGAGTCAATGATGGGGGTCCGGTTTTTTAAATAACTGAATTTTCTTTCTCGTGAGTTGGCAATTGGTGTCTTTGAGCTCAGCATAGCCTTTGGCCTTCGGGGGGAAGAGGGTGGTATACACACACATGACCGGCTGGGGTTCGATCTTAAATAACGTGTTGTGGCACATGTCGTGAACGTGCTAGCGTCTACCTGGATTGGTTTGTGGGGCAGATGGGCTGGATAATCTTGCCGGTTATATTTAAGGAGTTTTCAGGAGAGTGAGACATTAAGACAACTGTGGCTTGAATGCTCTGTATGCTCCACAACATAAAAAAAAATGAATGCTACAGCTGCACATACAAAACAAGAATAAGAACCACAGATGGCCAACTCCCATATTAGACAAGGTCTTTTCACCTGTGTCTGTATTGTTTTATCCTGTTGATGTAATTGCTATGGAATACCAAAAGATCTGTTCCCTTCTAGTCCAAGTCGTCACCTCAGATCTTCAAATGAAGCTCTGCTTATAATTCCAGAAGGCAACATAAAAAGAAGAGGTGAGGCAGCCTTTTGCTGTTATGCACCTAAAATTTGTCATACTTTACCAATAGAACTTTTCCAGGCTAATACTGTAGAACAATTTAAAAACTGCTAAAAACCAATTATTTTAAAATAGTTTTTTCATAGCTACATTTGAGTTGTCTATACTGGAATTGAATTATCTTTTTACTCTGGGTTCAGCAATAACATACTAATCTGTACTATTCTCTGCTGTCTTTTCCAGTTCTTCTGTGTTGATCAGTTGGTGGTGGCATAGATTATCAAGGTGTCATGCTGCCCCCTTCTTTTATGGATTGAATGTCAGGTGTCCCAGATGTCCACATGACCATTATCATCAAATTCTTCCATGTGAAGCCAGTAAACCATGATTTAAACCTGTAAAACAAGATTTAGAAGATCTATGTTAGGTAGAATTCCCACGGGGGGGCTAGGCAGTCTTTTGGCCTTGGAAATCCTACAGATTTACTGTAGTTTTTTCCTCCAGCCTAACTGGAGTTTTTTTGTTTTGTTTTTTCTGTCCTCCTGACCATCCAACTCTACCTTTGTCTTTGTTACAAACTGTACAATATTATTGCCTAATCTTGTTTGTTTATGTTTTATATATTAACATCATTTTCAAGTAATTTTTTAAAGCACTTTGAGCTGCACTGTTTGTATGTAAATGTGCTACATAAATAAATGTTGTTGTTGTTGTTGCTTTGTCTTTTCGGTAGACAGATGGTGTTCAAGCAGGCAGTAGCTCTGCATTATAGTGTTAGATTTAACAGACAATCAAGGATATTTCCTTGTTGTTATGGCTATTTTATTGTTTGCTTCCTTTTATATTTAAATTGTTTTTTTCCTCACTGGTGATCTTTAACTGTTGTTTTGGTTTTGTGTTTTGGAACCCAACGCTCCAACTTGTGTACCCACCTAACCTTCCAGAGTTACCTGTACGGTCAGTATAGGTATCTGCCTATAATCTAATCCAGAAAACAATCAGAATGATGTTTGCACTATCTGCACAATAAATTAGAAGAGCCTTTGATCTAACCATCCTTCCTCATCTGCTTTTACAATGTCTAAAAAGGACCAACATGATTAGGTGACCATGTTCTATGCGACCCTATCACCCTATTACTATGTGGCAGCCATCCTGGATTCCTAAAAACAAAAGAAGATTGTAAGTAACAAAGTAGAAAGAAAATAAATTAATGGAAAAAATGCACAAGCACACCATAAAATAAACATGTCTAGCTTAATAGACATAAAATGTAATACTTTAAGAAGCTTTGATTGATTGTAGTTTAGATATCACCATCACAGGCTGCAGCAGCATCTAAGATGGACTTGTCTACCATCCTCATTGTGATGGTGATCCTGAGGGTTACCTTATCTTTTTGAACACAATACTAACTAGCTTGTAACTTAATTAATTTTCTATTTTTTTTTAATCCAACGGACAGGGCTCATATCATTTCTTTGTATCTTTGTTAACAGACAAACTATTGTACTATATAAAAAGGTGTTAAATAGCTATCATTCCTTGCTTAAAATTCTAGCCTGAGCTTCATGCTATGTCTGCTGTCATGACTTAAAACAATCAGCTGTATTTTAAAATTGGAATCATTGAGTTGCTGACTTTATCACAGATGTTAAAGTCATTACAGCTGAAATGAAGTTGCCCATCTTCTATTTATAGAGGGTCAAAAGGCTGGTAGGTTAATTAAAAGTATTTGTGGATTCTGATGTGTCTGATTGCTGTTGAATCAAAGTTATTAAATAATCTGGAAAATTAGGCCTACTATGTATTAATCAGGAACATGTTGGCGAAACTTTTCTTGACCATACGTAGGAAGAAAGAATACGTTTTCAGGAAGGAGAAGAACTTTTCTAAGTGTGACTTAAACTGTAACTTAAGGACTTTTTACAAAGACACTTCATTCATTTTCTATGTTAACAACATTTTCTGTGTTGTTATAAGCAAAATATATACTGTAAATAATTTTGTATTTAGATTCGATTTACCTGAATATTTTGATAGTTTAAAGTAAAAAATGTCAAAGACTTTGCAGCATTGAAAGTCTGTAGTTTTAATAAGGTTGTTGTATAAGATGTTGCTTGTCTGTATGTGTTTTTGCTGATAAGAAAAAACAACCAGTTTTAAACCAAATGTATAAGCAGAACTGCTACTACAAAGAATATATGCTATTTTTGGCTTTATTATTTGTCTGTCCCTGGGTTACGTACGAGATAGGGACTGTAGGTTTGTACTTAAGTTGAATTTGTATGTAAGTTGGAACAGGTACATTATTTTAATAAATGCTATTGTTGACCGACTGTAGCCAAGTGCTCTGCCAAAGAAAGATGGAGTTTCACTTCTCTCTGACCTTTTTATTATTTCTACTTTATTTTCAATGGTGATTGTTTTTTTCTTCTTTACTATATCACCAGCACTTGTATCAGTTTTGTGCTTCAGAGACATTCTTGAAGAGTGAAGACAAAAGGGTAAGATGAGCTCTTCTGCACAGCATTGTCCAATCACCTCCACTACAGTATGAACGAACACGGTGCGGCCAAAGGCGGGTAGTGAATCTCCCAACCCCAATTCAACAGGCAGCCATTCAAGGCACACTACAATTCTACCCCCTCCGCCCTTTTCACTCTCAATGGCCTCCGTTTAGCCACAACCGGGTCAGCACTTGCAGCATTACCAGCCATGTGTGCTGGGCGGGCAGTAAAACGCCACCCTCCGCTCCATTCAGCCTGCGTCCAGTCAGGCGGCATAGTGGGTGGGCAGCGAACCATCTTCCGGCACACGAGTGATAGCTGTGGCCCCAGTGACTATGGACCACGAGTCACCGCTTGCCGCCGGGAGCCACCCGACGGACACTACACTGCCTGAGCAGTGAAATTACCCCCCTCCAGCCACCACTTGCAGCATCCCCAGGCCGAAGATGACGGAGCGGCAGTTACTGAGACGCATGCATCGCAGCTGTGGCTTCATTCATAAGTCGTAGGTCGGATGTCCGTAACCTGGGGACTACCTGTACGGTATATGTTTAGTGTAGATGTGCCCCAAAACCCTTTTATCAATATCCTCCCTAAGCTTCTGCTTCTATTTCAAAACATCCCCATATACATTATAAATCAGATTCAATTACAACCTCGTTTATTTGGAGTTCAAAATATCCACGCATCAAAAGGGTGACCCTACAATGACCTAAATCAGAACGCAGCATGGCTCTACCTAATTTTCAGTTTTAATACTGGGCCGCAAACATACAAGCTATAAAAACTTGGACACTGACACAAACAGATGAACACACACTACTTTGGTCTGCAATACAAATTAAATTCTGCAGTACCTCTTTATATTCCTTGCTTTGTACACCAGTAAATGCAAGGTATCATCAATATACTAATTACCCAAATGTCCTTCATTTACTCAGAATATGGAACCAATGTAGGAAGCACTTCAAGTTAGAGAATATTTTAACTGTGGCACCTCTACATGATAACCACTTTTTTCCACCTTCTCAAACTTACATAGTTTTTAATATTTGGGACTAAATCATTTAGGGATTTGTATATAAATAATGTCTTTGCATCCAATGAACAATTATGTTCTAAATTTAGTTTGCTATCAACACAATTGTTCCACTATCTCCAAATTAGAAACTTTGCTAAACCAAATATGCCCAATTTTTCCTCACCTCCCACCTATTTCTATTCCAGAGGAGATATTGATCAGTCTTGAAGACTCAGACAGCATTTCTATAATATATAAAACCATTTTAAAGTCACTTTCTTTTAAAGAACCCAAAGCACAGTGGGAAAATATCTTTCTGAACATTTCAGAAAAGGAGTGGAAGGCAGCCACACACAGAATTCACTCTAGATACATATGCACAAAACATTTCATTATTCAACTTAAAATATTTTATCGAGCACATCTATCTTTTTTAAAATTGTCCAAAATGTTTCCAGGGCAAGATTCAACCAGTGAACGTTGCAATCAAGCTCCAGCTTCACCAGGCCACATGTTTTGGGCGTGCACCAAATTAACATTATTCTGGACAAAATTTTTTAAATGCTTATCAGAAAGCCCTGGTATCACAATCACTCCTAATCCATTAACAGCTGTGTTTGGTGTACTCCCAGCTGGACTTAACATGGAGGACAAACAAACTGTAATTGCCTTCACTTCACTATTAGCACATAGACTTATTTTACTCAACTGGAAGAATCCTAACCTCCTCTGTTACGTCAGTGAGTAACTGATGTTATATACTAGTTGAAATTGGAAAAAATCTAATTCTCTCTTAGAGGTTCTGTTCAAAACTTTTTTAAAACATGGCAGGATCTAATCAATAATATTTTAGGGGAGAAAGACTCCTTTCTCTCTTTACTACTCTCAAAAGTTTTACTCTGCCTTTGTCTCTTTCTCATTGGTAGGGATTGAATTGAATTTAGTTTTGTTAAGTTGGACTTGATTGTATGGAATGTTACATGCTTTAAATAAATTAAACAAAAACTTTTAATGATAAAACACTATAGTATCATGTACCTTACATTTCTTATTAGGCTATTATATACAGTACCAGTTTCCTAGTGTCCCATTACCTAAGGGACTAGTATTAACTGCCTACAGACCGTATCTTTGCCTAGTCAATTCATTACCAGGGGCCTCATGTATAAACGTTGCATACGCACAGAAATGTTGCGTAAAAACTTTATCACGTTCAAATTGCAATGTATAAAACCTACACTTGGAGTAAAGCCACACACTTTTCAACAGTACCTCATGCCTTGTCGTACGCAAGTTCTCCGCTCGGTTTTGCAGACTGGCGGCACCCAGCATCAAAGCAATGGTACTGTTCCTGTGTGGTTACACCTTATTTTCCTGACGCGGCTTTATAAATACACTGAAACTAACCGCATATTGTTTATTAGTGTAACGCATCTGATTGTAATTAACTTGTAACAATATAATGGTCCAGGGAACAGCCATAGTATTCCAAATACCATAACTGCTTTAGCGTTGTTACTCTCACTGCACCCTCTTCTTCTTCTTCTTCTTTCAGCTCCTCCCGTTAGGAGTTGCCACAGCGGATCATCTTTTTTCATATTACTCTCACTGCACCACTCGGAGTATTTATATCACTGTATCTGAGTGTGAATCACAGCAGCAGCTGATCGGAAAGAGAATTATCGGTATACAGCTTCAAGGACACGCTGTCTCAGCCACTGCAAAACATTTTAAAGCCTTTCCTGTACGGAAACAGTTTCATCCCAAGAACTTTAAATGCACTCAATCAATTGCACGTTGTAGAACTGTTTGTACTTATAAGTACAATCACCGCACTGTACACTTGCACTATAGTTATAATATTGCACAACCATATCATACATATGATGATGATATTATTTTTAAGGTGAAATGCAGCAAAATATGTTTATTAAATTATACAGATAAAACTTTAACTTCATTTAAATAATCTATATTCTTCACTGGGAGTGTCGTGAAGGATAGAATAATTAAACATGTACTACGAAGAAATTTCAATGTTCCTTAAATGTTTTGAAGAATTGGCGCTAAGCTTACAGATGGCTTAACTTCTATTACAGAGCTGATTGTGTGGCGGTCGGTTACTTTGGGAAAGAAAAGCAAGGACTGCAGTGACGGCTACGCCAATATATACTGAATATAAAACAGAAAGAGAAAATAACAACACAGCTAAAAACGCAGCGAGAAATTTCGACAAAAGTTAAATGCTTGTGTCATGAGCATGACGCAGCTATGCAGTGTCTACAACGGACGTGGCCATCCACCGTGCATAAGCTACCTTACTGACATTGGCGGGCAAAGGAGCCACCGATTCTTCCTCTGCCCAGTGCCACGACAAGCCTAGAGCCGCCCGAGTACTGCTGCAAATAATTATTTCATCGAAGTGAAACACATGTTTAATAACGTGCTTTAACTCCTATCATCATAAAAATTATATCACGTATACATCTCAGTATTTTAGTTATTCAGAGAGCTGTAATATCACAAATGTAATGGACTCTGTGTCCAGTTGGAAGAAGAGAGCCGGTTTAAGAAGCAAGTAGTGATTCACACACATAGGCACATAGAAGATCAAACACAAAACAAAGCATTTAACGTGCTACTTTAATTGCGATGGGGTTTGAGAAACTGGTTAATTAAATGCTTTTAAGATGAAGTTTATGATGTTCTACTTTAATGACAAAATAAACAATGTGATTAAAGTGGAAATTTCGAGATTAAAGTTGACATTTTGTACTTTTTCCCCACTGTGTGCCTTTTTTTCTCTGTACCCTAATAAGCTTTCATATGACACTCAGACAGTGGGCTACAACTCGCCTTTTCACGGCGACTTTGATATGTGACTTCTTTTTTATTTCCGGCACTGTGTAATTTTGTGAACGTGAGCTTTCAAGTTTCTCCAACACGCTATGTCACTCAATCAACTTCCTTTTGTTGATTATACCACGGTTTAACTAAACAAATAGTATGTTTTTCCTTTGCCTCCACTTTTCATTCGCTGAAATTCTTATATTTTCCCCGTGCTTTTCCCATTGTCTTTTCACAGAAGGCTGAGCTTAAGGGCGATTTATATTCATTTGCATATTCAAAGAGGCGTAATTCTGGGTGGAGTTCGGGCGTTACATAAACCGCGTGCACGAGCGTTACTTTTCACGCTGATCGGGATTTATGTAGCGGAAGAACGTGGAAGTTGGAGTACGCACAGATTCCTGCATCTGGATTTTTCTGTGCGTAAGCACATTTCAGCTTTTGTGCTTACGCCATATTATAGTGTGAGTTCTACGCACGGCGTTATACATGAGGGCCCTGGTGTCCCATTACCTAACAAATGCGTGTATCTCATATCATGTTGCTTGTGATGACAGAGTATGCCACAGGGTTTGTTTTTAGGTAATAGTAACACTGTTTATAGGTTTATTTTCTGGTTTAAAAGGTTTTATACCCTACCTGGTCATTTGGAGCAGTGCAGAACATAGCGCCTGTAAGCTGGGCAACTGTGTGTATAGGTGGTGCATGTGTTCAGACATGTGGAGGTTTGGGTGGTCACCAGGCTTTGCATGTGCTTGTATGCTGGAGGAGTGTCATCATTGTTGCAGAGTTGCTTGTATTTGCTGCAGATGAGCGTAGCTGTGAGGAAAGAGTGAAAGTTAGTTGTCGACAGAAAGAGAGAGAAGCCAAGATTGAGGTGACGGCCAGATAGAGTGCAGGAAAAGTATAATTTTCCTGAATGAAGTTTGAGAAAGGAGCCTGGACAGGAGGACTGCCTGAGTACATCTGCATGTGACCGTGAGTTGTGATCTTCTAAAATTGGATTTTTTTGCCTGATTGAGATATGCTGCAATATAAGTGACACAAGTATGCCGATATGCACTCCTCTCAGCAGGGATTGATGGGTAATCCACTAGGATTGGTAGGAGAAATTCTGTGGACATTTAGAACAGCGCAACAGATGTTAGATTGGTATCTTTCGTTGGTACTTTGCAGTCTGTTTAGTCAGTGTCTCTTTGATTAACTCGAGTTAGAGGATTACTGTTAAGTTATTGTGAGTTCATTAGCCGTACATAGAAGCCTTATGATTTTCGCTAAATGGAAGAGGTTGTTCAGGACCAACAACAGAGGATACCTCTGATTAAGGTTTGAAAAGAAGATGGAGTTTGGAATGAGTGAAGTTAGCTGGAGGGCTGTAACAGTCTTTTGATTTATCTGTCTGTGAGAAAAAATTATGCTGTGCTGGGAGAGGAAACCTGTGATTTAACTTGAAGTGGAGAGTTTGGACTGCGGTGGGCTGGCGCTCTGCCTCGGTTTGTTTCCTGCCTTGTGCCCTGTGTTGGCTGGGATTGGCTCCAGCAGACCCCTGTGATCCTGTGTTAGGATATAGCGGGTTGGACAATGACTGACTGACTGACTGACTGACTGACTGACTGGAGAGTTTGGAATAAGTGTGGTGAACTGTAAGCCAAATGATTTTTTTTTTTAGTTTAAGTTTTATTTTTAAAATATTTTATTTTCTAGTATACCTTTAGAACAAATTGAGAAAATGATCGGAAGATTTTGACACTTTTTGCTCTTTATTTTTTGCTGTGATTTTTGACTCAATTGCACTAGTATTTATTTTGTACCATTTAATACATAGTTGTTATATTTTTTATAACTAGTGTTTGGTTCCTCTCTACCACCCTGGTCTGTCTTCAGTTTTACAAACTACAAGATGCCCGAATATCATCTGGACCCTTCTTGCCTTGTGCTTGATGCTGCCAGGATATCTACTGCCACAAGCCTAAATTGGTATAAGTAGGTTGGGCAATGTTATATTACATTGCACCAGCTCAGTGTTGTTCCATGTCACTGGCACTTTGAAGGGACTCTGAAGATTTGGACCATATATGTGAAGTGTCCCCCTAAATGTTGAGTCAAGTGAAGATTCATGGGTAGAGAGAGAAAGAGAGAGGAGCATAAAGTGAGAAGGAAAAAGGGGGAAGTGCCACACAATGTGGCTGAGTTCTATTTTTGTATATTTTTAAGGGGGATTAAGAACTCTTTAGTTTAATAGAGATTCAGCTCTTTTGGAGTCATTTTTAATCAACTATTAGGTAGAACATCTTGTTACAGCATCAATATCATAAACTATTTTATAAATTATATCACAAAGAACTGGCTTTAACCAGACAGGTTTTCTATTGTCTTCTTCCAGTTATGAGAATCAGAATCAGTATAAATGTTTTTACATATTTTCTCTATGTTTTTAATACAATTCACAACATTTTTTAATAATTATAAATTTCAAATTATTTATTCATACTAGGCTTGTTGTTCTTGAAAGGCATTAGCAAAACTAATATGCTAATGATTAAGTAATTTGAATGTTTTTTTTCTTGGATGATAACCAGTATAAATAGGACTGGCTTGGAATAGGGGAATATGAATATTAATTCAGCAGCATCCAACCTTAAATCTTAATTTACTATAATTACAAGAATAACTAAGCTGGCATCCTTAAGCTAACATGTTATCATAAAATATGCTTTGCTGTTACGTCAGCAATAGAGAAATGTTAAAAATACCACTTAATTTAACTATTTAGGAAATATTTTATATATTATTATATATTAATATTATTTACTCTAGAAGTTCTCAGGAATAATGTTTAGCTTTGTGACAGTGCAATCTCAAATTTGGCAAGGGGTAATTTTTCTCAAGGGCTAATCATTGTGATATTGAATGTATAGTTGTAACTGTAATCACCTCAGCATACTCTTTTTAGCGAGTTAAATCCCTTCACTAAAATAGGCTTACCTGAACTCCGTTGAATAATTTCTCAACTTATTCCCTCCACTTGTGTCCATGACTGAGTCCCAACCAGTTATTCCAATGAAGTGCAAAATTATAGCACACTTGACATACAGTACTTAACTCATAATTAGATACGGGGGTCTTCCCAAATTGTCTAAAGCCTGTGAGTGTTAAACCCTTGCTCATGAAAAAGAGTTTAGAACTCTCTGTCTTTGACAACTTTAGGCATACTTTTAAACTGCCTTTTAGAAGTAAAATTCTGGGAAAAACAAAAAGTTTTCTCTATTTAAATAATTTAGCAAACATTCTATTCTTGAAAACTTTCAATCATGTTTTAGTGTGAATCAGAGTACAGAAACTGCACGTCTTAAAGTTAAAAATGACATGCAGGTTAATGCGGACACAAGCCATATATCTTTTCTCGTTCTCTTAGACCTGAGTGCAGCTTTTGACACCATAGATCACAGTGTTTTTATAAATTCTTCAGACAATGGGTGGATCTCTTTGGTAGTGTCTTAACCTGGCTTCAGTCTATTTAAAGGGTAGAAAAATTCTTTGTTAGTTGTACTGATCACAGTTCGGAGGTCTGTGACATTGCATATACTACTAAAATGATCTATTCTGGACTGTCTGCTTTTTCCATTTGGCCAGATTATTTTGAAACGTAAGGTTAACTGCCACAGATATGCAGATAAAACACAGCTTTACTTTTCTGTAGCACAAAATGACAGTGATGCTCTGGGCACTCGGATCCAATTTCTTTTTGTATTTCTGAATGGATGAGTACGAATATTTCTCAAATGGAATAAGGAAAAACACAGAATGGAAATAGTGAAGACTTTAGAAATAAACTTGATCAATTAGCAATAAAAGTCAATGTGAAAGTAAAGAATTTAAGTGTAATCATGGACTCCAACCTAAACTTTAAATCACACATTAACCATATTATTTTTCCATTTAAAGAACATTTCGAAAATTAGACCTATTATAACACTGCTAGATGCTGAGAAATTAATTTGCACTTTTCTATTTAGTTGACTAGATTTCTGTAATGCATTCTTAGCAGGACTATCTAACAAAGACGTCAATTAATTAGTTCAGAATGCAGCAGCAAGAATCTTAACCAGAAAAAGAAAATTTAAACATGTCTCATTCATTCGTCTTAGCATTGTTACATTGCTTGCCTGTGTCCTTTGCAATTGACTTTAAAATACGACTAATGGTATATAAAGCATTAAATAATCTTGCCCCTTCCATAATTTTAGAGTGCCTCTCCACGATATTCCAAATTGTAACCTTTGATCATCTAATTGTGGTCTGTTTATTATTCCAAGAGCTAAACTTAAAAAAGTAGTGAGGCAGTTTTTTGCTGTTATGTATGATGCCAAGGTTTCCTGCACGTGGCATAGACAGTGTGGCATAGTGGTTAAGGCTTTGGACTTCAAACCCTGAGATTGTGGGTTCAAATTCCACTACTGACACTGTGTGACCCTGAGCAAGTCACTTGACTGCCTGTGCTCCAAATGGAAAAAGAAAAGAAATGTAACCAATTGTGTCATAAATGATGTAAATCACTTTGGATAAAGACATCAGCCAAATAAATAAATTAATGTAAATGACATCAATTCTACACTAACATTGATAGTCATGTACTGAGGTGAGCTATATACTAGAGATGGACTACAGTGAATGAGGACACACAACAACATATGAAGGTGCAAATGTGTTCTTTTTTATTTCAGAAAACCAAGCAAGTCTCCATTTTTGATTAAAAACTAACAGCATCAGATCTGGGGTGCTGGGGGGGGGGGATTAGGTTGGTGTATCATAATCGTGACTGAGAGAATAAAAGTGAAAAAAAAAACACAAACTTTTACAAGTACTATAAATTTACACTGGCTGTTTCAGACACAGACCAAGACAAAAGATGCTGATGGAGAGGTGCGAAGGGATTTAAGGTGGACTGGGATTCCGAGTTTTTTCATAGGCTTTGGTAATTCTAATGTTAAATAAACTTTACAAATCCCATGTGGAAATTCAGAGAAATTCAGAAATTCTTCTTCTCTGTAAGGCTGGCCTGGAGAATAGAGATCAGCTATTCTGATCTTTTCAAAGAATTCAAGATCTGACTTTTTAATGAATAATTATTTTATAATGTGATGCAGCTTTTTGCATTCATGCTTGTGCTTTTGGGGAGTAATTTTGCTTTACCTTATGTTCTTTTAGCACAGAATTCTTTTTTTCTCACTATGAGGGGTTCAGTTTACATAGACAGGTACCCACTGCCCATGCAGATGAGTGAAATGAGTCCTTATGGGCCCATTATAGGAAATTGAGCTAAACTTCTTTCCTTATGTTGGCATAAAGGCTTATTTTGTTCACCATATGTTGTCTTTGTTAAGTCTTCTTTTCACAATTTAGAACTTTAGCGATTCAGTTGCACTTTTTTAATGTTTTTTATATGTCTGCTGATCATGACAACATCTAAGAGTTCTGCTTTTCTTTCTGTAGAAACATTTTCACGCTACTTACAGAACTCTTTCTTGTATTATCTTCATGCACTTCTTGTTTGAACCCCTGCCACAGGTTTTCAATGATACTGAATCAGTGGGACTACTAAGACCATTGAAAAACCTTAGTCATCTGTTTTCTTAATTACGTCATTGTTTATTTTCAAGACCACTTTCAGATTGTTGCCTTGCTGAAATATACAACTTTTTTTCATTGACAATTTCCTCTCTGCTTCTGGGATATCAGCTTTTTGGATTTACTAATATCACTTGTTTGCACCAAAATCCGCCATGCAAAACATCAGTGTACTTTATAGATTTAGGTGTGCTGAGTTCATATCTGAATTTAGGATTTCTGTACAAGGATTGGTTCCTGCCTTGTGCCCTGTGTTGGCTGGGATTGGCTCCAGCAGACCCCCGTGACCCTGTATTCGGATTCAGCGGGTTAGAAAATGGATGGATGGACAAAACATATTTACTTGATATGTAGGCTCTTTGTTTATCAATCTGACATTATGAAGGGCCAAATACTATTCCCCTTAATTTCCATTTCTTAATGATATTTCTGAAGGGGATATTCCTAATTGGAAATATGTAGAAATACTTGTACAGTATAGCTTTACCAAGTTAGTAAGAGTCTGTTGTCTTTAATTTTAAATTTTCAGATGGATGGTACAGGAGCTGATTTATGTAAGACATCCTGAGAGGTAACAAGAGTATTTATTCAATGATGTAATGGTCTTCGCCAGGAACATTTTTCGGTTCCCCTGCTCCACAGAGTATATCAAATTAGTGCATGTATTGTATGTGTATGCATGTGTATGAATAATAATTGTATCTGCTTGTAGTGCCCTAAATGTACAGTACAGTGTTTTTCACATATGGAAAGCTGCCTTAAACAAACTAAGATTTCTGTATAGCTGCTTTATAGCATCCTGTTTATACTGCTTTACTTGCACAAGGACAACTGCCTTAAGCGGTTGCATGAGCAATCCAAAGGTTTGTCTTCAGACCTAAGTATCACTAAATACCTGTGCAAGTTAAATTAAGCAAACACCCACTGGCTGTTTCCAATGAAGAAGTTCCTTCTAACTTCTATGGCAATCATAGTAGTCAATAGTAGTGAAAGTAAGAAAATATATTGTAGCCTCTTTAGCATTATGCTTACCTTCCAAAAAAGGAGACAAAAATGTTTTATTTTTTTAAATAAATAATTTAAGTAAAAATGTTATTATGTGTAATAGAAACATGTACATACTAAATCTTCAACATAATTACAGTAGGAAAAGTAATTCAAGTGACCACTGCTGTACTGATGCAGGTTTAGTGCACATCTTTTGTGTGATATACTTTGAATCAGTCAACAGAGCATGGTTACAATAATTATCAATAATCTGAAAACTACTGCCATGTTTGTATTACAAAATTGTGTTCTTTTCCCAGGCAGATGCGCATCATAATCGTATTTATCCCTGGATAATAAATAAGGTTGCTATTTACATATTCCACAAATAATAACTAATATGCCTAGCTTCTCCTTTTTGTGATTCTGAAAAGAATAAAGTATAAGATACAAAGTTCAAATCAATAAAGATTTGGAAGTTTAATCAATACCTTGCTGTCTGCATTTAAAGATGCAAAACATCCAAAAAATATTTTAACAACTAAAACTGCCCCATACTTCAACACCTACTTAAACAATCTTTAGTATGGCTTGTTTCACCAGTTCTACCTGTTTGAGAAATATCAGTGTTGCTTGTCTTCATTACATGTTATTAGTCACTCTTAGTTTATTGCAGAGTTTTCTGTCCTTTTAGGGAAAACATTCTAGTGTACATGAAGGTGTAAAGTGCTTCTGACTGTGCCTACCTGTTTCACTAAGACATTCTGTGCCATATTGAACCCAGCACATTACTATGGAGATGAGATAATTTAAGTATGATATTTTACATGTTTAACTATGATATTTTATACAAGAAGTCCTATATTAGATATAAATACATATGCCAAATACTTTTAATCTATTTAACTATTTTGGGACCTTTATACTTACAAAAATATAGAAGTGTTAAAGATTATACCATTTATCTGTGTGCTGATTGGTGTAAACTGATATATCTCTTAACTGTGCTTTGCAAATGGACATAACTGGTTTTAGAGTGTTGCTCTTATTATATTGTTTATTGTTTAGTCACAATAAACTTGCTTATGCATATGTCAGTCTTCCACAAACTTGTTGTAATAAAGGGTATCCATTTTGGGACATTTATATAGATAGTAATTTCCCTGAATGTTGACAGTTCATTATAAATACAGTATATAAGCAAACATTACAGAGTTTCCATCACAATACAGGCATTAACAGTCATGTGTCACTGGGGCCCTATATAGAAAAGACAAGAATGCTGAGAAACACTTTATTTCCAGTAAGCTCCACAGAAGGACGTCTACCACAGGAACCAAAGGCACAATGGCAAACAAGTGTTCCCATCCATGGAAACTAGGAAATACCTCTACGTATTTTATTAAAAACAGGACTGAAAACTCATCTCTTGTTAAAACAGGATGGATTGGAACTTTTTTGTTTAAGGAAGGGCCGAACATTTATTACTGACTATTAACAGCTTAGTTGATTGAAAGTTTAATAAATGAGTTTGTGTCTTGGTTTAGTGAACACCCCTAACCACACACAACATATCCTTGTAAATGTAATCCAGTAATGTGGGTAATGTGTTCATCTAACTAAACTATTGTTAGTGATAATTAAAGAAACTTGAAGTACTCTTCCATTAATTAAGCCAGCTAATTTTATATTATGTTATACCTGATGGGCTCATAGAATAAAAACACAGAATGGAGGCTTTGAAACAGAAAAAACAAGAAACCTCACAGAATCAGAAGAATGAGAACCAACATAAAGAAGACAGTCCATTGGTAACTAGCCATAAGGAAAATGTGTTAGTGTTATGTTTTAAAGTTGAAAAAAAGGGGGCCAGATAATCTGATCACTACATACAACGTCTTATTCTCCTTGGCGGAGCCACACAGTTTCCTCCTTATCTGATATGATGATGAGTACCAGAATTTGTAGCATTGCAGGGATATTTCTTGGATGTATGAGCTGGGCACCTGACTTCGTACAAAAGCCCAAAACTCAAGGCCAAGTGACACTGATGATCAAAACTTTACACCAATGGTCACCTAAAAGGATGGGCTTATGTGCACCAAGGAAACTAATGGCAAGAACTCTATTTCTTCCTTTAAAAATTCTTGTAAGAGTGTAACTCATTGCACTTATCATCAAGCTACAGATTACCCAGCCATAAGTTTAGCTAGAACCCTTACCTTAAATGGTCTGGTCACAACAGGGATTGAAGCAATCACTTTACTCCAAAGGTCAACTCTGCTGGACTGGAAGGGTGGAATACTTGTCTGTACTGGAGTTGGATAAGGTTGCCACTTGTCTATCCTTGCTGAGGAATAGCAAGTGTAGAAGAAAGAGTGAGACTGTACGTAAAAGCCACACAATCTCCTTGCTAACAACAGGAGCTGACTGATCACCAGTCAACATAGCAGACTTAAATTTACTAGTTACCAAGGACACTGCATGTGTAAAAACCTTAAAAAGAAACTGCAGCACTGCAACCAGAAGGTGCAGAAAGTACTGCCCCTGTGAATCATGCAGCAGAGCTTTCTGATGGCCCAGGTGTTGGTTACTCTTTTTATATGGCTATTAATGAGCCCGTCTCTTGTTCATGTTCATATTTGTATGGCTTCTGCTAAATATGTGTGCAAAAGGACAATTTTCAGTATATGGAAAAAGTTCATAAATTGACAAAGGATCACATAAACTCCTTTGGTTTTTCTGTTTTATGATTCTGTCAGGCAATAGATTTACCTTTCAGCAAATAATGCAAACACATTAAACTGTTACAATTTATTCATAATGCAAAGATAATAAAAAATGGATTAACAATATGCACACATATACATATGCAGAATAATAACTCATAACACAAAACACAAATTTGGTTTGTTTCTTTCTTCTGAAAAGATGGAACAAACTGTTGAACCATATTTCCCATTTTTAATTCTTATATAAATAATTGCCAAAGGAAAAAAAAAATTCTGAACAGACTTTTAAATTCTTTTTTAAGTTTACACGACTGCTACTGGTAGCTGTTGTTACTTCTTCCACAGCTCATGTGAGAGAATGTGCTGCAAAGTTCAAAAGTGGCTACTGCAAGTCTAATTAATAGAAGTTGAGATTTGGTTTTAAATCTGGTGGAAAATGTATAAAACCAGAGATTTACCTGACTCATAGGTTACTCATTTTCTTTTAAGAAGCATCAAAAACCAGAAATACAAATGCTAAAACATTCATAGGTATTAACCTCTGAATCAAAAGTACAAAGCTGTAATGATAAAAATCTTTGCCTTCTGTCAACTGAAGCGAAATGGACAATGCTGTGCCATTAAGTGTTCAAGAAGAGTACACCTTTTGTTTCTTTATCCAGATCTCACTCAGTTTGGTTGTATGTTGAGGTGACTTGCTTTCATGTAGTTAGAATTTATGAGGTTTCATGTGGTAATCTTATATATCTGGCATAAATTTACAGTTGGTGAGAATTAGTGATCAGTAAGAATGCATTGCTTTACATAGATCTTTTCTGCTTGTTTAACCGCTTGTCTTTTTTTTTTAGGCTGGACTCTATGCACCACCCATGTCCTACTTAATTACAGGTTGTATTCTACAGCTGAGGCAATATAATTGCTCCCCAAGTGGTCATGGTTTACAGAGCAACGTGTTATGATATACCCAGACACCATGGCGTTCAAGTAGAAATCTTAAAAGGGGGCTGTGCACCACCGCCTATCAGCCAAAAGGTAGAGTGACTTCCTTCCAGACTTCCATGACCTGATTTTCTTTTGTTTCTTTTGCTGAAACTCTCACCAACACTTTGCTACCCTGGTGCCACCTCCATCTTCCTTTAAACTTAGAGAACCACTTGTTTGGGGAATGAGAACAATATGCTCACTTACCAAAACCAAAAAACAGGACCAGCAGCAAACATGAAGTCAAAAGTAAACCAATGTTAGCAAATGAAAGATGGAAAACAAGCACAAACACATGATTTCTTTTGATTTGGAAGGTTTCGGCGACAGAGTTTAGTTTCATCAGGTAAAGATTCCTTCTCTACGTGGTTGGCTTCATAATTGAGATGGCTCCATCACAAGCCAATGGATAAGTAATATTATGTACAATAGAAATATCTATTCAACAGTCATAACCGCAGTGCAATAGTGTAAACACTAGAAAAGAAACAAGGAAATATGACGCAAATTAAAAAAAACAAAAACAACAAAAAGTTAACCAAGGAGAGAATTAATATCACAGATTCTTCTATAAATTTTGGAACAGAGAAGTCGGAGTTATTGTGTTTCCCATGTACACAAGAAGTTTGATTTCAGATAAAAAAAGAAGTGTGAAACAAAAGTGCACATTGTCTACAGAGTGTGATCTTCTATTTTTTTTTTATTTTTTTTTTTTTAATTTTATTTCAAGAAAGTAACATAGTATACAATCAAGCAGATACAATGTGCAGAATGTATACAACAAATAAGTTAGAAGTCAATCTAGAAAAAACATCAGAGAATTTTAAAAATAAAGAAAACAGAGAAAAAACAAAATTTTAATAAAACAAGAATTTTGCTCATACCTGTGAGAAAAAGAGTAAAGCCAAGAAAAAGATATGAATGCGTATTGTCATTTTTTATTGTGTTGCCATGTTTTAAAAAAAGTTTTAAACAGATACTCTAAGCAAGAATTAGTTTTTCCAATTTCAAACAATAGGAAATGTCAGCTACCCAGTGCTAGTAATGTGGTATAGACTATAGCAATCAAATTGTTCTTTCCCATTTTAAGCCCATCAAGGAATACACCAAATAGGGCTGTTAATTAATGGGTTATGAGTGATTGTGACACCAAGGCTATCTGATAAGTGTTTGAAGAATTTTGGAGACGGGCTGGGGGATGGAGGGGAGGGAAAGAACGCAAGTTACTTATTTTTTTTTTACCTAGTGTACCATAAGTGCCCACATGATAATAGGCTCCATAGCCACAATACTTGGCAACAATATGAAATCAAGGTTAAAGCTACTGTATGAAACAACATACTACTTTTACATAGGTGTACAAAATGTCCTTGAATGTTTAGAAACAGTGTCTCTCTGACCAATCAGTGAACTTTGTTAGGTGGAATGATAAAAGACTTTATGAACTTCTTCAATGAAAAAATTAAAAATATAAGATCCCAGATCTCAGCATCACAGTACAAACCAAATACTAGCTTAGCAGACCCTGCTGCACATTACATTCAGCGCTTTAGTCATTTTAATCCTGTAACTGAGCAGGAAGTCTTAACTTTAATTTCTAAAATGAAGCCCACTACTTGTTCCCTAGATCCAGTGCCAACAAAACAAGTAAAACGTGCCATGGATGTTCTTGCAGCACCTATTCTAAACATTATCAATAGTTCATTATTGCATGGCACAGTACCTGAAGCACTAAAAGTGTCAGTCATTAAACCAATACTTAAAAAGTCAGACCTAGACCCACACATACTTAATAATTATAGGCCTATTTCAAATTTACCCTTTCTCTCTAAAATACTAGAAAAAGTAGTTGCCAATCAGCTTCAGTGACATCTTACGCATTACAATTTATTTGAGAAATTCCAGTCTGGTTTCCGCACTGGTCATAGTACAGAAACGGCATTAACGCGGGTTCTAAATGACATTCTGATATCCTCTGAAGAAGGAAACTCCACTGTAATTATGTTGTTAGACTTAAGTGCAGCATTTGACACCATTGACCATTCTATTTTACTGCACAGGCTAGAAAATGATGTTGGGCTTACAGGAACTGTGCTCGCTTGGTTTAGTTCTTATTTATCAAATTGAGTCCAATTTGTACAGAAATGTGCTGACAGTACTCCATCATTATACACAGAAGTTCAATATGATGTCCTGCAGGGCTCAGTACTGGGACATTTACTGTTTTCACGTTACATGCTTCCACTGGGATCTCTCAATAGGAAACATAATGTTAATTTTCACTCGTATGCGGATGACACCCAGCTATACCTTTCATTTAGATCAAATGAAGTTTCTCCGATGTTGTCTTTAATTAGTTGTGTTAGTGAATTAAAGACCGGATGCTTGTCTTTAAACACTGATAAAACAGAGATGTTAATTGTTGGAGGGAATGACGTTGATCACAACAATATTCTGTCATCATTTAACTCAGTTGGAATCACCATTAATTTTACTGAATCAGCCCAAAATCTCAGAGTTCTCTTTGACTCTAGCATGTCATTTAAAGCCCATATTACAAAGATGTCCAAATCATGTTTCTTCCATCTTAAAAATGTTAGGAAATTAAGGCGCTTTCTAAATGAACAGGATTCTGAGAAATTAATTTATGCATTTATTTCTAGTAGGATTGACTACTGCAATGAGGTGTTCAGTGGATGTTCAAACTGTTCTTTATACAGCTAATACAGGTAATCCAAAATGCTGCTTGCAAGAATTATCACAAGAACAAGAAAATACAAACATATAACTTCAGTTCTTAAATCCTTACACTGTCTCCCGTTTAAGTTTAGGGCAGATTTCAAAATCCTCCTTTTAACATATAATTGTATATTTCCGGCGCCGCATCCGAGTGGCAGCCTTTCCAGCAGCTCCGTATATGACTTTATCTTTTTACCTTTTTATCTCTATTTTTCTCTATTTCACTGATCACTTCTACCACTTTCTTTTATGTGGAATTGCTGCCCGGACACTTTTTACTATTTTACTATTTGACATGGATTTTTACACTCCGAGAATCGCCTATTCAAGTAGTCAGCTTAAAGCACTGAGAAGAAATGCTTATGCCGGTGTGGTTCCTTATTTACCTGACGAGGTAAGAAGACGATATCGGGCAGCCGAGCCGGTGCAAAGATAAAAGATAAGATTAAATCGAGACAACTTGAGAGAAAATGGCGTTATAAACCGTCGGTGCCTTCTGTGATCCTGGGAAATGTAAACTCACTACCAAATAAGATCGACGAACTGGCTGTGCTGGTGAAAAATGTCAGAACCTACAGAGAATGCAGCTTGCTGTGTTTTAGTGAAACGTGGCTAACGCCTACCATCCCAGATGCTAACGTGGAGCTACCCGGTTTAGCACAGTTAGAGCGGACAGAGACGCAAGTACCTGTGGAAGAAGAAAGGAGGAGGACTCGCTCTCTATGTCAATACAAAGTGGTGCAACTCAGGACATGTAAACGTTAAAATCTCCACTTGCTGCAGGGACATCGAACTGTTGGCCGTAAGTCTGCACCCCTATTACTTGCCCAGAGAGTTTGGACACGTGATTGCTGTTATTGTTTACATCTCCCCTCAAGAGAACACGGAGATGGCGAGTGACATCATCCATTCCGCAGTTGCTAAGTTACAAACGCAGCACCCTGAGGCACTTGTGCTAATCGCTGGAGACTTTAACCATGTAACGCTGGACAAAACATTACCTGCCTTCTCCCAGTATGTGGATTGTAACACTCGGGGAAACAGGACTATCGACCTACTGTATGCAAACGTTAAAGACGCATACAGCGCCACCCCGCTGCCTGCGCTTGGGAAAGCAGATCATAACCTGGTTCTGCTTCAGCCTCAATACAAACCAAGAGTGAGGGCGCTACCTACAACTACACGCTCATTCAGGAAGTGGTCCCCTGAGGCAGAGCAGGCTCTGAGAGACTGCTTTGGAACTACAGACTGGGATATATTGCTTGGGTCACATAGTGAGAACATTGAAGAGGCTGTTGAATGCACAACTGATTACATCAACTTCTGTATGGACATTGTAGTTCCAGTAAGAACAGTATGCTGCTATGCTAACAACAAGCCATGGGTTACAAGTGACATCAAGGGCCTTTTGAACCAGAAGAAAAGGGCTTTTAAAGGTGGTGATCAGCATGAGCTCAAGTGCGTGCAGAAGGAACTCCGAGTCCAGCTCAGGGGCGAAAGAGCAGTACAGGAGAAAGCTGGAGCAGAAGTTGCAGAACAACAGCATGAAGGAAGTGTGGGATGGGATGAAGATTATCACTGGCTGCAGCTCAAGGGGTGCCGCCATCGAGACAGACGTGGAGAGAGCAAACCAAATGAACAACTTCTTTAATAGGTTTGATCACAGTAACCCACTCTCACCTCGGAGTACTGCATCCTCCAACCATCCTTCTGCTGATACCAGCATAGGTGAGACATCCCCACCCACAATTACAGCAGCCCAGGTGAGCAGAGAGCTGAAAAGACTTTGTGCCAGCAAAGCAGCGGGTCCAGATGGTGTATCGCCACGACTGCTGAAGGCCTGTGCGTTGGAACTGGGGAGTCCTCTACAGCGCATCTTCAACCTGAGCCTGGAACAGGGAGAGTCCCAAGGCTTTGGAAAACATCTTGTATCACCCTGTCCCAAAGGTATCACGTCCTAGTGAGCTGAATGACTTCCGCCTGTTGCTCTGACGTCACATCTGATGAAGACCATGGAGCGGCTGCTGCTTCACCACCTGAGGCCACAGGTCCGTCACGCCCTCGACCCTCTGCAGTTCGCATACCAGGAGAAGGTGGGAGCGGAGGATGCCATCATCTATATGCTACACGATCCCTCTCCCACCTGGACAGAGGCAGTGGTGCTGTAAGAATTATGTTTTGGACTTCTCTAGCGCCTTCAACACCATCCAACCTCTGCTCCTTAGAGACAAGCTGACTGAGATGGGAGTAGACTCACACCTGGTGGCATGGATTGTGGACTATCTTACAGACAGACCTCAATATGTGCGTCTTGGGAACTGCAGGTCTGACATTGTGTTCAGCAATACAGGGGCCCGCAGGGGACTGTACTTTCTCCGGTCCTGTTCAATCTATATACATCAGACTTCCAATATGACTCGAGTCCTGCCACGTGCAAAAGTTCGCTGATGACACTGCTATTGTGGGCTGCATCAGGAGTGGGCAGGAGGAGGAGTACAGAAAGTTAATCAAAGACTTTGTTAAATGGTGCGACTCAAACCACTTACACCTTAACACCAGCAAGACCAAGGAGCTGGTGGTGGATTTTAGGAGGCCTAGGCCCCTCATGGACCCTGTGATCATCAGAGGTGACTGTGTGCAGAGGGTGCAGACCTTTAAATATCTGGGAGTGCAGCTGGATGACAAATTGGACTGGACTGCCAATACTGATGCTCTATGTAAGAAAGGTCAGAGCAGACTATACTTTCTGAGAAGGTTGGCATCCTTCAACATCTGCAGTAAGATGCTGCAGATGTTCTACCAGACGGTTGTGGCGAGTGCCCTCTTCTACGCGGTGGTGTGCTGGGGTGGCAGCATAAAGATGAAAGACGCCTCACGCCTGGACAAACTTGTTAAGAAGGCAGGCTCTATTGTAGGATTAAAGTTGGACAGTTTAACATCTGTGGCAGAGCGACGGGCACTAAGCAAACTCCTGTCAATCATGAATAATCCACTGCATCCACTTAACAGTGTCATCTCCAGACAGAGGAGTAGCTTCAGTGACAGACTTTTGTCACTGTCCTGCTCCACTGACAGACTGAGGAGATTGTTCCTCCCTCACACTATGCGACACTTCAATTCCACCCGGGGGAGTAAATGCTAACATTAATTTTATTTTAATTTTTTTCATTTTTATTACTATTTAATTTAATATTGTTTCTTTGTATCCGTATACTGCTGCTGGATTATGTGAATTTCCCCTTGGGATTAATAAAGTATCTATCTATCTATCTATCTATCTATCTAAAGCATTAAAGGGCCAAGATCCGGCTTACTTGTCTGAACTTATTATGACTTATAAATCAGAGTGCACATTAAGATCTCAAGATGCTGGCCTGCTTATGATTCCAATGATTAATAAAATAACAGTGGGAGGTCGAGCTTTTAGTTACAGGGCCCCTAAACTGTGGAATGGTCTGCCTGCTACAATAAGAGATGCCCCTTTGGTATCAGCTTTTAAATCCCAGCTGAAGACTCACTACTTCAGTTTAGCATATCCTGACTAGAGCTGCTGATTTACTGTACATACTGCATCTCTGTTGTCAGGCATTAACACTAAAACATAAGTTACATGATAGTTATAATTTGATACTAACCCTCACCTATTCTGTTTCTCTTCTTGGTATTCAAATGTGGCACTTGGTGCCATGGCCCACCTGCCAAGTTGTTCTGTGCTTATGGTAAAGTCATCCTTGATGGAGGATCGCTGGAATCATGGGAAAGAGGTCCTTTCATCGGATTGGCTGGCCCAGCACTGTTTCAGCTGTGGAATGGTCAAATGGGGGAGGCAGCTTGATGGATGAAGTCTCCAGGGCTATAAACAAATACAAATCATATTATGTCATGTCATCTATTGTTAAATTCTGCTACATACTGCTAAAAATTTTTATTTTTACACTGTATTGAGGATTTGTTGTATTCTGTTCTGTGTATTGTATTGACCCCCTTCCTTTTGACACCCACTGCATGCCCAACCTACCTGGAAAGGGGTCTATCTTTGAAATGCCTTTCTCGAGGTTTCTTCCATTTTTTCCCTACTGGGGTTTTTTTTGGGAGTTGTTCCTTGTCTTCTTAGAGAGTCAAGGCTGGGGGGCTGTCAAGAGGTAGGGTCTGTTAAAGCCCATTGCGGCACTCCTCCTGTGATTTTGGGCTGTACAAAAATAAATTGTATTGTATAATGTCAAAGATCTCAATCACGTTCTAAGGAGAAAAAAGGTATTTTCTTAATAGGTTTAAATGACAAAAGAGTATTTTTTATAGGAGACACACTTATAAAGTAAGGACCAGTTTTGGTTACAAAGAGATTGATTTGACAAAATCTTTCACTGTAACTATACAAAAAAAAAAAAAAGAGATGTGGGAATGTTAATACACAAAACAATCTAATTTGCTGTATCAGACACAGGGATGATATGTCATGGTGATGAGTAATTTCTTTTAATCTAAAGCAATTTTGATAAACTTCTATGCACCTTATTTGGATAATAGAGATTTCATCTATAATGTATTTGCAGCTATTCCTAATATGAACACTCAAAAAAATATAAAGACTGGAGACTTTAAATGTGTTTTAAATCCAAACATGGATATGTCTTAATCTATAGTGGTGGTAACATCTAAATCTGCAAAAATAATCATACAGTTTTAATGGATCATAGCTTATCAGACCCATGGAGATTTCTATCAAATATTGTAAGTATGACGCTATTGTTATCTCTGACCATGCCCTCTGATAATGGAGCTTAAATCATCTCGTAGCTTGCATCTTAACCCTTGTCATTAGCTGATGAGAACTATACAACATTCATCTCTGAGCAAATTGATTATTTTTTAAAGACAAATGCACCCTCAGAGGTCTTTGCAGGCATACTCTGGGAAGCTCTGAAGGCTTTTTTAAGTGAACAGGTTATTTCATATCTTTCCCACAAAAATAAATTGGAAACCAACAAGGCATCAGAGATAATCTATGAAATTCCCAGATTAAGATTAAGAATATGCCAGGTTTACAAATGAGGCACTTTATAAGAAAAGATAAGTTTTGCAATCCGAATACAACCTCTTGACAGCAAAAGCAATGGACCAGCTGATCTTTAAATCACAACATCAATACTATAAACACAGAGAGAAGGCTAATAAGATCTTAGTTCAACAAATCCACAAGCAGGAAGTTCACAATGCAATACCAGAAATTACCAACACGGATGGAGATCAAATCATTTACCATACAAATATACCCCACACGTTTAGAGAATACAATGTCTTTATATTCTACCCACAAAATGAAGATAATCTGGTGCATTCCTGGACCTAGAGATGCTGGAGTTAGATGGCAACATTCGCAAGTTGGATCTTGAATGCATTTTGTATAATTTGAAATGAGATAAGTTTTACTGATGAAAATTTTAAAGTTGAATTATTGAATGATTGGTGCATATAGAACTAGTGTGTATACTGTCTGAGGCTGGCTTCCACTCCTTTTCTGAGATGTTAATTGAAGTTCTCCAAGTGTGTTAGTCCCAAGTGTTTTCCTAAGAATAAATACTGAGCAGGTCTGAGAAAGCTGAATAAGATCAGGAGCAACAAGTAAAAGCTTGTCTGCCTTAAAGTGTGTCCTGCATTGGTTCCCTATTCTGAGTGATTGATGAGTTAGTAGATTATTAGTGTATTGACGAAAGTTAGTATTTACTTATATTGTCCCCTGGGGACAAATACATTTCTTTCTATAATGTGGCACAAAGACCATCTGACGAAGCTGGTGAAAACTCATTAATTTGTAGCAATTTCCAGGTAATTATAGTGTGTACATTTACCATCCAGTAATAAAACATGAACGTTCATGTGGTGTTGGAAGAAGTCTTTTTAGCCATTTTTCTGCTGTTTCAGAAAAGCTAAAGAAACGTATTTGTCCATCAGCTATTACTTTCAATTTAGCTAGAAACAAGAGGCTGTATCCGATTTCAGCTCTCCCTAAGTGGTGTTTGATACTGTGGAGTGCAGTTCATTCTGCAGCAGTTGAAGGAAATAAATCTTAGAAAATATAAATTTTTTGTTTTCGAATATAATCTCATTTTAATTGACATCAAGTTTTTTTATGCCATTGTTTGTCAAATGTATGATCCATGAATGCAGTAAGCAGTTGCGTTCTCAGTGTATGATTTGAAGTCCTCTCTTATTATTTTAGAAAATAATTCAGCTACAAATCTCACTGGGTTTGGACTTTCATGGTTTTTAACAAGTCCTTTGAGTATTATGTTACCTTCTATATCTATCATCAAACACTACTAGTTTCAAATAGTGCACTTTGCATTTGGATTCAGTTCTACTTCTTTGATGCAAGTTGTAAACATTTGCTTAAAATCTTCCAGATGAGCCCCAAATACTTAGATTTTTTTTTTTTTGCTTTTTTTACCTGCATATTTCAATTAGTTTTTGCTAAATCTTCTTTTAACTTTACATCAAACATATTGCTTAAAAAGTCCCCTAATCCTTCATGTCCTGTTTCAGCATTTTTATTCTGTTGTGTGTTCCCTTTATATCTTCCTTTACATCCTTTATTTCCACTTTAGTGTAGTAATCACCTTCAACTCAGAAGGCAGAGTTCCACATAGGATGCTGGTAGTGGTTGATGGCATGGATGATGAGGCCCTACCCGGTTCAGATATGCTACTCGAAAGCGGCAAATTTTCTTTGCCTGCCTCACTCAATTTTTTCCTCCCACATTAACTGTTGGACAGAGTGAAAGCTGTATCATGAGGCCCTCGCTGATCCATTCTTCTCAAGCTCGGTCTGTGGTAGGCTGTTTTGTAATCTTGAATTTGAGACTGGTGTAGACTTTGGCAGATCATTAAGTGCTTTTTCCTTCTCTTTAAGTTCTTTCTCTCTTCTTGGTTCTTCTGCATATTTTTTAATATATTTGTAAGAGATACAGGATATCTTGAATATTTAAAAAGGGCTAAATAAACACCACTGCCATTGGAGCCATTCATCTCCCACAACAGAGCAAGAGCCTATACAGGCAACACTGTAATGATGTTTTTATTAATATAGATAAATAACTAAAGATATTGCTAATTGTTTTACCCATTTTGAATATAATATGGATGCACAAGTGTGTGCTTGGTGTGTGGGTGGGTGTGTTTGTGTGTGTCCTGCGGTGGGTTGGCACCCTGCCCAGGATTGGTTCCTGCCTTGTGCCCTGTGTTGGCTGGGATTGGCTCCAGCAGACCCCCATGACCCTGTATTCGGATTCAGCGGGTTAGAAAAGGGATGGATGGATGGATGGATGCACAAAAATAATACATGTAATAATTATGTTTATTTAATTATTACATTTATTATTTTTTAATACATTTACATTTAAAAAAATACAATTCTTAGCTACTATGTGCTTCATATGAATTTACTTCGCTATATTTCATCAAAGCTTAAAATGACGCCATTCATGGTAAAAAGGCTTCAAGTCCCAGTAGAACTAATAATAACTCTTGAAATAATGGAAACAAATTGATAAGAAATCTCACAACACTTTGTCGACAAGGAGATAATATATGTTTATCTATCTTCTGTGTCTACAAATATTGATTCCATCAGATGGCACACTTTAATGCTTAATGATCTCCTTAAGCATGCTAATATCATGAGACATGGATGAACAAAGAGCCATTTACAAGAATGCCAATATTTTAGCAACAGGACTGAGAAGTGACTCTGTATAGCACTTGCCTAGATACAACATAAAGTGAGTTTAAATTGGCATGTACAATTTTATATTAACTGGTGAAACTGTCACACTTACCTCTAGGAACATAATTACATTATATAGAGTAGTATATAATATTATAGTGGGTTTAAAAAATGTTCTGCAGTATTATTTTCAAGTTCTTATATACTGCAAAGTTCTAAGGCATTTGAATACAGCTGAGATTTATAGGTGAGAAGGGGAGTGCAATATTTGTCTAATGCTGCATAGATAGATGGATGATTGGGACATGAGAGTAAAAATCTTTGCATATGGAAAAAGGTTATTCTTGACCCAAAATGTCTAATATTACAGTATGCCAATCAGGGACCTCAAATCTAACCTTTTCATTTAAATTAAGATAAATCATAATACCTAAATAGTTAAAATTCATACCCATTCTTAACCTATTGCACATGTATAACTCCTGGGATAACAGGGGATTTTGTTTTCAATAATGACATCTTTGCAACATTTTAACATAATTGATCAGAGTAAAGAGGCTCATTTTGAAATAAAAAGAATACAGAATCAAGAAATCAATAAAAAAATCAGAAGCCATCTAGTATTAACTGACAGACTCTACTATTTTTGAGAGGAACCATACTTAATGTTCAAACATTGTAAATGTCAATACATTATATTATATATATATATATATATATAATATCTTGTATATAAACATCTATGTGTGGAAGTGTGTGTATTTGTCCGGCCCGAAAGTGAGAGGGTGGTTTGTTTCCTGCCTTACACCCTGTGTTGGCTGGGGTTGGCTCCAGCAGACCCCCGTGACCCTGTAGTTAGGATATAGCGGGTTGGATAATGGTTGGTTGATTGGTTTTATATATATATATATATATATATATATATATATATATATATATATATATATACAGTAAATCCGGAAAGTATTCACAGCGCATCACTTTTTCCACATTTTGTTATGTTACAGTCTTATTCCAAAATGGATTACGGTAAATTAATTCTTTTCCTCAGAATTCTACACACAACACCCCATAATGACAACGTGAAAAAAGGTTACTTGAGATTTTTGCAAATTTATTAAAAATAAAAAAGTTGAGAAATCACATGTACATAAGTATTCACAGCCTTTGCCATGAAACTCAAAATTGAGCTCAGGTGCATCCTGTTACCCCCGATCATCCTTGAGATGTTTCTGCAGCTTAATTGGAGTCCACCTGTGGTAAATTCAGTTGATTGGACATGATTTGGAAAGGCACACACCTGTCTATATAAGGTCCCACAGTTGACAGTTCATGTCAGAGCACAAATCAAACATGAAGTCAAAGGAATTGTCTGTAGACCTCTGAGACAGGATTGTCTCGAGGCACAAATCTGGGGAAGGTTACAGAAAAATGTCTGCTGCTTTGAAGGTCCCAATGATCATAGTGGCCTCCATCATCCGTAAGTGGAAGAAGTTCAAAACCACCAGGACTCTTCCTAGAGCTGGCCGGCCATCTAAACTAAGCGATCAGGGGAGAAGGGCCTTAGTTAGGGAGGTGACCAAGAACCCGATGGTCACCCTGTCAGAGCTCCAGAGGTCCTCTATGGAGAGAGAAGAACCTTCCAGAAGGACAACCATCTCTGCAGCAGTCCACCAATCAGGCCTGTATGGTACAGTGGCCAGACGGAAGCCACTCTTTAGTAAACGGCACATGGCAGCCCACCTGGAGTTTGCCAAAAGGCACCTGAAGGACTCTCAGACCATGAGAAACAAAATTCTCTGGTCTGATGAGACAAAGATTGAACTCTTTAGTGTGAATGCCAGGTGTCACGTTTGGAGGAAACCAGGCACCGCTCATCACCAGGCCAATACCATCTCTGCAGTGAAGCATGGTGGTGGCAGCATCATGCTGTGGGGATGTTTTTCTGGAACTGGGAGACTAGTAAGGATAAAGGGAAAGATGACTGCAGCAATGTACAGAGACATCCTGGATGAAAACCTGCTCCAGAGCGCTCTTGACCTCAGACTGGGGCGAAGTTTCATCTTTTAGCTGGACAACGACCCTAAGCACACAGCCAAGATATCAAAGGAGTGGCTTCAGGACAACTCTCTGAATGTCCTTGAGTGGCCCAGCCAGAGCCCAGACTTGAATCCGATTGAATATCTCTGGAGAAATCATAAAATGGCTGTGCACCGACACTTCCCATCCAACCTGATGGAGCTTGAGAGGTGCTGCAAAGGCGAAACTGGCCAAGGATAGGTGTGCCAAGCTTGTGGCATCATATTCAAAAAGATTTGAGGCTGTAATTGCTGCCAAAGGTGCGTCGACAAAGTATTGAGCAAAGGCTGTGAATACTTATGTACATGTGATTTCTCAGTTTTTTAATTTTTAATAAATTTGCAAAAACCTCAAGTAAACTTTTATCACATTGTCAATATGGGGTGTTGTGTGGTGAATTCTGAGGAAAAAAATGAATTTAATCCATTTTGGAATAAGGCTGTAACATAATTAAATGTGGAAAAAGTGATGCGCTGTGAATACTTTCCGGATGCACTGTAGTTCTTTCTTACCCTAAAATGAAAAACAATGCAGTGCTACTACACAAAAATGGCAAATTAATCCACAGCAGTGCCATAGTAAGGTGAGGTAGGCATATTCCCCAGCCCCCCAACCGTGCTTACTAATTGCAAAGTGTTCTTCTGCATGTACAGTATAATAAGAAGCATCAGAATATGGCTTAAACCCTTCTCTCTTTTGGAGGCAGTTTAATAAAGCCTACAGTATGTCACATTAGACGACTTTGGCAGCAAATTTCAGTTGTAACCTTCATTTAAATAATCTTAGTCAATCAGAGGGAGTTAGCAGTGTGCTCTTGTGGATGACTGCCTAATGTGACATAACCAACAACTTAGTCCAACTGGTCTGTGATTGGCTAGGATAAAATTAAAACAGGTTTGATTTTCTCTTTTGTTAAAGGGGTGGGCTCTTTGCATGCATTCCATTCCAAAACAGAATGAAAAAAACAAAGGGCAGAGATTGCTGAACAGCTGCAGCTGTTAACACTTTCTACATATGTGATGTCAGGTAGCATGCTAATGGCTGTCGGAAAAAGAAGCAAGCTCGACTGTGCTGGAAGATGGGCCCTCAGTTGATAAATGTAACATGAACTGTGGTTATCAGCAGTGTAATTTGATATGATGCTGTGATGAGATCAGTGACTGCGATCGGTAAATCGAGCATACTGCACGACAAAAAGTCATGTAATGTGACTTTGGCTTAACTGGAGAGTAGCCCAGCAAAAAATATAGAGATTAGTCAAGATGTATATACATCATTTTCTGTACAATTATTGCAAACAGTCTCTTACATACTTGTAAAAGTGCTTAAGTCATGTCTGCTTAGTCGTTTGAAAGCACCAAACATGACCTTATAGACCTTTTTCAGACATAAAAAATTAACTGAAAACTGGAGCATCTATTTCAAGAAACAAGACCTTAACTATTTATTACATTTCAATAACAAGAATATTTCTTTATGTAACCTGTTCAAGATTCTTCTGGAAAGTGCATCCCATCAATGTCTTTTTTTTTATTTCCTTTGAAACAGTATAGCCTCATATATTAGCAATTCACTTTAGACAAACAAAGTTGGCTCATAAGTCAGTAAACAGTAAAGGTTGCAAGAGGGAATCGGATAAGAGTAATACTAGTTTAAATTATATCTTCAAATGAAATCTAGGTGTGCTGTTTGATTTATTATTGATCCAGCCTAGTTTAAATTCTAAATGGTAGTCAACATTTTTAGCATCCCTGAAACTGACATAGCTTGTTCGGTAATAAATACACAAATACACATAATATATTCTAGAAAAGGCAACAGATATCTCTGGGTTACTTGCATCATATCATTCTGTTTGCTTAAAGCCCTTCTTGGACAGGATTAGTTTTATACTAGGAGGTTAATAAAGTGGTTCGATACACACTGACACTCCATACTGGCATTTTGCCTTTCTTGTTTTATGAGTGCTGGTAATGTGTGTACCATCAGTTCAGATCACATTAGTGACGTATAACTACAATACATCCATACACAACTGAGAGATGGGTACCACATTGCTTTTTGATGTAAATTGTGCATAACAGCATGCCCTTGAACCTCCAAGAGGATACTCCCACCACACCGTTAAATAGCACACACAACAAGGAGTACTGGTAGTTCTTTTTTTTCCACTTCAAGCACTGGGTCCAAATTGCTCAAATTATGGAATTTTACTGACATGTTGATTTACACAGGACTAGTTATTATTTTACATTTTTTTTATGAAAGGTAAAAGCCTTCATAATATAAGGCTATAATGTTTACTGAAACTTGCACATACAGTCCATAAAAAGTTACTGATATAAGCAATTTGGACAGAACTAAAATTCCAGAAGTCTTCTGTAGTACTAGGGTGTTGTACCGTGTTAGCCATTATGAATGTAGTAAGAAGTCAAGCAGAAGGACACCTTTTCTTGGCTAACTAAAAAGAGTAAAATGTGCAAGCTTTCGAGGCAACTCAGGGCCCTTCTTCAGGCAAGATTGCCTCGAAAGTCTGCATATTGTAATCTTTTTAGTTAGCCAATAAAAGGTGTCAGAAGTCTTCTGGTAATTGTACCCCACCTCCTGGTATAAAAACTAATCCTGAGTCTGTGGTCTGGTTTATAGTTGTACTGAATTTGGAGTAATGCAGTACACAGTACATTTAGCTAATTTTTTAAACTACTATAACTACTACTAATAATAATAATAGGTAGAGGCCCACATTTGAAACATGAGTTTCAACCTTCCTTGGCTATTGAGGAGAAAGCAGCACTGGCCCAATTATGACAATACTGCAATGTACTGAAATGGCCACTCCACAGCGAGGTGGGTCAGATGAGTAGACCCAAACTGCTGTAGCTGTTTCGGGGGCCCCCAAAGTCCTGACTACCAAAGCAGGTAAGAAATGTCTGTGCATGAAATGGCCAAAAGACATTAATGAGTTCATCATGTGTTCTTGCTATACAATTACAGAATTAGAAACAGACACAACACATTACAGGCACATATTACAAATAGTCTTTACACAGAAATGTCCAAACATACAAATCAAGGTAAAAGAAAGCAGAGATCAGTGACACACTATACTCATACATTGTCCTACAAACAAGACTTGAACAAATAAAACAGAAAGTAAATGCTAACGTACAGACAAAAACAGATAATACCAAACACAACACAGTTTCATGTAACAAACAGGCAGATTAACATATTCAACAATTCACATCCTAGAGCAGTGAACACTACAACAACTGATACTGTTACTGATGAACTCACACAGGATTATATACTACTACGCAAAATGACAGAGGGCATTGAAAGAACATTCATGCAATACATAGGAATAGATACCACATAGAATCCCCTACATCCAAAACCACTGAACATAAAGAAACTTTCACTAACAAAAAAATCATTAAAGAAAATAAACTTCCATAATACGTCGATACACTTAAAACACTAACAGATATGCAAACACTAACATATGTATCTACACATGAGACAGACAAAACACAACATTACACCAACCCAGGAAACCCACATGGGAACACCAATTAAAAGCACAGATAAAGGACATTAAATGTGACTTAAGCCTATTAACATGGTACAAGAAGACAACACCTTAGAAAAACTCCAAAGAAATCAAATATTTAAAAGAGCAAAAACACACATGTAACATGGAAGGCACAATGAATATATTGTGACACGTAAAACATCTTGCACCAGAGTGAAGATGCTGAGTCCAAAGCCTTCAAGAAAATCAACTTTATTTCAATCAGTCAACAGGAACAGTCCGGGTATTTATTCACATGGGAGGTACCACTTCACTACATAAAAACACAGCAAACATGCAGTGATTGGACCAGATCAGTGGCTGGGTTTGAATGTTTCCCCACATCAACCATTGGGTGAGAGATGTGTTATGTGGGGAGGCTCCGAACTTGTAGTTGCTTCGGCGACAGACAAGTAACTCCAGATAAACATGCCAACTGCGTTTCGATGTGAAACACTGTTGGGGAGGGTCTCAAAAGAGCTCATAAATCTCACAATATAGGCACATGCATAGTTACACTTAAACATAAACATGTAGTTAAAGCACATAGGCTAGAACAGTACAAATTATGCAAAGTACAAAAACAACACAACTCCCAATTCCAAAATAATAAAAAACTATTCTATAGGCACATATTACTGACATTAACATGCTAAACACACACAACTTAAAAATACACACAAATAAAATGCAGAAATACACAGAACTGTTAGAAGAAATGCACTGCTTGTGAAAAATGGACAAGTGTCCATCATTGTTTCCACCACTGGTGTCCTCCCACATACATTACACAAAAGATATTACATATAAACCAATACACATCTATAAACTACACAATGCAGTCTTTCCAAATACATTCTACATAGTGAAGAAAATCCTTAACACAAACACAATCTCCTAAACCATATACTCATAAAAACACCACAGAAAACCACCCTGTGTCTTTGCCTAGGCCTGAGGGTAGATACTGAAAAATACTTTAAATAATAATAATTAAATAATAATAATGATAATCAGCCAATTAACGATGAATTCAGTTTTCTGCATAACTGCAGAAACCAAAAAAACAATGCCGAAATGTTCATGAAAATCTCTGAAATTTGCTATAGCTGTTTAATTGTCCTGAATGCTCCACAATTCTCTTTTTCAAAAATTGCATTCAACACTGCCCCAGTCTGTCCCGATTGCTCCATAGTCCTCAGCTAGCAGAAGACATAATATACTGTACTCTGTTCTCTCTTGGTTCCCTGCCACCATCTGGGTGGGCCATTTATATGGATACACCTTAATAAAATGGGAATGGTTGGTGATATTAACTTCCTGTTTGTGGCACATTAGTATATGTGAGGGGGGAAACTTCTCAAGATGGGTGGTGACCATGGTGGCCATTTTGAAGTCGGCCATTTTGGATCCAACTTTTGTTTTTTCAATAGGAAGAGGGTCATGTGACACATCAAACATATTGGGAATTTCACAAGAAAAACAATGGTGTGCTTGGTTTTAATGTAACTTTATTCTTTCATGAGTTATTTACAAGTTTCTGACCACTTATAAAATGTGTTCAATCTGCTGCCCATTGAGTTGGATTGTCAATGCAACCCTCTTCTCCCACTCTTCACACACTGATAGCAACACCGCAGGAGAAATGCTAGCACAGGCTTCCAGTATCTGTAGTTTCAGGTGCTGCACATCTCGTATCTTCACAGCATAGACAATTGCCTTCAGATGACCCCAAAGATAAAAGTCTAAGGGGGTCAGATCGGGAGACCTTGGGGCCATTCAACTGGCCCACCACCAATCCACTTTCCAGGAAACTGTTCATCTAGGAATGCTCGGACCTGACACCCATAATGTGGTGGTGCACCATCTTGCTGGAAAAACTCAGGGAATGTGCTAGCTTCAGTGCATTATAAGGGAAACAGTGGCCTTGAGGTTTCCATTGATGAAGAATGGCCCCACTATCTTTGTACCCCATATACCACACCATACCATCAATTTTTTTGTTCCAACAGTCTTGGAGGGATCTATCCAATGTGGGAATTTCACAAGAAAAACAATGGTGTGCTTGGTTTTAATGTAAGTTTATTCTTTCATGAGTTATTTACAAGTTTCTCTTTGTTTACAGCCATTGACATGTCGCAGAGGTTAACACGTGAGGAGCGGATAGAAATTGTGTTGATGTCTGGTGAACGCAGTAACCAGGTCATTGCAGCAGATTTAAATGCAAGACACCCTACGAGACCACCCATCTCCCATGCTACAGTTAGCAAACTGCTTGCTAAGTTTCATGAAACTGGTTCAGTGTTGGATTTGCCAAAATGTGGACGCATGAAAACTGTCACTAATGAAGAAACATCAGTGGCTGTCCTAGCTTCATTCAGCAATAGCCCACAGCGTAGCACTCGCCGCATGTTACTGGAGAGTGGCATTAGTCGAACATCCCTTCGGCGGATATTAGCTACTCACAAATGGCACCCTTACAAACTCCAGCTACTGCAGCATCTCAACGAGGATGACCCAAATTGGCGCACTGAATTTGCAGAATGGGCAAAACAAAAATTGGAACAGGACCCTCAGTTTACGCAGAAGATTTTGTTCAGTGATGAGGCAAACTTTTATGTGAATGGTGAAGTTAAGAAAACAAAACCACCGCTATTGGTCTGACACTAACCCACATTGGATAGATCCCTCCAAGACTGTTGGAACAAAAAAATTGATGGTATGGTGTGGTATATGGGGTACAAAGATAGTGGGGCCATTCTTCATCAATGGAAACCTCAAGGCCACTGTTTCCCTTATAATGCACTGAAGCTAGCACATTCCCTGAGTTTTTCCAGCAAGATGGTGCACCACCACATTATGGGTGTCAGGTCCGAGCATTCCTAGATGAACAGTTTCCTGGAAAGTGGATTGGTCGTGGGCCAGTTGAATGGCCCCCAAGGTCTCCCGATCTGACCCCCTTAGACTTTTATCTTTGGGGTCATCTGAAGGCAATTGTCTATGCTGTGAAGATACGAGATGTGCAGCACCTGAAACTACAGATACTGGAAGCCTGTGCTAGCATTTCTCCTGCGGTGTTGCTATCAGTGTGTGAAGAGTGGGAGAAGAGGGTTGCATTGACAATCCACCATTGTTTTTCTTGTGAAATTCCCAATATGTTTGATGTGTCACATGACCCTCTTCCTATTGAAAAAACAAAAGTTGGATCCAAAATGGCCGACTTCAAAATGGCCACCATGATCACCATCCATCTTGAAAAGTTTCCCCCCTCACATATACTAATGTGCCACAAACAGGAAGTTAACATCACCAACCATTCCCATTTTATTAAGGTGTATCCATATAAATGGCCCACCCTGTATTTAACCAAAAACTAATTGAAACAAAATTTAAATAATGTATTCTATACAGTAATCCCTCGCTATATCGCGCTTTGACTTTCGCGGCTTCACTCTATCGCGGATTTAAATGTAAGCATATCTAAATATATATCACGGATTTTTCGCTCGTTCGCCGCTTTCTGCAGACAATGGGTCTTTTAATTTATGGTACATGCTTCCTCAGTTTGTTTGCCCAGTTGATTTCATACAAGGGAAGCTATTGGCGGATGGCTTAGAAGCTACCCAATCAGAGCATGTATTACATATTAACTAAAACTCCTCAATGATATAAGATATGCTTCCCGCGCGGTGCTTGAGATTGTTTGCTTCTCTCTATCTTCCTCACTCTCTCTGCCTGACGGAGGGGGTGTGAGCAGAGGGGCTGTTTGCACAGATGACACGGGCGCTCCTCTGTATACTTAAAAGCACGTATTGATTTTTTGATTGTTTGCTTTTCTTTAGCGAGCGCTCTCTCTGACATTCTCTGCTCCTGATGGCGCTCCTTTGAAGATAAGATATATTTGCATTCTTTTAATTGTGAGAAAGAACTGTCATCTCTGTCTTGTCATGGAGCACAGTTTAAACATTTGACTAAAGGGTGTTATTTCATGTCTAGAGGGCTCTAATAATGTTAACAGGGTGGGAGAGTTTATAAGGGCTTCAAATATATAAAAATAACCATACAAACATATGGTTTCTACTTCGCAGATTTTCACCTATCACGGGGGGTCTGGAACGCAACCCCCGCGATCGAGGAGGGATTACTGTATAAGAACTGTACAGATAATATTTGCTTAATCCCATTTAAAATTCTTAGAACTTCATTTAATCCATTCTTTAATTTAAAATAAACCTATAACATGCAAAAAAGTCTGGCATGGGCTAAATTAGCACAAATACAAGTTAAATTATAAAATAAATTGTTTATTCAGATTAAACACTCAGAAATTATAATGTGAACCACAGTAGTTACCAATCACTGAGTTTGTGGATAACTAATGTCACACACGTGTGAATAGGAGGCAGCTGAAGGGCTTGGAGAATAATGGTAACACATCTGCCCAGGAGGTGGCGGGGTGCACTAACACTCTAAGTTTCCTGCAGACCTTTCCTGAAAAATCTCACCAGGAGCCACTGCTTCGACTCGGGACACCCCACTTCCGGTCCCGGGCTTCGTTATTGAAAATTACCTATTATATTGGGCCGCGGAGCATGAAGGGGAGGACCAGAAGTTGCTGCTAATCCCGCAAACCTACCAGCAGCACGTCTGCAAGTTAGCACATGCCCACCTCCTTGGAGGCCATCTCGGCTTCGACAAAACATTAGAATGAATCAAGCACTGGGGATTAATGAGGAGGTTCACTGTTTTTGCATTTCCTGTCCGGAGTGTCAACTATTACAAATTCCCATGTGGGGCCACGCTCCTCTTGTCCCCCTTCCCCTGATTGATGTTCCTTTTGACCGAATTGGGATCAATATAGTGGGACCCTTGGAACACTCATCCCGAGGAAATAAATATATACTATTCCTCGTGGATTATGTGACCTGATACCCAGAAGCCGTTCCCTTGCGCTCGGCTACTTCTAAAGCAATCGCACGGGAACTATTAGGGGTCTTTGTGCGAGGCAGCATCCCTAGAGAAGTCCTAATAGACCAAGGGATGCCTTTTACCTCGGACACGTTCAAGGAGACTGCCAATTTACTGAAGACAAAGCACTTAAGAACTGTGGTGTATCATCCTCAAACCAATGGTTTAGTTGAGAGGTTCAATCAGACTCTCAAGCAGATGCTTCGTAAGGTGGTCAGCGAGTATGGGTGAATTGGGATCAACTCCACCCCCTCATTCTCTTTGCCTACTGGGAAGTCCCCCATGCCTCTACTGGCTTCTCACCTTTTGAGTTGTTATACAGATGACAGCCTCGGGGTATACTGGACATCTTAAAGGAAGGCTGGGAAGGAGAGGCTCTTCCCTCAACAAATATTCTAGAATATATTGAGCAGTTATGTGATAAATTTGATAAAATTAGACCAATTTTAAAGAATCATATGGAGGAGGTGCAAGCAGTACGTGCCCACCTTTATAACCGTGGCACAACTCTCTGGGAGTACCGTCTGGGGAAGCGGGTCATGGTATTGGTTGAAACCTCTCACTCCATATTGCTCGCCCATTGACAAAGCCCTTATGAAATTAAAGAGAAGAAGGGAAACCGTGGAAGGAGTGGGACCCAGATTCCTCCTCCGGTCAGCCCCGTTCACTCTTTGCTGAAATGGATCCCCTTAATTTCGGTGAGCAATTATCTTCCTGGCAGAGGCAGGACCTGGAAACAGCTATCCACTTTTTCCCAGAGGTGGTGAGTGAACAACTCGGCTGGACCTCTCTGGTTGCACATGACATATTGGCTGAGCTGGGGGTGATCATCTGAGAGCGGCCCTATAGGCTGCCGGAGGCAAAGAAAGCTAGCTGAGCTGGAACTGGAAATCAACCGAATTATGTAACTAGGAGTGATTGAGGAGAGTTTTAGTCCTTGGTCCAGTCCCATTGTCTTGATCGCTAAGCCCGATGGCAGTTGGAGGTTTTGCAATGACTTCCATCGGCTTAAACAGGTTTCCCAGTTCGATGCTTATCCCATGCCTTGCGTGGACAACCTCCTTGAGAGGCTGGGACCAGCTAGGTTCCTGACCACACTTGACATGATGAAGGGGTACTGGCAGGTTCCTTTAACGGAGTCTAGAAAGGCTAAGACCGTATTTAGCACCCCTAGTGGGCACTAGCAGTATCGTGGCCTTCCATTCGGGTTACACAGGGCGCCTGCAACTTTCCAGCATCTGGTGGACAAAATGCTCCGACCCCATAACACGTATTGTGCTGCCTACCTGGATGACATTGTCATCTAGTCCAGCACGTTGAAGACGCACATGCAGCTGGTCACAGCAGTATTGTGGGCACTAGGAGAGGCTGGGCTTCAAATCAATCCCAAGAAATGTTTCTTCGGGTTGAGAAAGGCTAAATACTTGGGCTACCTGGTGGGCCGGGATACTGTGAGGCCACATTGTTCCAAATTAAATGCCATATTGACATGGCCCCATCCGCGAAACAAGCGGCAGGTCCGATCATTTCTCGGTTTGTTTGGGTACTACCACCATTTTGTGCCTTGCTTCTCAGAGAGAGCGGCACCCTTGACCGACTTGACGAAGAAAAGAGCTCCCAACCTAGTGGTATGGTCTGACAAGGCGGAAGCTGCATTCAGTGACTTGAAACAGGCTCTAACTTCAGCACCTATATTAATAGACCCTCCAGACGGAAGCTTCGGACACAGGCTTGGTAGCCGTGTTGAGCCAAAGTGTCGATGGTGTTAAATATCCTGTAATGTACCTAAGCCAGAAACTGTTGGACCGGGAGACCAGGCACGCAGCGGTGGAGAAGGAAGCCCTGGCGATTATACAGTTGCGGTACTACCTCTTAGGTCGGGTGTTCACTCTGGTGACGGACCATGCACTCCTAAAGTGGATGGCTCTTCACAAGGAGTTGAATCTGCGAGTCAACAGGTGGTTTCTTGACCTGCAGCAATACAAGTTTTTGCTCGTTCATCGGCGGGGGTCTCTTCATGCCAACGCTGACGCCCTCTCTCAGGCTCATAACCTCTCGGTACAGGCCGCCCAACCTGACTTGTCTGTGCTGAGGGGGGAGTCTTGTCTCACATGTGTGAATAGGAGGCAGCTGAAGGGCTTGAAGAATAATGGTAATACATCTGTCCAGGGGGTGGCGTTGTGCACTAGCGCTCTTTCTAAGTTCCCTGCAGACCTTTCCCTTGAAATCCCCCCAGGAGCTACTGCCTCGACTCAGGACACGCCATTTCCGGTCCTGGCCCCGAGAATGACATCACTTCTGGTCCCGGCCCCGAGGACGACATCACTTCCCCCAGACTTCCTTTGTTCCTAAAGCCTAACGCCCTTCCTCTGGGAGGCAGTTTTGTTTTAGACTCTGACTTGTAACTACTACTTGCTTGCAACATTTACTTTTTGCAGACAGGAAACAGATTATACGGGTGGCTGCCCCAAACCTTTGCAATGTTTTGGTTCTCTTCTTGTCACACTAAGTAAATTCAGATGCACACCTTTGATAAATTTGCATCCTGTGTTAGGTTTGACTCATCTAATACTTATGTTTTACCTGCATTTTTATCACTCTTTAATTTAATATTGTTTTTTATCAGTTTGCTGCTGCTGGAGTATGTGAATTTCCCCTTGGGATTAATAAAGTATCTGTCTATCTATCTATCTAGTAGGTGGTACCCATCTGCGGTCAGGGAAGATGCCAGTAACTGAAATAACAATTAAGATATATTCACAATTGAGGTCATTAACAAACTTATTTTTTAAAACCACATTTTTTAATCAAGTCTACTGAAAATAAAGTGAATGTTTTCAAGTTCTGTTTTCAAGTTAACATGGTTCTACCACGTACAGATGTGAACTGCAAACTTTACATTTTTAAGCCATCAGATTTTAAAGTTAAAATACTGACCTTGTTTGTTGTCAATAATAACACACTAAACTGACCACTACATCAACCACTGAGGCATTTACATACGGCAGAAAATATCAGCAATGGGGAAGTATATAAAAATATGTTAAGCTACAGCTGTTAGAAAGGTTGTAAATGAAAACTAAGCAAATCTCATTGAAATACATCCAAACAAGGTTAATGGAAGTGTATACTCGATATCACCCATGATGATTAACAATGTAGAAAAATAAATTCATTTACAAAAACATGCTGAATTAAAAGATTACTCAGCATGAGTTAATAGGAATAAATAGAACACAAACCTCAGTAGGAAACTTCAGTTTTACAGAGCTATTGCAAATGTTCATTAGCTCATTTAGACGATCATGAAGAATACACTCAGAGTAACAGAAAGCATAGATGAACACTGTTGAGGATAGCAAAACACACAGAATATTTGTAGTATTTCTGATTGGGATTTGATCCTATTTGAAAATAATAGTTTAAAACAATGTTAATGTTAAGATGTTTGATGAAGTCATAAATCAATGATGGACTAGCCAAAGAGGCCACAACAACAAGAATTCTGAAAAACAAAGTGCAAAGGGCATTTATTCAATAAAACAAATGTCCAAATCAAAAAAATACAGTGCAGTGCAGTCTCCTTCATCAAATAAATAAATAAATAATCTTTGATTTAAGATTTGTGCTCTTCTCTGTAGGAGTTAAAAATCAGTACTAAATAAATAATCCAAACTAAAAAAGGTAAAAATCAGAATAAAATCTTCTGGAACTTTGGTACCTCTTTACGTTTTCTCTGTCCCTGCTCACCCATTTGAGCAGGAGCTGAGATGTTGGCCGTTTCGTTCAATCTTTTAAAACTGGTTTGCACCTCCAACCACCTTGGCCAGTCACCAGTGGACCTTCATCAAACTATCACCAATCCCTGGTGTCCTGTTCCCATATGCTCAGTGTAATGATTTGTACTCTTTAAGAATTTTTTTTTTCTCACTTAGAATACTTTTTAGAACTATATATACAGTTGTTTCATAAATGTAATGATTAATTATTCATGGTGACGCAACATTTTTGCTTATTTTGCAAATCATGTTATAATTCCCTTAATGGAAATTGCCACTCCTGGTTGCCATGTATGCTGTGTAGCACGACACCACACCTTCCGCCTTCAGCGCAACCCTTTAAATGTGGTGTAAAGATTCACTCTTTTATCCCATGATTGGAGTCAAAACACTATCAAACATAGCGCATATTTCCTCCTTGATTGTCTGTTTTCTGATCTTTCTATTATTCCCTCTGACTTTGATTTCTTGTTAATGATTAGGATATGGTGATCAAAGGTTTCATCTTTAAGGTTTTGACTCATTTCTGGTTTTGACTACTTTTTCATTTCCTGGTCCTCTTCTCGCCTTCAGGCAGAATACTTAGCATGAGCAACCCTATCCCATAAATTCCATTCCCCTTGCTCACCACAGGGCCATCTCCCTCCCACAAACCTTCTGCCCACTATACTAGCTTGCCTGCTCGATTTTCCTTTCTCTTCTCTTAACACTTGACTTTGCTCTTTTTTTTTCTCCCTTCTCAATCTTTCCTCGTTTTACTGTTCCTTCTTTATCGTCCCCAGTCTAACCTGCTTGGGCCCTTCTTATATCTTGTGGGCACAGGTGCTCTGCCTGACAAACCACAGAGTGTCAGTGGAGAACAGCTGACCTGATCGCACATGCATGTAACAGGCAACCAGAATGCCTCCCCACTGAACACCCTGCGGCCACACAGCTTCACAGTAGACACAATCTTGAGCTCAGCCAAAGTAATTTTATTACTAAAAAAATCTTGCATTGCCATGGACCTCATATTTGTTTCACCACAGTGAGACATGAATGCCTGTGGCACACTCTTCATCTGTTAACACTGGTGAACAATTAAAATGATTTACTGATTTTTGTTTTGTCTCATTATGAAAGCTTGCTGTATCAGTCAATCTTTGCTTTTCTATGTTTTTCAGTTTCTGATTGGCATTTTCAACCAGCACTCTTAAGAAAATAAAACCCAACAGTAAGCTCTTTTCTTTTTGGAGAAGCTATCTCATTGATATTAATTCAGTTACTTTCATTTAGTTTTAAATATTAAATTGACAAAATGAAGAAGCATAATAAACATTTTCATAATAGATTTTGAAGAAAGATGCACATAATTTATTACAGTGAAATGCTTTTGCTGCAGTTGAAACATATTTGTGATCAAATTAAAATTACTGAGGATATGCTATTAGAAGTAATACTAATAATTTAATTTAAGATACTATTTTATTTAATTATGATTTATTAACAGAATGTCCTTAAATCTATAACAATTTCTAATGCTGTTTTGCTTGCCTTCTCTTTTAGTGATGCTATGTGTATGAAACAACCTGGTCTCTGCTTACCAGGCTAAAAGGTACCACTTTAAAATCTACTATGACTTGCTGTTGCCACAGGCAGGTTGCCTGCTGTTTATGGCACAGAGAGATAGATTTCACATGAGCAGGGAGCTCAATTTTGATATCTCTTAAAATAATACAAGTGGTGAATCACACAGTTTAACAGCACATTGGAATATGTGTGTAGTCCTCAACAGAATTAACCATGACAACTACGGTCAGACCGGCAGAAAGGTTTTTTGTCTGTAAGGCAAAATGAAAAACAGTAAAAAAAAAAAAAAGTACAAAAAAGTTGGAAACATAGACAATAAAGAAGGAAACGGAAAGCACAATCAAATTCCAGAAAGTCTGTAAAGAAAACAAATAAAATAAAACAGGAAATGGCAGTACAAACATACCATGTGGAATGCCACATTATTTAGGATCAACTGCATTATTATTGATGGATTTGGACAGAGTTTAGATAAATATGTTGCAAATGGAATTTAATGAAAGTAAGTGTGAGGTATTACATATAGAAAGAATGCATATTAGATTTAAATTCAAAATGAAACATGAAAGTACTTCTTATGAGAAGGACTTAGGTGTTGTAGTGCACTCATCACTATCTACATCCAGAAAGGGTACAGAATCAGTAAGGAAAGCTGACAGAATGTTAGGGTTTACAGCCCAATGTGTGAAGGAGGTTATACTTAAGCTATGTAACACACATGTGAGGCCTTGTCTGCAATCATGTTTGAACAACGACATAGTGCTGATAGAGGAGGTCCAAATACACTAGACTGATTCCAGGACCATGAAGTGTGAGCTATGTTGAAAGTCTTTAGGAGTTTTCAATTTAAACAAATGGATATTTGGTGCTGACATGATTTGTGTGTTGAAATTATATTGGGAAACAGTAGGGTGGATCAAAGGTGTTAATTTTAATATTAATCCTTCAATAAGCAGAAGGGACACATATGGAAACTGGTTAAGGAAAAAGTTCACACAAAAATTAAAAATGTTTTCTTCACATGCAGATGAACAGACACATGGAATAAATTGCAAAGATGTAATTAGTGTGGCAGACAGTAGTATGCTGGTGCCCTTCAAAATGTTATTTTGGAGAAATAGGATTGAGACACTAAATTGAGCTGAAATGCCTGTTGATATCAAATTTGTTGTATCACAAAAGTCATCTTTACATTGGCAGAAAAGTACAGTAGTTTCATAGGCTGATTAACAGGTGCACAGACTCTAAAAAACACAGAATTAATCAATGGAGTTGGAAAATACCATAAAATTGTAATAATAATAATATTAATGGTATCAAATATTAATAATATACTTACAGTATATAGCACCTTTTCTCTTATCAAAGCATTTTATAAATATTCAAAAGATACTAAAGGAATAACAACACAAAAAAGATGAATATACCAGGATACATGCTAATATCAAACACTGAATATCAAATGATAGGTTAATAAAAGAAGTACAGAGTTTTGAACCAGAATAAGAAAATATAACTATGGCAACTTGTTTCTAACATCCAGTATTGTTAATGTGTGGAGATAGCCAAAGATGCCCTTCACTTTTTTCCAGTTTTCTTTATTTTGCCTATTCCCTGGTATGTAGTTTTGAGTGTGTCAAGTATCTGTAATCTTAATAGAGCTAAAGAAGTAAAATACAAGATTGTAGTCAACAAACTCAGTACAACTGTTTCTGTATTTAGAACAGACATACATCCTTGCAGAATATTTGACACTCCCTAGCAAGCAAGGACCAAAAGCTGTTCTACAGGCACAAGGTGGTGCAAAAGAATATTAGGAATATTATATAAATGAGTTCTGTAGACTAGCACTATAATTGTGTTGGAATCTGTTTTAATATTTAAAATGAATGCCTCAAAAGGATGTGAAGTCGCCTACATTTTTAGAAGTGATTTGTATTTTGTTACAATGAATTATTCCAAGGCCTCCTCCTCAACCAGAATCTCTAGATTTATGAAGGAACAAGTGCCCATCTGGTAATGCCTCAGCTAGGAGAACAGTGTCAGATTTACTAAGCCAGGTGTCAGTGAGAAGACGTAGATCAGATTTTGTACTTAATATGATCATTTACGAGAGCAGCTTTATTTTTTCGAATGATCAATAAGCAGCATTTAAAACTGCATACATCTTTATGAACTGGTGATATATTTTTTGTTTTAATTTGAAGTAAGTTTCTATTACAGGTGCCCCTGGTGGAGGGTCTGGTTTTATCTCTTGGTCTAATTATACACCTTATTTTATGGTTATAAAGTAATTTAAGGTCTGCATCATGACTAAATTTACTGGATGCCCTACAACAGGGATTATGGGTAACAGCTTCAGGAAAGTAACAGGTGGGATAAACAACAGCCTGTGAGCCTGTGATTTAAGATCGCACTTTCTGTGAATCATTAAGAGACCATCAGCTTTAAGTTTTCACCATCTGCTGAGCGATCAACTTCAATTTTTCACTTCCGGTTATTTCTCTTGGTCAGCTGTCGGCTTTACTCCAGTTGAACTTAATTAAGTGTTTGTGAAGGGCTACATGCCTCTGGGAGATGCCGCTGCTCTGTGATTCCGCTCGCTGCTGCTCAAAAGAGGTGGGGCCTGAAAGAGTTAGAGAAAGGTCAGTAACAATTTGCTTCGATATAAATTCTGAATAGTTCTCGTCAGCTAATGACAGGGGTTTAAGATGCCAGCTGTGAAATGAGTATGTGGGGCATAGTAATGTGAGCTCCATGATCAGAGGGGCATGGTTGGAGAGAACAATACCATCATATTTGCAAGATTTGATCATGGGTAAGAAATTGTTATCTACAAAGAAATAAATTTTTGAGCAATAAAGTATACTAATGAGAAGAAGGAACATGCTGTTAAGTATGGATTTAGAAATCTCCATGGGTGTGATAATTTAAGATCAACTGAAAATTGGTTATTTTTGCAGTGTTAGATGTTGTCACCCCTGTAGCTGAAGATCGATCCAGGTCTGGATTTAAAACACAATTAAAGTCTCCGGCCATTATAATTTTGTGACTGTTCAAGTTAGGAATGGATGCAAATATGTTTTGGATGAACTCTCTATCATTCACATTGGTTGAATAGATATTTATCAAAATCACTTTACAATTAAATACATTAACCATAACCATCACATATCATCCTTTAGGATCTGATACTACAAATGATACTGTTCTGTTAGTTAAGATTCCCACACCTCTAGTTTTCATTGTATAGCTGGAGTGGAATATTTGGCTGGTCCGGTCTCTTTGCAACTGAAACTGATCCTTCTTGATTAAGTGAGTCTCCTGTAAATATACTATCTTGGCATTTAGACCTGTTAGGTGAGAGAATACTTTCTTCCTCTTTAGTTAATAATTGAGACCTTTGACATTCCAGCTCATAAAGTTTACTGTTTGGTCATAGAGACATTGCTAATGAACTTTTGTTGTCATTTTATAATTTTAAATTAAGGTTTTACAGTATTACATATAGCATTAACCTTAACACCTAATATTGCAAGGAATTATGGCTATTAAGCCTATTGTTGTGTTGGCACTTACAATTGTGGGGATGGAAAGAAAATTAGAACACTCTAGACGAGAACAGGCCATTTAGCCCAACAAACTCGCCAGTCCTATCCACTTATTTTTTCCAAAAAAACATCAAGTCGAGTTATGAAAGTCCCTAAAGTCTTACTGTCTATTACACTACTTGGTAGCTTATTCGAAGTGTCTATCATTCTTTGTGTAAAGAAAAACTTCCTAATGTTTGTGTGAAATTCATCCTTAACAAGTTGCTAACTGTGTCCCCGTGTTCTTGATGAACTCATTTTAAAATAATAGTCTCTATCCACTGTACTAATTCCCTTCATAATTTTAAACCCTTCAATCATGTCACCTCTTAATCTTCTTTTGCTTAAACTGTATAGGCTGAGCTCTTTTAATCTTTCCTCATAATTCAACCCCTGCAGCCCTGGAATCAGCCTAGTTGCTCTTATCTGGACCTTTTCTAGCAATGCTATGTCCTTTTTGTTGCCTGGAGACCAAAACTGCACACAGTACTCAAGATGAGGCATCACCTCCTTGGACTTGTACTCCACACACTGTGCTGTATAACCTAACATTCTGCTAGCCTTCTTAATGGTTTCTGAACACTGTTGGGAAGTCGCTTAGAGTTCACTATGACTCCTAAATCCTAAATACTCTCAATTTTCCAACCGCCTATTGTGTATTCAAACCTAACATTTTTACTTCCTATGTGTAATACATTTACTGACATTAAATTTCATCTGCCACAAATCTGCAAAGCCCATATGCTATCCAAGTCCTTCTGTAGTGATATAACGGATTCTAGATTACCTGCCAATCCACCTATCTTGGTATCATCTGCAAACTTAACCAGCTTGTTACTTATATTCCTATCCATCTTTTTGTTGCTTCCACATTGAATTCCAGCATGTTAGTAAAACATGAGCTCCCTCATCTAAATCCATGCTGATTGTAAAACTCAAATTCTTGCCATGTCTTGCTCAATATTTTCCTTAATAATTCCTTTCATTAATTTACCATTTATGTTGAAGACACAAGTCACCATTTTAAACTGTTACCTTTTTTTTGTGGATTACAGTATATAATGTTAGTATATATTACTTTAGCAACTATAGCCTGGAGACATTTGAATCAAAAAGTTTAGATTATCATTGAATTTGATGTTTTCCTTGTAGTTAACTTAAGCACAACACACTTCATCTTAATATATTTATTGTGTTGGGTCACTCTTCATGTTAATATTGGGCATTTATAGGTTGTCTAGATAACAATCAATACGTATTTCATTAGGGCGTTTATAATGTCTTTAATTATGACCTCTAAGAGAGAAAGAGAGCAAGCTATTTTTAATCTATCCTTTTAATCCTTATAATTACCAACATAACAATAGGCTGCATGGCAATAACTCCTGGGAAAATTGGAAATTAAGGCCAAAGCTGCCTCACTTTCAGTTAAGAGTATAAAATGGAATCACAAATTCAGAATCAATGTCACCAAAACAGGACAGCTTGAATTTAAAGGCCTGAATCACACATTAAAGAGAAAGAAAGTATTCTCTCACCTATCAGGTCTAAACACTAAAATAGTATTTTTACAGGAGACCCACTTATTAAGCAAAGATTAGTTCCGGCTGTAAAAAGACTGGACTGGCCAAATGTTCCATTCCAGCTTTACAAAAAAAAAAAACTACAGGTGTGGGAATTCTTATACTTAGAACAGTCTCATTTGTAGTATCAAATGTAGTATCTGATCCTGAAAGGAGATACGTAATGGTCATGGGTAATTTATTTAATTGTAAAGTGATTTTGTTAAATGTTTATGCACCCAGGGATGATAGGGAATTTCCAATGTGAACACTCATAAAATTATAATGGCTAGGGACTTTAATTGTGTTTTAAATCCAGACCTAGATAGGTCTCCTGTCACAGGGGTGATGACATCTACCACTGCAAAGACAATTATACAGTTTATAACTGACCACAACGTATCAGAACCTTGGAGATTTCTAAACCCAAACTCAAGAGCATATTCCTTCTAATCACCAGTGCATCATTGCTACTCAATAATTGATTATTTCTTTGTAGATATCAATTTATTGCATATGATTAAATCTTGTTAGTACGATGCTATTCTTATTTCTGACCATGCCCCTCTAATCTTGGAGCTAAAATCATTAAGCCCCACATGCTCATCTCGCAGATGGCATCTTAACCCACTTTTATTAGCAGACAAGAACTATACAGAATTTATATCAAAACAAATCAGTTTTTTCTAGAGGCAAATACATCCTCAGAGGTCTCTGCAGGAATACTCTGGGAAACCCTGAAGGCCTTCTTAAGAGGACAGATTATCTCATATCTTTCCCACAGAAATAAATTGGAAATCAAGAAGGTATCAGAGCTAACTAGTGAAATTACTAGAATAGATCAAGAACATGCCGGTTGTCCACGTGAGGCTCTTCATAGGAAAAAGCAGGCTCTGCATTCAGAACTCAACCTCTTAACAACTAAAGAAACTGAACAACTCCTTTTTAAATCAAGACATCATTACTGTGAACATGGAGAGAAAGCTACTAAGCTTGCAATCACCAACACAAACACAAAATTATTGACCATAAAAATATAATGTACACATTTAGAGACTACTATAAATCCTTATATTCTACTGAGTTTAAAGAAGACAAGACACAATCTAATGCGTTTCTGGATGCATTACAGATACCACAAATAGATACCCTTAGTGCAGAGGAATTGGATAAATCGTTTGCAGATGCTAAACTAGATGCTAAAAAGTCACTTCAGAGTGGGAAAGCAGCAGGCCCTGATGGCTATGCTGTCGAATTTTATAAGACATTTTTCACTCAGCTAGCTCCCCTTTTATTAGCAACATTCACAGAAGCTAGAGACAATAAAATTCTACCTCAGACTTTTCACCAAGCATTAATCACTGTCTTTCCTAAACAAGATAAGGACTTATTACAATGTGCATCATACAGTCCAATTTCACTTCTGAATAATGATGTTAAGATATTCTCCAAAGTCCTAGCTAGAAGGATGGAGAAAGTGCTGCCTTCGGTAATATCACAAGATCAAACTGGATTTATTAAAGGCCGACACTTAGCTTCCCATCTTCGACACCTATTTAATGTAATATATTCACCCACAAAGATAAACACCGAGAGATATTATTATCCTTTGATGCAGAAAAAGCAATTGATATGATTAAATGGAACTAGCATTTTACTACATTGGAGAAATTTGGCTTTGGCCCGAACATTTATGCATGGATCAAACTACTATATACCAGTCAAGAAGCTTCAGTTTGTATTAACAATATTAATTCAGACTACTTTAAACTAGAACGAGGTACCAGACAAGGATGCTCCTTGTCACCACTACTTTTTGCAATCGCCATTGAGCCACTGGCAGTTTACTGCCGAAATACTTATGAGATAAAGGGGATTATCAGAAATGGACTTGGAACAGAACATTTCTCTATATGCAGACAATATGCTACTATATATATCAGACCCACAAAATACTATGTCTGCAGTTGTAACAGCACTAACAGAATTTCAAAAGATTTCTGGTCTCAGAATTAATTTGATTAAAAGTGTGCTCTTTCCAGTGAATTCTGAAACACACGATATTAGCTTGGACACCTTCCCTTTTATCATGGAAGATCGGTTTAAATACCTAAGGGTAAACATCACAAGTAAACATAAAGCTCTTTATCAACAAAATTTCGCTGTCTAAATGGAAAAAATTAAGCTAGACTTGCATAGATAGTCAACCCTTCATCTCACTTTAGCTGAAAGAATTAACATTGTTAAAATGAATATCCTTCCTAAGCTTCTCTTTTTATTTTTTATGTAACATTGCAATATACATCAATAAATTGTTTTTTAAGAAATTAGATTCAACCATAACCTAATTTATTTGGAGTTCAAAACATCCAGGTATCCAAAGAGCGACCATACAAAGACCTAAGGCAGAAGGTGGCATGGCTCTACCTAAACTACCTTTTAATGTTATTACTGGGCACAAACATACAAACTATGAAAACCTGGACATGGACACAAATAGATGAACATACACAGGCTTGGTCCGCAATAGAAATAAAATCCTGCAATACTTCTTTATATTCCTTGCTTTGTGCCCCAATAAATGCAAATTATTGCCAATATCCTAACAACCCAATTGTGCTTCACTCTCAGAATATGGAACCAATGTAGGAAGCATTTTAAGATGGAGAAACTTTTATCTGTGGCACCTCTTCACGAGAATCACCTTTTTCAACCCTTACAAACATATGCAGTTTTTAATGTCTGGAAAACATTTGGGATTAAATCACTTAGAGATCTGTACATAGACAACATTTTTGCATCCTGCAAACAATTACATTCCAAATTTAACTTTCCAGCAACACATTTCTTTCACTACCTTCAAATTAGAAACTTTGTTAAACAGAACCTGCCCAATTTTCCTCACCTCCCTCTATGCTGGAACAAATATTGCTCAGTTTTGAGGACTTAGACAGCATTTCTGCACTATATAAAGCCATTTTACAATCCCTCCCTTTCAAAGATCCAAGAGGACAGTGGGAAAAGGATCTCTCACTCAACATCTCAGAAAAAGAATGGAACATAGCAATGCAATGAATTCATTCAAGCTCCATATGTGCAAAGCATACAATTATTCAACTCAAAATAATATATCAAACACATCTGTCTCATATAAAATTGTCCAAAATGTTTCCAGGGCAAGATTCAACCTGCCAATGCTGCAATCAAGTTCCAACCTCACTGGATCACATGTTCTGGGCCTGCACCAGATTAACATCATTCTGGACAAAAATTTTTAAATGCCTTTTAGACAGCCTTGGTGTCACAATCCCTTCAAACCCATTAACAGTTGTGTTTGGGGTTCTTCCAGATGGGCTTAAAGTGGAGAAGGACAAACAAACTGTAATTGCCGTTACTACACTACTGGCACGCAAACCTATCTTGCTCAACTGGAAGAATCCTAACTCTCCACTTTTAAGTCAGTGGGTAACTGATGTTTTATACTTTTTGAAATTGGAAAAAGTCAAATTCTCACTTAGATGATCTGTGCAGAACCTTTTCAAAACCTGGAATTATCTAATCAATAGCATTTTAGAATAAGCATATAAAGCACTGAGGAGGCAGATTCTCTCCCCATTTCTTTTTCTTTTCCATTTATCTTTATTCACTTATTAATTCATCTATTTACTTTTTTTACTAGCTTTGTTATACTCTGGTGGCCATGCTCTCTTTCTTGGGGTGGGGGTTGATTTGTTTTCAATCCTATTTTTGTAAAAATGTATCTATTTGTATGGAATGTTGTGTGATTACAATAAAATCAATACAATTAAAAAATATATGAACTCAAATTAAAGCAATTTATATGTACATTCATCATATATGCTAATAATTATTATTTCTACATTTGGTAGGTAATTATGAGAAAGTGTGTATTCATTTTCAAGCAAAAGCTATTTATTACACATGTTGCTGAATCTGGCAATGCCTGTAAAATTAAACTTTACAGAAAATGAACTGTTTTGTTTGTAAACTTTTTGTTGCCAATTTTGGTGGTCCTCTGTCCTTAACAAAGAATATAAACTAATATATATATATTTTTCTTTTATTAGAAAAGCTAAACACATATGGCAATGTCCTATTAATCAGTCATCAAAGAAATCAAGTTAATTTTTTTCACTTCTATGTACACTTTGTCCATTCATTTTCTTGGATATGCTGAAGAAGTGGGAAATAGTATGCCCTAGAGGTTCAGTAAGGGTTACCAGTTTAAAAGAAGGCTTGAAACAACATGAATGTATACCGTGCACAAGAGAAAATTCTACTATGTATTAGCAATAAACTCATTTTAATTACAAATGTTGAAAACATATCCTTTTGTGAACTCATGGTTCACTTTGCGGGGGACAGAGCCTACCATGGAAACAGTAATTTCAAGGCATAAGCCAAATGTGGATGGGAAGCTATAATGCACCCATTTTTCCAGCACGCTCATTTTGTTTCCAATTTGTCTGAAAGGCACAGCTTAGAGATGTATGAGAGAAACCGAGTATCAATACATCTAAACACAAAAGTCTAAAAACTGTTAAGAACTTACAGTATGTAAATAATTTTGGACATGTATCATCATTGTAATTATTATGTATTCAAATTTTTTATTCTTCTAACCTCAATTCACCATTTTCTTTGCCATTTCTTGTAGGCAAAGCCGTTTTGTGAGTTAGTTGCTGGGACATTGCCTTATTGGTTCTTTCCTCCTTGCTAGTCATGTGGTTTCTGACATACTGCATTATGTCATTACACTTCCTCTATAAAAGAGTGGTTTGTCCAAACTTTACATTAATATCTTAGCACATAAAAGACTAATTTAGACAAAAAAAGGATTAGAGACAAATGTTTGAGATTTTGAGATTTACTGATTCTGTTTTATTTTTTCACTTTGAGTATTGCTTGGGCAGTGTGGTGTAGTGGTTAAGGTTTTGGACTTCAAACCCTGAGGTTGTGGGTTCAAATTCCAATAATGATACTGTGTGATCATGAGCAAGTCACTTGACCTGCCTGTGCTCCAACTGGAAAACCAAAAGAAATCTAACCAGCCATATCATACAGTGGCGTGAAAAACTATTTGCCCCCTTCCTGATTTCTTATTCTTTTGCATGTTTGTCACACAAAATGTTTCTGATCATCAAACACATTTAACCATTAGTCAAATATAACACAAGTAAACACAAAATGCAGTTTTTAAATGATGGTTTTTATTATTTAGGGAGAAAAAAAATCCAAACCTACATGGTCCTGTGTGCCACCCTTAGCAGCAATAACTGCAATCAAGCGTTTGCGATAACTTGTAATGAGTCGTTTACAGCGCTCTGGAGGAATTTTGGCCCACTCATCTTTGCAGAATTGTTGTAATTCAGCTTTATTTGAGGGTTTTCTAGCATGAACCGCCTTTTTAAGGTCATGCCATAGCATCTCATTTGGATTCAGGTCAGGACTTTGACTAGGCCACTCCAAACTCTTTATTTTGTTTTTCTTCAGCCATTCAGAGGTGGATTTGCTGGTGTGTTTTGGGTCATTGTCCTGTTGCAGCACCCAAGATCACTTCAGCTTGAGTTGACGAACAGATGGCCGGACATTCTTCTTCAGGATTTTTTGGTAGACAGTAGAATTCATGGTTCCATCTATCACAGCAAGCCTTCCAGGTCCTGAAGCAGCAAAACAACCCCAGACCATCACACTACTACCACCATATTTTACTGTTGGTATGATGTTCTTTTTCTGAAATGCTGTGTTCCTTTTATGGCAGATGTAACGGAACATTTGCCTTCCAAAAAGTTCAACTTTTGTCTCATCAGTCCACAAGGTATTTTCCCAATAGTCTTGGCAATCATTGAGATGTTTCTTAGCAAAATTGAGACGAGCCCTAATGCTCTTTTTGCTTAACAGTGGTTTGCGTCTTGGAAATCTGCCATGCAGGCCGTTTTTGCCCAGTCTCTTTCTTATGGTGGAGTCGTGAACACTGACCTTAATTGAGGCAAGTGAGGCCTGCAGTTCTTTAGACGTTGTCCTGGGGTCTTTGTGACCTCTCGGATGAGTCGTCTCTGCGCTCTTGGAGTAATTTTGGTCGGCCGGCCACTCCTGGGAAGGTTCACCACTGTACCATGTTTTTGCCATTTGTGGATAATGGCTCTCACTGTGGTTTGCTAGAGTCCCAAAGCTTTAGAAATGGCTTTATAACCTTTACCAGACTGATAGATCTCAATTACTTCTGTTCTCATTTGTTCCTGAATTTCTTTGGATCTTGGCATGATGTCTAGCTTTTGAGGTGCTTTTGGTCTACTTCTCTGTGTCAGGCAGCTCCTATTTAAGTGATTTCTTGATTGAAACAGGTGTGGCAGTAATCAGGCCTGGGGGTGGCTACGGGAATTGAACTCAGGTGTGATACACCACAGTTAGGTTATTTTTAACAAGGGGCAATTACTTTTTCACACAGGCCCATGTAGGTTTGGATTTTTTTTCCCCCTAAATAATAAAAACCATCATTTAAAAACTGCATTTTGTGTTTAATTGTGTTATATTTGACTAATGGTTAAATGTGTTTGATGAGCAGAAACATTTTGTGTGACAAACATGCAAAAGAATAAGAAATCAGGAAGGGGGCAAATAATTTTTCACACCACTGTAAATGTATGTTGCCTTGGATAAAGGTGTCAGCTAAATAAGTAAATGTAAAGGAATTTAAGTTTAACAAACCCCTGTCTGGAAAAGAACTTGCATCAATGTATGAGTATATAAAGACAGGGGAATGCATTGGTTAACCATTCACATGCTTGAGAGCAACTGGTGCAGCCATGACTCAAAAGGTAGCAGCTAGATTTACCTTAACATTAGCTTTCTGAATTGTGATTGGATTGTGCGAAAGATGCTGGAAAATGATGGAAAAAATGAAGAGATTTTGTGGATGTACTATATGGCTACAATAATAACCTGCTGAGAGGACTTTCTGATACCATCTTTTTTCTGTGTCTCTAATGTGCATGAAATGAATCAGCTTTTACAACGGTACTGATATTCTGAATATTTTCATATCATAATTTAATTTGCATATCTTCACATCAGATACCTGTTTTAAAATGCTACTTTCATCAAAACTGTAGACAACAGTGCCTGTAACCGAAAAGTTTTTTTGGGAAGCCTTTATGTTTCATTAATGTGAGGTTCTCACTTCTCACGATCTTCTCACAAGCCTTCGAGTAATGGGCAGAAGAGCATGGTGAGAAACTAGTGAGAAGAGTATGAGTGAAACTCTAATTGTTTCTTACGTCCTGAGCCAGTAGTGTCAGGAAAATGTCATTTGATAGGTTTAGCTGTATCTAAAAATATGAAACAGTGTGGGTATGTATGTATGTGAGTGTGGACTGCGATGGACCTGACTCATCCTGACAGCTAATTCCATGCCTGGCCTGTGCTTTCAACCAAGACTGTGTGATGAAAAAAAATAACTTGCCACAGGGAATTCATCCATGATAGTTTACAGCATAAATTAATATTGTTAAAAAGCATTTTTGGAGGAGTACATATTTTTCTTCTTGAATCCTTTTAGAAGGTAAAGTTTCTGACAGAAAAGTTAAATTTATTCTTGGAAGTAATATGTTTTCTTCATAGATTTGTCAATCATAAGAATTTTTTACTGCAGATATATTTTTTGTAGTAAGATTAAACTAATTTAATAAACAGCTGTTTTATGTTCATACATATATCTATAATCAATTTCTTGAAGACCACATTTTGCGATTAATATTTCAATAATGTGTGATTAAAAAAATAATTAAGTTAAATATCATGTATAATTACCATTGTCTTTTTGTCCGATTGCCCAAAATGTCAAAATAATTATGTGAAATTATTTTATACTGACAGTGCTCTTTCTTTAGAGTAATAATTAAGTCAAATTCATTTGCCTTTTGTGCAGCCCCCAGTGCAGTGTATATTTATAATGCATTGTCAGAAATTAATGTTTCAGAGGCATTTGGTCATGCTAGTGAAAACAATTTTACCTTTATTTTCAAAAAGCTTTTAACATATTACTTTATGTAAGGCTGGTGATCAAATTAAAAGAAGCAGAAATTCACTACATATTGCACACATTGATTCAAAAAGGCTTGAATACACAAACCAGCTGGTTACTGTACAAAGAAATTATTCTGACCTAGGTGATGAACACATTCAGGGCTCCTCCGGGATTGTAGCTGTGACTTTTGATCTTTTTAATTGATTTTGATAAAAATGCACAAACTAATTGGTTAACTTCTGCTAAAAACAGAAAGATGGATACCCCAAAATCAGTAAAATCATTATACATTAATCTGGATTGAATTCAGAGTTGAACATATATGTAGCATGAAAAGTTTAATTTAAATAAATATCAAAATTTATACATAGGTACTAAAACTTCAATGACGAAAACTGAAATTATGCCATTTGTGAAACACTGAAACACTTTTGAGTTCTGGTTTAGCTGTCATTGTGCACATCCAAAGACTGATTTTATGTGGTCACACAGCATTTGTTAAACAAAGGTATGACTGTATAAAGACCAGAAATATTTACCCATTAATATAATATACAACCCCCAATAGACACTTTCTATAAATGCTTTGAGGAGCAGGTTATTATTCCACCCAAATAATCTATTTACATATTAAAAACAAATTTTGATGAATAAATACCGTTACTAATTAACAAAGAACATGACAGAATACATCACCATATTCTGAAAGAGTTATCATTTCAAATAGTTTTTGGAAAAAACAGCTGTATTGCTCTCCGGGCCAAAGAGAAAAAGGGCTCGCCAAGCTGTTTTCAGCATCAGGTTTAAAACCAAGCATCTGTCATGGTATGGGGGTTGTATCAGTGTGCATGGCATGGGTATCTTGCACATCTGTGAGTTTACCATTAATGCAGAAAGATATGCATACATTTTAGAGCAACATATGCTGCCAACCAAATGCTGTCTTTTCCAGAAATGTTTTTGCATTTTCTAGTAGGACTCTGCCAAACCACATTTGCCCACATTACAAGTGTATGGCTCATAAGCAGAGAGTGCTGGTACTAAATTGGCCTGCCTGCAGTTCTGACCTGTCTCTGATTTAAAATGTGAAGCACATTATGAAGTTCATAATATGGCAATGAAGGGTCTTTACAATTACATTGCTGAAAACCTGTATACTGGATGAATGGAGGAAAATTCCACTTCCCAAACTTAACCAACTTCTGTCTTCTGTGTCTAAACACTTAAGTGCTAATAAAAGAAATGGGGACCCATCATTAGAGTTGACATGAGCATATCTTCTTCTTCTTTCGGCTGCTCCATTTTCAAAAAAACAAATTCACAAGTAAAACCTTCAACTAATTTGTGGTTGTAGTGTTTTCTATATAGTACAACATTTTTAGATGTGGAGCTGTACAAAAAGAACATAACAGTGCTAGAGAAAGTAGATACAGAGAAGAGCAACTAAGAAGATTCAAGGACTGCAGGGTATGAGCTGTTAGGAAAAATTGAAGGAGTTACAATTTTTCAGCTTATGCAAACAGAAAGAAAGAGATAGGAGTCTTAGTAAAGCAAGCTTTTAGTTAAAATTGAGTCATTAAACAGAACACAAATGCACAGATGAAAATTGGTAATAGGTAAAATTCACACAAACAATGGAAAATTTTCCTTCACATATTAGAAAAATGGATAGATGTAGTACTTTAAAAAGAAGGATAGAAGGCAGTTAGTACTTTAGTGACATTCAAATAGTGGCTCAATGATATTTTGAAAAAATGAATTGAATAGGGATAGATGAACAACTGGGGGCTGAATAATCTATTCTTTTTTTCTGTTTTAATGCAGAAAAAAACACAAATCTGCACAGCTCACATTAGTCTCCTATGACAACTTACAGACCTGAAGTTAAGCTGACTGGCATGTCTATATTTGTTTTGATGTGTTGTTGCGTAAGGGCGCCACGTGAAAAAAACATATGGATACCTCAAAAAATGCAAGTTTAGAGCATCTGCTATTTCAAAGTCTGTATTTTTTAACTCCCTTTTACTATTCCTGATTCACTTCACCTCCTCAACTGTTCTTTTACTACTAATATCCTAAAAGAATCTCTTCAGATCATCTTTCGCCTTATCTGCTATATTCCTCTCTGTCTTTTAGCTTCCCTGATATCCTTCTTAATGGCTTCCCTAATGTTCTCAATTGCCCCACAATTCACACTGCAGTTATTAGTCTTTTACGCTCTAGTCTTATACGGGGCCCATGCCCAGTTGGGACGCCCCTGCAGCATACGTACTAGGGGAGCAAACATGGGAAACACAACATCTCCCCCTGGATGCTAGATGGCAGCCTCCCTGGGTTGCAGCAGTGCCTCGGACCTTCCCAGGGCTTCATGGGGGTTTGAGTTTGGTGCAGCCCTGTTGGGTTCTGCAGGCGCTGCCGGGGGTGCTGCAGCAGGGGCTGCTGGCCACTTTTGGCCACTGGTTTTGCCACACCCAGAAGTGCAGCCAATTGCCGGCAATCAACCACCTGGAGCCATCGACCACCACTCAGTGGCCAGAGTCAGGTGGAGGAGGACTAGGTTGCCTAGGATGAGGAGAAGGAGTGGTAGTGCAGGAGAAGAAAGTGTGGTTTATTTTGTGAGTTGGTGCTAGGGACTGTGTTGTGGCTGGGGGAAACGGGGAAGACGTGCCCTCCAGTTGAAGAATATAAAACTTTATTTAGTTTTATACGTGCCTCCCGTGTCCAATCTGTGTCGGGTCAGGCACATATATAGCGCCTTGTTACAAATGTAAATTGCACATCCATACATAATACAGAAGCAAGCTAGGTAACATAGCATCATAGTTGTAAGCGCAGTTGACTCATGTCCATTTGGCTGTGTGACGTTTGCATGTTTATGCTGTGTCTGCAATGGTTTATGAACTCTGGTTTTACTTTCAAATCTCCAAAATATGTTTGTCAGTTTGATTAACAACTCTGCAGTGGCCAAAATGTGAGTAAGTGTGGTTATGTGTCCTGTGATGGGCTACCACCTGGATGTGGATTATTTCTAGCTTTGCACCTAGTGTTGTTAGGTTGTTATCTTTCCTTGTTCCCCCACGAGACTCTGCATTAAATTAAGTGGATTTGGGAATATTATGGTGCTCCATGTCATCCATTCTTTATTTTTATATCCCGCTATCTCCTCAGGTGTTTATCTGTCTGTTCTCTCCAATAGGAGGCTTATAATGTTGGCTTCTATGAAAGTGAGGCTGCTGTTGGCCTTCCCATGGAAACATCCTGAACTGCCCTTTCCCTCAATTGGAACTTTTCTTTCTATAATGTCTACTATTTAGAACCTTCTGCACAGCAAATAACTTAAGTATTTGCCCATCACAGCAATTCAGACTTGGCATAATGCAATCTACTGTAGGTAGTTAAGGGCTGGGTGGTAGCACACATCTTTCTTTCCTAATCATTATCGCCTTTTTCCCTTCTCCGTATCCTTTTCTTGATTGTGGGTCACACTGTTGGTTTTCTTGTGATCTTCTGAACTTAGAGACAATTTTTTTTTTTTCTTTCTCAGGGCAGGTGATAGTTGGGTGGATTTTAACACTTTCCATTCATTGATATCTAACTGATTTTTTTGTCAAATAAAGTTTGATAACAAAAATAAGATTATTGTTTTGGTACATAATTTCACTTTACCAAACATTTTTTGCATTTACTAACCAGCTGTGGCAAAAAAAGGAATACAGGAATATGTTTTTCATGTTTTGGTAATAAATAACAAAATGTAGACATGAACTGTATAATGTGTGAAAGCTGATGGCCAAATATCAAATAAACACTTTCACAAAAGGTGCAAGCACAATGCGACAGCTTCCGTGGTGATGTGGTTAGAGCTGCCGACTTATAATCCAGAGGTCGTGAATTTGAAATCAGCTCCCCGCAAATTTACCGTTTTGAGTAGTGAGCTGCTCTTATTGTTAATATTATACAATAAAAACATTCATTTGATTTGTGTCCTATTTTATAGGACTTGTAAAAGTTAGCGTTTTTCTTTTTTTCACTTTTATTCTCTTAGTCACGATCACGATACAACACCGACCCCCCACCCCAGATTTGATGCGGTTACTTTTTATCTGAAACTGGGAATAACTGTAAATTTGTGTGGTGTTTTGAGACAATGGAACTGGAAATTCTCTGATCTGGAGGGATAGAAGCTGACACACAAACACTGGTGAATCTGCCTTATTTGTATCTCACCGTCACTTGAATTTTTTTTTATTCAGTTTTATTGAGTGTTCCTTCTCATGCTAAATTAGTATGCACCTTATGGTTCATGATGCCAAAGCCGCACTGACAAAAAACAGAGACAAAGGTATATATGATATTTGGAATAATTCATTTTATGACCTGTATAGTACATTTTGTAAAACATTGTGGCACTGATGCAACGTTATCCATATTATTCATATCCATTCCCACACCTTCTTGCGCTTGTAATCAGTGATCACGGTTTTTTTTTTTCGATCTTGCCAATGTCCACTTTTGGACACTTGGGGGTGTTTCTTTTGTACTCCAGGACATGCAGAGGAAAGAATAGTACAGAGAAGTCAGTTCCACGCTATCATTAGATTCAAACAGTTACCACACGTCCAAGGACCATCCTGTCAGTCTTCAGCATACTCAAGCCCAAAATGAGGAACTAACTTTCAAAGTTCTAAACAATTTCCTTTATGTTCCAAACCTTATGAATAGACACAGAAAAGCCCTTCTACGGAAAGGAACCATTAAAAGTTTTGGCTAGGAAGAACACAAAGTAATCTTTCTAAATGCAATAATTATTTGGAGATAACAAAATTGACAGAAAAGGCAAAGTGGAGTTACAAGGAAGTTAGTAGAACAATTCATTACTCATAGATAGTAAATAATAAATGGACAGCATATATTATATAATAAACAGAACCAACAGAAATAACTAGGAAACAAGAAAAAAAGTTAATTAAAGTTAACAGAAGCAACAGAAAGATAGAATATAAATTAAATCTAAGGTATAAACCCTGGCTGTAATATAACAGACCTGTGCTATAGACAACGCCGCGTCTGCTTTAGACCCAGTATTAATCCTTGGCCATTTTCCATAATACATTGACAATGACAGCTGAGAATATGAAAAGTTCAGATTTGTCATTAAATAGAGTCGGAATGCGTCTTGTAATGAGCTGGAGACAATGGGCTTATGTGTGAAGGTTGGGATGACCTCTGTATCATAATCAGGCAAATCACGTAGTTCACATCCTTGGATGTGGCTTGCTCATCAGTGTATATTTCATAGACGTATCTGCACATTATATATGAGACAATTATTTTTTGCTGTAATATATTGAAACCATTATGTTTTTCACACCAGTTTGAAAAAATCTGTTTGATTTTTTCCGAATCTTGTACAGTTATTGCTTACATTTCCTTTTCTTGAGTGTTTTCTCATCGAACAGTGATAGATTTGAAGCATGCCTTCTATGACTAAAGGGACAAGCAATATTCTACTTTGACAGGCTGTGCAGAAAAGTATGCATGAGGGTCATAATCAAAGACATTGATAAAATCAGTCAATGCAAATTCATCTATTTAAATAGTTGTATATTTAAGGACAAAGACAGGCAGCACTTCTACACATAAAACTTCTCAGTAATCGGACCAAACAACCAAATTATATAACAAAAGCAGAAACCATGACATCTTTTCTCTATTTGTGTGAGATATAGGAAGACATTAGCTATTAGCCAACAAAGTCGACAAGAAACATTAATAGTGATAAGTTGGAGTGAATAGTCTTTACATATCTAAGAAATGTCTTATGTTCTAAATAGTGATGATGTTACTGACCTCAGGCCTAGGGGAACCTGGGCTACGTACAAGCCACTGTTGCTACAGGGTGTAACCACAGCGATATGGTGAAAAAGCATAAAAGAAGCAGGCAGCAGTCACAAGTCCCAGACCATACTTCTCTGTTCCTCTTTATTCACTTTTTCCCAGAAATATATAAATGCTTCAGTTTCTTCATAGATCAACATGGCAGTCAGCGAAACAATGGTGCAAGCCAATTTCCTCTGCATAGCAAATAGTGTAAATGCATTTACTTTGAGTACTTGATTAGAAACCAATGTCCCCAGAACTCATTAATTTTCCATGGAAGCAGACAGTTCTGTATCCCCACATTGTGTGTAGATAAGATACTAAATCAAAGCAGTCTGACTATTCAAAGCAGGTGACTCTTTAGCAAGACAGATAAATATTTATATCCTGTAGATAGCCATCAACAATTACCCGTAGCAGAATTTTCCAGAAATTCTGCCTTTTCTTTAAAACACTAGCTTATACCCCATTACACTAAGCAACATACAGAAATGTTATTTTCTTTAGAATACTGAATTCTAGCCCATTACACTGACAAATAAATTCATGGAACTAATAACAAATTTTTGTGAAACAAATGGTGTTTTACAGTAAGCAACATTTGTACCATTACCACATATATTGCAAGCCCCTTTGCAACCTTCTTCCCCATGTGAAAAAGTATTACAAAATGTATTGTGGTTCAGAGCCTAAAAAGGAGATGTGACTAGAAAGCACTTCAGAGGCACTTCTGTGCTGCTAAAATCCATTGGCTTAGTTTTTGACCATCAGCATGTCTCAGGAAGGATCCTACCTTGGATTGGCTTAAGGTGCTGGAGAAAATGAGAACAGATGGTGTTACCTTTGACACTAAATTAGAGATGTGAGTTGGCACTGGCAGCGTGAGTGGGCATGCAGTTTGGCCATGGGCACAAGGCAGTTGAGTGTATGGAGCCACACAGAAGGAGCCATGGTAGACCAGAGAAATGTGTAGGGTGACCAAGGAAGTGGACAGTGGTTTTAGCTAGTTTTTGCATTTCACTAATTTGAAAATCAAATGCAAGACTAATTTTAGGTGCAATTTGTGTTTCACTCATTAATAGCTCTAAATAATTTAAGAATTTCAGTTTTTACTCATGTGTTGTATTTTCTTAGTTAAGAGAATCATTCCAGCTTTTATGTGTTAAGACTCCAGTATATTTACTTTGACTACGATTCTGTCTGGTCAGCATTAATAATTGTAGGCACACTTTATTTAAACAACTCTGTGTTAGACTGTCATTTCTTTCATTAACAGAACTTAAAAAGCTGCCATAACGCAGACTGAATAAAAGGAAATATATTGGAGATATGGTATTGTTATCACTGAGGTGTTAGAAAAAGTCTTTAGAAGATATGAGTGGCTAGGAAATGAATGAAGAGAAGAAAACAGAAGAGGATGCACCGCTAATCCTTGAGGCATACCTATGCCGAATTTTTTAAGGGTAGGTCAATGTGTTGTAACACAATATACAAAAGGGAAGTTAGGTTATGAATCAGCCCAGGTTGTAATCCATGAATCAAAGTTTACAGAATGAAGAGATAAGCACAAAATTCTTAAAGCTGAAGAAATGTTTAGAAAGATAATGGTGACTTGAGACAGATGTATGTGTGACTGAATGAATTTTGCAGATGCCACATTAGAGATAATATTTTAGGCTATTTTCCAAGAAAAAGGGGGGTGTGGGGACTGTGTCCAAAGGACTCAAATGACTTTTACAGACATGATAAGGAGAATAATGCCTTGAATTTCTCAGTAGCAAATTATCTGAAAGAGAGCTTTATATGAATAGGGTTTATGCAAGCACTAGTTATATGCTGCCCATCTAAGATGGACTGTAATCTAAATATTTAATGTAGATCTCAGCCTTAACATTTGCAGTGCACCCTGCAACACATATGCCTCTGTTATATGCCATTTGGATTTGGGATTTGCAAAAGCAGTGTTAATGCTTTTGATGTGCCATCAATTGTAATGACACAGACACAGCATACAAATGCACACACAGACAGACATATTAAGACACACTTTCATTAAGATAGATTCTTGAAGTCTGAAGGAAGTGTTTATGTACGCAGTTAAGAGATGTATGAAATCATTGAAGGACAGAACAACTGAAAGGGTTTACATGAAAGAAAGAAGAAACAGAAGAGCTACTGAGTCAAAGAATGTCAACAGTTTTTTTTCTAAATCCTTGGAAATTAGCAACCTTAGATGAAGGAGGCAAAGTTATCCAGGAAAGTTGATGAGATAGTAGTGGCACAAGATATAAAAGAGGGCTAGATGATTGAGAAATTGGGTATTTTATACAGAAGATTCCATGATGTTTTAAAGAAATACTTTCTTTATTGTCTAGAGAAAGGAGAAGGAGGAAAGAATGGATTAGTACTTTTTTAGGAAGGATGGTTGTTTTTTTCTTTCATGAGGCACTTCAGCTTTGTTGAGTTCTTTGTAGGGAGAATGGAATGTAGAAGTTAGCAAGGGCTAAAGCAGAAAACTGCAATAGAATACAATTTATGTTTTGTATAGCCCAAAATCACACAAGAAGTGCCACAATGGACTTTAACAGGCCCTGTCTTTTGACAATCCACCAGTCTTGACTCTCTAAGAAAACAAGGAAAAACTCCCTAAAAAATTCTGACATTTACTTTTAGCTTTGGTGCATAGAGGGATGAAGTTTCCCTTTAATACCTCAGATTGCTGTAAATAAATATCATTAGTGCCGACATGCAGAAATAAGGTAGATACTTCATCGTCGGGGACATGATCCAATACAGCCTCTACAGTGGTGTGAAAAACTATTTGCCCCCTTCCTGATTTCTTATTCTTTTGCATGTTTGTCACACAAAATGTTTCTGATCATCAAACACATTTAACCATTAGTCAAATATAACACAAGTAAACACAAAATGCAGTTTTTAAATGATGGTTTTTATTATTTAGGGAGAAAAAAAATCCAAACCTACATGGCCCTGTGTGAAAAAGTAATTGCCCCCTTGTTAAAAAATAACCTAACTGTGGTGTATCACACCTGAGTTCAATTTCCGTAGCCACCCCCAGGCCTGATTACTGCCACACCTGTTTCAATCAAGAAATCACTTAAATAGGAGCTGCCTGACACAGAGAAGTAGACCAAAAGCACCTCAAAAGCTAGACATCATGCCAAGATCCAAAGAAATTCAGGAACAAATGAGAACAGAAGTAATTGAGATCTATCAGTCTGGTAAAGGTTATAAAGCCATTTCTAAAGCTTTGGGACTCCAGCGAGCCACAGAGAGAGCCATTATCCACAAATGGCAAAAACATTGAACAGTGGTGAACCTTACCAGGAGTGGCCGTCCGACCAAAATTACCCCAAGAGCGCAGAGACGACTCATCCAAGAGGTCACAAAAGACCCCAGGACAACATCTAAAGAACTGCAGGCCTCACTTGCCTCAATTAAGGTCAGTGTTCACGACTCCACCATAAGAAAGAGACTGGGCAAAAACGACCTGCATGGCAGATTTCCAAGACGCAAACCACTGTTAAGCAAAAGAACATTAGGGCTCATCTCAATTTTGCTAAGAAACATCTCAATGATTGCCAAGACTTTTGGGAAAATACCTTGTGGACTGATGAGACAAAAGTTGAACTTTTTGGAAGGCAAATGTCCCGTTACATCTGGCGTAAAAGGAACACAGCATTTCAGAAAAGAACATCATACCAACAGTAAAATATGGTGGTGGTAGTGTGATGGTCTGGGGTTGTTTTGCTGCTTCAGGACCTGGAAGGCTTGCTGTGATAGATGGAACCATGAATTCTACTGTCTACCAAAAAATCCTGAAGGAGAATGTCTGGCCATCTGTTCGTTAACTCACGCTGAAGCGATCTTGGGTGCTGCAACAGGACAATGACCCAAAACACACCAGCAAATCCACCTCTGAATGGTTGAAGAAAAACAAAATGAAGACTTTGGAGTGGCCTAGTCAAAGTCCTGACCTGAATCCAATTGAGATGCTATGGCATGACCTTAAAAAGGCGGTTCATGCTAGAAAACCCTCAAATAAAGCTGAATTACAACAATTCTGCAAAGATGAGTGGGACAAAATTCCTCCAGAGCGCTGTAAAAGACTCATTACAAGTTATCGCAAACGCTTGATTGCAGTTATTGCTGCTAAGGGTGGCCCAACCAGTTATTAGGTTCAGGGGGCAATTACTTTTTCACACAGGGCCATGTAGGTTTGAATTTTTTTTTCTCCCTAAATAATAAAAACCATCATTTAAAAACTGCATTTTGTGTTTACTTGTGTTATATTTGACTAATGGTTAAATGTGTTTGATGATCAGAAACATTTTGTGTGACAAACATGCAAAAGAATAAGAAATCAGGAAGGGGGCAAATAGTTTTTCACACCACTGTATGTCAGAAATCTTCGCCCCTGAGAGGCATTTAATATTATCTGCTGGTTTAACATAATTTAACTTTTCTGCTTGCCAATTATGAACACTGTTGTTCTCAGGGTTCACAGGCGTGCTGCAGAGTGCTGAGAATCTGTTCTGCGTCCAAACTGGTGACCTGGTTGCTAAGGGACTATATTCTGTTTTTTTAGACCAATTTACTGTTATCTGCATCCGAATAGATTTGGCGCCCGGGTCCTCTCTGAAAACATCGCTAAGGTAATTCGTCTATCTTGACTGTCTACTTCTACTGTTAACCCCTTACGTAATGCTACTGCTTTGATAGGACATAATGGCTTAACAGAGTCTTCCGTTAAAGTGCACATCATTAATAATCTAATAAAAAATCTTAATGCACGTAAAAAATCTAGGCAGTGCGGCATAAACACCAATAATTTAATTGAAATTACTAACTCAGATCAACACTGCATTAAGACTATAAAAACGGAATATAGATTACATAAAAAGTACACACAGAGCGTTAACAAAAATAACTTAATTTTTGTTCCGATTACCGATAACACGCATAAAATTCAGCTCTGCCCTTCAGAAACATTAAATATGGCACTATTAAATGTTAGAGCTTTAACTAACAAGACATTTTTTATAAACGATCTTATTAGTGATAAAAAGATTGATTTTATTGCGCTAAATGAAACATGGCTTAATTCAATGGGGCAGTTTTAATCGAATCTGCGCCTCTGGATTACAGTTTTACTCGTGCAGACCGCCAGGGGAAAAAGGGGGGCGGATTGGCAAACATTTACTCGAGCGATTAAAATGTAAAGATGTTAGTTTTGGTAAATTTAAGTCCTTTGAGTATCTCGCCGTTGTTATTCATGGAGATTCTCACGTTCTCGTATTATCCGTGTATAGACCTCCTAAATATAACGCGTCTTTCCTTGAGGAATTCTCTGACTTAATGTCAATTTTAGTTACAAACTATGACACTCTTAATAGTCGGCGACTTTAACTTTCATGTCGACAATCAGTGTGACCAAAAGGTAAAGGAATTCATGAACCTCCTGGACTCTTTTGATTTGAGACAGCTCGTTAATCAGCCTACACATAAAGCAGGTCATACGTTAGACTTAGTGATTACTAAAGGACTTAAAGTTGATATAAAGCAGGTCATTGATATCGGTCTATCAGACCATTTCCTTCTACTATTTAATATAGAAATAAAGATAGAAAACGCTCATGAGAAGCATTTTGTTAAAAACGCTTCTTTGACTCATCAGCAGCTTTAAAACTTACAACTATTCTAAGCAATCAGTCCGTTTATAATGCCAACTATAATAGCGAGGATAATGTAAATAGTAAAGTGGAAAACTTTAATTCTAAAGTAAGAACTGCTGTTGACATAGTTGCACCTGAAAAGACAGTTAAAAAATCCTCTAGTATTGTTATTCCATGGAAGACCCAAAGAGTGTCTGATTTAAAAGAACATGTCGTAGAGCTGAGCATAAATGGAGGAAAACTAAACTAACTATCCATTATGAGATATTGAAGGTTAAAATAACAGAATACAATAACACTGTCCGTCTTGAGAGGCTGCTATTTCTCTAATATTATAAATAACAATGCTAGTAATCCCAGAGTCTTATTTTCAACAATTGATCGTCTGTTAAACCCAGGTAACACAAAGGAATGCCCCAGAATACTTCCAGTGAAACCTGTGAGAACATTGCTGTATTTTTCAATCAAAAAATTAATGATATTAGAGATAACATAGTATATCTCCCCAACACTGCAGAACCTCCAAAGCCCCGGTACTCCGTTATAAACAAATTAAATGCTTTCACCAGGATAGATTTACCTGAATTACATAGTATAATCTCTCAACTGAAACCCTCCACCTGCGTCCTTGACCCAATACCAACCAGGTTTTTCAAAGAAATATCAGGCGTGCTAATTGACAATATTCTGGACATAGTTAATTTGTCATTAGATACGGGGTCTTTCCAGACTGTCTTAAGACTGCTGTAGTTAAACCCCTGCTCAAGAAAAATAATCTTGACCCCTCTGCCTTTGAAAATTTTAGACCCATTTCTAACCTGCCCTTCTTAAGTAAAATTCTAGAGAAGGCAGTCATTATGCAGTTAAATGACCACCTCAATAAACATGCTATTCTTGATACATTTCAGTCAGGCTTCAGAACAAATCACAGCACAGAAACTGCACTTGTTAAAGTAGTAAATGACTTGCGGGTAAATGCAGACAGAGGCCATTTATCTGTTCTCATCCTCTTAGATCTGAGTGCTGCATTTGACACCATTGATCATAATATTCTTAGAAATCGCCTTAGTCAATGGGTGGGCCTCTCTGGCAGTGTCTTAAATTGGTTTGAATCCTACCTGGCAGGGAGAAAATTCTTTGTGAGTTGTGGTAATCAAATCTCAAAGACACATGATATCCGATATGGTGTTCCACAAGGCTCTATCCTGGGTCCGCTGTTATTCTCAATCTACATGCTTCCGTTAGGTCAGATTATCTCAGGTTACAATGTGAGCTACCACAGCTATGCTGATGACAAACAGCTGTACTTATCTATAGCACCTGATGACTCCGACTCTTTCGATACACTAACGCAATGTCTTACTGGTATTTCTGGTATTTAAAATACTGCTTATGGTTTATAAAGCTTTAAATAATCTCGCTCCATCTTATATATCGGAATGCCTGACATGTTATATTCCAAATCGTAACCTTAGATCTTCAAATGAGTGTCTCCTTATAATTCCAAAAGCTAAACTTAAAAGAAGTGGTGAGGCGGCCTTCTGCTGTTATGCACCTAAAATCTGGAATAGCCTGCCAATAGGAATTCGCCAGGCAAATACAGTAGAGCACTTTAAAACACTGCTGAAAACACATTACTTTAACATGGCCTTTTTATAACTTCACTTTAACTTAATACTGATACTCTGTATGTTCAATTCTTCATAATAACTATTCACAGTGGCTCCAAAATCCATACTGACCCCAACTCTCTCTTCTGTTTCTTTTTCCGGTTTCTTTGTGGTGGCGGCCTGCGCCACCACCTACTCAAAGCATCATGATGCACCAACATTGATGGACTGAAAGCCAGAAGTCTACGTGACCATCATCATCAGGTCCTTCCATGAAAACCCTAAATACAAAGAGGACTGTTTGACTAATGTTAGGTAGATTGCCCAGAGGGGACTGGGCGGTCTCTTGGTCTGGAACCCCTACAGATTTTATTTTTTCTCCAGCCTTCGGAGTTTGTTTTTTCTGTCCACCCTGGCCATCGGATCTTACTCTTATTCTATGTTAATTAATGTTGACTTATGTTTATTTTTTATTGTGTCTTCTATTTCTCTATTCATTTTGTAAAGCACTGAGCTACATTTTTTTGTATGAATATGTGCTATATAAATAAATGTTGATTGATTGATTGATTGATCCACTCGCCCTGTGGCTGAATTGGTGCTGCTGATTTTGGCTGCGCACTGACTACAGTGGAACCAGGAGAGACTGAAGCCAAATCAGAAATAGCCCAATTGTCTAAACAAACCAAGTCGATCCAATTTTCAGTTTGCCTATACAGTGATCCCTTGCTATATCACGCTTCGACTTTCGCGGCTTCACTCTTTTGTGATTTTTTCTTATACACGCTTACGTCACTACGCATGCGCTTTCTGAGAACTTTTATCTAAGCCCCACGATGGCTCCTAAACGTGCTGCTTTTTCTAAGCCTTCTGACAATAAAACTAAGCACCGGAGGAAGATGCTTACTATCCGGGAGAAAGTGAAACTCTTGGATATGATCAAAGATGGCAATACCCTACAAAAGCCTCCTCATGCATATGAAAAGACAGCGCCAGCAACTGCCTATCAAGATGTTCTTCAGCCGTGCATCCAGACACCCACTGCCTACTCCTAGTACTCCTTCAGCAGAAGAAGACAAAGACGCACCTGCTGAAGATACTGCACCACCTGAAGACTCTCCTACTGAGGTTGTGCCTTCATAGGTTAGTGGTTGTGTGTAAGAACTGTGTGTGTGTGTGTGTGCAATTAAATGTACAGTACAATAATCTACTATGTAAAAGCGGTCGGGATTGTCTTTCAGTCCCGTGAGTGCAAAGCATAGCGGTATTCCGCTTATCACAGACTTACAACTTGCGGCTTGCAGTACGAAGCGACGCAATGTGAGCAGAGTTCTGGTGCTCCCATCGTTCCCTTGCTTTTGTGCGCAATGCGCTGGAAAAATAGACAAAATTATGTCTCTGGAAATAATTCATGTTGATGGAGTACAAATGCCTCACCGCGTAGTAAATATCAGGGGAGATGGTGCTTGCTTATTCTCATCTATAGCTTACTTTGTACCGCTAAAGACGGAGTTTCATGCGCTGATTCGGGCTGACATTGTATGACTTTGGACAGGCACTCGAGAAGATAAAAAAAAACTTAGGTTTTCGAGAGATGTTATGAATGGGCACTTTAATGTTCTCATTCCCTACACTTACATGCCTGATGTACACATTAAGCACACACAAATTGAGGATAAAAGTCGGTCGCCTTAAAAGGCGGGTGAGCCTAGTAATATGTCTTATTTTCTCTTATTTTGTCTTATATATTGGGTAATACGAGCGTAATGGTGACTAAAAGGTGTTATTTCATGTTTAGAGGGCTCTAATAATGTTAAAAAACATATTTAGAAGGTCGTAAACAGGTTTTGTATACTCTAACTGCGAAAATATGTGATTTATAAATAAAGAATCCTACTTCGTGAAAATTCATTGATCACGGTAGAGTCTGGAACGCATTTACCGTGATAAACGATGGTTTACTGTATACTATAAGCGTTCCTAACGCGGTCCTCCAATTCACATATTTTCCTGACACAACTCTAAATTAACTAAACACTTTTGGCAGGTGAAGCTGTCTACATTGTCGGCTGGAAAACCTAAACTGTATGTGCTAAAGGACACACAACATATAAATATTCCCATGACAGACAGAGAACAGATGGAACTTACGTTTAGCTTTCATTTAGAGTTCATCTTCTCTGTTTTTGCAGTAACTTCAGTGCTTTTGGCACTTTCTGCATTCAACTGAATCACTATAAGACCATTGGCTTTAAGTTTCCACCACCTGCTGGGCGATCGATTTCTCACTGCCGGTTATTTCTCCTGGTCAGCTTTACTCCAGTTGAAATTACTCGGGTGTTTGCGAAGAGCTATGTGCCTGTTGGAGATGCTGCTGTTCTGTGTTTCCGCTCACTGCTGCTCAGAAGAGGTGGGGCCTGAAAGAGAGAGAGTTGTAAGCTGGATTAGAGGCATGGTTATGATGTGTATTGAAAGTAGAAGAAAGTGAAAAGGTGGGCATAATGTTGGCTGAGAATGAACTAAGAGGAGAAGAGGTAAATTCAGTGAGCACTGAAAAAAGAGGTGGGGAAGGAAGGAATATAGTAAAAGACCTGAAAGTAGCCTGGGACATGGTGGGAAAATAGAAGTGAAAATAAATCAAATCAGGCAACAGAACCAAAAACAATTCATTTTATGGAGACAAAAAGAAATTTCTGTTCTAGATTTGAGTAAATTAATCCAATAGGAAGTAATTCTACAATATCTACTATATTGCAAATATCTTGGGTGTCATTTTGGGCAATCAGTCTCCAGTGGTCTACTTTTTACTGCAGAACAATAGTTGAAGCTGCTGTCACACTACTCACCTTTTCCAATAATGTTCAGTTGTAGTGGTATTTTACATAATCTTAATTAAATAAAGGGCAGTTTTATTTTATTGTAGTAGGTAACCGGTGGTAGGGGTTGGCTGTTGTTTGTGCAAGAGCTGACAGCCAATAAGCACTCAGCTTCAAGTGCTATGTTCATAATGCCAATAAACAGTGAAGGAAAAGCTGTAGTGTTTTGGGGTGCCCAAATGGAGTAGAGGCTCAACAAACTTAGTAGCCAGGAAAGATGTCTGTTCAATCTATAAAAGAAGAAGGATGCCCATTTAGCATTTTTTCAGTCACTAGGGTAACTATGGAAATTCTAATAATTCCTGGGCAGCGTAATAGGAAACTTGGCACCATGATCAAAAGTCATGAGGGAATTACACCTCCTGTGATTTCTTGTTTTATAGTTTGTTACCCTGTGAGAAACAACATTCAGAAACTGCAGTCATTTAATGAAACATGCTCATCCACTATAAATCATTTAGATTTGTGTAGTGTGACACTGGTTTAATTATGACTTTTTGAAGATAAGATCAAATTTCTGTTCTCAAAATGCAGATGTTTTTGTTGAAAATTCTACTATAGGCAACAAGTACAATGAGTTCAGGTTTACAGTTACTGAAAAAAAATCAAAAGCAAATTTGTTTCGTGTTTTTTGACATAATGACATTTGCTTATTGTAATGTAAAGGTCATTCATCTTTAAATGTTTATGGATGCAGGAGAAACATTAATGGCCTTCAAAGCCGATCAGAAATATGGATTTAGCCCAATAAACTCTTTAAAAATTAATTATGCCATCACTTACAAACTGATCATTTAAAAATGTTTATGTGGTAGATCAGCTTGATGGTGGAGTGATTGATTTAAATATCAAAGATCAAAAAAAAAAAACCTACAGTAGATCTGAGGATTTATTACAATTTGTATTTAAATAAAAATTTTCTTCTCTGTTTGTTTTCTTGATTGAGCAGTCAAAAGCCATTTGTATAGGCAAAGTTCTACAGTTTCATCTTCTGACATTCTGTTCATCCATGCATAGCATAAAAATACCACAGGGCAGTTCAAGTTTTAACGTTAAATGGTTCACATTGAATTTTGCTGTTTTCTTTTTCTATAAAACAGACAAAACTCATCATTTTCATCATGTATAATAAGGCCTACACCGTGGTATCTACTGTACAGGTGGTGCGTTACGTACAAGATTACAGGGAATATTGACAGGAACTCTGGGAGAGCCTCTCAAGTAACCAGAAGCTGATAAATCATTATTATTTGCAATAATTCATTATGATTCTTAAAAGTTATATTCATTTTTCTTATTTAAATATTAAGAAACATTAGTAATGTTTGATAACAAGCAGTATATTTATTTTAGTGTGGTCCTATACAAAGTACTCATTATGTATACTGTAACTAATGAATACTGAATATATTTAATGGACACTTAAGAGAAACATTTGCGCCAAATAAAGTTTAACATTGAACAAATTCAACAACAATACAAATGCAGTGGGTCATTGTCATCCTTGATGTCCCATCTCAGTCAAAGTATTATGGTATTTACTTGAAAATGCTACAATACAGATGTTTGTTTTACTATTCTAGCTTTATACTGTGTGTGTTCACATTTCTTCTTGCATGCAGAAATGTTAGTGGGAAATAATCTATTTATACACAAGCTGAACTTGTAAAATTCAACTATTATATGAATATTTGGAATGCTTACACTTAACTCACATTATATTTGGTAATTACCATTGTGACAGTAGGGGGCGCTGTCACTCCTCCAAAGCCACAGACAACACGTCCAGACACCAGGTAAAATATAAGAAATAAATTTAATTTCTTCAATAGTGTACACATAGCACCTCCACAATACTCAATAATAAATCAATAACACACAGTAATCAATAATAATTCCTCCTCTCCACCCAGCAGCTCTGTCGCACTTCCTCCCATCTCCGGCTCGGCTTGCTGGGTTTCCCACAGTCCTTTTATAGTCCTTGACCCGGAAGTGCTTCTGTCCTTCAGTCCATGTGTTTCCATAGCACTTCCGGGTTAGATGTAAACTCTTCTTTTTCTTCAGCCTGGAAGTACTTTGTTTTCTTCCTTCCCCATGACTAGGGAGTACTTCCGGGCTATAATAGAAACACTCGTGCCTCCCTGCAGTGTCCCCTGGTGGCCTCCACGGTATCCAGCAGGGCTGTAAAGCCGAACTCCATTATCCATGATGCCCTGCGAGAATTCGGGGCACCTCCATCTTGCAGGGAGGACTCCATCTAGCGGCCTGGGGGTGTTGGCCGGGATAAACTGCCGGCCATCTCTCACACCATTTATTTGTTGAATTTAACAGATTAAAAAAATATGAATGTAGGATTTGTAAAAGCTTTGGCACTTTGTCAGTTAGTACTTACTGGTATCCGTTTTTCTGAAATTATTTAGATATCTTTTTTTGCCTTCCATGTTTTAAAGGAAGCTTTCTTTATTTTGCAGCAAGTTGTCAGGCATAACATCTTGATAGGTTATAAGGGTAAGAATATTTGGAAAGGCATCTGACTGTAAAAAGCGCGCAGAAACCTTTAAAACATTGAGACCATATAGAAGTGGAAGACTGTTTAAGGTGTTAATAGTCAATTGAATGTTTAATCCCTTAAAAAACTAGTATTCAAAGGGTAGAGTACCAAATCATTTTTATACGCCACACAGCTTATACTTAGAGATGCATTAAAACATATAATTTGACTTTTGCTCAGTTCATTTTTAATCAAAATATACTTCTAATCTAAATGAACCTGAAAGTTTCAAAGTTCACCTTCCTCAGTTTTCCGAAGGTATTTTGAGTACTTTATACAGGGATTGTTCAGATAGTAAGAATTGCAGATGGATGACTGATGCTTTACAGAGCAGAGCAGATCCTTCCAAGGTGATTTCCAGCGCAAAGGTGATTTGTTTGTGTTAGCCTTACTGCATCTTATGAAGAAGAAATATGGTCAGATGCAAACTTTATTTAAATAGATCAATCATGTGTATTTCTTACACTATATCTTAGTTAAAAGTCATGTGTACTTACCGACCATTACAGCCTAACAACAGATAGTGTACAACCTATGTACGGTATGTGAGAGTTTTATTTCTACAAACCAGAAGATTTTACTTTGAAAGTTAAGTGTAAAAGTAGAAATAAAAACTCTAAACCACAAATGTATCATGATTAAAGTCAATGTTACTGGAAATGAAATCCCCCCAACTGTGGCCTAGATTCTTGTTTATTAATGACACCAGAGCATAGCAACATGTTGCATTTTGGTCAGAGTTGCAAGTAAGAAATTCCCTGTACCACAAAATCTACTACTGCCTTTTTCAGGTGGCAGTTTGAAAATGAAAAAGCTAATTTATATTCTTGTCTAGAGGTGAATACAGAAAACATAACATTCAACATTGTATTAGACAAAGTGTGTTTAATAATGAATGATGGTATGTGTGAAGAGTGCACCTGATACCAGCTTGATGCAGGCCCTTTCTTTATGCCACTGGCTGCTAGGATCATGTGATAATGAGCTGGATAAAGCAAATGAGTAAAAGGATAAATGGAATTTTTTTTAATGTTTTTATCATTGCGTAATACATATATTTGAATTTAAAAATTGTCCATGTGATACTTGTAGACAGTACAGTGACTTTAAATCAGCAATACCATATAATATAATAAATAAAATAACTAAACATAATAAAACTGGATACATCTTGCATTAATTTACACAAAATTGTTAATGTTTGACTTTTCAGTATATAGATCATTTACAGGACATATAAACATGCTATGCGTTTGTATAATGGATTCAAAAAGTATTTAGACATAAGTTTAGTATTGATTTGCAATATATTTGAAAACCTTTCTGAAAACACGTTTTCAATTTGACATTATGGATTATTTAGTATACAGGTCCATAAGTATTTGGACACAATTTTCATAATTTTGGCTCTATACACCCTCACAATGGATTTGAAATGAAGAAATAATTACATGATTGAAGTGTAGGCTTTCAACATTAACTCAAAGAGTTTACCAAAAAATATCATATGATCCATTTAGGAATGACAACCATTTTTATACATGGTCCCCCCCATTTTCAGGGGCTCAAAAATATTTGGAGAATTGACGGACAAGCTGTTCCATAGCTTGGTGTGAACAGGTGCCTCATTATTTCATTAACTGTTAAACAGGTAGAAGGTCTGGAGTTGATTACAAGTGTGGAATTTATATTTGGAAGTTGTCGCTGTGAGCTCTCAATATGAGGTCCAAAGAGCTGTCCTTGCAAGTAAAAATAGCACAAAACAGAGAAAAACATATATGTGTATGCAGAAAAATGTCTCCCGTTTCCGTGATCACATCGCAAATGAGCATCAAAGCAGTGCTACTGTTCCTGAATGGTTTTTCTTTTTTTTTAGATTCACATCCCTGAGATTAACTGCAAATTGTTTTTTAGTTTAAGGCATCTGATTGAAATCAACCTATAAGCATATAATGCACCAAATGGCCAAACTATTCCAAATACCATAGCCAGTTTAGCATTGTTACTATCAGTGCTCCACTCGGAGTATTTTAAACCCAGTGTATCTGAGTGTGGAATCACAGCTCTACAGCAGCAGATTGGAAAGCTCTTGTGTCAAGAACGGGGAAAAATAGCGGGGACTGCCAATGGAAAAGGGTCAATGATTATTAGCAGAAGTTGCAGGATGATTTCTGAAATGTACAGGACTAAACTGTCTGTTCAGATTCACACAAATTCTGCAAAACTGATAGAATGACACTTCACAGTACAAATGGACAATGTGCCAAAACATACTGTAATAGGCGACCAAGTGCTTTTCAAAGGAAAGAAGCGGAATATTCTTCAATGACCAAGTCAATCAACTGACCTCAACCCAATTGGACATGCATTTCAGTTGCTGAAGAAAAAACTGAAGGCAGAAAGTCTAACGAACAAGCAGCACCTGAAGACAGCTGCAGTAAAGGACTGGCAAAGCATCAGTAGGGTGGAAACCTTGAAGAAGGCCATGGGTTCCAGACTTCAGATAGTCATTGACTACAAAGGGTTTTCAACCATGTATTGAAAATTACATTATATTTATGATTATGTTAGACTGTACAAATACTTTTGAGCCCCTTAAAATGGGGGACCATGTATAAAAATGTCTGTCTTTTCTAAATGTCTCATACAATGTTTTTGTTGAATGTCTTAAATTAAAACTGCAAGAGTATACTTCAATCACATCTTGATTGCTTTATTTCAACTGTGGTGGTGCACAGATCCAAAACTTTGAAAATTGTTTCACTGTCCAAATACTTATGGACCTCACTGTAGACAAATGTATCCATTTAAAATTAAATCTACAACAAATATAGTTGTCAGAAAGTGAAGGGGTCTAAATACTTTCTGACTCCACTGCATAACTGCATATTGATACGTTTAACTGTTTCAGTACTATACACTCTTTTCAAAAAGAAGGAGGAAAGACAGCATACAAATAAAACACTAATTCATATGGTGTTTTTGCTCTGGTGAAGACCATCCTTATATATACAGCATAACAGTGGCATGTTGTTATGTTACATATTTTATCTTTTAATTTGGAGCTCAGGCAGATTAACGTGTTACTTTTGCTAATAAGGAAGTTTGAAAATGGCCAGTTCTAAGCTCATTTGTGTTGTCTTCTTTTTAGATTAAATAATGTATAATATATTTTAAAAATGCTAATTAATACACTTAAGTAACTAAATGAAGAGTCAGAAATGTGGGGGTATGCACAAAGTTTTTTTTTATTTCTTTATTCTAGCACATATTTTTCTTAGCTATAACAGCACCAAAAATTATCTGCATTCATTATTTCCCAAATAGACACCATGTTGTGACAGTTTAATGTCAGGGCACCTGCCCCAGTGGTGACTTGAACACCTGAATTAATTTCTGCTTTTAATAGCTGCTGAAGTTACTCTTGTGGGAATGCCAGTTTCCGTGGGTTCTCCAAATTGCTTTCACCTTGTACTCGTCCACTCCCCAGGTTGAAGAGTTCCTGCTGTGGCAACTGGGGTATTGAAATTGGAGCACATATAGGTAGTAGTCACTCCATGGAGTTTGTTAGGCTTGAAGGCTAGTAATGAGGCATTCCACGTTTTTATTCATCACTTTCTGTCACCCATCTAAGAGCTAAAATAATGAATGCATGATTGTAAAAGAACAAGAATGTCTGTAATAACAACAGCCACACTTATTTACTGTATATAGCACATTTTCATAAAAAAAACTGTAGCTCAGAGTGATAAACACATGGAAAAATAAATGATAAAATTACAAAAGAAATGAAAGGTAATTATGGAAGAATCCTAAAGGAGGTTAACATAACATAAATTATATTTGAATTAGCCTACTGTATATAACCAAGTTCAACTTTAAGTTGAAGTTTATTGTAATGTGTAAATAGTACAATACAATTCTTATTTGCTTGAACACTGGCAGTAATACAACACCAACAGAAGACTAAAAAAATGATGTTCAGTATCCTTAGGTCCTGTGCATAAAAACTCTCTATGAATCAACCATTTGACAGAAGGAAGGAGAGAGAAAAGTGGCTATGCAGGATGGCTGAGGTCTTTAATAATACAGTTCACTTTTCTAAGGCAGTAGTTATAATGGCAAAAAGGTAGGAGGTGATTTGATAACAGATGTAACAGTCAAATGGTCAGGGAAAAGAAGAAAACAAAAAACTGAACTGGTATGTACCCTGGAGAAAATAACCGTCATGGGGTTCTAAGACGAAAACACCATCCAGCACCAGCAGTGTATTCTTTATTACTTAAATATGATGAAGTTACTCATTAATAACTAGTATCTAATATTTCACCCAGCTCTGTGGCACTCCTTTGCAGGGCCAGCTGTAGCATTTTAGCTGCCCAAGGCAAAACTGTAAATGGAGCCCTCAAACCCAACCCCACTGCTGCCCTACACACTATATCTATTACATTATAGTTTTTAAACATTTTAACATTTTAAACATATTACTATTATACCCTTTGATACACCACCATCTGTAAAGCACAGTGATTGTAATCTGGTATCTTAAACAGATTGTAAACAGATTTGTAAACTGTATTTACATTTAGGCATGCATTTTATGTGAGCTATAGGTATATATTTCTTTTAATGAATTTCATAAATCTTGGTAAATTTCACCAAAGTAAACTAGCACAGATACAGAAATTAGGTAAACAAATGTAAATTTGACTTTGTATTTTAGAACTGGGGTAGTGCTGCTGCCTTGTGGCAAGGAGATTAGGATTCAAGTCCCTGGTGCACCCTGTGTGGTATTTGCATGTACCTACTCTATCCGCTTGGTTTTCCTCCAACAGTCCAAAGACAAGTTAGGTGGATTGGTTTTTGCAAACATTGGTCACTGATTTTGTGTATGTTCTCACTGGAATGATTGATCATTCCTGCCTTACATGTGAAGCTTGATGGGATGCTATGGCATAGCAGTGGGTTGTGCAAAGCACAAGGGCCTACGTACTAATGTGGCCCACTCGGGGCTTTATTGATTTTGTTTTTAATTTTAATAACCCATCCGGAAGTCCTCCAGGAGTTTGACAATCTATTTCTGGTTGCACCTCAGGTGTGGTAGAAGTGCCGCCCACACAGTGTCAGGAACCAACTGCAGTGCATACTGGCAGCACCCCCAAATTCCAACAGGGTTGTAGAAAACTCCATCTCCCATGGAGCCCTGCGGGAATCCGTTGCACCACTGCCACCCAAGGGGACTGCCATCTAGCGTCCCGTGGGAGATACTGTTCAGTCCTTGCTTGTTCCCCTAGACCATATAAAGAAGAGGCGTCCCAGCTGGAGAAGGGCCCCAGCCGTCCTCCACAAACATTATTGTGTTTAAAAGACAAAATAGTGATTTGAAAATTTGGGTAATAAAAACTCGCTTGTTGGCTGGTATTTTATCATGTTATAAGATCATCTATTATATACACCTACTAGGTTCATTTCGTGATCGGGCCTAGGACGAAATATCAAAACCAGCCACACAAGTGTTACTAGTATACTCTTACCTCTCTAACTTTTCATACTGTACCACACGTATTTAACACTAGGGACCTCTATTAGCAGGCTACTTCTATTACTGGGACTGTCTTTACTGTCTTCCAGCACAGTTTACTACTAATAGAGAGCTTCTTAATTGTGTCCCATTGAGGCCTTAAGGGACCACAGTTAGATAAAGAATGGGCAATATTGATTCTCTGCTTAATAACAGCAAGTGGACAAAGGCATTGATTTAAACTTCACTTAATAATCATGTTTATTTTCGCTACAAACAATAGCAGCAAATATAAACAATACAAAAAATGTTACAGCCTGGGTGGGTTCATGCAATCTTCATTCAGTCTCAGATGACAATTCCCAGATGGTCTAGTTCCTCAGATACAGATTATACAGTATATCCTTACTTGAAAATGCAAAGAAAGATTTCTTGTCAGACTGAGAGCTCTGGCTGGCAGCTAACATACAAAGCTCCATGAAAGTATCAATTTTCATTTGTTGTCAGATAGAGAATAGATAGAGAAAAGTTGATTCCTATGGGAGTCAAAAGATGTAATTCTAAGTATGCACAGTACTCTAAATCATACTTTGACTTTCAGCTTTTCCAGAATACACTGATCCAGTTCATCTTGACAAGACTTTTGGGCTTTGGCCTATTACCTATACTCTTTCAACTGAAAAGCTTAGAAGTACACATTAGTCTTCACAGATTTTATTGCATGAAACTTGTTTGATAAACCATCTTTTTGGGGTCACATTGGTTATTTGTGAGAATACTGAAATTGCATATTATAAAGACTGATGGAGCAATTTTTGTAGTATCCAAAATACGAACACCAGCAAAGTAGGACATGAAAATCTAGTGGTCAGATGATGAAAAGTTTTAGGTTATAAACAATGCATTCCCTGATGGTTAGTATACCTTGACAATCAGCTGAGTTTAAACCTTTACATCACTAGTTGAACATAAGGTAATTCTGAAGAAGTGAAACCAACCTGGACTTGAGCCTCTTCTTGTAGTGCTGATACTTCCAAATTCTGTCTGGGATAGAAGTAATCATTGTTGCCTGACCTTTATTGTTGTAACATCAGAATGAATAGAATCTAACTTTGTAGGGTTGATGCTGCAGTTCAGATCTGGAGAAAGAAGCCGAGTCATTTGCACATTAGTATCTTCCATTTTGTTTCCATGCAGACATGCCTTGTGTTTTCTCCGTTGCAACTAGTGTACAAAGATCTGCTGAATATTTTTCTCCAAAATGTGTAATTTCTCATTTATGCACTGACAGTCACATCTGCTGCTCTACTTCTCAGTGCCTGATGTGTGGAATTTATAAACAAGGTTAGGTTAAATGAAAATGGTGAAAATTAAAAACGGAGTAAAGAACTAAGGATGGAAAATCTTAGGTACAATGGCAATGTGACCAGAATCAATAAATGTGATTCTTTTTTTTTATTAATTTTATTACAATCCATACAAAGCAATCAAGTTTTTACAAAAAGAAGAATTGAGTTAAGAACAGATTAATCCCCACCCCTGAGAGAGAGAGCAAGCCAAACGGCATAAAACTTAAGGCTTGTAAACATACCTAAATTAATAAATTCTCTGTGCTTTATAAACTTATTTTAAAATATTACTGATTAGATCCTGCCATGTTTTGAAAAAAGTCTGTACGGATCCTCTAACTGAGTATTTGATTTTTTCCAATTTCAAATAATATAACACATCGGTTTCCCACTGACTTAAAAGAGGAGAGTTTGAGTTCTTCCAGTTTATCAGAATGAGTCTGCGTGCCAAAAGTGTAGTGAATGCAATCACAATTTGTTTGTCCTTCTCCACTTTAAGCCCCTCTGGAAGAACCCCAAACACAACTGTTAATGGGTTAGGAGGGATTGTGAGTCCAAGACTGTCTGAGAGGTAATTAAAAAGTTTGGTCCAGAATAATGTTAATTTGGTGCAGGCCCAGAACATGTGACCCAGTGAGGCTGGGACTTGGTTGCAACGTTCGCAGGTTGGATCATGCCCTGGAAACATTTTGGAGAGTTTTAGTCGAGACAGATGTGCTCCATATATAATTTTGAGTTGTATGATTGTATGCTTTGCGCATATGGAGCTCGAGTGAATTCTCTGCATTGCTACTTTCCACTCCTTTTGTGATATATTAATTGAGAGATCATTGTCCTAGTGTCCTCTTGGATCTTTGAAAGGAAGGGATTGTAAAATGATTTTATATATTGTAGAGATGGAGTCTAATTCCTTAAGATTGAGCAATATTTTTTCCAGCATGGATGAGGAAAATCTGGAAGGTTCTGTTTAACAAAGTTCCTGATTTGAAGATAGTGAAAGAAATGTGTAGCTGGAATGTTAAATGTGGAATGTAATTGTTCATAGGATGCAAAGACGTTGTCTATATAAAGATCTCTAAGCAAGTTAATTCCAAATTAATGTGATTCTACCACATAAACATGACAGAGCTCTGGTTGGTGACAACTGAAATCTGCTTTCAACAGATTAGGTTCAGAACAGCTCTGTGGAAACAGATCTTCATCATTCACTCTCTCCTCCAAATACTCTTGTGTCAACCACAGTAAAATAATATTACTTATGACATAAATAAATATTACGAAAATAAATAAATGTAGGAGTTTCCAGGAGACAGAGAGAAACATAGGTATTCATACAGATTTTTTTTTCACACAGAAATTAAACAAGTACAAGTTGGAACCAGTTTTTAATGGTTATTGACAACCAGGCATGTTGGTGTGGCAGTGCCCCAGCATCCCTCATTACAAACCACCACTGGTTAATTATACAAGATGGGGTACACAAACTTATAGGAAGTAACCTCTGAAAAGGATTTATGGGTTTATGATTAACACAATATGTTCGTTGTCCTTGTAATATGCAGAAGCAATTAAATGGACAAAAGAAATGGTAGTTTACCTTGTAAAAACAGTTGCATATAAATCACAGAACATTATGTAGAGATTGATCAATACACTAGACCAGTGATTCTTAACCTTTTTTGAGTCACGGACCCTTTTAAGAATCTGATGAAAGCTATGGACCCCCTTCCCCAGAAATATTCACAAAAACACAACTTTGCATGCAATGAATATAATGTACATTATTTATCAAGATTTGATTGTCTCATATGTATATGACATACACAAAGTATAAAATAAATACTCCTTTTTATGCAAAAAGTAATGGCCACTTGTGCAAAAAAAAAACAGATCTACTACTACTATGTTTTCTACTACCATTAAAACTACTACATCTACTCTATATCAACAGAACTGGGCTGTAGAGTGAATATAAATGTTAATTTTTATCTGACCCTCATGGACCCCCTGAAACCCATCCATGGACCTCCTAGGGGTCCACAGACTTCAGGTTAAGAATCCCTGCACTAGAGAGACCTTATCTGGAGTGCTTTGTTCAGTTCTGGTCAATATGTCTCAAAAAGAAACATACTACCACTAGAATCTGTGCAGATCAAAACAACAAAGTCCATGCCAAAACTAATGGCCTGTCTTTCTCAGGCTCCGAGAATGAACAGAGAAGGCTGCATGGGTTTCTTATCTTTACAATACTTAAAGGCATCAATGAAATGGATCCATTGAAAGTCTTTCAATTGAATGAAGAATCATATTCATGAGGACACCAGTTTAAGTTAACAGGAAAAGTATTTAAGACTGAACTCAGAAAGCATTTCTTTACATAAAGAGTAATGGGAATCTTGAACAATTAAAGAGTCATGTAATTAGAGTACAGATCTTGACAAAAGTGTCTGGAAAAGATATTGGGATAGTTTAACTTATAAGCTAACTGAATGAGGCTAATAGATGAAATTGTTTCCCCTTGTTTGTGAATCGTCTTATAATCATCTTATGAAATGTTTTCATCATGGTTTACTTTATCGTAATTTAAAGGTTAACAAATAAAGATAAACTCACATTTTTATGCATTCAATTTTTTTGCCTTTCGTTTAATGTCTTCTCTCTTTTTTAAGCATCTTAAGACAAATTTAACATTTTGTAGAATTTCAAAAAGAAGTTATATTAAATTCAGTTAGTATAGTAAAGGGTGCAGACTGTAGTTAAGGCCAACAGTCCAAAAACAAAATGTAGCTGCATATGAAACAATAATATACCCCCCCCCAAAAAACTGAAAAAATACAATTGTGGAATCTAGTCAGGATAATCTTAGGAATGCAGTAGGTTATAGTAGCAGGTACAGATAAAGTAAAACTGAGGTGGAGAAAGGCCTGAATTAAAGCCCTGAACAGGGATGGCAAATATAAAACAAAATCACTCAATGGCATTATTTCACACCTTAAACTATATTATCACTCAGATTTAGAAACTTTGATTAAAAAATCAAAAGTGACAAGGAAAGTTGTCTAGAGCAACTTGGTGTAATACTCAAATACATAATGATATAATGCTGTGCCTGTGGGACACCAACACTATCTACTGCACCACCATAAGTTTTAGACAAAATAGCTGTAGGACAACTGCAGTGGTTAGGACTGCTACCTCACAATGCCAAAATCCTGATCTTATACCCCTATTAGGACAATTTGTGTTTTCATGTTCCCCCCATGTATGTGGAGTTTATCCCTGGTACTCTGGTTGTTTCAGATACCCATTCACCTTCTCTACAGCAGTCAAAACAGGCAGGACAATGCCTACACTGGAGACCCCAGACACAGTCATTAGGTGATTCTGAGCACACACTGAATGAAGCTGAAGTTCTGCCAGCCAAGAAGTTCATATACTGTATGAGGTAAAGTGGTTAACATCATGTGTCAGGCCAGTGTGAGTAGCAAGCAAAACTAAATAACATCTTTAACTTATGCATTTTAGACTATAAAAGGAACACCATATTACCTTTTTTTTGCACAGGGATTTCAATTATGAAAGATTTTAAACACAAGATGAGTATGCCCCCCAAAATCTAAAACCTATACATGTAGTGGACTCCATTCTACAAGAGAGGAAAGTTTCTTTATCTGTAAACATCAGAGATGAATTGAAACTTCTAAAACTATGGGGAAAAGAAGCAATCTGTTATCAACACTAAAGTCATGAACAGTGAAATCAACATTGTAGAAAATCATGAGCAACATACACTCCTGAAAAGAACTAAAGTCATGTTTATGATACCTGTCCAACTGTCATGTCTGCTATTTTATATGGTACAGAGAAAGGGCAGTCAAGCTTATTGTTTTGGATACAGATATTGAAACAGATAGATATTTATGAATGCCAAGACAGGAGCTCAGCTTTTGGAAGCCAATAGGTCAATAGAAGATGGTGCAAATAATATCACTGTCTGAGAACCCATCTGCTCTCATAATATTAAAATTAAATAATTCACTGCTGGATTTGTCCATACTATCTGCAACATCAATTTAATCAAATGTCTTGTAGATTTGATTGAAGACTCAACACTGATCTTTCTTAACCATGTCAGAGCCAGTGCTTCTTTACATTGTATAGTATTATAAGCATTCTTCCTATGCTTTAATTTGGATTTGAATATGTATATATGTATATGAATATATGTGCTATGTAAGAAGTCTCACAATGTTTTGATTAAAAACATCTTAAGATATATGATGCAAAATATGTTGGTGATATATTACTACATTTTCAAGGTCTAACAGTGTTTATTGCAAAGAATAATTTACAGTGCTACAAACACCCTCATATCTGTGTGTGTCAGTGATGATGAACTGATGAAGCATTAATCAAGTGTCATCTCTAAGACTTTGTTATGCAGAAACTGGACATAAAAAGTGGCATCAAAAAAGATCCCAGCACTGCGTCTGTTCTTATCCAAGTAAAACATGACTTTGGAAGACCAACTATGCCCCAGGACTTTTCATCAGAGTTGAGGAAATAACCCACAATGAAAAGAGAGGTAATATATTCATAGAATAGGACATATGGAAATGTTTTGGTTCAACTATTTCAACGGGAGGACTACATGAGGGTAAAGTTATTGGGGAACATTCCCAGTCTATATTCCTCATTTCACTTTACAGTTCTGGCAGCCTTGGGGTTTGCTTCAGAAAAAGTACAGACTACTTCATTAGTAGTAGTACTTAGTAGTAGTAGTAGTAGTACTTCATTGTCCATATACCAATAAGGCTAATTTTGAGTTTAGCAAGTGAAGACCTATTTGTGTTGTGTAAGATGTACTAGTACTTTCAAACACATTGATTAACATGCACTATGAAGTAAATTTATTTCTATCATTCCAATCAAAATTATTTTTGATTTCATAACTGCTTGTTGTCCTGGTCAGCATATCACAAATCCTTTCATTTCATCGCCTACTTTCTCCCTCACACAGCAGCAGTTAGTACTGGTTCTGAACCATCTCCAGTCTTTTCTTTTCAAAATTCTTGGTTATGAAAACAAATTGTATCTTAGCAACCACACATATATTCCATGAACTAGCAGCACCCTATACTTTTAATGATATTTACATTTAAAATGGAAAAGAACCTTTGAGCTTTACAGTCAACATACTGAAGTTACTGTATGTGCATTTTATAGGTTGGGCGATACTGTATATTATATTGAAATCAATAAATTAATGTTATTGCAGGTGGCTGGTCAATTTGAGTGCCTCAATAAAAGCATCTAAGTGTTCATTGATATAAAGGAATCATATTCGTTAATGTCAGAGGTTTGCTTATATTTTATTTTAAATAATTTAAATAAAACCAATCTGTTTAAGGTAGTGTTCTTCAATGAAAACATACATATGTCCAGACATTCATGATTTACTTTTATATTTTTATTTAGCAAACAAAATTTAATAATAAAACACAAACCAATCAAATAATAGCATACCAAGAGCAATAGTACTGTATGTATTGAAATCAAGCCATGAAACTCGGCACTCAGTCGCCCCCACTCCCACTCCCAATGAAGATTGCTATTCGATTACAGAGTCCACTTATATATATGTTATATAGAGTAAAACAGCAAATAAAATAAAAGGTTTAGCATAGACCAAACATGTTTACTTTAGAATTACATTACTGAGTACTTGGCAAGTTCTAAAAAAATTCTGAACAGATCCTTATTAAGAGAATTTCATTTTTTTTTCCAATTTCAGATATGATAGAATATTTCTTTCCCACTGAGTCCTAGATGGTGGATTGGAATTGTTCCAGTTGTGCTACATTACAACTGCTTCTACATAGCACACTATTTTACCTGGTGTTACTCCAAATGGGCTATCTGAAGGATATGCAAATATTTTTATTCAAAATGGTTTAATAGTAGGAAATTCATAAAAAAAGTTACTCTGCAATGGAGTTGCTTAATAACATCGCTCACAGGTTGGATTTTACCCTGGATGCATTTTAGAGATTTTCAAGTGAGAAACATAATGAAGTGGAATGCATTACATGAATAACAAAAGACCATTAAAGGGGTAAGTTTATTAGAGATTTTTTTTTAATATACCCTGTAAATGCTGTCTTAAGTATCACCTCAGTGTCAGATGAGGGAGGTTGAATAGGTTTACTTTCAGTAAGGTTTTTAATGTGTACATAGAAAAAAATATGTCACTGAAGACTCAGTCTGAAGCATAACAGTTCAAAAGATGCAAATACATTATCAATTTAAAATCTAAAAATGTCTCTGTCTTTAGCAACATTCATAGATTAAATACTGCATAGATTAAAGAAGGCTGACACAGTTGATTATCATACGTGGGGGAAATAGATTAGAGCTACACTGTTTAAAATGTGTTCTAGTAAGATTCCATATCTTTACTTAATGATGAACCTCTGGACTGGTGAATTTTGTAGTCCAGTTAAAAACTTTTAAAAGAAAGATTTTTTGAAATATACAGTACATATACACACACAGATATATATATATATATATATATATATATATATATATAGTCACACACGCGTGTTTAGGGGACAACCAAAGGGCCTGAATAAATGTAGTTCCACGCTGGACCAGGGGGTGGCGAAGTGTGCTAATTCTCTCTTTCAATTCCTTACAGACCATTCTCGCGAAATCCCACCCTGTTTTGGGGTAGCCAATGATGTCACTTCTGGTTCTGGTCCTGATGACATCACTTCCCCCGTGAGGGCTTAAAAGCCATGTGAACATGTCTTTTTCTTTTGACAGATTTTGCAGCCGGGAAATATTATATGGTTGGCTGCCCCAAACCTTCCCAATGTCTCTTGGTTATTCTTGTGACTATTCTTGTGTATATACAGTCAGCCTGCAGCAGTAATGCTGCTGAAATACCCCAGAGATACTAAAACCATAGATACTAAAGAAGTCTTGATCCTATGGGAAAAATGGTCTTTAGTTAAGCCAGAGGACTATCTTGTGGGGAGGACTGGCTGGAAGAGACTGGGTAAAGCAGATAGATGCCTTGAGGATCAGTAATGATTCTTCCTCAGGTTCACCTATGGAAATCTTGTTACAACTTTCATTTCCTCTATAGTCAAGTTTGATGTTCTTCTAGGGCCCCACCAGAGACCATGAAAGGCTGCAAGGGAGCAAATCTGAGGACCTCACTAAATCTTCCAATTTGTAATAGCAACGGGAGAAAGTAGAAAGACCAGGAACTTAATCAGTGTGAGTTTTTGACCCATACTTACTGGGAATATTTGGTTATAGCCCTTATCAAAAGTGGGTTTCAACAGCTTACTCACACCTTTCAGTAGTGGATAGGCACACATTGATCCGTTGAGTATGGTGCAAGTATAGCCCCCAGAGATCTAAGGGCATCACAGACCTGTTATTGCTAATGTGTGATAGACCCCTCAGAATTTTTCTGTACTGTGCATATGCACGAAGCAGCACGAGTAGACCATGGGTGTCATAAAATGGGTTATACTTTTGTAGATACAATATGGCAAATCAATGGGTAATGCATCAATGGTTTGCGAGGTTTTACTATAATGTTAGAAACATACATACATACATATATATATTCTTAGGAAATATAATAACTTATTCTATGATATTCATCACTTTGATTAGCCTATGCATCTCCACTGTCTCCATATCAACACTTCTACTCTCAACATTTTATACACAGTGTTGGTTTGAATTTATCTATCCTGCATTTTAAGGCAACAAATCCATCAATACCAAAGCTCTTCTGTAATTTTAATCTCTCTTAACCTTAAAATAACATCACTTATGGAAAGGTTTGAGCCTCTTGGATTAACAATGTAATATTTTATCATTTCTAATAGCCTTTAAAATTTAGAGCCTTTTGTGTTTTCTGTTCTCTACTACAGAAAACCTTGTTTTAACCTTTTTCTGTTATTCCAAAATTCTTAATGATTGAACTGAGCTGCTTAGCAAAACATTTTGTAACTTCAGCATTTTTACTGGGTTGCTAGGATGCACCTCACAAAAGACACTACATGCCACATATAAGTGAAATGCTCTGTTTTATGACCCTGTGCAGCACTCATTGCAGTGTCCAAGATTACAGATTAACATCTTAAACAATCGTTTTCCGGGCAAGGTTTATGGATTCAGTGTTGGTTCTGTTGACGTGTCCTTTGATTAACAGCTTTGACAATTGTCATTTACACTTCACTCATGGTTTTGCTATCTGGTTTCAGACAATGTTATTTCAGGGTTTTAGATATTCTTCTGGTCTGTTTAACACCAGTCTAGCAGCTGCTCATTAGATCTGTTCTCAGCAGACAGTTCAGGGAGGTTGCCTGGAACTACAAAATCAGGTAGACGTGGTCTGTGCTGTGGTCCAGCCAGGCCACTTTGTATACAAGTGACTCCGTTTGTGACATCTACACAGTGCATAAACAGTACAGTACTACCCTCTAGTGCTTACTTCTGACATGTCCCAGGGAATATCCAACCCAGTATCCAAAAAAATATTAAATTGAGAAAACCTGTATATGTTAAATATGGGAACTTTATACATTATATTTCTACCATATGTTGATCTCCATTTACACTGTAATTCACAGCTGTTTCGTATCTGACCAATCACTGGGAAATGCCCATCCAAGTTCACACCTTGATGAACTGTTAATGGGTTCGATATCTCATCAGCATTTGCATTCTGATGGCTCACTACATCAATGGCCTAGTGAAAAAATGAGAGTAGCACAGTCCCGACTCCACCCACATTCCTGTTGAGTGATGGGTGTGTCTTCTTAACAAAAATAGCCTCCTTCACTCCACATTCTGTATTCAGGATGCACAACTCCCAAAATTCAAATGAATACCCTTTGGTCTTCAGTTGTGTATACAGTGTTAAGTGCTCTCCTAGTTTGCTGGCACGTTTTGTGATATTGTGACATACTTTTTTCCAACAGGTGTTTTGGTTGACCAATACACAAGTTAGCACAAACCTGTTTATGCTCTACCACAAAAAATATGTTGCTCTGCTTATACCATATTGTGTCCATTGGCTGAATCAGCTGCCTAAGTGTATCATGTGGTTGTTAGATTTGTAGAATTGTCAAATGCAATGTTTGATATTATTCTTCTTAGATGTTTCAAAAACCTAAACATATACTGTTAAACTATTCTACAGTATGACTCTGTCTGCAATGCTGTCCTCCTGGTATTCATCTCTCCTTGTACTGCTGAGTTGACAAAAATCTAGTTGGATATCTGCATGCACTTAGAGCTTCCCTGACATGTGCTATCTTTGTTTCTTGCTGTGGTTCTGATTACCTTTGGTTTGTAGTCCAAGGAATGGTGGGAGTCAAGCCTCATGAATTTGTTTGTATGAGTTGGTTACTGGTGCACTTTAATATTCAACTGTCTCCATTTCTAGGTCTATGCAGTGCACATCTTCTTGGGTGAGTTTTTGTCCTTTGACGGTGTAGTATGTGACGGCTGTTATTTCTAGGGTCTTAATTTTCTTAATCTATTTGTCATCTATGTATCTAAACCAGTGGTTTAGTATTCCTCCCCTGACAAGAACTGATTGTCTTTTCTGTCTAACTAACTATCAAATATAAATTCTTTACCAGAAGAGAACCTGGTGAATACATAGTACATCCATGTTTCACTCTCTGGAACTGCCCCATTTAGACAAAGTATGAGAGAATGAAGGTAGAAGTCATGGAGTATACATAAATGTTCCATGGAGAAACTAATTCTTTGTCTCAGTATAGGTAGTACTAGGACGTTGTACTGTGTTAGCCATTATGAATGTAGTGAAAGGTCAAGCAAAAGTCTCACTTAAAGATTTACCAATGTTGTTTCTTGTCCTAGTGTGTATATAAACACAGGGAACTCCAGTTTCTATATTACATTTTGCCTGAAGAAGGGCCCTGAGTTGCCTCGAAAGCTTGCATTTTGTAATCTTTTTAGTTAACTTAATAAAAGGTGTCATTTTGTTTGACTTCTCTCAGTATAGGATAATTTTGCACCCCTCTTAGTACCATCTCTACTGTAGCAGCTTAAACATGTGAAGAATTAGGTGATATAATGGTGAAACTGTGCTTTCCTATGTTCTATTACAAGCTAACTTAATTATCTCTTCATACCCAATGGTTTTCTGTATGTAGTGATCTGAATTGCCAAATAGTAGACTAAAGAAGGAGGACAGCCACTTGCCAATATTGCAGATGAATGAATTGATCATACAGATAATAGGACATAAAAAGATCTCAGTGTTATTTATCTTGAAGTACTATGTAACTAACTAAATATTTTTGTATATGCAATATTATTTCTCTTTATTTTTTTATCAGGGGCTAATATTATATATTATTATATATTATTAGTTTACCTGAGCTGCTTACTGTTGAACGTGCTACATTCATTTCTTGGTGGTGTTGGTATAAAAAAGATTGCAGCAGAACTCTGGATTGAAGGACTCACTCACTCACAACCTCATCAACAAAAGGACTATTTCCTGTTTAACTAACAAGCTTAAATTTTGTACCAGAAGGTATCTGCTAAGAAAGGACACTTAGATATATTAATATTATGGGTAAAAAACATCCACAATAGAAAAATTAAGTACTCCAAAATCTGAAAAATACCTTGCTGGATTTGATTGAGATTTGATGATGTTGTAGATTAAAACAAAAATACTGAAAGTGTTTTTTTATTTGTTGATATTTATCATTAATAATGATCTTGCAATTGGGACATTCTAACGCTTCACATCCCCTATTTTTCCACAGTGTTCGTATGGAGAAATGGGGCATGCTGGTTTATACAAATGAAGGTCATCTGTAGAACAGACGTGAAAGCTAAATTTGGCAAAGCTCAAATAAGACAAGATTAGCAAGTGTTTGCTAGGAGCTGTGGCTGGGAGCGTAGTCAACTTTTAAATTTGTGCTTCTTATAGCTAAATGTCTACTAGGCATCTATAGGCTTACATTGTATTCTACAATGACAAAAATGGTATCTTACATCTCTCTTACATCTTAATTCTAGAAAGCTAAAGGAAGTCTACTCAGTGAGTAGCAGGTAGGCTACCAATATACACATGCTTTAGGTGCAAGTATTGTGCTGTCCAGTTTAGGACATTATACATTTTTCACAACTTTAGCCAAGCATCAAGCATCACACAATGGCGTATCTATTTTTACTTAACCATTTAAACTCAGCCTCATTTTTGTTTGTAGTTTTCTGCTACTTTGATTTATCTGGCTATAACGTCATCATCTGTCATTCAATGTTCATGCTGTACCGTTCAAAATTAACATTTTTCTTTTAGAATTTTTACACCCAGAGAATTAGAGAGAATTAGAATGCAAAATTCTGTAATGTTTTTACAAAAAAATGTACTTTGAATGTTATTCTTATTTCCAGAGGTGTTGGTCTAAGCTACCAAACACTAAAGTGTCAATGAATGTGTCAGGAACACCCACAAAGAAGTGTTGTAAAAAATATCTACAAGTGATATTTTAAGAATTGCTAGTTTCTAGTTGTGCTGTTTTGAAGCAGTACAAACAACAGGGTTTTTTTCTCCTCGTTTACTGTTTTCAAATAGGTATCCATAGCGTAAGTACTATTATTGAAGACCCACGGCCTATGTGTCATTTTGAAGGGCAGGTCTCACTCTCTTAGAATATATATAGTTGGTAAAGAAATTATACTGTGTATCCAAATTGTAACACCCATAGCTGCAAGACTTAAAACATCTTTATGAAACAAAAGTAAAAGGCGGTGCAATTTGAAAGTTGAAACACCCCTCTCATTTAGTAGATAATAGGCTTTCTGACAAATTGTACTCAGTTAAATCAGGATGTTCAAGAACAGCACAGGGATGGATGGTTGAGGACTGGTGTTGCTGTGATACAGCAATTTGGCCATCTTGGAGGTAAGAAAGAATAACATTGCAACATGGTATTGGGGTATGCAATAATAGCAAACCATGGCACTTTAATTATACCAATAAGGACATTAAAGATTTTATTGATATATATTTTGTTGTATATGTTGTATTTGAGAAATATGTGTAGTGATATTTTGTGTGATGTGCAAATAAAAATACTGGGCACAACTATAACCAGTAAATATTCTCTTGATCATTTTTTAATAGACTTCAAAACAAAAACAATGAGTAACCAGTTGGGAGTTTATACTTTATATTAGTGTTCTGTATTTTCAGGCTGACAGCAACTATGGAGATGATTGGGTTGGACCTCTCAGCCACCACAGCAGTATGTCTGTGCCAGAGATTCAACTGCCCCGTGATCTCACTGACGTAGAAGCAGTCTCATTGCCTGCCTAGCAGACAGCTGTGATGATGCAGTGGCCAATTATGTACAAACTGTGCAGGTCATTTGAAGCATCATCAACCGATTAGGGTGGCCATTTCTTGAATTTTTTTTACCCCCCCACCTATTCATCCATTATCTAACCCGCTATATCCTAACAACAGGGTCACGGGGCTCTGCTGGAGCCAATCCCAGCCAACACAGGGTGCAATTTAGCAAACAAACCCAAGGCAGGGTGCCAGCCCACCGCAGGGCACACACACACACACCAAGCACAATTTAGAAATCACCAATGCACCTAACCTGCATGGCTTTGGACTGTAGGAGGAAACTGGAGTACCCGGAGGAAACCCACGCAGACACTGGGAGAACATGCAAGCTCCACACAGGGAGGATCCGGGAAACGAACCCGGGTCTCCTAACTGCGAGGCAGCAGCGTTACCATTGCACCACCGTGCCGCCTCCCCCATGTATTGTCTTTATTTCATGCAACTGAATTAACCGTTAGCAAGGATGTACAGTATACTGTATTGCCCTACCAAGAGAACAAGTCAGTTGTGTTTGTGTGTATACAGATTCGTGGGGGAATGACATCTAGAAGTTCACACAATTTGCGAGTGGGAGGAGTGTGAAGCTATTGTAATATTAATATAATACAAGGCTCACTATGTCTTAGTTTAGATATACATTAATGAATAGTTTATGAATTGTTCAACTGCTTGATTAGTAAATTTCTCAGGACTATTGTGCCATAATGTGCTATATGTTGTCTTCTCTGATTAGTAAAGGTAACATGATAATCATGACAAATTCAGGAATTTCTAATTTCTTGAGTCAAAGTAGACTCTTTGGGTTACATCCAGGCAAAAGTACACACCATCCAGGTATTTTTTAGTACATCTGATAAGTACAATAATGTTGCCACTGCCCTGATTTATTTTGTGACCCTTGAAGTTGGAAAAGGAATCAGATAAATTTTAAAGGAAGGGGTGGCTAACAATGTTTATGGACATACAAGGCATTACTGTCAAAAGGGATGGTTTAATTTTGAGACCGTATTTCCTCTTGTTCGCTAGATTCTATATTTCCATTTTACATTCATAGTACATCACGACATGGGTCTAGAAGTGCTCTCTGCCATGTAGAGATTAAACTGGCAATTTGAATATCTGTTGGATTATACTTTTTTCCTTTTAAAGTGATACTTTGCAGTTCAGCTTCTACCTTCCATCTCTTTAGCTCATTACTCATGTGTTCTCTGGCCTGTGGCTCCTTGCATTGCCTAGTTACATATTTTCAGGAATTAATTTGTCCTAGTTTTATAAGTGAATATATAAAGAAAAACTACATTGTTAAAACTATATTTTCTGGTTTAGGAAAATAAGTCAGGAAAAAGGAAACAAAAAGCAAGAAGTCAATGGCTCACATGAAAAAGATGGAAAGAAGTTTTAAAATGTAGTTTAGTATTATTTTAGCTAGAATAGATTATAATATGGGATGTTGTAACCATACAACTGGATATCTGATATGTGAATTATACAAATTGAGTTTTTTTTCATGGACATTTTAGGCGCTTTTCCACTGCATAGTACGGCACAGCACGGTTCAGTACAGCTCACCTTGGTTCGGCTCAGTTCGGCTCGGTTTGCGTTTCGACTGCAGTTTAGTACCGCTTTAGAGTGGGTGGGATTATTCACGTGTCGTTATAGTTGCGCCGCCTCTACTGCCGTGACACCGTGGAACTTTTACAACGACACGCAGACAACGACAACACTTTAGCTCGACGACGCGCAAGGTTAAGCATCTAAAAAAAGCACATCACTAGCTAACTTTTATCACTGTTGCAAAGCATAAAATGAACTTAACTGCCAGTGTAACATTAAAATGCTGATTCTGTATATTACAGATCTTCCACATTTTGCAAAAAAGTCGCCGCAACAGACCATCTGTTTGGACATTTAACCGTGCTTCAGAGTGGTGGGATGTGATTGTTCCCGGTTTTACAAACACTCAGTGGCTGGAGAACTTTCGAATGTCTAAAGAAACATTCATCCACTTATGCAACAAACTGCGTCCAGCGATGGAGAGACGGGACACAAACTTTCGCGTGTGTGTACCTTTAAAGAAAAGAATAGCCAGTGACGCAGTAATGACGATTTTCTCCGGCCAATCAGTGACCAGAAGAGTTTACACGTCACGTTTTGGTAACGGTTCGGCGCGCTTGGAACCTCGGCTGAGGTGGTACTAAAAAAAGGACCAGGTACCAGGTACTGTTCCCAGTGGAAAACCCCCTAAAAGTGAGCTGAACTGAACCGTGTCATGCCGTACTATGCAGTGGAAAAGTGCCATTTGGTATTCTTTGCTGTTTGTTCTATATGTCAGTTGCCGTAGAAGACTACTGTGTCAGGAACTTTGTCTTTTCCATTCTCCAAAAAAATATGAGATTCAGAATTTTTCTCAGCCATTACTGCACACAACATAGAGCAGGTAACAAATATTTTTCAGGTGCATTATTCCCTTAAAGTTCCCTTCTCTGCTCTCTAGGTCTTGGCCTTTTCAGATTTCTATTTTTCATTATGTGATGACCTCTTGACATGTTTGGTGCATTCCTGCCTCTTTGCTTCATGTTCTATTCATTACAACCAGGGTGGGGCTCAGAATATAGAGCTGTCTATCAAAAATATGTTTTCTCTTGATGGGTCTATGATACTAGAGAATTGTATCATGCCAGGTTTCATAATATCACCCACTAAGAAAGTTCAATGAAGAGTTTTGGAGACTCTTTGTTGTTGTTATTATTTTCCTATTTCTTATCTAGTTGATTCCTGATCCCTTTAGAAATAGGACTTCAAGGATACAATGACCCAGAAATGTTTTCACTACCTAAACCCAAAAGCTTAGAATGTTCAGACTACATTTCTGATCTGATGCACTGCTGCTCGCTATTGTATAGACTCTGATTATTCAGGCAACTAAAAAAAATGAATTTATGGAAAGAAATCTATAATGAAATAATATGAGCATGAAGTGACTTATTCTAATTATGTGGACTACATCTCTTAAAAGAATAACAGACTGTAAATTTACTGATGCTTTTATAGAACTGTATCTTAATCAAATATGCCAATTCTCATTTTATGTGCCTCATTTGTGCTATACCCTAATACCAAGCTATCAAAATTAAATAAAGATTCTAATATTGGTATTTGGAAAAATGAAAATTAAGATTTTTTTTCTTTTTAGTTTGTTTACATTATTTTTCACAGATCTATAAATATTTCATTTTATGTTTTAGAATTAATGATGCTCATGAAGTTGGTCTTTAAATGTAAGAAAAAGTACCAAAAAATACACTTATAATAATATCAAAATGAGTGTGAAATTGTATATCAAATTTAAATAAGTCAAGTTTATTGTCTTGTATACATAGTGCACTGAAATTCAGGCTTACACATCTTCGCAGAACAATTCATGAAAATACAGTATAATAAATAATATATATATATACAAACACACACATATGGTCATTGAAGACAGGTTGGCTGGCATTCCGATGGGGTGCTGGGACGTCTTGGTACAGAAGGGTTGAAAAAGATTGCCTCCCGGGGCCATGTACTCCCCTAGCTTGACAGGTGGCAGCAACTCTCTCTTTAGGTGGGTCTCTCATATTAGAGTTCTAATGGGAAACCCTTCTGGGTTTTGTGGAAGGCACCAAAGGGAGCTGTGGGGCAGAGGTTTCCTTATTTTAGTGAGGTTCAATTTGACCAAGAATTGCTCCGCAGATGCAAAGTGGTAGCATCAGGAGTACTGTTGGGTCTGATACAGTATATAAGAAGCCACTCCTTCTCACTTAATGAGTCAGAGTTGGTTGGAAGAGGATAAATCCGACTGAGGAGAAGTGGAGGAGAGGGAAGAGAGAGAGAAGGACAAAGAATTGTGCTTGTAATTACACTTGTGCAAACTTTGGAGAAGCATGTGAGAGGTATTTGTGAATAATAAAATATTTTCTTGAACCAGAGACTTGTGTGGTGAAGTTTTGTCTGGGTTTTGGGGTGCTGCAATGCCTTCTACAGATCACAATATACAGTTCATATATATATACTCAATTATGATATGTGTTCTTATAATAAACCATTATAATGCAACACTGGCAGCAGTACTGGAGAATACATTTTCTATTGGCATTCATTTTTAACCGTGGCAGTTCACCAATCATTATACATAATTTAAAAGAATAGTGTAAAACAATGATAATGGCAATACTCATTTGGTAAGTGGAATAAATATTAATTAAAATCAAGTTAAATAGGTGGTTCTGTCACTACTCTGTTAAAACATGAATGTAAGGTCAGGAAACATATAATCAAGGAAAATAGGTGAATGAACAAATAAGCCAACTATTCTTGGCCTGATATATAAAAATCTAATTTCCTAATTGGAGTATTTCTATCTGGTAAAAATCAACCTTATACATCAGCCATGTTAAAAAAAAGTATAAAAAGAGCATTAACATGCCTACTGAAATACAAACACTTTGCATCACAAGACTACCCCATATTAATCATTTCCAATTATTCTAAGCTATAAAACAAGTCCCTGCAGTGGGCTGGTACCCGGCCCGGGGTTTGTTTCCTGCCTTGCGCCCTGTGTTGGCTGGGATTGGCTCCAGCAGACCCCCGTGACCCTGTATTTAGGATATACAGTAGCCGGTTAGATAATGGATGGATGGATAAAACAAGTCCTAGGAAAGGTTGTAAGTTTAGGGTACAGACAGAATCAAGTAGCACAAGGAAGGTGGAGATAAAGACAGAAGAATATAGCATTGGGACATATGAATTAATATAGTCGAATACAATGAATAACAAAAGGAAAGAAAATTAATTCACTGCAAAACATTACATGTATACCAGTCCATTAGAGGAAATGCAAATGCTCACAACACCACTCATTTTATCCTAGTTTAAACATGCCTGTCAAAATAACTATATCTGCTGACCATGGAAGGAAACCTATGTGAACATGAAGAGAACATACAAACTCCAAACTATAGGCAGTAGGTGAGAATAGGCCCAGGGTCCATATGCTGAACTTTGTAAGTCGAAAGCACAATGGAGTTTTTTTTTCTGATGATTTTAATAACAAAATTTGAATGCAGAGGAGGTGGTGGTCTAGTGAATAGGATTTGCCGTTCTCACTGCCATTGTTTGGGTTCAATTTCTGCTCAGGGAACAGCCTGTACTCTTAGTGGGCAGTATGGTGTAGTGGTTAAGGCTTTGGACTGCAACCCCTGAGGCTGTGGGTTCAAATTGCACTTCTGACACTGTGTAATCATGAGAAAGTCACTTGACTTGCCTGAGGAAAACCAAAAGAAATGTAACCAATTGTCCATGAATGTTGTTTTAAGTCACCTTGGATAAAGGCGTCAGCCAAGTAAGTAAATGCAAAAAAAAAAAATGTTCATTGTAACATTTACAAGAAAATGTGCAAGTACTTAACAGTGAAATGGAGCATGTAAAAAGTGCATTACCAGCCACAAAGACAATCCCAGGTGTCTCTTTCCTGCTATTGAGAAACTAGTCAATACCCTGTTTTCTGTTTCTTTTGAAATCATCTCTGATGAGAGGTGTGATGGGTTTGCTGAATTTTTCAATAATAAAATAACCCCATTCAAGATAATATCATGAAACATTGCTCTCCAAACTCTGAATTCATTCCTTTCCATTATGATGGTTGCTACACATAATTTGAGCAACTTCTTTATAATTGATATGCCAACACTCATTAAATTTCACTTTTGATTTCTTTTAGTTGCCCTCTTGATCTCATAACCACCATTTCTTTTCAAGCAAGTTTTCGCTTTCTTTTCAGCAGACATTCTTAACATTTATAATCAGTCACTGCAACTGGGAATCTTTCCTAAATGTCTTCAAACCGCTATAGTTAAACAGCTACTGAAGCTGCACAATCAAAGGCCTATTTTTAATCTTCTTTCTTTGGCAAAATTATTGAGAACACAAAGATTTCCTGATTTTAATCATCATCTTAATTTATGTAGTATTAATGAAAAAGTCCAGTTTGAGTTCAGAACTTTTTTAAATGATGTCAGAGTAAATAAAGATTCAGGTATACGTTTTGTCTTAGTCCCCTAGGGATCAGTTTGGGCTCATTGCTATTTAATTTACAGTATGTGTGCTTCCACTAGCTGATGTTATTAGCAGGTTTAATGTTTCTTTTTATCTATATGATGATGACAATCAGCTATACCTATCTCTGTCTCCTAACCAACTTAATATTCTTTTTTACTGTATTGCTCCTGAAAACCATTAATTGTAAAACACTTTGACACATCCAAATTCCAACAAGACTGAGCTTCTATTTATTACAAACTAGACATTCAGCCCGTTACAATAACGGGTGTTAGAAGAGTAGTGTATAAACATTAGTAGGAACAGTCTATATAAAATGACCTCATTCTGTTTGTTGTCTTAATTTTTGCAAGAAGCCTAAAGTAAAATAATAATAAAATAAAATAGAAATGTATATGACAATACAGTAAGTATAATTAATATTGCCTTAGTGTAAAACTTTGTAAACAATCTGTAATACACAATATCTGAAGAAGATATTTAGGTAAAATTTTCTATTTTTTTACCTCATGAAATTTTTCTATAAAAGTTCATTATATACAACATTTCTTGTAAATATTCTGTCTAAGTTTGGCAAGAGTTTGCCTTGTTCCGGACAATCTACAACCTTGACAACAACATCTGGAAAACTTCTAACTCTTGATAATGCAACATATAACTGACCGTGGCTCAATACTGGTTCTGGCAAGTAAATGCCAACTTTTTCTAAGGTTTGCTCTTCTGAGTCTCTTTTAGCATTTTTCTGACGCTCATTTTCTTTTTTACAATCAATCTATTTGCTCGTATTTTTCTTTGCCTTTCAGCCTTTCTTTTGTTGATGTTTACTTGTTGAGCTGACCGTTCTTCCAAAAGATGTTGCTTATATAGGATTTGATTGTCTGTGTCTTTTGTCCTACTTGACGTGTGCTTTTTTGGGTGGCATGTTGTTAGTAGATACGTCTGTAATATTTTCTCCTACAGTAATACTGGCTTGTATGTGGCTGTAATATGCATCACTGTATTGTGTGTCTTTAATTTTCTCTCGCAGTAATATTGGTTTGTATTTCCGTAAAATGCCTGTCATTTTCTCTGACAATAATACTGGCTTTGATGTCCGTAATATGACTTTAATTTTCTGTCACAACAGAGGGCAATCAGCAGAGTGTCCCCAGCAACTGATGTAATGCGTGGCGTGCTGCTTATAACCGTGCCTGTGGCGTCTCCCCAGCAAGTACTGTTTAGTTCCCCAGCAAGTATTATAATCTGTGATGGCGTGCAGCTGATTATGTTATGTGTGGCGTCTCCCCAGCAACAGATTTTATGTGCGCAGTCACGACTGCCTAATCAGCACTCTCCCCAGCAATGATGTCCTTTATATCTTATCATGCGCTGCCGTGGCAAGGCCATTCACTGTGTGCCCAGCTTCCAGTGTGTGTGCTTTATTTGCTTATCGAACGCGGCAGCAGCTAGGCCATTCACTGTGCGCCCAGCTTCCAATGTGTGTGTGCCCACGGTGCCGTGCGCATTGGCGGGGCATGGTGCGATGTGTGGCGCGGCCCGCGCATGCGGCCTTCACCAGAAGACACACACACACGGACACCTGGACGCCCTGCCCAGGGTTTGTTTCCTGCCTTGCGCCCTGTGTTGGCTGGGATTGGCTCCAGCAGACCCCCGTGACCCTATAGTTAGGATGTAGCGGGTTGGATAATGGATAGATGGATGGATGGGACTCAGAATTTAAGGTCACAGTCTTTCTTTGATGTGTTTGTACTCTGGAAGCTAAAATCTTGCTAAGATTCTAAAAGTTCTTCATTTTAATTTTAAGTGTTACATTGGTACTCTCTGTAAACAGTACTTTTTGTTGCTTATGTAAAGTTCATAAAGTGCTAAATGTCACAGACTGAATGAATGTATGAATAACCTGCCGTTATAGCAAAACGGCTTTCTCAGCTATTAACCCTAAGTAGCTTGCAAGCAGTTAATTTTTCTTTCACAGTGTCAAAGACTCTAAAAAGGGCAAGAATGAGTCATGAGAAAAAAAAAAGTTAAAGAAACCCTACACTAGATTATTGCATTGTTCTTTTTGCTGGCTTCCCATGCTGCACTACCAGACTAATTGAGATAATCCAGAAAATTGCAGTCGGAATCTTGACCCATATTACATAATAAGACATATTTCCTGTTCTCAATCCCTCTATTGTCCACCTTTCAGTTTTACAATTCCATTCATCCATCCATTTTCCAACCCACTGAATCCAAACACATCCGATCTGCTGGAGCCAATCCCAGCCAACAAGGCAGGAACCAGTCCTGGGCAGGGTGCCAAGCAGGACACACAAAAAACACACCCACACACCAAGGCCAATTTAGAATCGCCAATCCACCTAACTGGCATGTCTTTGGACTGTGGGAGGACACCAGAGAACACGCAAACTCCACGCAGGGAGGACCCGGGAAGTGAACCCTGGTCTCCTAACTGCAAGGCAGCAGCGCTACCACTGCGCCACTGTCCTGCCCCAGGTTTGCAATTGATTTCAACATACTTTTTTATTAGTTTTGCTCCTGTCTGCCTTAGGGACTTCATTGTCAGGTACAAGACTACTCAGAATATCGAACAGTTTGGAGGTTATTCCTAGAAAAAAGGCTAAAATTCAACTAGTCATCTTTTTGCTATCGTCTCCTTTGGAATTTTGGAATTCTTTAACAGAAAATGTGAGAAGCATTGATAACTTTGGCACTTTTTAAAATAACACTAAAACCTTAATTAGTACTGCTCTTAATTAACATTGCTCTTATTCCTTAAAATTGTCCAATTTTAATTTAATGGCATATATAATTTTTTCCTTTCATTATAATCTTGTTACTGTTTTATTATGTGAAACACCTTCAATACCTTTTACATACATAAAATGATTTAAGGTTGTTTAACAATATATAGAATTTAGACTGTGTTACATAAAAAATGTATTATTATTGTTATTAGATTGTTTAACAATTTTTGAAAATTTAGACTACTTGATGTAGCTCTCCATAAATTTATACTCTTGTAGTTTGTATGGTAGACACTCTAAAATTGATGGTTATAGGTGTAAATTAGTATTTTTGTATATTCAAAAAAGTCAGTTTAAATTTATTTACTTACCCTTGATTGATTCACTGACTGACTAACAATTCTTGACTATGTGCAGAAAATCTAAGAAAAAACTGTGGATGCATCTCATAGTCCTCAAAGGAATACTTCCCTCAAGAATATTTTTTTCTCTTAGCTACCCCCTGTTATTTGTAATTTCATGGTTTTTTTTTTAAAAACAGACACAAAATAATTCAATGGGGATTAACTCTTAACAAATAGCAGACAACATCAGAACCTCTGTGAAAAAAAATCCATTAATATGCTCAAAATATCACAAATACATGTTCTGTATTTTGGCTAAAACATTGTTAATGAAACCAATTTTGGAAAATTCTTTCATAAACAAAGATTATTTTCTGCAAGCATAATAACATCTTTTGATTTCCTTTCAATTTTTCATTGTTGTTCTATATTTTGTCATTTAAATTCAGTATATTGCTAATGATCTTTAAGAAATCAGAAGTTTCTATCTATCTGGCATTGATCTTTATTAATCCAGATGTTTGACATGCTTCTGCACTGTCATGATAACTGTTATTCACTCTATGAGAATAACAAAAAATAATGTAGCACTAGTGTACTATAAACTTGTAAAGCAATATGATTAATAGATCACATGAAAGAGTATTATTCCTAAGCTTCCACCATTGCACAAAAATTTTAAGACTCAAAAGTTGAGGCAATGTTCAAAAATATGTAAGAATTTAAATAACTCTGAAGTAGGATTTTGATTTAAAGTGCTTACTCTTGTGGAGAGGGAAGACTGTTCAATTTATTTGTGAAGAATAACACACATCTCACATCTTGAGTCTGAGTTTCTTTGCCTAATCAATTAAAATCCAGCATATTCAAGCATACTTTCTATGGAAATCCCTTTTTATTGTCCAGTTTGTATATTGGAAGAAGCCATTTGCTTCTGATCTTTTCTAGTTTGATTCTGGTATTCATTTATTTACTCCCTCTGGCCATATAGTTCAGGTTTTAGGAGGGACACCTTTATTGTAACTATACCATCCATCCATTGTCTAACCCGCTGAATCCAAATACAGGGTCACGGGGGTCTGCTGGAGCCAATCCCAGCCAACACAGGGCACAAGGCAGGAACAAATCCCAGGCAGGGTGCCAACCCACTGCAGGACACACACAAACACACCCACACACCAAGCCCAATTTAGAATCACTAATCCACCTAACCTGCATGTCTTTGGATTGTGGGAGGAAACCAGAGCGCCCGGAGGAAACCCACGCAGTCATGGGGAGAACATGCAAACTCCACGCAGGGAGGACCCGGGAAGTGAACCCGGGTCCCCTAACTGCGAGGCAGCAGCGCTACCACTGCGCCACCGTGCCGCCCGTAACTATACCAGTACAATAAAAAAGTGAAATATGAAAGTGTAACAGCTGCATCTGTGAATGGTACTAGTCCAACTAACAATGAAAAATAATATAAATAGCACACATCTTGTGACAAATAAATGCAAACAGAAATAAACAAGGGACGGAAATTATTATCCACTAAAGTAATTGCCGTACATACAGGGGGAAAAAATTTAACTGTTTTATCAGTGTTTAGAATTAAAAATTCTGATGGCCCATGAATACTATCTGCAAATCTTTTTGTTCTACTGGCAGATGGCAGTAGTGTGAACAGTGAATGGGCAGGATAGGAAGGGTCTTTTAGTGATTTTTCTGGCTCTGCTGAGGCATTGGGCAATGGAGAAAGCAGCCAATGATTTTCCATGCCATGGATACTACCCTCTGCAGAGCTTTCCTGTCTGCTGCTGTGCAGCGTGCTGAAACACTCGTAATGGTTGGTGGGCATTCAGTAAGGAAATCCTTTATCCAAGCGCCAAAGAAGGGAGAAAAGTTCAGGTTATGCAGCTCATCGATTAGCATGCTAGGAATGATTGTATTAAACGCCATTTTAAAATTGACAAATAGCATCCTTACATGAGTGTTCTAGACAGCTCATCACCGTATGGAGGACTGTATTAATTGTGCCTTCCTCATAAGCAGTTTATTCTTGATATGATCTTCTTCAGAGTTTCATTAACATAGTGTCCCTCTGAAACATGTTTTTCATGCATATGCAAATTACACTCAGCCTTACTATTAGTAAAATGTTACATTTCTCCTACTGTGTCATTAATTATCTTTTTGTGGTTGCATTTTTTGCATGACTTTTTTTTTCTGATCATTTATGTGCCTGACATTTTCTATTGTATGTGAAAGCTTTGATCATGGTTAAGACTGGCAAGTCTTATTTTGTCCCAGAACTCTGTTGCTTTGATGCTTCCTTTTTTACTTAAAGTTTTTTTCACATGTGCTTTTTCAACGTGTATTATTGACCTTTTTTGTTATATCTAGCTTACCTTTGTATGTTTGGTTGTTTCAGCACTGTACTGTTTCGGAACTATAGACCACTGGTTCTTAAACTTTTTTTTGCAACCCAGTTGTGCCTATTGTGTGACCCGTAATTGCAATGGAACAGTTACCGATCATCACACCTTTCCCCCAGATATCATCTAGGCAAGGCTGGGGGGCTAGCAATTCCCCTTAAAGAATTGCTGACAAATGTCATCTGGGGTGTCTGTTTCAGCCATGAAAGTGACAACCCATGGCAAGGCTTTCCACAAATGATTTACAACCCTTCCTTATTTACTTCAGTTGTGATTCATAAATCAGCACGACCCAATTAGAGATATCTTGTGAGTCATTTTTTACGAAATACTGCTATTGATGCTGTGACAGATGGCTAGGACGCCTCTTCACCACACCTGCCAGGGGGACAAGGGGGAGAAGCCCAGTATCACCCCCTGGACGTTAGATGGCAGCCTCCCTGGGTTGCAGCGGTGCCTTGGACCCCCCCAGGGCTTCATGGGGGTTGGATTTCTGTACAGCTCTGTGGGGTTCCGCAGGCGCCACCAGGGGGTGCTGCAACAGGAGCGGCTGGCCCCTTTTGGGCAGTGGAAGTGCAGCCAGATATTGGCAATCAACCTCCTGGAGCACTTCCGGGTGCCTAATAAAAGGGAGCCAGCAACCACCACTAAGTGGCCAGAGTCGGGTGGAATGTGGACAAAGCTGTGGAGGAGTGGTGGTGAAAGAGAGAAGGGGTGTGGTTTGTGTTACTGTGCTTGAGAATGTGTTGTGGCTGGAGGGTTCACGGGGAAGACACGCCCTCCAGCTGAAGAAAGAAATGAAAGTCTTTTGTTGAGTTTTACACGTGCCTCAGTGTCAAGTCTGTGTGGGGCTAGGCGCTATATAGCATCTATTTCACAATGCTTATTATATTGATGAAATATTCTCTTTGGCCATATATGGCCTTGTGAACAAAGCAAACCTGACCACTGTACCTGTGTTTTAACTTGTCATTTTCCCAGGCTAATGTTTGTGGCCACTTTATTTTTTATTAAGTATAGAATTGTTTTCTTAGTTTCCCCACTATCTGCTACAACCTCTGATGACACAGTGACATACTATATTTTGGTGTCTTCCAATTTTTTTATTTTGTATTTTTCATTCTTACGAAGTTCTGATATTAAACTTAAATATAGGACTGTAAGTAGGCAGAAATTGTAAAAGCTGGACAATCCTGCATTAAAATGTCATGCAAGTACTCTCATATATTGTACAAATTCAGCTGATCCACTGTGTCTGTATTGAGATTCCCTGCTTATGGAGAAAGAATACCATTGAAAACTCTGACCTTGAAAAAATGATTAATTACTGAATTTATTAATTCAACCAAATAAAAAGTTAACCAATAAATGAAAAAATTCAAGAAGAAAAAAAAAATGAAAATGTCTAAAAGACAAAAATAAATTTAAAAATACAAAATTGATACCAAATAATCAAAGAAAGGAATTGAAAACCATAAATTAAGGAACACCAAGAAAGAAAACATAGGTCTAAAGAAAAAAATCAACATATAAATAGTCTAGAGAAAAAGAAATAAAATTAATTAAAATTTTAAAATTCACTTTAGAAATACAAAACCCTAAATCTTTAATTTAGTATTAGAATTCTATGCAAAGATAAAAGCAGATAAATAAAATTATCAAAGGTTAAGTATTAGACAAAGAGAAAAAGAGCAGAGGAGCACAACAAAAGGTTAATGTCACTACATTAAAACAAACAATGCATTTTGTCTTTGTATTATTTTCTATTAGACATTTCAGAAAGAAAGAAAACAACAGAAGCCTAGAGGTAGGTATTCCTTATTGATCCGCAAGGTTGTGCAGCAGATTAAGTTGCTTCTCTGTTTTCTTTCTTCAAAACAAAAAATGATTCCAACAATCACTGAATTTACCCCACCAGACAGTAGAAGCTTTGGGACCACTGCTCATTGTTAATCTCTGTCTATGAGCAAACACTAAAAAGAACTAAAACAAACAAGAAAACAAAAAGGCAAAAATTATAAAAACCTCACAAAACAGTAATCAAAAACTTTCATGACACCACCATAATGTAAATTCATCTTACTTGTTGACTGAAGACAACACTCTTGCTCTACAAGTACAGCAACAGAGTGGAGCAACTAAAGGCCAGAAACCCCATGTTGCATCTCCAAATCATAAGCCTTTCTCTGTTCAACAACACATCTGGAGAGGATTAGACTGCCATTGAAATAAACCACAATCTCTTCTTAAGCCCCTTAATGCTGTTCACAGGAGCCATAGCCAATCCCTGCAGAATTAGATCAAAACTAACTGTGGATTTAGCATTAGCCAATCTCCATGCACAATTATACTTGCTGTTTTATGTACAGGGTCAGTTTATAGCCATAATTTCATCTATTTTTTTCCTTTAGATGAAAATCAGAGTACCTGAATAGGTTGAGGGTAATGTAAAAATTGTGAATGACCAAGCCAGTATTAAAAATCAAGCCTAAGGAGTTGAGTGGCAACAGCTAAAGTATATCCATAGTGTGGTCATGTCACCCCCTTGAGTCATGAGGCTTCAGATATAAGATATAGGATCTGTGTTGCTTGTTCATCATCCTAGCTTAATTTAAATGTTTTCTGACCTTTGTTGAAAGTAAACTGGGCAATGTTAAGTTTACTGCATTTTCAACTAGTTGGCTAGAGATTATGTAAAATTTTAATTGATTCTGGTAGAGTAATGCATATTTTTCTTCCAAACAGTTTAAATCAAAAGACTATAAGATTTGTTAATTGACATACTTCAGAAGTGCACAGATCTTCTTAAAATTTTTAGCATCAGTAAAATTATTACTATTGTTTTTTTTCTGAAGGCATTAATGTTAAAAGCACCTGTGTGAGATCATTATACAGTAAAATGGCCAGAATACCACAGAAAAAGAATTTCACTTTACCTTGTTCAGTTGACCATGGGCCCAAGATATTTATTTCTTCCACAATTGTTTTCCTCTTCTTCATGGCAATCTAGTCATATCTTACCTTACTTCATGTTATCCAACTTTCCAGTATTAGCAACATTAAAGTGCATGATTTAGTTAATGTGTGTTTGTTTAGATATATTCATCTATATTGTATGTTGCATGTATTTTTAGTGTTACATCTGTAAATCTATTCATATGCTCTGTAATTCCTTTCTGTTATACAGTTGAAGAGCCACGTCTTAAATTAGAATGGAATCTATTTCAAAATATCTTGAAAGAAACTACAGATATAAAAATCTAAATTCCGAGGGCAAGTGGTTTGGTGTTTGTTACAGAAGATTAACTGTCATCAATTTGTACTCCTGCAGTTTGTTATTTGCTCTCTTCCTCAGTTTTTAGAACAGCCCACACTTTTTTCTTGTTTAAAATTTATACCTGATCATAAGGGATAAGATCATGTCGATACAGAAGTTGGATATCATGCAAGCACCTATTCTGCTAAATCTAGACTACTGCTTTCAAAGTACCAACAAAAGGAGAAGTCAGTCTATATTTTTTGTATTTTTTAATAATCAGTATCAGTATCAGTATCAGGAGGTGTGGAGGTGGTTGAATCAATAGCATCTCATAGCCATAAATATGCCTACGTGGAGCGAAGCTTGTCTGCATTTAGTATTTTGTAATAATCAGGATAGAATTGAAGGGGTAGAGGTCAAATGACCACAATAACCACAATATAATACAATTCTTAGTGTTTTGGAAGAGCACAAATGCAAAGACCAAAACTGTTCATTTTAACTTTGGTAGGGCAAATTTTGACCAGATGCGGCAAAGTCCAAGGGGAATGGACTGAAATAAACTTTTAAAGTTTGAAAACAGTCAAGGAACATAGGAACAGGTTTAAAAACATTTTAATATAATACAGGCAGTTATATCCCAAAAATTGGAATTAGTAGGAAATTAAAAATAAAAAAAAAAGAAGCTGCAAAGGAAAAAACAGTTGTGTAAGGTGTATAACACTGATAACTCCAATGCAAATAGTAGGGCATATGAGAGCATGAAAGCAACCATTAAGAAGAACAGTAAGAAAGATAAAAGGCAGTTAGGGGGAAATACAGCAGATAAAGCATAAGATGACCCAAAACGATTCTTTCAGCATTTTAGTAGTAAAAGAACAGTCAAGGAGGAGGTGAAGTGTATCGGTAATGGTAAAGGAGATTTAAAACATATAGACAGTAACATATTGAGAGCTCTAAACTTAAATTTTTCTGAGGTCTTCACATGTGAGGAAGTGGATAATCTCAGAGCAGTAGAAGGAACTACTAAGGAGGAACTGCAGGATTTTGAAATTGTAGAAAGAGAAGTACTGCTCAGTATAAAGAGGCTAAAAATCAAACAAATCACCAGTAGCAGATAATATTCATCCTTCAGTTCTTAAGGAGGTTAGTGAGTACATTTATAAACACTTGATTCATATTTTTAGAAAGTCACTGCACTCTGGGGAAAACCTGAAGGAACAGGAAATGGCAAATATTATTGTGTTATATGAAAAGGGTGGTAGGCCAGTAAGCTCAATGTGCATCACAGGTGAAATAATGGAAGGAATTATTAAGGAAAAGATTGAGCAACATGTGGTAAGAACAGAAGTTTTACTGAACAGTCAGCATAGGTTCAGAAGAGGGAAGTTATGTTTTTAATTGACTTTCTGGAACCACATGAGAGATATGGAATATGGATAATAAGATGGTTAAGTAACATGCTATGTAGACTGGCAGATAATCTAGAAACTATTGAATCATTACAAAAGGACTTGGACAGCATACAGGCATGAATATATGTTATGAACTGAGAAGTATAGCTGACACAGTTCATTTTGTGTTAACAGGTAGTCATCTGTACTTAAGCACACACACTACTGTCGATCAATCCAGAAATGCACAGGCAGAATATGCAAACCCTGTGTAGTTGCCACTGTGAGAAGTTAAAACATCTGTACCAAAATGATTAAACATTTTAATCTGATTAAAACTATTTGCATACCTGTGACTTTTGTTCAATTCTTGAAATTTGATTGAAAGCTACACACATACATAATCTCTTTGTCAGTCTTGACACTTTTTTATCTCGTTTTGATGAGCTGCTTCACTCCTTAAATGCAGTGACTTCATCTAAAAGCACAGCGAAAACATCCTGTGTTTTCTGTTTTTTTTTAACCAGCGTTTTTCAAGAATCACCATTCATTTCAGTGGATCAAGTGCTTGGCTGAATACTCCTGAAAACGGCTGCATGTAGGAGTTTTCTAAATTACTTGTTGCTTAGATGTGAATAGTGTCATTGAAAATAATAGTAAATTAGTATGCAAGTGGTTTAGCAGCATTCTAGTCTAGTGCTAAAATGCTAGAAAAAGGTGAGAATAGGCCCTTAAGTATGGTGATATTGAAGGTGCAGTGAATTAGTTTAAAAAGTATTTTACCTGAAATGCAGCATAATTTCATTCTGTTATTTAAAAACAGTAAGAAATTAAAGCACATTATGCAGTTGATAAAGAGCTAAAGAAGTACAGTAAATGCAGAGGAGAAAGGCTGAGTAATGTATACTAGAAAACTCCAGTGCTGAACATTGGACTTATAAAAGCAACAGGTAAAAGGTATGTTAGTAAAGCTAAAAAGAAATTCAAGAGAAATATTGAAGAAAATGTTAATGGTGTCTCAAAGAAAGTTTTTTTAGAATTTTATTAGTAAAAGAACAGACGAGGATATGAAATATATTAGGAACAATAGGAGTGAGCTAAAATACACTGTGCATAAAATGGTTAATGCACTAAATTATAATTTTTTGAGGTTGTCATATGGTGCTACTAAAGATGTACTGCAATTTGAAAATTGTAGAGACACTAGTTCTTCTGGAGCTAAAAAGGTAGAAATCAAACAAATTACTAGGAAGAAATAACATTTATTCTAGGAAATTAAAGGAGGTTAGTGAGTACTTACTATATATAAACCTTTGATGATATTTTAAAAAATCACTGTGCACAAGGCAAATTATTACAGTTACATAGGGAGCAAATGTTGCCCTATTACATTGAAGACAGTGATTGAATCAATTCATGTAACTATAGGCCAGTGAGATTAACATGTGTCACAGATGAGCGGGGACACTGCCCGCCTGGGACGCCTGGATAGTCCCCGACGTGGACAATGTTACTCCTCGGCCATGAGAGGGCAGCCGTCTAAGGCCTATTTTGCAGCCACAAGGAGGGACGTGGGATGCTCGTGAGAGGACGTGGCCACCGCCAGGGGGCGCCCGGACAGTGAGGGAATCCTGGAGGGCAGCACTTCCGCCACACCAGGAAGTGCTGCCGGAAATAATTCCAAGAAGACCCGGAGTGCTTCCAGGTGCTTTCCTGACACTTCCGCCACACCAGGAAGTGACGTCAGGGAGAGCACCTGGGGCTCATCCGGGTCATAATAAAAGGGGCCACCTCCTTCCAATAGACGAGCCAGAGTTGGGAGGAAGGAGACGAAGCTTGTGAGGAGGAGGAAGGAGTTCAAGAGAGAGAGAGAGAGAAAGAAGAAGAAGACGACGACAGTGGAGAGAGTTGGTGTGAGGAGATTGTGGTGTAGAAACAGTGAGAAAATAAAGAAATGTGTTTTGGACATCCTGGTGTCGGTCTGTCTGTGTCTGAAGGTACGTTTTCCACAATGGCGCCCAATGTGGGGCCTACCTCCTGCTAAAAGGGGGGAACCCCGTTTTCAAAAATATTTTGTGGAAGCAACCCTGCACAGCAGACGAAGGCGCACTTCCATCGCGGCACGCAAGCCTGCGCCAACGCCTCTGGAAACGCTTGCCTTGGACCACGCCAGACGGACATCTATGTTATGGGGAAGAAGAAGGGCAAACGTGCCCTGAAGATAGCAACGCCTCTACCCGGCGTCGTCGTTGCGGATGCCTGGGGTGGCGGGGCGGCGGAAGAGGCCGCCCAGTGACAGCGTATTCAAGAAGACGGGATTCGGAAGGTAAATCTCGCGTTTGATGGTGATACGCTTGGCGGGACTTACCCTGCGGTCCCCTGGTCTTGTTTTTAGTAGTAATGCCCGAATCCGCGTCTGTGGCCGAAGCACACCGACCCTTGGAGTGACAATGAGACGGCGACGGGAGACGAAGAGGAGTCTCTGTCGACTGCAGAATGGCTGCGGGGCGGAAGCTGCCCGGAAGACTCTTCCCCGAAGGACTCCGCTCATAGGGTGGAGGGAGCATCGGAAGACCGGAAGTTCCTCCCAAAAACAAGCATGGGATTGGACGGAGTGTGTTGTGTACCCGCCGATGAGTACAAGACGGCGGAACCAACTAACGTCAATCCTGGGACGCTCGAAGACCCAATGGAGCATGCCTAGGAGCTCCATGGCTCCCAGCCGACAGGTGAGTACGAAAAAAATATGAATTCTTTGCCGGCTGGCTTAAGTGACTTCTTGTTGGCTGTACAGGAGCTAGAGAAAGTCTTTCGTCATGTACAGCCTCTCTTACAGGTACTGCGCATTTTAAAGGGCGTAATCAAGACGCTGGAGGAGACTGCGGACGCGCCCCTGAGAGCCGTACTAGGGTGGTTAACACGGTGTGACGTGGGATTCTCCAGCCTGTCCGATGCTTCGGTACAGGTAAGTGATACCAGTACCGAATTTGATTATGGAATACCTAGCGAAAAGAACCCGTATGTAACGGAAGGAATCCAAGTAGCAGGGGTTCCGACAGTAGATCAGGGGACAAATAGTGAGCCTGCAGTACGAGTGGAGATGGGGCCGGCTTGTATGTGTCGGCACCCAGACCGCCCCGCTTCAGGAAACTGCGGCGCTCGTAACCCGGTCGAGAGGTGTGCAAACAGCACGGGGTCCCTCTTTAATTCATAAGGGGATCCAAGCTGTTTCAGCACTCCAGAGTAACGGGAGGCCCCAGAGAAAAACAGAGGGGTGTCCCGACAGGTGGAAAAGAGTATATGAGAGCTCGCGGGCGGTAAGAAAGCTCTCTCCGAGGCCATGAAGAGCTGCCCCAAGCCATGCTGAACAGATACAGGCACGGGGGTTCCCGTCCTGTTTTCAGGCCCAGAGAACACCAGAAAGGCAAGGGGTGCGCCAGTGTTACAGGTGTCATGGAGTTGGGCATTTGTGGAGATGTTGTCCATATGCCCTGAGCAAAGATGCCATTAGGCGGCGTCGGGACGACGTCTCCGCACCTGTTTCTTGTTTTACAGGTCTAGACCATGGCAGATGGTATGCAGGGACCCCGCCTTGGGAACCTTCTACCCCTCGCTGGACAGGCCGCTTTGCCGGATGGGCTTCATCTGGTGAGGGGGCAGTGTCACAGATGAGCGGGGACACTGCCCGGCCGGGATGCCTGGATAGTCCCCGACGTGGACAATGTTACTCCTCGGCCACGAGAATGCAGCCACCCGGGCCTATTTGGGGGCCCTGGGATGCTCGTGAGAGGACGTGGCCACCGCCAGGGGGCACCCGGACAGTGAGGGAATCCTGGAGGGCAGCACTTAATAAATAATTCCAAGAAGACCCAGAGTGCTTCCAGGTGCTTTCCTGACACTTCCACCACACCCGGAAGTGACGTCAGCGAGAGCACCTGGGGCTCATCCGGGTCATAATAAAAGGGGCCGCCTCCTTCCAGTAGACGAGCCAGAATTGGGAGGAAGGAGACGAAGCTTGTGAGGAGGAGGAAGGAGGTCGAGAGAGAGAGAGAGAGAGAGAGAAAGAAAGAGAAAGAAGAAAAAGAAGAAGACGACGACAGTGGAAAGAGTTGGTGTGAGGACATTATGGTGTAGAAACAGTGAGAAAATAAAGAAGTGTGTTTTGGACATCCTGGTGTCGGTCTGTCTGTGTCTAGGGATACGTTTTCCACACATGCATCACAAGAGTAATGGCTCTGAGGTTAAGGATCTGTGTTGGTATCTAGAAGCTTGCTGGTTTGAGTGCCCATTACTGCCAAAAGAGATCCTACTACTCAGCAGGGTCCTTAAATAAGGCCCTTAGCCTGCACTTGAACCAGGGGCGTTGTACAATGGCAGACCCTACGCTCTGACCCCAAGGGGTATGCGAAAACTAACAAATTCCTAATACAAGAAACTGTATAAAGTAAAATAAAGAACAAAAAAAAAATAGTGGAAGAAATTAATAAAGAAAGTTAGGAATTGTAGTGGACACTTTATTTTGTACATTCAAAAAGCATACAGAAGAGTTAAGAAGGCTAATGGGATGATACAGTAGGTTATATAGCGTGTGTATGCAGCTATAGTCAAGGGAAGTTATACAGTATTAATGAGTCTTCATTTGATATACTCTGTTCAACTTTGCTCTCCATTTTGTAAAAATGACAAAGTATCACAACAGAAAGTACAGAGAAGATAAACTTGACTGATTCCAGGACTCTGAGGTGTGAACTGTGAGGAAATGGAGCAAATGGAGGTGAAATGACTGATGCATTAAATATCATGTTATTTTAAAATTACTTCTTTAAAAAGAACACGGGGATACAGATACAAACCTGTGAAGAGAAAATTTTACAGGGATGTAACATTTTCTCTTCACACAGGGAAGTATAGACACATGGAATATGTTAGTGTGGTTAACAGTCAGACTTTACTTACCTTCAAAACTCTTTCACTGACAAAAGCGCTATAGACATATGCGCCCCGACAAAACCGTGACGGACAAATGAGCACCCACAAACCCGCTAACTGGTTTTCGACAAATGCATGCCGACAAAATTGCCACGACAAAATCGCGAGAAAGGGCCAAGAGAGTGGGACGCCCTTGCTGCAATTCTTCCTACATATGCAGGGTGTAATCTTAAGGACTATCTGCGTGCCGTGCTGATGGCATGCCGCGTCTCATAATATTAACTTCTAAAATAAACATTATTATATATGCTTTAAACTTGTAATTCATATTTAATGAAACTTTCGCAATTTTGTCGGGGAAATTTTGTTGGCGCGATTTGGTCGGCATGATTTTGGCAGCACGTTTTAATCGCCACTATTTTGTCGGTGCGCATATGTCTATTGCACAAATGTCGGGTCACAAAATTACAGTGTGTAAATAGGATTGATAAGATTTTTGGGACCTGTTCTTGTAAAAATTGTTCCATTGTTATAATGAATGAAATTTCAAGGTTATTTTCTTTACCCATAACTACTGTATCTTTAAGTCATTGTATATCATTATAGGCATATCTCATACAGTTGCTACTAATTTGAAGAAGGTATATTTTTGCTATCTCTACATGCCATTCGCATGCCATATCTTAAATATGTAAGCACTCATACACAAGTAGCTACTTAATTGCATGATTTTATCTAGGCATTGGATAAACTAGATCTAAAACGTGTAGCATAGGGATAAGGGGCCTCATGTATAAACGGTGCGTACGCACAGAAATGTTGCGTAAGAACTTTTCCACATTCAAATCGCGATGTATAAAACCTACACTTGGCGTAAAGCCACGCACTTTTCCACGGTACCTCATGCCTTGTCGTACGCAAGTTCTCCGCTCGGTTTTGCAAACTGGCGGCACCCAGCGTCAAAGCAATGCTACTGTTCTTGTGTGATTACTCATTATTTTATAAATACACAGAAACTAACCGCATATTGTTTATTAGTGTAATGCATCTGATTGTAATTAACTCGTAATAATATAATGGTCCAGGGAACAGCCATAGTATTCCAAATGCCATAACTGCTTTAGCGTTGTTACTCTCATTTCTTCTTCTTCTTCTTTCAGCTCCTCCCGTTAGGAGTTGCCACAGCGGATCATCTTTTTCCATATTTCTCTCACTGCACCACTCGGAGTATTTATATCACTGTATCTGAGTGTGAATCACAGCAGCAGCTGATCGGAAAGAGAATTATCGGTATACGGCATTAAGGACACGCTGTTTCAGCCACGGCAAAACGTTTCAAAGCCTTTCCTGTACGGACCTCGCGGTTCAAAACAGTTTAATCCCAAGAACTTTAAATGCACTCAATCAATTGCTCCTTGTAGAACTGTTAGGACTTATAAGTACAATCACCCCACTGTAAACTTGCACTACAGTTATAATATCTCACAACCTGAGCCACTTTATAAAGCGCGTATTTACATATGATGACTATATCATTTTCAAGGTGAAATGCAGCAAAATATGTTTGTTAAATTATACAGATAAAACTTTAACTTCATTTAAATAATCTATATTCTTCACTGGGAGTGTCTTTAAGGATAGACTAATTAAACATGTACTACCAAGATATTTCAATGTTCTTTAAACGTTTTGAAGAATCGGCGCTAAGCTTACAGATGGCTTAACGTCTATTACAGAGCTGATTGTGTGGCGATCGGTTATTTGGGGAAAGAAAAGCAAGGACTCTTGGGGCCACGCCAATATATATTGAATATAAAACAGAAAGAGAAAATAACAACACAGCTAAAAACGCAGCGACAAATTTCGGCAAAAGTGAAATGCTTGTGTCATGAGCACAAACGTTCTTTAACTCCTATCATAATGAAAATGATATCACGTATACATCTAAGTATTTTAGTTATTCAGAGAGCTGTAATATCACAAATGTAATGGAGTCTGTGTCCAGTTGGAGGAAGAGAGCCAGTTTAAGAAGCAAGTAGTGATTCACACACATAGAGCACATAGAAAATCAAATACAAAACAAAGCATTTAACGTGCTACTTTAATAACGATGTGATTTTAGAAACTGGTTAATTAAACAATTTTAAGATGAAGTTTATGATGTTCTACTTTAATGACAAAATAAACTACGTGATTAAAGTGGAAATGTCGAGATTGAAGTTGACATTTCGTGCTTTTTCCCCACTGTGTGCCTTTTTTCTCTGTACCCTAATAAGCTTTCATATGACACTCAGACAGTGGGCTTACAACTCGGCTTTCCACGGCGACTTTGATATGTGACAATTTCTTTTTTATTTCCGGCACTGTGCGATTTTGTGGATGTGAGCTTTCAAGTTTCTCCAGCACGCTATGTCACTCGATCAACTTCCTTTTGTTGATTATACCACGGCTTATTTGAACAAATAGTATGTTTTTCCTTTGCCTCCACTTGGTATTCGCTGAAATTCTTATATTTTCCCCGTGCTTTTCCCATTGTCTTTTCACAGAAGGCTGCGCTTAAGGGCGATTTATATTGATTTGCATATTCAAAGAGGCGTAATTCTGGGAGGATTTGGGGCGTTACATAATGCGCGTGCACGAGCGTTAGTTTTCACGCTGATCGGGATTTATGTAGCAGAAGAACGTGGAAGTTGGAGTACGCACAGATTCCTGCATCTGGATTTTTCTGTGCGTAAGCACATTTCGGCTTTTGTGCTTACGCCATGTTATAGTGCGAGTTCTACGCACGGCGTTATACATGAGGCCCAAGGTCTCATTTCGATTTCAGTTTACACATAACAAGTAACTGGTGCATAACTCATTATCAACCAGAAAGATAGCCTAGAAAAAGAAAAAAACAAAATAATGGTTATACATAAAGACAAAACATTTTGAGAAAGATACAAGAACATGGCAATGATCCTTGTCTGACAAATTAACATAGTTTGATTGTATGGAGAAGGGCATATTTTACACTGATTCAGAATTGTTAATACAGATATATAAGAATAATAAGGACACCTGGCTTCCTTTTAAAGCACTTGTAGTCTGTGATCATTGACTCTATTTAAGTTGCACACTTTTTTCTTTCTTCTTAAATTTATTATTTTTTACATTCTCCTTTTTTTTATTATTTTAAAGTTACTGTACATAAAAACTAGTTTTGAAGTTATTACTGTTGGTCTTTACATAGGATGATCAGATGTTCCATATTATCTGGAACAGTCAAAATTAAAAAACATCATAAATCAACAAACTATTTCAAAAATTGAATTCTAGGTGTTCCAAAGCCCCCAAATAGTAAAAAAAAATGTGTTTAGTCAAAACAGATTAAAATTTAAAAATCATTCAAAAACACAACAAATCTTTTATTTGTTTCATATTTTAGATGTTGCTTACATCTTACTGCTGTTATTTGTTATAAAGTAGTACATTGTTCATTTATACAGTATGTACTTTGAAGAGTTTTTAGTTTCATTTATGTTTTCTTATAGGTAAAAATATTTTGCATCTTTTCTGATGTCATGTGGTTGTGTGATTGCAAAGCATTGACAAGGAAATTCCACTGGATGTGTGTAGTGCACGATGCCACCATTGCAACAGTGTAAATATTAGGGCTATGTATTTGCTAGTCATCTGAGATGGCAGATTTTAAAAGAGTTGATGTGTGTGTTTATTTTGTGATGATCTCTTGGTTAAAGATCCTTTTGCTCGGCTTTATTGTATATGAATTTGATTTAGTGTCTTGGATTCATTATTTATTGACATTGGTCCCCTGGTTATGAACTTTGGCCTGTCATTTTTATCTGCTCTTCCCCTTAATTCTTTTTTGTTTCTTCAGCAGAACAATTATGCAGGCATTACTTGATGGAAATTTTGAGGTACATCCCCTTGTGTTTATTCAATAACCACATTAGAATTAATCGAAGCAGGAAGAATCTGAACAATTGCATTTCCTGCAGTCTTCCTGTGTCAAATAGCTAGATGGCAAGCTCGGATCATTTCAAGTGAAAAACAGCTCTGTCAGTAACATCGTTGAACAGTTTACTAAAAAGGAAAATAGATAGTGTTTTTAACTGTGTTTTTGTCCTTTTTGTAGTCACTGCCATTTTGACATGCATAACTCATTATCAATCATTCACTAATAACACAAATTACGATCTGTGTGCTATGTTAGTCCTTCTTCTTATTTAATGAGTTGTAGTACATGCAGACATTATTATTAATGTAGGGAAAATAAAAATAAAATGTAATTACAAATGTTTTCACATGCACAGTGAAGCAAGGTGCACACTACTGGTGTAAACGTCCAACCAGGCCTCACTTACTCTAAGAACAGTTGTAGGTGGGAAGCTTGACCGGAGCAGTGAACCTGTCATATCATTGCATAGGTGGCCAAAGCTGGGCTCAGAGGAGAACAGGAAGCTGTGCAGCAGAAGAGCCCACACTGGCTTAATCTTCATTTTGAGTAAGAGTACAGGTCATGAAAGCAGGGAATCACATTTGAGCAGTAAGAATCAGACAACTCTGCGGTGGGCTGCTGGCTAGGATTGGCTCCAGCAGACCTCCGTGACCCTGTAGTTAGGATATAGTGGGTTGGATAATGGATGGATAGAATCAGAAAACTTAATACAGGAATAATTGCCTTTATGGTAGTGAATCATTCTTAGTGGTTATGCTTCTTGACACCTATTTGTATCATTGTGCAACAGAAAACATCAAGTGTTTAGATTGTTAACCCACTAAAAGAAAAAGTGAACTACAATTAGACTATCATGAAATAGGATAGTTTTCTACTGATGAGAGGAATGACAGGCACAAACAATGACCCAACTGAACATCTTGCCAATTTTAAGTTTAATTGTAATTAAATAGTAGGACCGTTATCTAATCAGTAAACACAATAGTGTGTCACACATGTGCGATTAGGAGGAAGCTGAGTGGACCAAGTGGAGGTAATTACCCGCAAGGCCAGGGGTTGAGAGGGCGCACTAATCCTACTTCTGTTATCTCTACAGGCCAAATGTGGGAAATCCTACCCAATGTACCATCAACGACGTCACTTCTGGCGCCACGAATGATGTCACTTCTGGTTCTGGCGCCATGAAAGATATCCCTTCCGGTTCCGGTGCCACGAACTATGTCACTTCTGGTTTTGGCCTTTAAAGCCACCATCATCTCACTATTCAGCAGTTCAATCTGGGAACTCAATGAAGCAGCACTGCTTACTCTAAAAACCCAACTGCTGCTAGGGACAATATACGGGTGGCTGCCCCAAACCTTTTTTTGTGTGTTGAGACTGATTCTTTCACAAGTGCTATAAGTTAATATCTATATACCTAAACACATCCTACTTACTATGCCTTGACTTTATTACATTTGCAGTTGAGAAGATATATTGTTTCTCATATATTAACACAATATCCATCCATCAATCTTCTAACCCGCTGAATCCGAATACAGGGTCACAGGGGTCTGCTGGAGCCAATCCCAGCCAACACAGGGCACAAGACAGGAACCAATCCTGGGCAGGGTGCCAACCCACCGCAGGTCACACACAAACACACCAGGGCCAATTTTGAATCGCCAATCAACCTAACCTGCATGTCTTTGGATTGTGGGAGGAAACCGGAGCACCCGGGGGAAACCCACGCAGACACAGGGAGAACATGCAAACTCCACGCAGGGAGCACCCGGGAAGCGAACCCTGCGAGGCAGCAGCGCTACCACTGCACCACCGTGCCACTTAACACAATATTCGATATATTATTTAAAGTGTGCAAGTAACAGCTAATGTGCACATCATCAAGCAAAATGCCCAGTCACTTCTCTCTGCTTTCTTTCTTATTTATTTCAGTTACTTAAATCTCTTCTAATTTTAGCTTTAAACATGTCAGAAATGTACAGTAAGTGGAGCTGTATTTACTGCAAACTACACGGCTAGTGGAACAGTTCAATTAAGCAAAATATTAAGTTGACTTAAATCTTTGATTTACATTATAGTTGTTCCTCCTTTTATTTTATACTGTATTTGCTTATTCATACATCATACAAAACACACTTGGTGAATTTCTGATCTCACAGAGTCCAAGGTAGTCTTTAGACAACAGCAGTAAAAGTATTTGGATTGGAGTTAATTTCAAGGGTCAATCCTTATCAATGGCTCTCTGGTGTGGGAAAAGAGTTGGAGCAAAAGCTCAACTGACCGGACGTTAGAGCAACCAGAATTTGAAGTAAGAGCAAGAGAGAATTGAGGGTGAGTGGGAGAAAGTTGTAGTGCTTGGTGCACTGTGTTTTTGGATTACAGACATGTGGATCAGGATCAAGACCCTGTACAAGTCTGGCCCAGTTGGGCAAGGGTATGTGTTCAGTTTGACTCATTTTTTTATTTCTGCATTGTGTTGTTGCTTCAATTATTTAACAACAGTGTTTTTTGTCTTAGTAAAATAGTATTTTAATATATATATAGACTACTGAGTATACTTGTTCCGTGGCATACAAATGTGAGATCCTCTTTCCGACACAATGTTACATTCATATAATGTCTAATTCCTGCATTTACACAGGCAGTGCTCTATAAGAATGAATACATGCAAACAGCTTAAACCGGCAGCATCATGTTTTCATTAATAGTGCAACCTAATATAACATGGAAGCAAGTTTAAAATTTTTGACTGCACATACAATCACTTAAATAAACTTAGGAACTCCCTTTAGCTTCATGACTTATATTATTAATCATTAACATCATTTATATCTTTGAAGAAAAGCTGATGGCACTAATCAACTGTGTCACATAAAGACTGCCTTATGAAAATCATTTCATTTTGAAAAAGGTCATGATGAGGATCAGAATCATAATAACATGAATCTTAATTCCAATTCAAGGAGAGGCTATGTTTCTTTCTGGTGTTTGCACAGCAGGAAGGGAATTGATCTGTCCCAGACATTGCATAAAACTCGAAATCAAATGCCAGAACTACTTTTGTAAACATGTCTAGTGTAACATTTCATGTCACTGAAAACTAATACTCCCTCAATAGCCAGACAGGGAAGGAAAGTGCACAACATGACACATTTAAGTATTTTTGGGGCTTTAAAGCAACATGGTTGATCATCAGTAACTGTATTTTTAATATTCATCATTTAAATAAGGACATAGACAGCATACAAATGTTAGGCCCTGGCTGTTAAATGATGTTTAGAGAAATCAGACATCAATGGCCACCAACAGGAAATGTTGCCCAGCGATCACAACGTTTCTCAGATGAACCCCAAATCAGATGAAATTTTGTAGCTCTATTTGTGACCATCTGACAACATAAATGGCCTGCCACGGGCAAAAGCTCTTTAGAAGAAGTGTTTTGGTTTTATCAATGTGTTGTAAATTACCATTAAGTTCAGAACCGTCAAGTCATGGAAAACATATATATGGTGAACTAGATTATTTGTATTCAGAAATATGGCCTGATACAGTATATGGGATGGTATTATGTCATGTAATTAGCAAAGTCCAAAGTACTTATGATTATTTTTTTCAGCTCAATAAAGGAACAGAGCCTCTTGCTAACCATACGTAAATAAATTTATAAACCGTTCAAGTTGTTATTTGTAAAATACATCTACATGTGATTTTACTGTATGAAATATAATCTTGTTTTATCGATTGTATTATAATTGCTCAGCCGTAATTATAGTTTTTTTTCCTGCAGATTTCTTACAAAACAAAGTTACAGCTCCCTTTATGTGGACCACAGGTGGTGAATGCAAATAATTAATTGTACTCATTAGTGTCATAATTATTGCCTTTAGGTTGATTTTCCAGACTAATTAATATCAAATATGTGCCAAGAGACATCATTTCAAAAACAACTAGAAACCATCTCACACTTTTACCAATATGAATCTCAGCCTTCAGCCACTTAGAGATTTACCTTTTTAAAGACTGTCATATTCAGCCATTTATTATCCATTGTTTAAAAAAGCTCAAGTTCTGTTCCAATAAATTTAGTCCACAAGGCTGAACAAGCACATCTGACAACACTCTATTCTGTCAGTTTAACAGTAGGTTAGTTTGGGAAACAATAATATCAGAACTGTATAGTTAAAAAGAAAACTGAGGCATAATTTATTACAGCTCTGCTTTTGAAAAGAATGAAGTACACGTAAACAGAAACCATGAAAAATTTAACTTCATGGGAAATGCCACTCCAGAAAGCATAGCAAACCATTTTGTCAGAAATCATTAAAATCAACTAACCAAATAGGACTTTTCTAAATATCTTTGCATAAATTCTCTAATTTGTGAAGATAAAGTTTTGAAGGTAGAACTGATCTGATATAACCACCACCTGAGTCATCACAACCTAAAATACTGCCAAATGCAAAGGAAAGCTTTGAAGGAGAAATAAAAATTGGATAAAAATAAAATTACAAATATCAATCCATTTTATAAACCCACCTTTTCATTATTAGAGTATAGCAATCTTTTTCCATCATATGCTTATGCTAACACCGGTCATATTTAGACAGACTGTAAAACTTTAAACAAACTTGTTTGGTTTATGGAAAGAAATGAGAGTAAATTGCCAGAACTCAATGGAACCAAAAGGGAAAAGGCACAATTGTGTGGATCTCTCAAACAAATATTCTATTATTGAACAAAGCATATTGAGTTTTGTGTGTACAGTAATTTGACATCATCAGTGGTGAACACTAATAATGAAGAAAGCATAGACAGTTTAAACATGATTTTCAAGGGCTTCAAACTCTACCAAACTGGAGACAGAACCACACCAGAAAAAGCCATGAAATATCCATGAAAACCATAAGAAAGCACAAAAATTTTCCAAGGATATACCGTATAGTTAAGGTGCAAATTAAAATTTGTTTTTTATTTACAGAGATGGAAAAGTATATCTTACATCTCAAACAGAAGTACACATTCTGAAAATTATTGCATCATTTAACATATATAGCATATATATTTGCAATGCAGTCAATATGTTTTTATATTTTTCAGAAATACAAGAAAGAAGTTTTGAGGTAAGGTAGTTCTATTCACTCATTAATGACACCAAGTCAAGTCAAGTGGCTTTATTGCCATACCATTTGTTGTGATGTGAGATTTTGCATATAACTTGATAAATGTTTTGTATATCTTTATTTATAATTTAGGCAAACCAATGACTGTCTCTTTGTAATTTTATGACAGGATTTGGGGGGATGTGTCTTAAACCAGTTTGATGAGTATTTCTCTGCTAAAGTCTTTCAACCCCCTGCAAGGAAGCCAGGACGTTTAACATATGTTTTGGGGCAGGAGATAAGATGTTCTATTTCACCATTTGGTCTGAGATATGGCTGTCTGGATAAGCTGGAGGGGTTGGACAGAAAACCTATAAATTTGCTTGCTCAACCACATTCTCTTTCTCTAACCAACATATGATGAAGAAGCATCTCTCTTGCTAACCTGTGATGATGTAGAAATATCTTTCTCTTGCTAACAACTGAAAAAGACCATCACACCATGAACTGAAGACAACATGATGAAGAACACAGCTTCAGCCATTTTGTTGATTTGAATCCTACCTGACAGGGAGAAAATTCTTTGTTAGTTGTGGTAATCACAACTCAAAGACACATGATATCCAATATGGTGTTTCACAAGGCTCTATCCTGTGTCCGCTGCTATTCTCAATCTATATGCTTCCGTTAGGTCAGATTATCTCAGGTTACAACGTGAGTTACCACAGCTATGCTGATGACACTCAGCTGTATTTATCAATAGCACCTGATGACCCCGATTCTCTTGATTCACTAACACAATGTCTGACTTGTATCTCAGAATGGATGAATAGTAAATTTCTCAAGTTAAATAAAGAGAAAACTGAAATCTTAGTGACTGGCAATAATGGATACAATGAGGCTATTAGAAATAAACTGGATACATTAGGATTAAAAGTCAAGACGGAGGTAAAAATCTTAGGGGTAATTGTTGACTGTAATTTGAATTTGAAATCGCATATTAATCAGATCACTAGGACAGCATTTTTTCACTTAAGAAACATAAATAAAGTTAGACCTCTTATATCACTGAAAGATGCTGAGAAATTAGTTCACGCGTTTGTTTTCAGTCGACTAGGTTACTGTAACGCACTCCTCTCAGGACTACCCAAAAAAGACATAAATCATTTGCAACTAGTGCAGAATGCAACTGCTAGAATCCTAACTAGGAAAAGAAAATCCGAGCACATTTTTCCAGTTTTGATGTCACTACACTGGTTACCTGTGTCATTCAGGATCGACTTTAAAATTCTGCTTATGGTTTATAAAGCCTTAAATAATCTCGCCCCATTTTATATATCGGAATGACTGACACCTTATATTCCAAATCGTAACCTCAGATCAAATGAGTGTCTCCTTAGAATTCCAAAAACAAAACTTAAAAGAAGTGGTGAGGCAGCCTTCTGCCCGCCACCTCCACCCACTCAAAGCTTCATGATGCTCCAACAATGATGGATGGATTAAAAGCCAGAAGTCTACGTGACCATCATCATCAAGCCCTTCCGTGAGGACCCTAAATCCAAAGAGGACTGTTTCATTTATTTATTTATTTTCCAGAGGGGTCTGGGCAGTCTAATGGTCTGGAATCCCTACAGATTTTATTTTTTTCTCCAGCCGTCTGGAGTTTTTTTTGTTTTTTCTGTCCACCCTGGCCATTGGACCTTACTCTTATTCTATATTAATTAATGTTGACTTATTTTATTTTCTTACTGTGTCTTTTATTTTTCTATTCTTCATTATGTAAAGCACTTTGAGCTACTGTTTGTATGAAAATGTGCTATATAAATAAATGTTGTTGTTGTTATTTTGAACAGACATGTGGCTAAAAGCTGAGCACCAATGATGCCTTAACTAGAGACATTAAGTAACTACAAGTCTGTGTGCCACCTGAATTACACATCACCATTTTATCAGGCTGTATGATTGCCAATATTCAATTGTACTTTGCATTTTGTTATTATTTATGAATATTATCAATAATACATTATTTTATGTGTAACTTAACTCCTGCTTGTCTTTTTACTACATCTAATTACCTGAGGTTATAGATATAGAAGAGAAGGTGGCAATAAGTTATATAGAATAATATCTTATAAACAGTGGTAAGTCTGTGAGATTAGGCATTCTAAGGCTTCATATTAATAATACAATAGGGGAAAGTAGAGCAATATATATATTACTCTACCAAGATAAAACAATTGGCGTAGTCGGGTAGGATTTTGGTGTAACCATGTTTTGCACCCTGTTTGCAAATACTGTTTTGATGTATGTGTTTTTTTATGTATGTGAATTTTAGGGCACCCAGTGTACAAATGCGGTGGAAGTAAAACATTGTTTGGTTGCTGAATGGATTATAGCCAAAGAGCACAGGTCAGTTTTAGGAGAGATGCTGGATTTGGCACTTGGATTTTGGAGAGGTTTTATCCTACACTTTCCGGTAGCAGTTACCATAAAAAAATAGGACACACGGGCAATGAAAAAAAATAGAAGGGTAATGCAGGAAGACAGGTAAGGGAAAACAGTTATTACTGTTTCAATTTTCTGGCCTTTTGGAATAGGGCTACTTCTATTGTAAGGTTTTACGGACTTTGGGTTGGTGCAGGTAATAAATAGTGAAGGCAATTAGCAGAGTAAAATCCATGCAGGAGATTGGGTTACCATTGGCACATTGGAGTGGCATGGCACTAGCGGCTAAGCTGTTCCAATGAGTGCCTAGAAGCAAATTTTGAGTGTTGGCACCAGGTCGACAGCCAAGAAAATGAGATGGACAGAAACTGCTTAGTCACCTTCCATTTTGCAGACCTGCCTACATAGCAGAATGAAGAAAAGCAACACGCAAAGACTAAAGACAAAGACATGAAGAAAAACTAAAGAGACAGCAAGGAAAAGACACTTACTGGGGTTTAAGTGAGTAACAAGTCTACAAGTCATGCAATAATAAGGCTAGTCAGAATAGCTATATTTTAAAAGGAAAGGTTTGTTCAATACTGCAGCAAATGTATATTCCAAGGGGTGGAAACTGAACAAACCATTTAGGAATGCCAAAATAAGGGGATTCATTTTGGGCTCATAAAGTATACATCCTGGGTATTAATTAATTAAGTGGGATAATTAATACTATTATGAAAGAGCGCTATACTGAGCAAATTGGTGAACTTTTCAGGAAAGCAGGTGCAGCTGGTACATTTGCAAGTCATATAGGTTTCGATGTTTGGGTATAGTCTAATTGGGAAAATACATAAGCCCTGCTGAGATTGTCGGCTGTAGTACAGGCACAGGACCAGTGGGCCAATTCTGAACCAAGGTGTTCAGCACAACGAGTATGCAAATGGTGAGCAAACAACTCTAGGGGTGGCCTACGGGGGGAATGATGAGAGTTTCATAGCTTTGATGTCTCATGGTGGTGATGCCAGCCTATACTGGTAAAGGCTGACGGCAGTCAAGAGTTGCACCATGGGTAGGAAAGCACAAGAGGCAACTAAATCAACCCCAAATGTGTACAGAGGGGCCACAAATGTTGGTTTGTGAACAGTTTATGCAGTGCCACATTTGCTGTCACTTGGGCAGAAGTGGTTGTACTAGCACCTGTGGCATGTCACCTTTCAATTTTGATGTTAATTGTACAGCTGCATATGCTTAAACAGATAGTTTGGGACAGGGGTCTAATTAGCAGTTAGACAGAGAACAAGTATAGATTAAGAATTCACACAACAGACTAAATTGTAGTGGGCTAGTTTAGTGGAAGGTGTGGACTTGTCTCGTTTTGAATGACCAGATCTGATGACATATGAAGCTGGAGCAGATGCAAGTCATCAGGAGCAGATCCACATTCTTCAGATTGTCTTTGGAATAAAGAAGATATGTAATGGACAAATGGTCACGGACAACTTTTAACACTGGGAGAGCAAATACTGCAAATCAATGCACAAGTTATACATCAGACTCTTTAAACAGTTAAGACTGTTTATAAAGACATTGTACAAAACATTCATTGGGGTGGAGTGTTGTGATGTGAGATTTTGCATATAACTTGATAAATGTTTTGTATGTCTTCATTTATAATTTATGCAAACCAATGTAATTTAGTGTTACTTTGGTGAGAGTTAGTTGTGTTTGCCCCCCCGTTTATGACTAATTTTACGACAGGATTTGGGGGGATGTGTCTTAAACCAGTTTGATGAGTATTTCTCTGCTAAAGTCTTTCAACCCCCTGCAAGGAAGCCAGGACGTTTAACATATGGTTTTGGGGCAGAAGATAAGATGTTCTATTTCACCCATTGGTCTGAGATATGGCTGTCTGGATAAGCTGGAGGGGTTGGACAGAAAACCTATAAATTTGCTTGCTCAACCACATTCTCTTTCTCTAACCAACATATGATGAAGAAGCATCTCTCTTGCTAACCTGTGATGATGTAGAAATATCTTTCTCTTGCTAACAACTGAAAAAGACCATCACACCATGAACTGAAGACAACATGATGAAGAGCACAGCTTCAGCCATTTTGTTGATTTGAATCCTACCTGACAGGGAGAAAATTCTTTGTTAATTGTGGTAATCACAACTCAAAGACACATGATATCCAATATGGTGTTCCACAAGGCTCTATCCTGGGTCCGCTGCTCTTCTCAATCTACATGCTTTCGTTAGGTCAGATTATCTCAGGGCACAACGTGAGTTACCACAGCTATGCTGATGACACTCAGCTGTACTTATCAATAGCTCCTGATGACCCTGATTCTCTTGATTCACTAACACAATGTCTGACTTGTATCTCAGAATGGAACTGAAATCTTAGTGACTGGCAATAATGGATACAATGAGGCTATTAGAAATAAACTGGATACATTAGGATTAAAAGTCAAGACGGAGGTAAAAATCTTAGGGGTAATTGTTGACTGTAATCTGAATTTGAAATCGCATATTAATCAGATCACTAGGACAGCATTTTTTCACTTAAGAAACATAAATAAAGTTAGACCTCTTATATCACTGAAAGATGCTGAGAAATTAGTTCACGCATTTGTTTTCAGTCGACTAGATTACTGTAACGCACTCCTCTCAGGACTACCCAAAAAAGACATTAATCATTTGCAACTAGTGCAGAATGCAGCTGCTAGAATCCTAACTAGGAAAAGAAAATCCGAGCACATTTTTCCAGTTTTGATGTCACTACACTGGTTACCTGTGTCATTCAGGATCGACTTTAAATTTCTGCTTATGGTTTATAAAGCCTTAAATAATCTCGCCCCATCTTATATATCGGAATGACTGACACCTTATATTCCAAATCGTAACCTCAGATCAAATGAGTGTCTCCTTAGAATTCCAAGAACAAAACTTAAAAGAAGTGGTGAGGCGGCCTTCTGCCCGCCACCTCCACCTACTCAAAGCTTCATGATGCTCCAACAATGATGGATGGATTAAAAGCCAGAAGTCTACGTGATCATCATCATCAAGCCCTTCCGTGAGGACCCTAAATCCAAAGAGGACTGTTTCATTTATTTATTTATTTTCCAGAGGGGTCTGGGCAGTCTAATGGTCTGGAATCCCTACAGATTTTATTTTTTTCTCCAGCCGTCTGGAGTTTTTTTTTGTTTTTTCTGTCCACCCTGGCCATTGGAGCTTACTCTTATTCTATATTAATTAATGTTGACTTATTTTATTTTCTTACTGTGTCTTTTATTTTTCTATTCTTCATTATGTAAAGCACTTTGAGCTACTGTTTGTATGAAAATGTGCTATATAAATAAATGTTGTTGTTGTTGTTGTTATTTTGAACAGACATGTGGCTAAAAGCTGAGCACCAATGATGCCTTAACTAGAGACATTAAGTAACTACAAGTCTGTGTGCCACCTGAATTACACATCACCATTTTATCAGGCTGTATGATTGCCAATATTCAAATGTACTTTGCATTTTGTTATTATTTATGAATATTATCAATAACACATTATTTTATGTGTAACTTAACTCCAGCTTGTCTTTTTACTACATCTAATTACCTGAGGTTATAGATATAGAAGAGAAGGTGGCGATAAGTTATATAGAATAATATCTTATAAACAGTGGTAAGTCTGTGAGATTAGGCATTCTAAGGCTGCATATTAATAATACAATAGGGGAAAGTAGAGCAATATATATATATATTACTCCAGCAAGATAAAACATCATTCATACACAGTATTGCAGCATACAGTGGCACGCAATAACATTTCCCAGGATCAGGGTGCCAAATATACATAAACACAGGACAGGTGCAAGACAGGACAAGAACTATACTACAATGGACAAATAAATAATTAAAAATAAATAATTGGTAAGTGAATAGATAGAAGTAATCTGAAATAGTAATAAATATATAATAACAGTAAAACTAATAATATAAAACAATAGTGACAAGTGTAACAAATGTACTTCATATAAATTCACTGCTTTGGTAGATCTGAGGGCAGGATCCCAGCAGAAACTTCAGAGTCTGAACAAGCAAGTGGTAGAAGCTGTTGCAGAACTTGGCAGAACTGGTTTGGTTGCTACAGTACCTTCTGACAAATGAAACTGGGACAAATAGACCGTGCGAGGGGTGAGAGTGGTCCTTCACAATAATGTAAGTATTGTGGATATATCACTTTAGAAAGATGTCTTCAATGGAAGGCAGAAAGGACCCTTTGATCTTTTCTGCATGATCAGTTGTACAACCCTATGGTCAGAGACTCTGCAGTTCCCAACACAGTGATGCAGTTGGTCAGAATATGCTCAATGGTGTCTCTGTAGAATGTGGGAAGAATGGGAGGAGGTTGTCTTGCCATCTACAGCTGCCAAATGAAGTGGAGGTGGTGTTAATTGACCAAGTAAGGTCAGCTGCTAGGTGCACACCAACGAATTTGGTGCTATTGTCCAGTTCCACCACAGAGCCCTTGATGTGAAGTGGGGTGTGGACAGCACAGGTCTTCCTGAAGTCAATAATAATCTCTTTAGTCCACATTAAGAGACAGATTGTTGCACTTGCACCAGACTGCCAATTGTTGTATCTCCGTGTTCCATGTTGATTAGCATATGAGTAAGAATTTCACTGTAATCTGTACATGAGACAATGTGAATAGAAGGAAATCTGACATTTATTTCCATCGTATCAGTAGGAGAAGATGATCACATTTGACAAGTAAGTGTTAATAAATTAGCTTGCAGTCAAACAAACTAAAGGAAGTTTATGAGGAACAAATCGATACCTTATTGGTATAATCATCATCTTAACTGCTAAATAATTGTGTCATATACTGCAAACCTAGTACAAATGATCATACCTGAAAGTAGATTTGAAAGCCTAATTTTAATTAGGTAAAGTAACTAACATGATCTAGTTTTATCTTAACTAAACATGTAAAAAGAATTTCAAACCAATTTGCCTGGAAGTGGTTAAAGGCAATTTAAAAAGAATGTAAAGTAATTTAGCCCAGTTTGACTACTTATATACACACAATTTGAAAGTTCAAAATGTCTCTTCCTTCAAATTCAGCCCATTCCATAAAAAAGTCTCTCAGAAGCCCAGCATCACATAAGGTCTTGGCGTCATTTGCTGCAGGAAATTACAAGATCTATACATTTTAGGAAGTCAGATATCAAAAAAGACATAGAGCAAATGGAGAAGGCTAGTTTATTAGAGGTTATCTGAACAAGATAGAACAAGACAATGATAAACATCATGCTGGGTGCTGTTCTGCTAGAGTGATGAAGTAACCAGGACTGGGAGATAGAGTTGTTTTACCATGGAAGAAACCTAGAGTGAACCCAATCTCATTTTCAGACTCTTTATTCCATAGACCAGAAAAGCATGTCACAAATCTCCATCATACCTCTCATACAGTATTTACATAAACCCAAAAACAAAAGTCAAAATGCCTAGTCAGAAGGTCTTTATGCAAAAAATGAACCTTGACATACAGGACGGAAAATGTTTACAGCAACTAACAAATTTGGTTGTTGATTTCCACATGGTGCCATCTTAAATGATACCATGCTTATGACATCACGTGATGCAACTCCTGGAGAGTATGTCCATAGAAATGGATTACCCGCATCTTAGTGATGGGCACTTAGAATGGTTGCACCCCTTTACTAGAAGAAAATGGTGCCATGGGAATACAGCAGTGAAATAAATTTATAAGTTCATCACTGTGTCATTTTCATACTCGTTATTGAGCAAATGTTTTTCCTTTCTGTTGTGTATCTTCTGGGTTACCAAAGGTCCTCTAATAGATTTTTAACATTAGTACCAGATGTATCACCATTGTTCTAATGGTATTATATTTTATTAAACCTACTAATTCAATATTTCATTGTGCTCAGTTTCTTAACAACTGTGTTATAATGGGAAGAAGATCTATTACTTAAATTAGAAAAAGTTACATTTACTCAACAGAGAACAACTTGTAAACTGTTTAGGTATGTCAACCCTTTATCATCACTGTTCTTAACCAGCAATCTTTAAACCATTCATTAATCAGTAGCTGTACATTTTTCTGTCTTACTGTGTGAAAGTTATATTTTAAATATGTTTAGACTGTATTAATGCAATTCATCTGTAACATATGCTGTTACTCACTGTACTGTTCCATTCTGATAGATGAGATAAAATGTAAAGAAATCCAGTGACTTCAGGTGAACTTTGACTTCCATTAAGAGGCAGTTCTTATGCCCCTAAGGTAAGCAGAAACCAAGCGTGACTGAAGGGACAGACTTATATAATGAAAGGAGTAAGAACAGCCCTGCATTATATAAAAAGGCAAGTAATGGACCTGCAAAGAAAATGGTCAGTGATACAAGAATCAGGGTTGAGACTTCTGAGAGGGGAAAGATAAATACTAGGACTGTTGATTATACAGATGTTACCAAAAAGGAAAAGGAAATGTGAGATTTTTGCATTCTCCACCTTAAAGAACATACATAGTGTCAGACAAATTGAAGAACTTCATTCTGTGATTCCAGTTTAATGTAAAGTGTTACATCTTCAGAGAGCTGCCTGTTTTTTAAGTGAATGGTATACTATAAGTAAGTGAACCTCAGCTGGAAACCTGTGGGCCAAATCCAGCTTGTGAGTACAATTCAAGTTGCCTGTCACGTGGTCTCATACTGTGTTGATTAATTAGAAACACATAAACCAATCTTATCAACACAGAACATATCCAGAAAATTTTCAGTTCATCACTTATAGAAAGTATACAAGCACAGGATTGCCATCTATTGGCAGAATAAAAAAAAATTTGCTACATATCTACATAAATCTCTTCAGCTGTTCATCCCTGTATCACATAGGATAAACAAAATGTGCACTGCAAGCATGAGTACTAAATGTGGGGAAGTTAATACTATACATTGGTTATTCAGTTCAAAATGGACAAAAAACTATATTACTTATACATGCAAATGCAAAGGCAGTGTTTCCAAATTGCAGAATGGCAGTGGTTGTCTGTAATGGCAGCAGTATCAAATGCCAAAAATTACTGCTTCAGGAATAGTGCCCAAAACATATGGACCTCTAGCAAAACAATGATGTTTGTTAGTTTTGCAGAGTACACAAAGCTGAGTGCTTCCTCACTCGATAAAATGAAACAAATGATTTTTGTCAGTTCTGCACCCACTAAAATCTGCAGTGTCTGTAGAATTTATTACATGTCACATCTACTACACATATCATCCTTGAGCGCTTTATTACTTTAATACACTAAAGTGTTAGGTGGCATTGCTAGCATTGGCAAGTCAAGAGCCTTTACAATGTCTTCTATTTTACATAATGTGGCAAAAGTTACATTAACCAGCACTTCAGGATGTTAAAGCCAGCATGGTAACACTTGCAAAAGAGAATACAATTGTTTGATAAACTAGCTGAAAACTTTCACAAGACATTTAACAGTTTTAAACATGTGCAGAGGTCATGCTTTCAGTTGCTTCTGAGGGAAATCTTCAGGTGTAGTCTGGACTTGACAAAGTTGAAATTCAATGAAGATGATAAGCATTATTTTTAATTGAGCACTTTAAAGGATATAACATTACCACAAATTTAAGTAACAATATATATACAGTAGTTTATCACAAAAATATCTCAAAACCTTCCCCCATCAATATTTTTAAATTTATGAAGGAAGGTAAAACCATCTGATGTGGCTTCAACTAAAATAATAGCATCAACAGTACTAAGCCAAATTTCAGAGATCGGGCTATGTCAGCTTTTACAGCCATTTTTACACTGTTTTGAGACCTTTTAACCTGTTTTTATGTTGACTTTCAGGGACCTAAGATGGCACCATGTTAAGAGATGTCACGGGGCATTGCCACATGCTTTGATGGACCTTATGGTGGGCACATAACTGTTATACCAGATATGAGAATAAAAACCAGCCCGACAAGTCACCAACTGCATTTCTTTTCCACCAAACCAAGCGCCTTGGGTTATCTTCTCGCAAAGAGTGTTTAAGAACAAGTGCTATGATGTTTAAAGCAGCTACCCAGGAGATGTACATTACTTTCAGGAATGAAAACAAAAACAAGTCTTTCCCAAACACTGAAAATAAAATCAAAAACAGAAGGAAGCTTTTTGAAAGCATTGTCGATTGCTTTTAAAGCCAGAGGGTTTAACTACAATCATAGTCAGACAAGAATTGCAAGGAGTTGCTCATTTCATTCTATTACTTTTACCAGAGCTAGAAATATAAGATGAGAGTGTAGTCGTGACAAAGAGCTACCAGTAAAAACCATATTGCTTAAATCAAAACTATAGTATATAACTGTACTTGTTCACTGATCAAACCATGATCTCAGACAAAAGGGCTCCTCTAATTAATAGCCATCCTTTAGCAACCAGACAAGGTCCTATAACAACACATTTTCCATTGGAGTGGTCTCTAAAATGGTAATGTGATGCACTTACAATTACAAAACATAAATAATTAAAATGAAATCTTTCGGATATTAAAGTCTTTCTTTTTAAAATTTAACCAAATATATAAAAAAGGCTAAAAATTAACCTTTCAAAATTTGTGAACCAAACAAAAATTTCTAACCTGACAATTCTTAAAAGTAACATCACTGGTTTGTGGTTTTGTCGGCCATTTAGGAAACACTATATTTCCTGACCTAAAACCATAGATCAATTTTCAGCCCCTCTGATCTATTGTATTTAGAGAAACTAGAATGTCATTTTAACATTTTCTTTCATATTTTTGAAACTTTTTTTTTTCTTGCTAGTACGAATGTCATTGACAAAGCTGCACTGGGTTAAGGGCCTTCTTCTTCTCCTTCTTTTAGATGCATTCTTTGTTCGTACTCCAATACATATTACCTTCCTATATTATCATTATTTACTCTGCCTTTTTTTAGTTTCCATTTTTGTGTGACAATTAGTCACAATGTGAATGGATGGAGCCATCGGGCATATTCTTATAAAATTTATTTTTATTCTAGTTCATGGTAGTTGTATTAATTTGTTCAAAATTTCTGTCCACAATTTGTTACAGAGATTCAACCTTAAAAAATACCAGTAGTACATGATAATACTGTAAATAGCGTACTGTTTATAGCCTGCTGCACACCTCCTCTATTGCTTATCATTACTTTTTACAGCCGCAATTAGTAGACCAGATTAAGAGTCAATCATCAGTCAAAATTAGCAATTGCATAACATTTTATAAAAGTCATAAAATATATTAGCAAACTTAAAACAAAACACCTCATTGAAATGAATCAATCAATACACATTTTATATCCCACAAAATAACTTTTCTATTTTCAGTTGTGTTCTGTGAACTTTTAATTAGCTGTGTTAATTTTTTTTACTTACCTGTGTTCACAAAGTTGGGCTTTAAAGACTTCTGTCCAGAAATGTAGTATTTTTTAAGAAGGCGGTCAAAAAAGATTGCAGTAGTTTATTTAGGAAATGATGGAAATATGGGAAACACTTTCAGCTTTTGGTATGGGATTATAGTTTTTTGTTATAGGTAGTGTTTAGCAGGTGAAACATTAGATTAAATTAGATTAGATTTGACAAACTTTATTAATCCCAAGGAGAAACTTAAACATGATGAAATATGAAAGTTCAGGCTCAGTTGGAAGCTGATGGGAACAGTGAGATTACCATTTAACCCAATTACTAAGTTTTTTGAAAATGCCCACTTCCAGTTAGGTTCATATGTGTTTGGACAGTGACATAATTTTCATAATGTTGGGTCTGTATGCCACCACAATGGATATGAAATTAAGCAATCATTATGTGATTGAAGTATAGACTTTCACCTTTAATTCAATGGGTTTAACAAAAATATTTCATGAGCCATTTATAAAGAGACAGACGTGTTTGTATATGGTCCCCCTATTTTCAAGTGCTGAAAAGGTATTTGGACAAACTAACATAATCAAAAATATAATGATCATTTTCATTATGTACTTTAAAATCCAGTACAGTCAATGACTGCCTGAAGTCCTGAACCCATGGCCATCTCCAAGTGCTGGGTTTCCATCCTAGTGATACTTTGCCAGGCCTTTACTGCAGCTGCCTTTAGTTGCTGCTTGTTTGTTGGACTTTCTGCCATCGGTTTTGTCTTCAGCGAGTCAAATGCATATCCATTGCGTTGAAGTCAGCTGAATGAATTGGCCATTGAAGAATATTGCACTACTTTGCATTGAGAAGCACTTGGTTTATTTTGCAGTATCTTTTGGCTTATTGTCCATCTGTATTGTGAAATGTAATCCTATTCAGCATCTGTCTGAATCTGAGCTGATAGCATAGCCCTATACACTTCAGAATTCATCCTGTTACTTCTGCCAGCAGTACTATCATGAATAAACACCAATAACCAACTTCCATTTGTAGTCATGCATGCCCACGCCATTAACACTGCCTCCACCATGTTTCACAGATGATATGGTATGCTACAGAGCATAAGCTGTTTCCTTTCTTCTCCATACTCTTATATTTCCAACATTTTGGTAATACTGATTTTAGTTTCCTTTGCCCAAGGACAGTTGTTCCAGAACTAGACAGGCTTTTAAAAATGTTTTCCGGCAAAGTCTAATCTGTCCTTCTTATGCTAAAGGTTTACCAGTGGTTTGCACCTTATGGTAAACCCTCTGTCTTTACTTTCATGAAGTCTTGTCTTGATTGTGGACTTTGGCAGTGATAGGTCTATCTCCCAGAGAGGTTAATTGGTTTGGCTAAATGTTATTAAGGGGATCTTCTTTACCAAGGAGAGAATTAAGCATGTTATCCAGCTCAGTTGGTTTCCAGACCTTCTAGAGTTGCTGAGTTCACCAGTGTGCTCATTCTTTTTAAGAATGTACTGGATGGTTGATTTGACCACTCTTCGTGTTTCCGCTACCTCTTTAAAGTTTTTGTTTTGTTTTCTCAGCCTAATGATGGACTGTTTTTGCTTGCATGGACCTTATATTGAGAGTTAACAGTGAAAGCTTCCAAGTGCAATTTCCACACTTGGAGTCAATTCCAGACTTTTTACTTGCTTAGTAGTTCATGAAATAATGAGGGTACTGCCCCCACTTGGCTATGGAAAGGCTTGTCAGTCAAATTTTCAAATACGTTTGAGCCCCTGGAAATGGGAGGCTATGCAGAAAAATGGGTATCATACCAAAATGGATCATACAATATTTTTGGTAAACCCCTTAAATTAAAGCTGAAAGACTACACTTCAATCATATCTTGATTTCTTTATTTCAAATGCATTGTAGGGGTGTACAGAGCCAAAATTATGAAAATTGTGTCACTGTACAAATACTTATGCAACTAACTGTAGGTGGTCATAATTTTCTTTCCTCTAATATTAAAAAAGAATACAATAATAAAAAAACATTTTGTACAGTATTTTTAATAGAAAACACATAACTTTGAATGTTTTCTCATGTTAAGATGTCTGCATTACTCACTGAATTTACTGCAGAGGTTACTACACTCTTATAACTTGCTAATCCTTACTCACTTGTTGCTCACTGTCATTTTTTATCTTTGAAATTCACCTACTATGGACAGAAAAAATCTTTGCAAGTCCCAGTGTGCTAAAGGTCCGTGTCAAAGTGTGAGTTTTAAATAATCAAGTGTCAGTGAGTGCTGGCTCCGAACAGGTGCGGGTGTGTGCAGGCAGGTGCCATTCCAGGATTGATTGGGGTGTGTGGCTGATCGTTTATTCACATTCTAATGCAAATGGGTCAGTCAAGTGCCTCATTTGCACCTCACAGTAGTGGTAGGGTAGCACCTGCACCCAAATCAGGGCTATATAGTTAGCCTGCATGGAAGAGAGGGGAGAACAAAGAGAATCCGATCAGATCCATGAGAGGAACAGGTCAAAGAGCAAAGATCAATGAAAGAAAGAGAGAGTGGAGGTTACGGGAGGAGAAAGAGGCAGGGGGTTGGGAGTATGTCCCGAGGAAGTGAGCAGCAAGTCTTTACTCAAGTGTGGGAGTTGGAGAAGGGCTGCTCCCTAGAAGAGTGCAGAGGAGAAGGAGCAACCATCAGACTGGCTGAGGGAGAAGTGCATGGGGCTCGGCAGGAAGTCCTATGAACGCTGACAGACTGGCAGTAGGACACACAAACCTGAATTTTGGTGGATGACTTCACCTGTTGGCAGACATCTCCTCAGCATTTCCCATCAGGACCTTGCAGCATGAGGAGATGCCCACCCACTGGTGCAGCCAGATGTTATAGAGGAGCACTGGGGCTTGTGACAGTTTTAATAGAGAAACCTGCCTGCAATTTTAACCTTGTTTTTAGTGAATTATTTACTGAACATTTTAACCTCCACATTTTCATATTTTAATGATTTATTTATTTATTTATTGAACAACTTGCACTCCACTTGTTTTTGTACACTTTTTTCTGATTTTTAATAAAAGCACTTGGCACTTTTGCTCCAATGCCTTACTGACTGGTTTTGTTCTTATCTGGCTGCTCATCTCAGTTTATGACTCTCAACTGTTCCGGGTTCAAAAAGCCCCTTGGAAGTTGTCAGGGAGTGTGGGGCTGTTTCGGGCCGTCATAACCAGTGACAGTAACACAAAATTTTACTAGCTACCAATACATTTGACAGGTGTGGGGTTCTCTAAGATTATTCATGAACATTGGTTTACACAAACTGCCATTCACATTATTACATAACCCATATCCTGATTGTGGGAGTGAGAAAAATGCAAAGACTGACAAAATACCTAATAACAGCTACAATCTAATGCATTCATTTTCTGTTGAAATAGGATCATATAACAGTGATATAAGGACACATGGACATAGTTGGTTCATTTGTCAGTTTATAATCAGTCAAACATCGGACAAATGCTGCTTTTTGTCTGCAGAAAATGTGTACAAAGGAGACAGTGAGTGAGTCAAAATGCAGCAGTTCACTGAGTCAGAGGTACATATTTATGCCGTTCAACCCTTCTTTTATTATCTTTCAGGAACAGCTTGCAATTTTAATTAATTGAAATATATCCATGCAGAATAATTGTAGTGTGGAGTGCTATCAACTGAGTATTACCATGCTTCAAACTTCATAATTAAATATGTTTAAGAAGTTAGCAACAAAATGCAATGGATAAAAAGAAGAAGAAGGGTTAATTAAGTAGTAGCATAAGGACATGAAAAATCATTTGTCATGAAAAAATGCCATTTATGCACAGACACTGACATGTTACTTTACTGTCAGAATTGTACAGCTATATATTCATTAATGATACCAGTATGATTGTGACTATGGCATTGGTGCCATTTCAGAAGATTACTTCTTCAAGTCATCAGGGTTTTATGTATATCTCTTTACAAGCACTCCTGTTTTGTGCTCCTTGTGTTCATCTGCATCACCATTTTGTATGTGTGGATCCTGTAAAGCTACACATATCGTATTGGAAAAATGTAATTTTGCAATCCCAAATGCTGAATTTATGTAATCATCCAGAAGATAAGATGGAAAAAAACGAAAGCCCATAGCAAAATGTCAGAGCCCAATAAGTTAACCAGAATCATAGTTAAAAACACACAGTCATAAATCCCTAAAAAGACTTTTTCTAGCTGGAATAAGTACCATAAAGCATTCAAGAATTCACATGTCTGAACACTGGAAATAATGGAAACATTGACAATAGTAATTAGTATCATATTGAAACAAATATAAAAAGGAAAAATATGCAAAAATAAATTCTGAACATCCAAAAACCTTTATTCATGACAAAGCCAAACTTCTAAGTCATGGACTCAGTATATGCTTGTCAGGTTTATCAGGTTTGATCAGATCTGATCAGGTTTGAGGAAGATGACACTGGCAAAGCAATTGAAGGGCATGAATGCAACTGAATCACTGCATGGCACACAAGAGCAAGTGATGCCCGGGATGCTCCTAGCCTGGCATCTTCCTGTACCCCAGGGCATTAATAGTCATGCCCAGGATAAAGCAATGGCAATTGTGGAAGACCAATGAGATTTTATAAATCAGAATCAAAGTAGTTTACTAAGCGAAAATTAAAATTGTCAAAAAGAATTTGCAAAAACAGTGCAATAAAAAACCCAATAATATTTTAAAAAAGACTCCATCGTAATCCATACTAAAAAATCAAAGTCAGTGGCATAAGGTGTTTAAAATAATGGGTTAATAAATAAAATAAATAGGTTAAAATCCAAAATGGCAGTAAGTTAAAAAACCATAATGTTCCATTTTCTTTTCCTCCTGGCCCTTGTTAGGACGACTAGAGTCACCAAGGTCACAGCCCGAATGCAACAAATGGATTCAAGCTGTGGCCTCATGCAACTCCCAAGGCACCTTGCCCATGCTGCATATGGCTTCTTTCCAGACACAGCTCGTCACATTACCGATCCCGAATCTGGATTCAAGTTGCCCCGAACTATGTCACTACAGCTCCCAGAGCACCTTGCTCATCTACAGGATGTCACTGCTCTCGAGCTTCCTTCCTCCAACTCTGGTGGCCTCCATTACTTCCACAAGCTCCATAAATCAGATGAATGAAAGCACAATCACCATTCTAGCACTCAACCATAAACCCTGCTCTTCTGCATAACATTCAGCATGGTCGATGCTGCTTTTCTAAACTGGTACTTCTTGACATGGCACTTTATCATAAACCTTCTCCAAATCAATAAACACCATATGCAAACCTTTTTTGTTTTTCTCAATGCTTTTCTATGAGCAACCTGATCAAAAACTATATTAAGCTAGAAACACTAAATGTAACTGATGACAGCTTAAGTAAGAGTGGTTTCTAACCATTCAAATATTCAGCACAGTGTTAATGGTGCATCTTTAAAATGTTTGTATGTTCTGGTTTATATGCTTAGTCTGATTACTGCTCTTGGGATGATATCTTGATGAAACATTTATTTTATAACCAACTTTAGTACAGATCGCCCTTCCAAAAACATAAGTAAATTTTGGGTCTCTATTGGAAATAACAGACCAATAACAGACCATGAAATTTTCTTTAACAAATGTATTGGATAGTTATCTAGAGATAGGTTGTGTTTTTTTCATGTTTTTTTTTTCTTTAGGAGGTAAATAATGTGAACTTTTCGAATATCAGTTCACCACAGTATATCCTTGTGATTGTATAAGTCTATTAGGAAATCTATTATCACATTTTCCCAGAATCAACTAGGAGTGGGGAATGTCTGCAATAATCCCATGTGTAAATCTTGATTTTTATTTGATCTATTGAATGTTTTACAGGCTAAAATACATTCTTTGATCACCTGGTGCATATTACCCCACGAACAAAAATGTCTGAGATTATGTGGATTTTAATATGAAGTTTGTCTCTTCTTCATGACATTCTTTAATGACTTTAAATATAGAATCTCAATGTGCTCCTTCAATAGCCTTCAGCAAAGGAGCTTATTCATTAGCTCCACACATATAAATCTGGTTTCACTTTAGGTTTTATTGATTTATTGTGTAATCTGTTGAATGTCTTCCCTAACAACAATTAGTTTTGGTTTGAAGGTATGTTTTTTAATCAGATTAAAGGAGAAATGATAGCTGCCCTAAGGATCAGCACAGCTAATCAATAAAACCTCAGTGTTGCAGGACAGGTTCATTTCAAGCTCCACCATTATGATTAGTTCAAGTATACTGAACATATTTGTACCTTCTAGCATACAGATGAACACAAAGTAATCTGATTTTGTTATCTTTTGCATACCTACAGTATATATATATAAAGGAGGTCACTACTTTACTACAGTATATTATAAAAGCCTTTTTCATTAAAACACGTGTTGGCTCAGTTAACCATTGTTACTAACTGCCCTCCAATGTTCATTTTTTTATTTTAAATTGCCCACAACATTTAATACATGTTGTGATGAATAGGGCTGCAAAATTTAAGAAATGAAAGGTGTTATTAGACAAAATAATCCTAACAACAGCACCTAGTGAGTTAAGGGCACTAGGACCCGTGCCCAAGAAAAACATTACACTACTTCTCCTTTTGGTTTGAATCTGGGAACCAGAAACTAGCACATACCATGATGCTAAGAGTGGACCAATCATCCATTTAAGACATTTAAACAATAAAATACTGAAAAGACACTAAACATACCCCACCTTTAAAATTTACAGTCCATTGGAAAAAAAGAAAAAGGTAACCACCATCTTTAGTCTGTGTATCCAGCCGGCATGGAATCCAAGGAATAACTTTGAGGAGAGATATTCATCTCAACAATGATGAAAACTGCAGCACAAAAAAGAAAGGTGTCTACACAGCTAAATATATACCATCAGTTATTTGATCTGTCAGTGGCTTGGTCCCCAGATTTAATGGTACTTAACTTTTTTGCTGGTGGCTTCCACCATCCAAAAGAAAAAACAACGCTGATTTCAGCTTGCGGTCTTCCCCAGGAACATATTTCCAAAAGATGGTTATACATTGACACTTCAGCATCTTTTACAGCGTCCTGCAAGCATTTGTTATTCCTTTTTTATTTTGTGAACTAGCTCCGGTGACCTTTCATGCTCGACTCTGCCTCAGAGTCTCTCTTCTTCATTGGTTGCATACCCTCACAGTCTGATCACAAACCCAGTTAAGTAGTGCAACAGTTATACAGTACACATGAAAAAATACTCCAGATAATTAAACAGTACACAATTATAAAAATTATCAGTTAACCAACTGCTCAAAAAAAAAAAAAAAAAAAACACACAAAGTGGAAATCGGCAAAATCAAACAAAACAAATAAATTGTAAACATAAAAAATACTTTATAACAATGACATTTTTCCCTTCTTTTAGATCTGTAGATTGCAAAGTGAGTGATTTCTTCAATCAGCACAAATGAAAAAATATGTCCACAAACCAGTAACATTAGTTGTAAATAGGCATGATTCAAATCAGAAGATTCAAGACATGACAGAGAATCTAAAGAAAAGTAAAATATTTGCAATGCTGGGCAGGTTAACACTGCCAGTAAAAGAATAAACAGAACAAAACAAAGAATTCCCAGAATAGATTTTTTCCGGAGCTTTTGCTAAATTTATTTTTTCAGGTTTCTATAATGCGAGGAGGAAAATGTAATCTTTTGCCTTTTTTCAGGTTTATCTCTTTGTTAGCTCAACTAATAAAGCAACAAAATGAGTATCACATTTTATTTCTCATTAAGTAAAAATCCTGATAAACTAATGAAAGCATGTTATGTACTATACATAATGGCATTTATGACATCACACCAACTGTAACATGTACAGCAACATGTTTACCACACACTATTATGAGGCATTGCAACATTTTTACTTTTCATCTCCTTTTCGAGGAATAAAGTTTGTTGCCATTACACCAAGTGATGAGATTAATTGAACTACTGTTATAAAAGTAGTTCAGTAGTTAGTCCTGCAATGGAGTAAAATCCATTCTTGTGCCCAATGCTGTGTGAACAGGCTGTAAGCCTACAGTATACAGTATTAGATTAAATGTGCCATACTGGATTTAAGAACAGCACTGGAGGCAAGGAAGGAACCAACCCACTTAAGCACACACCGACACTAGGAGGTCTTTAGGGATGTGCAAGGGAAATCTTTACAGACACAGAATGCTCAACTTCACGTCCAGGGACAGAATTAAAATCCAGTAAGCTGAATGCACGGTACAACTACACTAACCACAGCTCTTCCACACTATGCTGTTATCTTAAAAAGGTAATATATAGCAAGCCCAGAATTGCACCAGATGAATTACAGAGTTAAGCTGCTGTAAGGGAAGTGCAGTGACCCGTCTCCATGGTAAAAGAATAGCTGCAGCTTCCTAACTTGTACCTCTGTTAATTTAGTTCAGCAAGCAAAATCATATGTTTTTTAGTTAACTTACAGAATTGTCAGGAAAGAAGTACTGTTCCTCAGGAATTGAGTTATTGAAATCAATGCAAGTATAAAACAGTTAAAAGTTGAACCTGTTACCTGACTGATGCTGTGTTTGTGTGAGCTTGGCATTACCATACAGGGTATTAGGATGGTCCCGGTGTGTGAATGGTATGTGTGATGGTCTTCTGCCCTGTTTGGGTTTTGTTCCTTCTTTGTGCAATTTATCCGTATACATTTTCACTAGTCTCTATATTTTTTCTTCGCTATAAAGGTTCACTAGGTGTCCAGTAATATGCCAGTAGTTGCAAGAAATCCTAAATATTTTAGAGATTTTAAAGAACTAGGAGGAAAAATGTCTAAAGACAAACGAATTACCTTGACCAAGCAATATTTAATGAGAGACCCTTAAAGAATGTAGTTATAGTATTTTAAATATTTATCATTTTTATATTTTATAAATCAGTGCATGTTTGCCAAGTTCCAAAGAACTGAAATTTAACACCTGCCTCATTACATAAAAATGATTGGGTCAAGCTTGTAATTTTAGGCCAGTTAGTTGATTGTGTATATGGAAGATCAGCCCTTTAACACAGACAGACACAGGACATACAAGCCCAAAAAGCACACACGTTTTTATTTTTCATCCTGAGGACTGCATACAGTGCACAAATCATCAATCAAATAAGCTCACAGTCTTTCTTTCTTTTCCTTTTCTCTCTCTTTTCTTTCTCTTCTACTGTTGCCTTTACTCCTCTCCCGCAAGCGCTGTCCTCCTCCTCCAGACTCCCTGAATGCACCTGGATGTGCTCCAGGTGTGCCCAGATCCTCTTCCAGTTGCACTTCCTGGTGTGGCAGAAGTGCTGCAGTCCAGGGCTGCAGGATCGTCCAGGTGCCCCCTGGTGGTGTCCACAGCCCTCAACAGGGTTAAGCTGCCAAGCTCCAAGCCTGTGGCCCTGATGCCCCTCTCCCGGTCCTTCCCTCCTCCAGGTGTCCCATTGGGGTAAGGTCCCTGGTCGTCTACCACATGTATCACAAGTAAATCAATCAAAGCAATTGTAAAACATAGTGAACAAGCCATTCAATTCAAATGTGTTATAGTACAGCTACCATCATATGTGGGAATGTGAGTAAAAAAACAAGAGTGAAACATAAAATATTATTTCTGTTGATTTAAAAAAATATTTTTAATGGAACTTTTTCAACATTTACTTGAGGTTAACGTGGACTACTTTTCTCATTTATACAATCATTTTGATAAAAATCCAACTAAAGTCTCATTATATTTGTAGATAACACTATCAAGTTAGTCAAGTATGATTAAGTTATATCTAAAGAAGTATCTTAGCAAAATTGTGAGAAAGACCCAGAAGTATCTGAAGACTCATCACTGTTGTTAATTAGACAAACTAGTTTAGTAGGATTTTGGCATATAAAGCTGTCATATTCTTCAACCACGTCCCGAGGGAGGTGGGGGACATTGAGTCCGAATGGGCCATGTTCCGTGCCTCTATTGTTGAGGCGGCTGACCGGAGCTGTGGCCGCAAGGTGGTCGGTGCCTGTCGTGGCGGCAATCCCCGAACCCGTTGGTGGACACCGGCGGTGAGGGATGCCGTCAAGCTGAAGAAGGAGTCCTATAGGCAGCTGATAGGTATCGGCAGGCCAAGTGGAATGCGGCTTCAGTTGTTGCTGAGGCAAAAACTCGGGCATGGGAGGAGTTTGAGAGGCCATGGAGAACGACTTTCAGACGGCTTCGAGGAGATTCTGGTCCACCGTCCGGCGTCTCAGGAGGGGGAAGCAGTGCAGTGTCAACACCGTATATGGTGGGGATGGTGCGCTGCTGACCTCGACTCGAGCCGTTGTGGGTCGGTGGGAGGAGTACTTCGAAGACCTCCTCAATCCCACTAACATGCCTTCCAATGAGGAAGCAGAGCCTGGGGACTCTGAGGTGGGCTCTCCCATCTCTGGGACTGAAGTCACCGAGGTGGTCAAAAACTCCTTGGTGGCAGGGCCCTGGGGGTGGATGAGATACGCCCGGAGTTCCTTAAGGCTCTGGATGTTGTAGGACTGTCTTGGTTGACACGTCTCTGCAACATCGCATGGACATCGGGGACAGTGCCTCTGGATTGGCAGACCGGGGTGGTGGTCCCCTCTTTAAAAGGGGGACTGGAGGGTGTGTTCCAACTATAGAGGGATCACACTCCTCAGCCTCCCTGGAAAAGTCTATTCGGGGGTTCTGGAGAGGAGGGTCCGTCGGATAGTCGAACCTCGGATTCAGGAGGAACAGTGTGGTTTTAGTCCTGGTCGCGGAACAGTGGACCAGCTCTTCACCCTTAGCAGAGTCCTGGAGGGTGCATGGGAGTTTGCCCGACGGTCTACATGTGTTTTGTGGACTTGAAAAGGCATTCGACCGTGTCCCTCGGGGAATCCTGTGGGGGGTGCTCCGGGAGTATGGGGTACCGGACCCCCTGATAAGAGCTGTTTGGTCTCTGTACAACCGGTGTCAGAGCTTGGTCCGCATTGCCGGCAGTAAGTCGAGCCCGTTTCCAGTGAGAGTTGGACTCCGCCAGGGCTGCCCTTTGTCACCGATTCTGTTCATAACTTTTATGGACAGAATTTCTAGGCGCAACCAGGGTGTTGAAGGGGTCGGTTTGGTGGACTCAGGATTGGGTCACTGCTTTTGCAGATGATGTTGTCCTGTTTGCTTCATCAGGCCGTGATCTTCAGCTCTCTCTGGATCGGTTCGCAGCTGAGTGTGAAGCGGCTGGGATGAGAATCAGCACCTCCAAATCCGAGAGCATGGTCCTCAGCCGGAAAAGGGTGGAGTGCCCTCTCAGGGTTGGGGGAGAGATCCTGCCCCAAGTGGAGGAGTTCAAGTATCTCGGGGTCTTGTTCACGAGTGAGGGAAGAATGGAGCGTGAGATCGACAGGCGGATCGGTGCGGCATCCGCAGTGATGCGGGCTCTGCATCGGTCTGTCGTGGTGAAAAAGGAGCTGAGCCGTAAGGCAAAGCTCTCAATTTACCAGTCGATCTATGCTCCTACCCTCACCTATGGTCATGAGCTATGGGTAGTGACCGAAAGAACGAGATCGCGAATACAAGCGGCAGAAATTAGTTTCCTCCGCAGGGTGTCTGGGCTTTCCCTTAAAGATAGGGTGAGAAGCTCAGTCATCCGGGAGGGGCTCAGAGTAGAGCCGCTGCTCCTCCGCATTGAGAGGAGTCAGATGAGGTGGCTCGGGCATCTGATCAGGATGCCTCCTGGACGCCTCCCTGGTGAGGTGTTCCGGGCACGTCCAACCGGAGGAGGCCCGGGGAAGACCCAGGACACGCTGAAGGGACTATGTCTCCCGGCTGGCCTGGGAACGCCTTGGGATTCTCCCGGAAGAGCTGGAAGAAGTGGCCAGGGAGAGGTAAGTCTGGGCCTCTCTGCTTAAGCTGCTGCCCCCGCAACCCGACCTCGGATAAGCGGAAGAGGATGGATGGATATTCTTCATCCATCCATATTTCTACCACTATTTTGTGCCATTTTACTTTCATGTTGGTTTTATTTGCTAGAAAGCATCCGTTGCATCCAGAGGCCCAAGATACTCACTACCATACCACATCATTTGGGCATGGACACACTCATCTTACCATGTACCTGGTCTGTGACATCACTGAGGTTTGGTCACATAATACTGGGACACTATGAAATCTCACCTGAAAGCATTGCCAGCAAAATTCCTTTTGTGATCTTTCTGCAGAAACCAGAGTTTGTCGATATAATATCCAATTTATCTATTATAAAATTCTTGTGTCATCTTTCATTTGCTATTGCCCATTCATTTCTTTACAGATTTTCAGCATGTATATTTTCAGTCACTCTTGACTTTGTTTCATTAAGGCTATTGCCATTTTTACATTTTTTAACACTGTGTTGCGTTAATGCTCATTTAGGAGCTAGATAAACTAGACAGGTGTCCACACTGGCACTGTAGACGGATTACGTAACTTCTCATTAGTTCTGAATGGTTGTGTCATTTATCTGTCTTTCTTAGGCTAATGATAGGAACTGATGGCCACTAAAACTTTGTAACTGAAAGGCACATTTGTACAAAGTTTTTACTTTGTGTTGGCTGCTGTTGTTATTGTTGCTATTAAGAAGAGTCACTTCAAAGCTTGATATTCATTTATTGTAAATCTGTATGTAAATTTGTGCTTATGAATAAAGCTAAATCTTACTTTTCTATTTTATCACCAGTCAACATCTTTATTGAGATGAAAAATCAGATTAATAAAAATGAATACATTAAAATTGTAAATGACAGAGTTATGCATCATCTTCAAATCAAGAGTTGCAAACCAGCTACATATACCAGGGTTAAATAGGCTTGGCAATGAATAGGCATCAGTGGCTACCCAGTGATTTAATTTAAATACCATGTAATGGCCCGTTTCTTTTTCGTGGTCAGTGGTAAAGACACCGAGTTCAATGGATATTCTCCTGAACAAGTACAAAATAGTAAAAAAAATTTAGAGAATTATCATGATGTTAATTTAATGTGTTCTGCATGTTGCTAAGGTTGGCACAAAAGTTACATACTCCTCATACATTATGAAGGGCTTAAAATGCTGTTATAGTTATGATGGGTTTTGAAAAGAGCTCATAAGTTAACAATTAATCTTAAGGTGGAGTTTTTAGAGTCATAATACTTTTGGGAAGTGCATCCCAGCAAAGTTATGGATACTGCCCTGCACTGTAGAATGATTAGAGAGGAGCTAGAAAGAAAACTGCCTTATACTGTACCACATATGCTTTTCATATAATACCACATTTTTTTCCTGCGAGATCCTTGTTTATTAGTTTCCTTTTTCCACTCTTTTGTTGCCTATTTCTCTTAGTGTTATGTTAATATATTTTACTTTTTACTTTATTATTGGGAGTTATTGAGAAAATAATTGTATGTTGTTTGATATCCTGCACATTGTGAGTAGTGTATGCAAAAATGAAGTGTATTTAGGTGTAAAATAACATTTAGAGGATAATACAGAGTTGAGGAGTCTTAGGTTCAAAATCAGCCCAAACACTCCGTCAAATTGAGCATGCCGTTGTCACGATTGTACAGATTTTTTGCAGATGTTCCACTTTCCTCCTTCAATCCACAAGTGGTAGTTTGGTTATCAACTCCAAATTGACTTGGTGTGAATGAGAATGGTTGGTTATATAATGCCCTGTGATGAACTGGCATCTGCTCCATTGTTAGTTCCTGCTTCATGTCTGATATCACCAGGAAAGAGTTCTACTTCATGTGACCAGGTGATGGAATATGAGGATTAATAAATAATTAAATGTATATTATGAAACAAATTGAGGTACTGCTTATTATGTACTACATACAATACAAATGGATTACCTTATAAATTACATTCTAAAATGATTTTGCACCACTCAAGTAATCTGTTACAAGCAGATATAATTGTAATCAATTACATACCAGCAGATGCTTACATCTTATTGTATAGCAACTGTCTTTACTATTGTATGTATAATTGCTTTATATTGGAAACACAGTTTGTGTTGTGACAAATTAAATAAATATCAGAAAAAATCATTGCCTTTAATTCTGCAGCTTTTTCTACATTTTGTCCACATCTGCTTAAGTAACAGTGCATCTATCGTGCTTCATAACACATAATAAGAAATTTCAAATAAGCGTTTCTGTAAGCCATTAATTAATATAGCTTTTACAAAGTACTTATTATTTATTGCTTTGCATAAAGTTTCTTTACTCAGTCCGATTAAACCAATAAAGAAGTAACAAAGTAGTTATTACTTAAGAGCGCCTGAAGAAAAAAATCCTTTTGAAAGAAACATACAGTATACAGAGATAGCACTGGTCAGAGTCACCAATGACCTCCTGATGGCTGCTGACCAGGGCTCTCCATCACTCCTTATCCTCCTGGACCTCAAAGTTGCATTTGATACAGTAGACCATAATATTCTTCTCCATCGTCTCCACTATAAAATTGGACTTTCTGCCACTGCTCTGGAGTGGTTTGAGTCATATCTCACAGGTAGGGCTGAGTATGTGGCCCTGGCGGATGCTAAATCTCGTACCCACACTGTCACCTGTGGGGTCCCACAAGGATCTATCCTTGGGCCGACCCTTTTTAACATCATCGGCAGGCATGGAGTTTCATTCCATTGGTATGCCGATGATATGCAGATCTATATGAGACTGAATTCGACTTCTCTTACACCTCCATCAACCCTTTCCTTCTGCTTGGATGAGATTGAGGCCTGGATGTCCAAGAACTTTCTTAAGCTGAACAGCACCAAAACTGAAGCTCTTTTAATTGGTACCCCCCATCAAGTTCGTTCCTCTGTAAATTGTATTTCCTTTTCTGGTTATGCCATTACTCTCTCCCCCTCTGTTACAAATTTGGGTGTCGAATTAGACATAGCCAAACTTCATCCTTGCCTCTCCCTTTGTGATGCTAAAAAGCTGGTTCATGCCTTTGTCTCCTCGAGGCTGGACTATTGTAATGTACTCCTCATTGGGATACCCAACAAGAGCCTTCAAAAGCTCCAACTAATTCAAAATAGTGCTGCAAGAATCCAGATGAGGATGCAGAAATATGAACATATTTCACAAATCTTTCGGTCACTTTACTGGCTCCCTATTCACCTCCGTATTGAATAAAAATTCTGTTTGCTCACTCATCAGTGTATTCATGGAAATGCTCCACAATATCTTAAAGAACTTATATTACAATCCACTACATGAAACCTCCGTTTTGCAAATACCTACCACCTTCGCCCCACTATGACCAAACTTCATACAATGGGTGACTGAGCCTCTGCAGTCACTGCTCCACGGCTCAGGAATGCCCTACCAGAGAACCTGAGAACACAGCAGATTGTGGGGTGTTTTAAAAACCATCTAAAGACTTTTCTATTTAGGAAAGCATATTAACAATTTTTTTTGTTTTTATCTTGTTTTGTCTTCGTTAATGTTTTTTTATGTAGCACTTTGAGCTTTACTACAAATGTAAAATACCTTATAAATAAAATTAATTATTATAATTATGGGGTCAAAAATGAAAGAAGCATTAAAATGTATAGTAACTAAAGTGTTAGAAGTTTAACATATCTATATATTTTTTCCCCCTATGGAAATGTCCTACCCAGATGAAGAACTTTTAACCCATTGACTATGCCCACCAACACCTCTTTAAAAGATTTGACATTCTGCACAAATATCTAACATTCTGAAACACCTGCAGGTTTATTTTCTCCAGCATCTCAGCAGTTGAAAATTGTATTTTTCTATCCTCCTTGGCCATTTTACTATAACATCGGAGCTAACATTATAGTCATTAGAGACCTAAAAAATGAGATTAACAATATAATCTATACTTAAGGCTACTAAGTGGAAGTTGATTGGATTTGGCAGACATTGTCGCCAATTTCACAGATTGTTATAGAACTTTACTCTTACCTTTCACAAAAGATGACACAGTTTGGGGCAAACTCCCTGTGTGGAGTTTGCATTTTACCCCATGTCTGTGTGGGTTTCCTCCAGGTGTTCCAGTTTCCTCCCACAGTCTAAAGAAATGCAGGTTAGGTACATTGGCGATTCTAAATTGTCCCTAGTGTGTACTTGGTGTGTGGGTGTGTGTGTGCTGGCGCCCTGCTTGAGGTTTGTTTCCTGCCTTGCGCCCTGTGTTGGCTAGGATTGGCTCCACCAGACCCTCGTGACCCTGTAGTTAGGATATAGCAGGTTGGATAATGGATGGCTGGATGGATGGCACAGCTTGACAAATTTGCATTTAATGACTGACCTTTCTCTTATTTGCTTTCAGCAATGTAAACATTTACAACCATACATAAATGCAATTTATTCAAATACATTTTCAATTGAGTTACATTATATTTTCTATTGGGTATTGCATTTCAATAGTTCTTATTATACAGTAGTATTGAAGTTTGAAATTCTGGTCTGATGACAAACATATTGTTGAGGCCACAAAACTTAGACTAATAACTCAGTTAAAATACAAAAACACATTGTCTAACATATAATTTGTTATATCATTATAGAACTTGCCAACACAGAGAAAAAAAGATTGTCTGATAACTTTCACCATGGAGGTGCAGTTACAAGCTGACTATATCAATTATTTAGAAGATATTGTTTAGCTACAGTAGATAAAGGAATATGTTATGTTTATTTTTTTGTTTATCTATACTCTTAATCATACACCCAAGGCAGATAGTGACATAAAATTGGCCAAATTATATAGAGTCAAGGATGTGCTACATGACATTTAATAATTTTTGACACCTTTCATGTTACAAGGTTAAGAAGCAAGAAACTAGAGCAAGTAGGGTAAATTTGGAAGCCTTATGAATCCATGTAAGACAGCCTCAAAAGACCTTAAATGTCAGTTACTCTGGAACTGTGTGCATTAGTTTATAGGCCTATGAATATCGCTTTCAGCATGGATGAACTCTATAATAAAGCAGAAGATCTTTATCTGACTCACATTTTTTTCCCTGTAATGATTCAGTACTTGAACACATTTCTATTGCCTGAAATATAAAAAAGCAATTACCTTTTTAGCCACCAATTAGGTGGTGAGCTGTTTTTATATATTGTGACAGGCTGCCTCATACAACCTGCTCATATCAATGGGTGACTTAGAAAAGAATCAAAGCAAGTTGTGTTTATTTTGCAGCATGTGTGACTCATACACATTCAAGACAGGCCGCAAAATAAAGCAAAGAAAAAGTCAAATCCTCTTTTATTTTGCCACTCTTTTATTTCCCACTAGTTTGGTCATTCACCCATTATTCTTGAAGTTAGATAGATAGATAGATAGATAGATAGATAGATAGATAGATAGATAGATAGATAGATAGATAGATAGATAGATAGATAGATAGATAGATAGATAGATAGATAGATAGATAGATAGATAGATAGATAGGAAATGTGACTTTATGTCAAAAAATTTGGTATCATACCACCACTAGTGTTGTCATGTTGTCATGAACTAAACAATTTGAATATGAATAACAAGCTTAGATCTAACTATTTGTTTGTATCAAGTGGTAAAGGCACCTGTACATTTTTTGACAAGTCCTAAACTAGAAAATCTCTTCTTAGCAGTTCAGCAGTTACTAATTTAAATATATAGTTGCTTGACATTGTCCTGAAAGCATCAGCCTCAAGAAGGAATCAACCCTGGCCAGCCCATCACAGTGCATATTTACTCAGAAATCAATCTAATTTAGAAAGCAATTGGCCTAAATTGGGGTAGGGAATAGGAGAATCCACAGGGAAGCATCACATAAACCTAGAGAGAATGTGTAAACTCCACACAGCCAGCGCAAAGGCCTGGATTTGAAACCAGGATTCTGGAGATCCGAGGCGGCAATACTATTGATTGAGTCAAACCACTCAAACAAAGGGAACAGCAACTCAAGAATTAAGAAGACAAGTCTAGACAACATATTTTGTGTTTTATTCACTGTACAGCTGTGCTTGAAAGTTTGTGAACCCTTTAGAATTTTCTATATATTTTTCTATATTTCTGCATAAATATGACCTAAAACATCATCAGATTTTCACTCAAGTCCTAAAAGTAGATAAAGAGAAACCAGTTAAACAAATGAGACAAAAATATTATACTTGGTCATTTATTTATTGAGGAAAATATTACATATTTGTGAGTGGCAAAAGTATGTGAACCTCTAGGATTAGTTTGAAGGTGAAATTAGAGTCAAGTGTTTTCAATCAATTAGATGACAATCAGGTGTGAGTGGGTACCCTGTGTTATTTAAAGAACAGGGATCTATCAAAGTCTGCTCTTCACAACACATGTTTGTGGAAGTGTATCATGGCACAAACAAAGGAGATTTCTGAGGACCTCAGAAAAAGAGTTGTTGATGCTCATCAGGCTGGAAAAGATTAAAAAACCATCTCTAAAGAGTTTGGACTCCACCATTCCACAGTCAGACAGATTGTGTATAAATGGAGGAAATTCAAGACCATTGTTACCCTCCCCAGGAGTAGTTGACCAACAAAGATCACTCCAAGAGCAAGGCATGTAATAGTTGGCGAGGTCACAGGGTAACTTCTAAGCAACTGAAGGCCTCTCTCACATTGGCTAAATGTTCATGTTCATTAGTCCACCATCAGGAGAACACTGAGCAACAATGGCAGGGTTGCAAGGACAAAGCCGCTGCTCTGCAAAAAAAAACATTACTACTCGTCTGCAGTTTGCTAAAGATCATGTGGACAAACCAGAAGGTTATTGGAAGAATGTTTTGTGAATGGATGAGACCAAAATAGAACTTTTTGGTTTAAATGAAAAGCGTTATGTTTGGAGAAAGGAAAACACTGCATTCCAGCATAAAAACCTTATCCTATCTGTTTAACATGGTGGTGGTAGTATCATGGTTTGGGCCTGTTTTGCTGCATCTGGGCCAGGACGGCTTGCCTTCATTGATGGAACAATGAATTCTGAATTATATCAGAGAATTCTAAGGGAAAATGTCAGGACATCTGTCCATGAATTGAATCTCAAGAGAAGGTGGGTCATGCAGCAAGACAACAGCCCTAAGCACACAAGTCGTTCTACCAAAGAATGGTTAAAGAAGAATAAAGTTAATGTTTTGGAATGGCCAAGTCAAAGTCCTGACCTTAATTCAATCAAAATGTTATGGAAGCACCTGAAGCGAGCAGTTAATGTGAGGAAACCCACCAACATCTCAGAGCTGAAGCTGTTCTGTACGGAGGAATGGGCTAAAATTCCTCCAAGCCGGTGTGCAGGAACTATCAAAAGTTACCGGAAATGTTTAGTTGCAGTTATTGCTGCAAAGGGGGGGTTACACCAGATACTGAAAGCAAAGGTTCACATACTTTTGCCACTCACAAATATGTAATATTCAATCATTTTCCTTAATAAATAAATGACCAAGTATAATATTTTTGTCTCATTTGTTTAACTGGTTTTTCTTTATCCACTTTTAGGACTTCAGTGAAAATCTGGTGATGTTTTAGGTCATATTTATGCAGAAATATAGAAAATTCTAAAGGGTTCACAAACTTTCAAGCACAACTGTACTTGCATCCTTTCTCCAGACCTGGAGAGTTATGTGTGTCCTCAGCTAAAGCAAAATTGAACAAGTAAAAAATACACACAACATAACATATAGGTGCGTGTGGAGATGTAGTAGGTTACCAGATTTGAAAGTTGGAGTTTTTTTTTTAATATTCTAGTAAGTTCAAAGAGACCAATTCAACACTAACAGTGATAATAAAATACAATTACAATTAAATTAAATGCAATTTAATTTGTGCCCCAATAAATGCAAGTTATCACCAATATACTAATAACCCAATTGTGCTTCACTCACTCAGAATAAGGAACCAATGTAGGAAGCATTTTAAGATAGAGAAGCATACTATCATGTGGTTGAAAATAGTTTCAGTGAGATCTGATTCCGGTTTATATGATGAGAAAATCCATGAGCTATTATTAGTTATTTTTGAGATATGAGGTGTTTGTGGCTAATTTTACTTGTAATTTGTTAACCATAAAATTTTGCAAAGAGGTACCCAATGGAGATTTAAAATATGTGCTGAACTATCATGTAAAGTTCAATTTGTGATTATGGTTCTTGATGGTCTTTATATGAAAAACATTTATATGTTACTTTTATAAATGCCACATCTAATTTTGTTTACTTATATTTATTTACTTATTTTCCTACAGGATAAAGTCACAAGTAGACTGCAAAGCTTCCTGTGTTTGATCACACTGGCATGCAAAGTTTTCTGATTCAGGAAAAGATAAGTTACATAAAGTGCAATGGTAGCTAACACCTGCAGCTATTGAGACATCAGCACGTGAGCAACTCTCCACGCTAGCATTTAGATCTGGCAGTGCCATGCTGACACTTCAGTATGCGAGCAATGGTGCAAGAATGCAGTCAGATTTCTTTGTTTGGGCACAAACATCATCAGATTTAAACACTAGCATGGACAGTTGCTATGAATTGAAACAGTAAACTACTTTGCAGTTGAAGACACACAAAATGTTTCTCTATTTTAAAACAGAGGAGTTCACAAATTTGCAAGTGCATTTCCATTTTAGATTTTGAAATTTAAAAAATGTGTTCAGTGTGCTGTATTCAAGATATCTCAATAAAAAAGAAATAAAAGGTGCTGACAAATTTCTTTTTTTTATTTTATTGATTCTATTGTAATCATTCCATACAAATAGATCAATATTTACAAAAAATAGGATTGAAAACAAATCAACCCCCACCCCTGAGAAATAGAGCATGGCCAACAGAATAAAACTTAAAGCTGGTAAAATAAATAAATTGATGAGTTTAATAGGTGGATAAAGATAAATGGAGAAGATAAAGAAATGGAAAGAAAATCTACTTCGTCAGTGCTTTAAGAGCTTATTCTAAAATATTATTGATTAGATCCTGCCAAGTTTTGAAAATGTTCTGCACAGATCCTCTAAGTGAGAATTAGATATTTTCCAATTTCAAATAGTATAAAACATCAGTTACCCACTGAAAAAAAGGGGAGAGTTAGGATTCTTCCCGTTTAGCAAAATAGATCTGCGTACCAATAGTGTAGTGAAGGTAATCACAGTTTGTTTGTCCTTCTCCACTTTAAACCCTTCTGGAAGTACACCAAACACAGCTGTTAATGGGTTAGGAGGGATTGTGACACCAAGGCTGTCTGAAAGATAATTAAAAATTTTTGTCCAGAATGAAGTTAATTTGGTGCAGGCCCAAAACATGTGACCCAGTGAGGCTGGAACTTGATTGCGGCGTTCGCAGGTTGGATCTTGCCCTGGAAACATTTTGGACAATTTTAAACGAGACAGATGTGTTTGATATATAATTTTGAGTTGTATAATTGTATGCTTTGCACATATGGAGCTCGAGTGAATTCTCTGCATTGCTACCTTCCACTCCTTTTGTGATATATTAATTGAGAGATCTTTTTCCTATTTTCCTCTTGGATCTTTGAAAGGGAGGGACTGTAAAATAATTTTATATATTGCAGAAATGCTGGCTGAGTCCTTGAAACTGAGCAATATTTTTTCCCAGCATAGAGGAAAGTGGGAGGTGAAGAAAATCAGGCAGGTTCTGTTTAACAAAATTTCTGATTTGAAGATAGTGAATGAAATGTGATGCTGGAAAGTTACATTTGGAATGTAGTTGTTTGTAGGATGCAAAGATGTTGTCTATGTGTACAGATTTCTAAGTGATTTAATCCCAAATGTTTTCCAGACATTAAAAACTGTATATGTTTGCAAGGGCTGAAAAAGGTGGTTCTCATGCAGAGGTGCCACTGATAAAAGCTTCTCTATCTTAAAATGCTTTCTACATTGGTTCCTTATTCTGAGTGAGTGAAGCACAATTGGGTTATTAGTATACTGCTGATAACTTGTATTTATTGGGGCACAAAGCAGGGAATATACTGTAAAGAAGTATTGCAGGATTTTATTTCTATTGCGGACCAAGCCTGTGTATGTTCATCTATTTGTGTCCATGCCCAGGTTTTTATAGTTTGTATGTTTGTGCCCAGTAATAAAATTGAAAGTTAGGTAGAGCCATGCCACTGTCTGCCTTAGGTCTTTGTATGGTCACTCTTTGGATACGTGGATGTTTTGAATTCGAAATAAATGAGGTTATGGTTGAATCTAATTTCTTAAAAAACGATTTATTGATGTATATTGGAATTTTTTGAAATAAAAAGAGAAGCTTAGGAAGGATATTCACTTTAACAATGTTAATTCTTTCAGCTAAAGTGAGATGAAGGGTTGACCACCTATGCAAGTCTTGCTTAAATTTTTCCAAACAGACGGCAAAATTTTGTTGATAAATAGCTGTATGTTTACTTGTGATGTTTACTCTTAGGTATTTAAACTGATCTGTAATAATAAAAGGGAAGGTGTCCAATTTAATATTATATGCTTGAAAATTCACTGGAAAGAGCACACATTTATTCAAATTAATTCTGAGACCAGAGATCTTTTGAAATTCTGTAAGTCCTGTTAAGACTGCTGGCACAGTATTTTGTGGATCTGATATATACAGTACCATATCATCTGCATATGGAGAAATTATCTGTTCAAGTCCTTCTCTGATTTATCTGATAAGCATTTCAAAAGTGAACTGCTAGTGGTTCAATGGCGATTGCAAAAAGCAGTGGTCTGGTACCACACTCTAGTTTAATGTAGTTTGAACAAACTAATACAAACAGAAGCTTCTGGATTGGTGTACAGTAGTTTGATTCATGCACAAATGTTCGGGCCAAACCCAAATTTCTCTTAATGTAGTGAAAAGGTAGTTCCATTCAATCATATCAAATGCTTTTTCAGCATCCAACGATAATATCTCTGGGGTGTTTAACTTTGCAGGTGAATATATTTCATTAAACAGACTTCGAAGATTGGAAGCTAACTGTCGACCTTTAATAAATCCAGTTGAGGTGCTGACAAATTTCAACAACGTCAGTAGCAGTATGTGCCAAGTTGTTTCATGCAGACATATGGACAGACAAACAGACATTATTATTATTGTTATCCAATTGCACCAAAAACATGTCAAGTCAAATAGCACACTTATGTAAAACAGTACTCATGATGTTATGTTTTTGCTATGGCTTCATCCCTGGCTTTAATGTCTTTTATTTTATTTATGTTGTTGTTTTTTGTAACTTCTGTTGTGATTTGTGCTAGTAAATATGTTTTGACAATTTACATCTGGTTGTATTGTGTAATTTTAAGCCAGTACCTTTTTGTTTTCTGATTTCCTGTTTGCATTTTATTCTTTGGGACTTCATTTTGGTTATATTTCCTGGCCTTTATATATTGAGACCAAGGGAGTGGGGCCTCTAGATGCTTTAAGCATTCAAGTTGCTTGTGTGGGTTTATTTGAACACCAGAGATGCCTCAACATGGTGCTGACTTTTAGTTTCCTGATATTGTTATTCAGCTCTGTCTTTGTTAAAGATCTTGTGAAAAATTTTAAGTCTCATTAGTCATTTGAACTTTTCATTTTGATCATTCTGGTTTTTATTTCATTGGTTTTGTTATTAGCTTTTTGCTTTTGGATCATGTTTATTTAGTTCTTTGAACATTGATCTTTTTCTTTTTCAACTTTCCTTTAAAAAAATGTAATATTTTTAATTATCAGTTGTGTTATTTGGAAAGGGTTTCTCTAGAAGGATCTTGCTGCTGGTCATTAGATTCCCAACACTTTTTGTAATTATTTAGCATTACTCAAGAAGCATTTATAACAATGACAGCATAGTGCATCCTTATACCAATGTGATTTCTGCACAAGAAGCTTTTGTATTTCTTTTTATTGCCATTCACTATTCTTGTTCTATAAAATATATATACTTAAATTCATTAATTTTGCTCAACCATATAAGTATAATAAATAATTCAAAGAATTACTTTTAATAAATTACACAAACTTGTCATTTTTTATTTTGGCTGCTGAAGGTACTAATGTGAATTTCATTGCAACCACCAAGAATCATATACATAAAAGCTTAGCTCAGCCCTAATTCTGCATAAATGTTGGTAAATTTCAAAGAAACAGTACTATGCAACTTGACATACTGAAGAAACACATCAAAACAAAATGCTGTGTTAACGGTGGCTAGTCAATTTTCTCTGTGCATTTTATAAAATGTTAAATAGTGTTTAAACTGGTATTCACCACACAATATGATGCACAGTTCACAATTATTCTGTTTATACTGCAGCTCACCTCTCAAGCTCACTATACACTCACAGGTTTCATATTGATTGATATGCACTGGTGTTTCACAATATAAAAAGGAACATTTAACAGCTGTGAAAACTGAAGTCAGCTCCTTCTACAGATATGGTTATGATTCTGTGCCTTTTAAAATTTTTCTCTGGTGTTTAATACCTAATTTTATTCCTTTTTACTGCTCTTTCAGGGTGTAAAGAATTAATGTCTTTGTTTTGTGGCTTTTAGTTCCTTTTAACTATCCTAAAAATAGACCCCATCATGACATGCTTCCATTTTTAATGGATGCTGCTATTTTATATTTGTTGCCATGATGTAGTGACCCACTGCTAGGGGGAGTGATCTCAGAGGTCATGACCTCTCAGTGTCCAATATTCTGGAAAACACAAAACACTCTTGTATGTTATTAGCTAGTTTCATGATAATTTAGAATCTTTAGTTTGGTTTTCTTGATTTATCTCTTGGTTAATGAATTGAGCTTTGTTCTGTTTTTGATACTGACTTTGGTAACGACACCTACTTGATCTATCCTATCTATCTATCTATCTATCTATCTATCTATCTATCTATCTATCTATCTATCTATCTATCTATCTATCTATCTATCTATCTATCTATCTATCTCCTGGTTCATGTTTCCTTTTTGTCTCTGCACTTTTCTGTTTCTGGCAGATCAGATATCTACTAAACCTACACTTACCTGGCAATGAAATTTAGTGAAATGAAAGCCAGATTTTGAGAACTGTGAAACTGCATTGGTGCATTACAGCTAGATGATTAAGACAGTTCATATGTCCATACGATTTACTGTTTTTATGTAACAGCAGCACTCAAGTGCCTGCCTACGGTAAGGTCAAGCCGTACTCGTCAGTTTTTTTTTAGTCAAATGACAAGTGTAAGTAAGGCACGTACCTGACTCTACCATGGTTGATGCTTGGCATATAGTAAGGTATAAGCTAGTGAGAGATATTAAATGAGGGTCAATGTGAAAACCATTAATAAAATCAAATATCTGTGATAGTACAGGTCCACCCCATGCTAATGGGTCCTTCCGGGGAGCCACTTGCACCCAAGAATGAGCCAGCAGATGAGGACACAACACACAAATAGCAAGGGTTGGGGGAAAAAGCGCTTTTATTAAAAAACAATCCAAAAACTGTCCAAATAAATAATGTAGTGTTCAATAAATAAATAATCCATTAAATCAAATAATCCAATAAAAACAAGGTTAAAATTTCTATCCATAATAACACGAGTCCTTGAACAACCATTTAAAAACTGATGCCTCTCCTCCCAATACTGTGCTCACAGCATCACCATTCTTTCTTTGTCTTTTTCCTGGCTTCTCCAGATATGCCTCTTTGGGTGGAATGTCACAATTGCTCACCAGAGAAAGCCAATGAATTAATTGAGACAGACCACACCCTCACATGGTGGTGCGTCTCGCCTCACAAGCCTTCTGCAGCTGTGCAAGTATGCATACCGGCATACTATTTATTTATTTGAAAATGGACCACTAATATCCCAGGTGCAGATCTGCTATTCCACCTTATTCTAAAATATAACATTCTGCACAAACATACAGTTCTGATATTTGGATTGTATCAAAAGACTATCCTAAGGGCCAGATGATGAGGCATTCAAATAAACAAATTTTTAAGTGAAACCCCTAGAAACTGGCAAAGGTCAAAAATCAGTAATGGATATACAATTACAGGACACTAAAATGCAAACCTATATCTATGTTAAGTATAAATCTGCGCTACAAAGTTAAAAAAGTAAATATGACCATTTTTCAAGTTTTTAAAAGTTTTTGAATGATTTTTAATGTTGTTGCTTGATTGCACTATATCACAGGAACCAGCCCTGGAAAGAACACCCCCTATCACACGCTCCATTCATAGGCACACACACAGAGTTAATTTGGAATGTCTAATTAATTTGTCATACATGTCTTTGGGAATGTGAGAGAAAAAACTACTTATGGGGTTAACATGCCCTCATACTCAAGATTCTAATGGTGAATCTGGGAGGCAGTTGTGCTAACACCTATTTTGTTCAAATTGTTAACTGTATTCTAATGTGTTCAATATTTCTTAAAGGACTTGTACATTTTTCAGGTAATTCAGTTATTCCTTTTCTCATTTGCTTCTTCAAATGTGTGGCAAGAGGGGTATATGGTGATGCATTTTTTAAATATATAATCATAAGTCCTGAAGCGTGCAGACTCCAAACAGGCTCAGGTGCATTCAGAACATATATGTGTCACTCTGAGGTAGATTGGGATGCTTGGCTGATCACGCGTTCATGTTTAAATGTGGGCAGATCAGTCAAGTGCTTCATTAACACATTCTATAAAGGTAGCCTGCATGGTGAAATCGAGACAAGGAACAATGTACAGGAAAGGAAAGAAGACAGTCTGGAGGACAAGTTGAATGTGAGGAGAGGAGACTTAGAGACCAGGGGCCTCATGCATAACGCCATGCGTAGAACTAAATGATGTAAGCACAAAAGCTGAAATGTGCTTATGCATAGAAAAATCCAGATGCAGTAATCTGTGCGTTCGCCAACTTCCGCATTCTTCCACAACATAAATCCCGGTCAGCGTGAAAAGTAACGCTCGTGTACGCGCCTGCTGCCCCGCCTGCTGCCCTGCCCCAACTCCTCCCAGAATTACGCCTCTTTGAATATGCAAATCAATATAAATAGCCTTTAAGCTCAGCGTTCCGTGAAAAGACAATGACAAAAGCAAGAGGGAAAACAGAAGAATTTCCGTGAATACCAAGTGGAGGCAAGGAAAAGCGTACTATTTGTTGGTTTAAACAGTGGTATAAACAACAAAAAGAAGCTGATGGAGTGACATAGCGTGTCGGAGAAACTCGAAAGCTCAACTTCACAAAGTCACACAGTGCTCGAAATAAAAAAGAAGTTGTCACATATCAAAGTCGCCATGAAAAGGCGAGTTGTAGCCCACCGTCTGAGTGTCATATGAAAGCTTATTAGGGTACAGAGAAAAAAAAAGGCACACAGTGGGGAAAAAGCACAAAATGTCAACTTCAGTCTCGAAATTTCCACTTTAATTACGTAGTTTATTTTGTCATTAAAGTAGAACATCATAAACTTCATCTTAAATTCATTTAATTAACCAGTTCCTCAAATCACATCGTAAGTAAAGTAGCACATTAAATGCTTTGTTTTGGATGTGTTCTTCTACTGTATGTGCTCTATGTGTGTGAATCATTATGTGCTTCTTAAACCAGCTTTTTCTACCTCCAACAGGACACAGAATCCATTACATTCGTGATATTACAGCTCTCTGAATAACTAAAATACTGAGATGTATACGTGATATCATTTTCATGATGATGGGAAAAAAGCACGTTATAAAACATGGGAACACGGTGTCCCAGTGACTGTGCGCAACCTTCGATGAAATAATTTATTGCAGCAGTACTCAGGGGCGGCTCTAGGCTTGTGGTGGCCCTGGGCAGAGGAAGAATTGGTGGCTCCTTTGCCCGCCAATGTCAATATGGTATCTTATGCACAGTGAATGGCCACTTCCGTTGTGGACACTGCATAGCCGCCTCGTGCTCATGACACAAGCATTTAACTTTTGCCGAACTTTGCCGCTGTGTTTTTAGCTGTGTCGTTATTTTCTCTTTCTGTTTTATATTCAATATATATTGGTGTGGCGGCCCTGTGCAGGTGCACAGTTTGCACATGCCTAAGGCCGCCCCTGCAGTACTGTCTCTTTCAAACGTACTAACCTCCAATTCCTGTCCTTCCTTCTCTTTACTGTACAAAAAGTTCTACAATGAGCAGTTGATGGAGTGAATGAGTGCGTTTAGAGTTCTTGGGATGAAACTGTTTCTGAACCGCGAGGTCCGTACAGGAAAGGTTTGAAGCATTTGTCATATGAGACGCAGTTCAAATGTGAAGCATGGCTGAGGCAGTGTTTGCTTGATGCTGTATACCGATAATTCTCTTTCTGATCAGCTTCTCCGAGTGGTGCAGTGAGAGTAATATGGAAAAATATGATCCGCTGTGGCAACCCCGAACTGGAGCAGCTGAAAGAAGAAAAAGAAAGTGCAGTGAGAGTAACAACGCTAAAGCAGCTATGGTATTTGGAATAGTTTGACCATTCCGTGGACCATTATATTGTTACTGGTTAATTACAATCAGATGCATTAAACTAATAAACAATATGTGGTTAATTTCAGTGTATTTATAAAGACGCATCAGGAAAAGAAAGGATAACCACACAGAACAGTAGCACTGCTTTGTCGCTGGGCGCCACCAGTCTGCAAAACTGAGAACTTGTGTATGACAAGGTATGAGGTACCGTGAAAAGGTGAGTGGCTTTACACCAAGTTTAGGTTTTATACATCGCGATTTGAACATGGAAACGTTCTTACGCAACATTTCTGAGCATACACACCTTTATACATGAGGCCCCAGGCCCTGTGAGCAGAGTGAAGTGAATGGTGCTCCAAGTAGTGTCCCTGTTGATTAGAGTGGGAGCAGGAACATAGAATGAATCTCCCAGGGATCCAGGTTGTGTCATGCTGGCGTATGGGATGACGGAGGTCTGGCGTATCCCAGAAGATGCCGGTGAAGGCAGGAGAAACAGAAGTCAGCGGTGGTGGACACAGCTGTCTGAGTCTTGGCCAGTCAGAACACCCGGTGAGGTGAGCTGGGGAGATTTTGAGTGAAAGATGTGCTGAGCTGGCTGAGGAATAACTTGGTAGTTGGGATGGTTTTTATCTAGATTTGAATGACTGTTTCATTTGGATTTTAGATTTGTTGCTTTTATCCTCCACGATGTGCACTGGATTTTTTTGGATTATTTACTGTATTTATGTATTTAATTATTTTAGATGAACTATACTTTAGGACACTAAAACAACTAAACTAAATAAAGCACTGAAACACTTTGCTCTTACCCTAGCTGACTTTGTGTATCCTTGTTGGTCCAGCTCATCCTCAATCTATGACTATCAATGGTTCTGGGATCAAGATGTCAAGGATGATGGAGCCAATCTGGACCTTCACAAAGTACAGGGACATAATAGGTTGAACTCTACCCCTGCCCTGCTTAGAATAAGTCAGGATTAAATATGTATGGAGTGCTAGCCTTACTGACTCCCACACTCACACTCATTCACATGGCACACACAGTAAATCTGGCATGCACATATTTGAGATGTGGGAAGAAACCAGAGGAACCAGAGATAAACAGAGCAGAAATGAGGAAAAAGTGTAAATTGTCAAGATTTGAACCAATGACTTACAAGCCATGAAGCAGTAGCACTCAGCTACTATGCCACTCAAAAAATGCTTGTTGAGATTGACAGTTGTAGCTAAAATGGAGAATCCACTGCATCCACTGAACAGTATCATCTCCAGACAGAGGAGCAGCTTCAGCGACAGACTGCTGTCACTGTCCTGCTCCACTGACAGACTGAGGAGATCATTCCCTCCCACACTATGCGACTCTTCAGTTACACCTGAGGGGTAAATGTTAACATTATACAAGGTTATTGTCTGTTATACCTGCATTTTTATCACTCTTTAATATTGTTTTTTGTCAGTATGCTGCTGCTGGAGTATGTGAATTTACCCTTGGGATTAATACAGTATCTATCTATCTATCTATCTATCTATCTATCTATCTATCTATCTATCTATCTATCTATCTATCTATCACAAGAAGACTTTTAACTAAAGCATTTATCACATCATAGATGAGAACAATGTTTATGATATGTAATTAGACTAAAAAAGGGAAACAAACATGCTACAGAAGAAATAATTGGCTCTGAAAATTGCTTGCAGATTAACTATTCTGTATATACTCAAATTAATATGATTGTGGCCATAGAGTATGTCACAGGATGAATACGAGTAGGAGGTGAGTTACTGAAGGTTATAAAGGTTGCAGAATAAGGTAAGCAAGCGAAAGAGTGTGAAGATAAGATTAAGGCAAGAATCACTTTCTCCAAGTATGCCTTCAGAAAGCAAAGAAAGCTATTAACTAAGACTGTGTACAGGGAGCTTGAGAGTTAGAGATTAGGTTCTGCCATTGGTGGGGTGCAAATGAGGAAGGGAGACGATGACAGAAGAAAAGCAGCAAAAGAGCAATCTACAATCAAAGATCTGCAGAGTTCAACAAGGTTACGTTGTTTGTTAGTTTTTAGTTTTTTTCATGCTTTACCTAAATTATCACCTAAGCCAATGTGCACAAGCCACTTCTGTAAAGCTGAATTTTTCTTTTAAATGGTGATTTATTTAAAAGGAGCCCAGAATGTGTTATTAAGTTGAAGGGCTTATACTATTTGGATATAATCAGTTAGATAAAAAGAAGTAAATAATTAATAGTAACACACAAGTATGATAAAATACCAGCAATAAACAATACAGAGTAATAAACACAAAAGTCATTAATATAATATTAATAACTAATAAATATTACATAATATAAGCAACAGTGATTGCAACATGGTAAAATCTGAGATTATCTTTGGGATCACACAAATGTTCAGTAAAACAAAGACTTATAATTTGCAGAGAGCTGATTTCATGGGGATGAGGAACAATTTAAAAAACAGAATGGGAAAATAATAACTCAGCAAATATAAATGATAGGTGGTGTCACTTTAGAGATCTTCTGTTCTAGGAGCACAATTAGTATATTTTGAAAACCAATAAAACACAAAGAGAAAAAAATGTGTGAAATGGATAAATGAGGGCATTATTAAAATAGTAAAACTGAAGAGATCACAGTAAAAGAAAGGAAGAAAATTGACTCAGATGAGTATCAGGAACTAACAGCAAGAGATCAAAAAAAAAAGTATTCCAAAGGTCAAAAGAGGAAAGTGAAGCCGAGAGGAAAAAAGAGAAAAGTGAAAGCAACAAAACCAGGAAGCCATTTTTGAGTACTACTCCAGTAAAAAGACAATGAAAAATAATTTTAAGAACCTTTAGGGGCACAAAAGGAGAAATCGTTGAAGCAAATGAAATCAACAGATATTTTAGTCAAGTATTTGAATAAACAAATGTAATATCCTATACAGAAGTAAAAACAAGCTCTGTCTTTACAGATTTTAAAATAACAGAGTCAGATGTGCTTTATGCCTTCAATACATTGAATAGTAATATAAACCCTGGACTAGATAAGAATTTTACTAATTGTACTGAAAGAACAGAAAGATGTCATCTTTAAACACTTATATTTGAGACTTATTTGTGCAGTCACTGCAGAAAGGAGACCTACCGGAGAAGTGGAAAGTTGCAAATGGGATAAAATGAATCCTGCGTAATTACAGACTAAGTCTTACAACTGCACTTTGCAAAATTACGGAAACTACAATAAGAAATAAATTACAAAAGTACCTATATGAAAATAATATGCTAAAATGCAGCTAGCAAGGGTTTATGAGAGGAAGATCTTGCCAAACCAATCTTTTTGATTTTTTTGAACAACCAACTGCAGTAGTTGACAAAAATAAAGCATATGGCATAATTTACTCAGACTTTCAAAAAGCCTTTCATACAGTTCCACACTGAAGATTAATTCTGAAGTTAGAAGCTGTAGACATCACAGGGAACCTCCAAGACTGGATCTCTAGCTGGTTTACTAACAGAAGACAAAAAGTACAGATAAGAGGGGAATGCTTCAAATGGAGAGAGCTCGTCAGAGGAGTTCCTCAAGAGTATGTGCTGCGATGTTACTTTTTCGGTTTTAAAATAATGATAAAAGTCTAGGTGTAGTTAGTAAACTTAAATTTGCAGATGATGCTAAAATTATAAAAATAGTAGATACTGTAAAGGTAACATAAAACTATTCAAGAAGTCTTGGACAAGCTTCAGAACTGGGTGAACACGTATAAAATGCAGTTTAATGACGAAAAATGGAAAATGATACACATGAAACGTCAGTTATAAATACAGTATAAATACAAAATGGCAGACATCGTCCTATTGGAAACAACCTCAGAAAAGGATTTTGGGGATTATTTTGACACAGCATTTTCATCATATAAGTAATGTGTAGAAGTGATTAAAATAGCAAATAAAATGTTAGGTTACATTGTAAAACTGTTGAATATAAATCAAGGGACGTTATGCTCAGACTGTATAATGCACAAGTAAGACTGCATCTGGGGTGTTGTATGCAGTTCTGTTCACCATGCTGTAAGAAAGACATAGCACCCAAGTGCAAGAAAGTGCATCCCAGGCCTTAAGGACATGTCATACTCTGACAGTCTGAGAAATAAACCTGTTTAGTCTTGAGCAGAAGAGACTGTGTGGGACCTTTCAAATTCTCAAAGGCATTGATAAAGGAGATGCAGCAGAATTCTGAATTTAATGATGAATCACATATGAGAGGACACCGATGGAAATTAAAAAGTATATTTTTGGACTTAATCCAGGAAGCACTTCTTCACACAAAGAGTTGTGGGAATCAGAAACAAACTACCAAGCCATGGAGAATCCTCTGGATGAGATGTTGGGATAGCTTAATGGACTAAATGGTCTCTTCTTGTGTGTAAAATTTGTTATGTTTTAATGTAAAAGAAATTAAACAGAACTGTTCATTAAAAGAAAAAAAAAAGTTTTTTTGAACATTCAATACAGCCCACATTACACACATTCACAACTGAAAAAGTCCTCTCTCCCCTTAAAAATATTGCAGAACTTGTTGACAAGAGTATTTGTTCAAAGCGATCCAAAACTTGTTAAGAGTGACATGTTAGAACCAAAGACAAGCAATGTTGAAGCTTCTCATTTGCTCAAATATGCCTTCCCAAAAGCACACATAAATTTCCATTGTACCTAGTTTCCTTTTGGTGAGCACACCCAAGCAAACTGCACTAAACATGCAGCATCTACGTCTAGCCAGAGTCCCCCCCCACCAAAAGTTAAAAAACTCTGCTGCCATTGTTGCTGTTGGCTGTTAGAAAGCTTGAAACCTTAAAGATTGTCCTTATTTTCTTTGTATTAACACAATAAAAATTGCAGCATACAGCATCTTCAGACTCATCTTTGAGTTTTGACAAGGGTTCACTGTTAACCACATGCTTTAAATGAAATGGTACCCACGATGTGTTCTTTGTTGACATTGGTGCACAATGCAATCAATGAGCACCAAAATGTAATTAATATAATGCAATGGTATTGGTCAAAACGTGCAAAATATTGTAAGAAGGCTTTTTAAAAAGTACTAGGGGACTTCGCCCCATGCTCTCTTCACTTGCCAACCCCACTGAATACACTATGTATGTGAATTTCACTTTCACCAAACAACAAAACTTTTAATTCTCACGGATACGCCTCTTCATTGGGAAGAAACACTACTTTTCCCTGATGGCAACACAAATTAGACGATCTACAAGTCTCCGACTTAACATTTAAAGCCAAACAATATCTACATACTTCTGTCATATCACCTATGCCCATATATTCAATCTCTTTTCACTTTTACCTTTTCGTCAATATTGCATTGAATTTTGATTCTGTGTTTGGAATTATATCATGACAACGCAATGTATAACTGCCCATGAGTTATTTCTTTCTTTCTACACGAATTGTGTCTGACAATAGCATTCACAGAAATGAGAAATGATTGAACCGTGTGCGTGGTTGTAAATGTTTTAGATGTAGGCAGAATTTTTCCAAATCTATTTGCATAAAGTCTTGTCTCACGGGGCTTTAAATTTTCTCTTTTGGGATTTCACTTTCACCAAACAACAAATCTTTTAATTCTCACGGATACGCCTCTTCATTGGGAAAAAAACACTAATTTTCCCTGATGGCAACATGAAGCAGACGATTTACAATTCTCCCACTTAAAGTTTAAATACAAACAATATGTTTAATCTCTTTTCGCTGCTCCGTTATTTCACCGAGTAATAATTTTCATTTGTTTGCCTTAATGTGATCTTTACTATCATTGTTTGGAGACTTTCAAATTTTAGTCCTTTTGTTATTTCTAACCTGCTCTGCATGTGTATCGTGCCAATGTTTTTGAATTCTTTGCAATGTTTTACTTTGTCATCTACTCTTTGTCTTTTATTTCCGGCCCCGGCCAAGGTTAAATCTCTTGGCACAAAGTCTTGTCTTGTGGGACGTGAAAGTGTCTCTCTGAGAAAGTCATGTCTCTTCTCTCTTTCCAAGATTTCTTTATTACAATAGAGAGAAAAACTCCTCAAATCCTCTCTAAAATTGTTTTTTTACCTGCAAATAAAAGCCAAACCTTGTCTGTCTTTTTCTCAGCCTGCTTACTATCAGATACCCATATATTCCATACAGTGACTTTCACTTTTAAACAATTTTTTTCTCCACATTAAGCAACATTCAATACCCCCAAAAAGACAAAGCAAAATGGGATTTTATAATATTTTGCCAATATATTAAAAATAAAAAAACGGTCACATTGACACAAATATTGAGACCCTTTGATATGATACTTGAAATCAATCACTGTTGATATGTTTCCACACGTTGTTTTGGAGTGCACCTTTCTTTAAATTCAATGGATTAGATATGTTCAGGAAAAGTTCACATACATCTAAATAGGGTCCCACAGCCGACCATGTGTATCACAGCAAAAACTAAGCCATGAGGTCAAAGAATTTGCCTGCAGAGGTTAAAGACAGGATTATGTCGGGACACAAATTAAAAAAAAACAAATTCCTGCAGCACTGAAGGTTGCCAAGAACATAGTTGCCTACAGTTCTTAAATGGAAGAAGTTAGAAGCAATCAAGGCTCTTCCTAGAGACAGACAGCCAGATAAACTCAGTAATTGTGGATGGATGGCCATCGTAAGAGAAAGAGGTGGCCAAGAACCCCATGGTCACTCTGGCTGAGCTCCAGAGAACCTGTTTGATGATGGGAGAAACTTCCAGAAGGGCAACCATCACAAAAACACCCCACCAATCTGGGCTTTATGACAGAGGAGCCAGGCAAAAGTCCCTCCACTGAAAAAGACAAATGGAATCCTGCTTGGGGTTTGCAAAAAGGTGCATAAGGGACGCTAAGACTGTGAGGAACAAGATTTTCTGTTTTGATGAAAGCAAGTTTAGTATTATGTCTTGAGGAAAACAGGCACTGCTCATCCCCTGTGTAATACCATTCCAATGGTGAAGCATGGTGGTTGCAGCATCATGTTCTGGGATTGCTTTTCTGGGAACTGGGAGACAATATAAGACTGAGGTAAAAGTGAACCGAGCAAAGTACAGAGATATGAGTAATGAAAACCTACTCTAGAGTGCACTGGACCTCAAACTGGGCTGATGATTCACCTTCCAACAAGACAATGGCCCTATGACCAATGCAAAGACGAGACAAAAATTGATTATTGACAACTCTGCGACTGTCCTTGAGTTGTCTTGCCAAAGGTAGGACATAAACCTAATTGAACAACCAAGGAGAGATCTGAAAATAGCTGTTCACTGATGGTCTTCATCTAACTTGACAGAGCTTGAGAGGTTATGCAGAGAAGAATGGCAGAAAAACTCCAAATCCAAGTGTGGGACAGTTGTCACGTCATGCCCACGAAAAATCCATGCTGTAATCGCTGCCAAAGGTACTTCAGTTAAGTAAAGGGTATGAATACTTGTGGCAATGTTTGTTTGTTTTTTTTTAATTTTTAATACATTTGAAAAAATGTCTAAAATCTTGTTCTCACCTTGTCATTCTGGGGTATTAAATATTGCTTGATGTGGTGAAATGGATTTAAACAATTTTAGCACAAGGCAGCAACGTATCAAAATATGTGAAACGTTAAGTGGTCTGTATACTGTGCATCCACTATGTAAATGTGTCAAAACTGAAAAGCTAATATGAATAAAGAAATGCAAGGTCAGTCCACAACTACATCTACAGAAAGGGCTGCACAATGGTTGTGGAAGACATCTTAGCAGCAAGGTGATAAAATAAGCCATTCACCTTGGTTCTTTGATTTCATTGTGTCTTAACAGAAAAGTACTGGCACTGTACCACAGAGCCAAGGATGAAAGCAGCGCGAATGGCAACATCATTTACCTAATTTTGCCATGCCTTTATTCCACCTGTCTAAATTCCATAGAAAAATAGAGTTATGTTCAACAATGTGAAAATCTGCAAAAGATTCCAGTACACTGTACATGAATCAAATCATGCCGCATGAAAAACGTGAGATCAGGCAGGAAGTCCAATGGGTGGACTCACAGAGAGAATGGGGTTGGTGTAGCTGACCAGAGAGCAGAAGGTGAGAAAGCTGACAAAAACACAAATTAAGATCAGGAGGGTTGACTGCCATAACTCATAAAAAACTTGGAGGTGCAGGAGGTTGGAGATTAAGAATGCTCTGCTCAGTTTAGAGTCTTTTGTTTTGTATTATTGACCGTGAGATAGTTCTATTGTCAAACCTTTAAAATACATTTTCAGTTTAAATGAATTAATTTTGTTAAAAAAAACTGACTAAGTTTAATTACTGTGGCTCTCCAAGAAGGGTTTTAAGTTAGCAATCTGTTTCCTTGGAAACCGAGCAGTAGCAAAACCCAGAGTTTCACATGGCAACAACCAACAGAAGAAAACTCCAGTAAAAATGATTAATATAATAATTTGGAACATTTCTTTAATTACATGTAATTATGTCAACAAACATTTAAGTTCTACAGAAAAAACAAAAAATATTTGTACTCATTTAAAAGTATTTTCCCCCGTCAATAAATTAAAGCTCATAAAATTTAATTTTATAAAAAAAAAAAACAGTGCTAAGTGATTGCATTGCTTACATGAGTCAAGAACGCAGGCACATAAGTGCAAAGGGAAAGAGGACAAGCCTAATGTGAAGTCAGAAGGAGAAATCCACACTGCTATTTTGTGTACAAGGATTGCCATGGCATATCAGAGGTTCTTGTGTGCTGGAGATTGTAAGTTGCAGCAGAAAAGTGATCTGATTCTTACCAACAAGGCCATACAGTTGACTTGATGATCAAGAGTTCAGTCTTTGTGACCTTGAAATGTTGTAGAGTTAGCACTGACTATTTATATACAGTATAATATAAATATATAAAAGTCAATGTATGTGTGTGCATGTATGTACTTTCCAGCATGACTTTCGAATGGCTGGAGCGATTTCCATGAAACTCGGTTCACGTTTCTCATTGGTCAACTAAAAATACTGTAGGGTGAAATCAACCCTAAACCAGTCCCTTCTGGGTAGGGTGAGGGGTGATCTTGTGGTCTTGTATGCATGTTATCATCCAGTTGACACTCGGAACGACCACCAGAGGGTGAATTGGAGGTGACTACCAGCTTTCTTTGTTTGAGCACCACCACACCCCTATTGCTTTTAAAATTAAATAGAGTTGGCCGGTTCTGAGCGTCAGCTGGATGGTAACATACATACAAGCCCGCAAGACAAGCACATTAGTGAGTTTTCGTCGTTTGTTAATTTATTTTTATTTTTTAAGTAATTCAGCTAGTATAGTATAGAGAAGGGAAGTGAAAATGATAGAAGCTTTCAGTCTGTGGGATAAAATGTTCAGGAAAATTGAGAGAGAGAAAAAATAAATAGAAGTCAGGGCTGGAGTGTTATTGGGCATCCCTACAAAAACAAAGACAAAAGCTGTTCATTCAAATCCACTTGATTTATTTCATGGTTGAACTACACTTTAATTATCCCTGCTTTTGTTTGAATCTAGAGAACCCATCATTTCTTAGGGCTGATGCTTTATGGAAAGACCATCCTTGGGTTTGAATATCATTCCTGGGCATTGTCTCTTTAGACTGGGTTCTCAAGTTTTCATCCAACATCCCCAAAGACATGCAGGATAAGTTAATTTGGTGATTCTAAATTGGTCCAGTGTGTGTTATGTTAATAGCTGATAAAATTGGCAGGTCACAAGGGAAAGAAAAGAGAACCAGAAGATAAAATCAAAGTCGAAGCTAAGTTCAGGCAAGAAAGACTGACTAACGTACGACAAAATCCAGATCAGAGGATCTGAGAAAAATGTACTATACGAAAGAAAAATGAACAAGTTAGAAACATTCCTAATACATTACATGTGAATGTGTAGCGCCCTCCGCATTGGGGTCTTTCCTGCCTTTAGTCTGTGATGGCTCCCTGTGAGCCTTCTTTGGACTGAATAGATTAAGAAGGCATGTTTGTATTTTTAATTTCTTACATATTAAAGAATAAGTTCAATATATTTCAAGTCAATGTTATTTCATCACAATCATGATATATATTAATTTGCCACATAAAATTGTGTTCTTATGTGAAGTGTTTTTTTTCCAATGTTTTAATTTTCTATTTTTGCAGCTTACAATAGGGCTAATCTGGACATGGGTCCATAGATAGAAAAAGCCTTATTGAATACATCCATTTTTAATGCCAATGTTATAGAGTATTGATCTGTATCTTGAGATTACATAGATATTGCTAAACAACATATCCATGTCATTTTAAGAGAGAAGAAATCAAAACATTTTTGTGATATACAGCCATTTTAAAAGGAGACTGGCTGTGCACATTACTTCGCTTTACTTCTTGGTAGCGAGGATTCACCTCACAAAGCAATCGCCAAGCACCAAGTCCCATCCTAGGATGAACACAGGCATGTATTTAAACATGCATTGGTATGAGTGAGTGTCAGTGAGTTTAATCATTTTAACATGTTGTCACCAATTCTTTTTTATAATATCCTCAGCAGGAGTGACTTATCTTTGAAGCTAAAGTTAACTACATTTTTAAAGTTCCCTAGAAATGGTGGCTTAACTCTTTCAAAAATCTGAGGCAGTACAGTGTAAACAGTTCAGTTCAGATTTATTGTTCTGTGCACAAAGATACAATAAAGCTGTTTTCACTATTGCAAAACAAAACACAGGAACAAGATGAAGTGCTGGGACACTGTATAGGTGAACCCCATATAGTCAGTCTTCAGTCATTTTCCAACCCGCTGTATCCTAACACAGGGTCATGGGGAGCCAATCCCAGCCAACACAAGGAGCAAGGCAGGAACAAATCCCCAGGCAGGGTGCCAGCCCACCACAGGGCACACACCAGGGACAATTTAGGATCACCAGTGCACCTAACCAGCATTTCTTTGGACTGTGGGAAGAAACTGGAGCACCTGGAGGAAACCAACGCAGACACGGGGAGAGCATGCGAACACCACGCAGGGAAGACCCGGAAAGCGAACCCAGGTCTCCTTACTGCGAGGCAGCAGCACTACCACTGCGCCACCATGCCACCCCAAACCCCGTATAATTGTTGGAAAAATGACAAGAGGTTGAAAAATAGCAAGAGTTCTTTTCAGATTGGAGTCAACAAATAGACTGACTCAAAATGGTGGCAGAACCGCTTAAGAAGAAGCCAGACTGGAAGGGGCGGGGCCAGAACTCTGCGACCAGGAAGTGACGTCATTGAGAAGAGGAGATGCATTTGGCAACAGCGTCAACCCTTGACTTGGGGTGTGACACTGTCTTGGCATGATTCTTGCTGTAGGCTATGTAAAACAACAACACAACGTTAAACAAGTTAGCACTATTTACGAAAAAATAATCTTTTGATTTAAGTGCATGTCTATTTCTTATTACAAGACATGGCAGAGCATAACCGCTGAAGAAACAGAATTACAGAAGCAAAGTAGGATATTAAGCATAATTTAGCCCGGCTAAAGGGATTTTGGGGGGCTGTCATAATTCCACTCATGACAGCGGCTGAGAGCAGATAATCAAACAGAAAATGTATTCTTATCATAAGAAAAATAAGACCAATAGTATGTGATAAAATAATTATCTCTACTTTCCTTTTGTTCATGTTTTAATTAATTGAAAGATTTGCTGCTTCAAAGTAGACATATTCAGTGAGTTTTAAGGCTTTTTCATTCAATTATTGACCCTTGTCCCCATTATCCCTATTGTAAGCTACAGAAACAGAGAAGGTATTTTTTAAATTTATAAAAATGCTTCACTTTAAAACACAGTTTTATATGGGAAATGAATATATACCATGACTGTGATGAAATAACTTTGGCATAAAAAATAACACCCTTATTCTTTAATGTGAGGGTTGATTCACGTACAAGTTTGGGTCTATTTTTACAGTTTTTCTTTATACCATTTTTAGAAGTACTATATTCATCCTATCCTGTTTTATCACTTTGTTTTGGTGCTGTAATAGCACTGACAAACATAGCTTATCAAAAGTATTTGCTTAAATGAGGATTTTTGTTAGAATGATACCTCTTGCAAATGTAGTAAAATTCTACTTATTTGTTTAGACGTGAGAAGGAAATAAGCCATGTTGTTTTCTTTTACAATAAGGAACTCATATTGAACTTATGAGGTCATCTCCAAGAGAACATTAGTTATTGCCTTAGGCTATTTGTGGAAAAAACAGGATTAAAGATAATCATTATGGTAGGAGATAACAAACTAAGGAATTATAACAAATCATGCTAGTCCTTAACTGAGTAGCTGAAATCTTTAGGACACAGGCTGAGTAAAAGAAGCCCATTGAGACATGAGTGTCTAAAGTATGGAGAGGATGGTAGAGGACTGTATGGAACCAGCTGGCAACTACACAACATGCATACATTTTGAATATCTACTGTAGCTCACAGTGTGAACAGATCGGGTGTCTTTAGTGTAAAACAAAACTGAGAGGAGAGAGGATGTTTATTGCTTTGCTTGGGAAATACGAGAATGAACGGTCCGAGCCTTTTAGAAAGGCTTGCTAACATAAACATGGGGGTTGTACCGGGTGAAGCAGAAAGGACGGACGTCTTTGAAATGGCTAGAACTCACCACTAGGTGGAGTGAAAGATGTGCGGTAAGTGGTGTTAGATTCGCGAAGTCTTAGCATTTTTTTATTTTCTTTTTAGTTGAAGCCGTGGAACCGTGGATGATAGAACACCCCGTTTTTGCGTACGACTGTTTTGTCAACAACAACAACAACAACATTTATTTATATAGCACATTTTCATACAAACAGTAGCTCAAAGTGCTTTACATATTAAAGAATAGAAAAATGAAAGACATAATTATAAAAAATAAATCAACATTAACATCGAATAAGAGTAAGGTTCAATGGCCAGGGGACAGAAAAAACAAAAAAACTCCAGACGGCTGGAGAAAAAATAAAATCTGTAGGGATTCCAGACCATGAGACCGCCCAGTCCCCTCTGGGCATTCTACCTAACATAAATGAAACAGTCCTCTTTGGATTTAGGGTTCTCACGGAAGGGCTTGATGATGATGATGGTCACGTAGACTTCTTCCTTTTAATCCGTCCATCATTGTTGGAGCATCATGAAGCTTTGAGTAGGTGGAGGTGGCGCAGGCCACCACCACAAAGAAACCGGAAAAAGAAACAGAAAAGAGAGTAGGGGTCAGTACCGATTTTAGAGCCACCATGAATAGTTGTTATGATGAATTGAACATACAGAGTATCAGGATTAAGTTAAATTAAAATGAAGTTATAAAAAGGCCATGTTAAAGTAATGTGTTTTCAGCAGTGTTTTAAAGTGCTCTACTGTATCAGCCTGGCGAATTCCTATTGGCAGGCTATTCCAGATTTTAGGTGCATAACAGCAGAAGGCCGCCTCACCACTTCTTTTAAGTTTTGTTCTTGGAATTCTAAGGAGACACTCATTTGAGGATCTGAGGTTACGATGTGGAATATAAGGTGTCAGACATTCCGATATATAAGATGGGGCGAGATTATTCAAGGCTTTATAAACCATAAGCAGAATTTTAAAGTCAAGAACAACCAATCTATTACCGCAGTTCAGCGTGGGTTTCGTTGCCATTTCAATATCCACAGAAATAAAGCTGTTCCTGCTCGTAACGCTATCCTACGTTGGGTTAAAGCACTTCGTACACGAGGTACACTAATGAACAAAAGACCGCTGGGGGCTACACGAACGGCATGTACCCCTGAAAATGTGGAAAGCGTACAACTAGCCCTGCTGCGCAGTCCAAGTCGATCTGCTTGGAAGCATTCTTCTGAACTTGGCCTCAGTAATCATTCAGTAAGGAGTATTTTGCATTTAGACCTGCATTTCCATCCCTACAAATTGTCAAATGCTATTTCAATATGAACTCAAATCTTTCAATAAATTTCTTTGTAAGAAAAAATTTACAATTTTGTGATTTTGTAAAAAACGTCTGTCCTTTCTGCCTCACCCTGTATTTTACCTGACTTCTTTCCCTCATACAAATGTACCGGATACAAAAGTTTTTTGATCTGCTAATTTCTTTAATTTTTATTAATTATTTAGAAGCTGTTTTATTTAAAGTACCAATTGTTTTTTTTTTACATAAGGATTTCAATGGTAACATCCCATAATTATTTGAGGTTTGGATAATCTTTGCATATATTTGGCAAGCAAGTTAAGAATTATTTGGTTTCTCGACATTTCTTTCTGGCTTTAAGACTTTGACTTTTGGGTAGTTTTTAAGCTTTGATGACAAGGCTATCAGACTTCCTGGCTATGACTTTGTCCCGATATTTAATTTTGCTTGTCTCTCGGTCCTCACTCATAACAAAAAAACAAACTCTGTCACTCTCTCTAAGGCAGTACAAAAATAGTTTGGCTTTTTTACTATGATATTCTCTTGAATCCCTGTTTCCAGGGATAAAGGCTACTCGTGTTTGGGACAGAAAAATACGGGAGTATCAAAAACAAAATAATCAGAATCACTAAAAAGATTCTGAAAAAATATAAAAGCACCACAAATTATTATAGAACAATTTCAAAAACAGACTAGTGGACTAGAGGGCTGCTTTTTAGGATGGTGACATCATTGGTCATAATTTGTGTGAATTGCAATAGGGTCGCTTCCATAAGCAATATGGTGTCAACAATATATTTGAGGTATAAAATATATTGTATACTCCTTCATGTGTTTAAGAAGCATTTGAAGATTCTCTTGTTTGGAGGATTTCTGTGTACCTGATATTAGTTGTTAGGTTTTTTTGTAATCTATGAATTTTAAGTAGCTTGTATTTTGTTTTTTTTTTCCTTGCCCTATAACACTAGTTTCTAAGCAGTCTCCCAGACTGATGTCTATTGGATTAGGTTAACGTCTTGTGTAAGTTGCATCTGCTAAGCAAATAAACATAAATGTAAATTTAATACCAACTAAACCAAACTGATGATAAGGAGAGAAAAAAACAGATAAAAAAAACAAAACCATGCTACAAAAACTTTGTGATGCAAAAGCTTTGAATTATGACAGATAGGATAGAAAATGGATTGTAAAATAAACTAATGGAATCACCTCATTAGGAATCACCTATTGCACAGAATAATTATATTGGAGAGCAAAAAAGGGGTGCATTTTTACACTTATTTATATTTCTCACTTATTTCTTCTATTTTCCTTTTGCAAGTACTTCCACTTCAGCCTTTAACTGCCCCCGTAGTTTCTGGACATTTTCTAATTGCTTTTCTTCATCAGCTGCCCTGCTACAGTTAACTAAACTGCGACTCTAAAACCAGAGAGCTTTGGAGTGATTAAAGGAGCAGTGTAATAAATCAAATACATGTTACAGTGCATAAATGGGCAGAACTTATCACTTAGATTTGCATTCACTTTTAAATATTTATATTTACTTTAAGTTGAGAACAGTGTGGTGGACGGCCAAGGCCCTTACCCAGCCAGGATGCCCTGATAATGGAAAGACCAGGGGAGAGTATTTCCAGGACAGTTTTTCCCCCAGACCGACAGAGGGCAGCCCTCTTGGTTTCCAGCAGGGCCATGGGTCATGAGCATAGAAGCTCAACCCTGTTGAGGCCTGTGGCCACCGCCAGGGGGCACACGGACATTTTCAGGGCCTGATTTGGCAGCACTTCCACCCCCCCAGAAGAGGCTCATTAGGGGACTATAAAAAGGGGCCAGTCGCCAGGAGTCAATGTCCAGAGTCGGGAGGAGGAATGACTGAGAGAAGGGACTGTGTTGGTGCTTTGTGTACTGTGTTGTGCTGTGTGGAGCCGAGAAACGTGCTCCCTGACTGTAAATAAAATTGTGTTATGTGCTAAACCTGTGTCCTGCCTGTCTGTGTCTGGGGTTAGGATGGATGTACACACCTGGGCATCACACCAGCAAAACCCATTCTTTTCATTTTAAAGCTTAACACCTGCAGATTTCAGTAGCCATTACTATACAGATTTCCTGTAGAATTTTTTAAAAATATTTTGACTGGTTGCAGTTTGATAAATGCTACCTTTCATCAATCAAATATGAATGAATGAAGAGTCATTTAAGTGTATTGACACATCACGTTGAAAGTTATGTTGAACAAGGTTAACTGTTTTAATTAATGGGTAATCTTTTTTTAAAATTACTTACAAATATTAAAGAACTGGGCTTGATGGAACAATAATTTGGAAGGAAAATGAATGTGACTTTAGAAAATTGTAAATGATGTTTTTATATCAACTGCCCAGTGGGTGGCCAGCACACATTTTTGGTTGGGAGCTTTACAGCTGTTCAGCTCGTTCTGACATTTTTACTCGACTGCACAAACTGAAAACATTTGGCCATTGGATAAAGTATGTTGACAGCTGCTAATAGAAAATCTAAAAAATGTCTTTTGGGTTTAAGTGGATACTTTATGACATTTTGTATTACTATTTGTTGCAACATTGAGAGAAACTCGAACAAACCCGACACAAGCAGACACCTGGCACAAGGTCTGCACACTACACAAATTTAAGTGGAAAAGTGCATCTCCCTCACTCCCCACAGCAGAACAATACAAAGCATCAGCACCAAAGCACAATAAACACAGCACTTTGTCTTTGTCTTTTTCTTTTCTCTTCTCTTCTTTCTCTCTCTGTTGTTCTCATTCTCATTCTAAACTCTTCCTCCAGAAAGCTTTATCCGCCTCCTCCCGACTCTGGCTCCCGAAGTAGTGGCTGCTGGATTCTTTTAAGTAGCACCCAGGAGTATTCCAGGTGGCTCATTAGGGAGGTCTAGAATCACTCTCAGGTGTGGCTGAAACCCAAAGTGGGGTTCTGGAGCTCCCCCCACAATGGACCAAACAGGGCTGCAGTGAACTCCAACTCCCAGTGTGGCTGTTGGAATTCTGGTGCCATTTAAGAGCTGCCCTCTAGTGACCCGGGTGAGTTAATGCCCTGAGCCTGCTCTCTCCTCCAGTCCTTCCAACATAAACACGTCCCAGCCTGGACCACAGAGCCTTAGACCCCAGACACCACCTCACAGACAGTCCCAGGTTCAAATAAATGGTTTTTTATAAGAAAATACCTTCAAACAGGTTACGTGTCAAATTCCAAACTAAATACAACTCTCCTCTCTCTCTCTCTTTTCCTCCATTCTTCCCAAGGCAAGCATTGTCCCCATTCTACCTGACTCCATCACACCTGGGTAAGGCAGAGCGGCTCCTTTCATACACAACCTGGGAGTACTTCCAATGCTAGGTGTGAGATGTGGCCGGCTTGTCATCCCGGCCAATACCCCCAGGCCGCCAGATGGAGCCCTCCATGCAGTATGGAAGTGCCCCGAAGACCAGCAGGGAGTCATGGGACATGTAGTTTTTATACACGACCCTGCTGGATACAACAGGGGCTGCAAGAGGGAGCTGCAGGGTGGACCGAAGACTTCTTTGTGGCCTTTAACCCGGAAGTTCGTCAAAGGAAGAGTGACGGGCTACCGGGGTGAAGAAAAGAACATTTTACTTGACCCGGAAGTGATACAAGATCACATGGACTGGTGATTGAGAACACTTCCGGGTCAGGGTATTTAAAAGGACTACGGGAGCTCACAGACGAAGAGCTGAGCTGGGTGGAAGGGTGGCAACGCGTCTGGGAGTGGACAGGGATTCAAGGGAGCGATAGCACCCCCATCTGTCACATAGGATATTGCATGTAGGAAGTCCTTGCAGCTTCTCCTGGTGTCACACAGAGAACCCAGAGGTGCTGGGCAGTTCCCAGCATGCCCTGTAGATGTGCATATGGGTACCCTGGCCCTGGAATGCTGCTAGCATGCATCTAGTATGTCTGGGAAGCCTACAGTGCTGACACATTGGCTCTCCCTGTCCCTCCACTATACTGGCCTGTTTTCATAATGGCATCTATTGCCAATCTCCTGGCTGAGGCCAGGAATGCCCTGCATATTGCTGGAAAAAGCGAGTTTCATGAGAAAATGAACATCGAGGGATCTTGTCAGGTGAGCAGAAATCAGTAGATTTTGAAGCTGCAGCTTCATTTCATAATGTGTTTAGTGAGTTGGTTGAAGACAATGGCTTGACTGCAGAGCAGATTTATAATGCAAATGAGACTGGGTTAATGTGGAAGTGTTTGCCCAATTGCGCTTTGGCTGATGAAAAGGTAGCTCACAGGTTAAAGCTAAATAAAGAGCATTTAACTTTTCTCGTGTGTACAAAATCATCAGGATCTCATAAGGTAAAGTTATGTGTGATCGCCAAGTTTGGCAATCAAAGGTGCCTCAAAGGCATAACTAACCTGTCTGAGAATTATCAGCAACAGAGGAACATTTGGATGGACACTGAAATTTTTACAAAGTGGTTCCACCATTCATTTGTTTCCAGTGTCAAAGAAAATTTAAGAAAGAAAAGAATGTCAGAAGATAGTAAAGTTCTCTTGCTCCTGGATAACTGTCGCACACATCCTCACGCAGCTGCCTCCAACTACAGAAATGCATTCAGCACTGTGATCGGCAGGAGAACGATCAGCTGATGCTGGTACATCACTTTCGTTTTCAATCTCCAGACCACTTGCATCAAAATCAGAGTGCAATGAATCAGAGTCTGATTCAGCAATAATACATGTGAAGATAGCTCTGGTGACTGACAGCTGCACATTCCTGCCAGCTTCCAAAAAAAAACATTCAGCCCTCAAAGAGTTAATTCACTTTTAATTACTATGGACTATACTAGTAGGCCTATTTTTAATAGTTTCTCTCAAGCAACCAGAAACTACACTTATCTGGCATCTACCAATCCTTGTGGGTGCTGGTTAAATGAGAGTCTACTCTATTATGTAATTTATGTTGTGGTTTGTTTATGATTTAACATTTATGTACTGTTTCTTTAAATGTTCTGATTATCCTTGTGGTGGTACCCAAGGGTGGGGCCACCCTGACTTCCCTGCTGCTGGGATCTCCCTCTGGCTATATATTGAGTTAAAGAGTGTTGTGTGGAGTTTAGACTAAGTATTACTTTTTCTGAGGATTTTTTGGTTTATTGTGGCTTATTTGCTGTGTTTTTTGTATTTTGTCTTCTATATCGTGTATTGGGACATGTTAACTTTGTTACATTTTTCTATTTTTTTTTTTTAATTAACATGTTCATTTATAAAGATGCTTTGTTTGACTTGCTCCCGTAAGCCAGATGTTTTGGTTTCTTTCTCCCTTGTGAGACATTTTAATATATTTTAATACTGTCTTTGCATTTTGGGGCCTGCTTAGGCTGCAGCCTGCAGGTGGTAGTTGGAAAATTTCTACCTTAGGGTGAGACTATACTTGAAAAGGCTAGTGAAAGTCCTGGCCTGCTTTACAGATCCTTGTAAGGTGCCACAACCCTTTTCTTTATAGGTTGTGAAGAAATGAGTCTCAACACACTAAAAAGGTTTTGGGAAGCTACCCTTATAGTTCAAACACTTTATTGTCATTGTGTAACACGACAAAATTACCTTTTGTGACATCCCCAAGGTGCATTTAAAGAAAAGTCAAATAATTCCAAATATGTCGTATACAGTGTTAACTGATCAAGTAACCAGAGCAAATTATTATTGCTCACAGTACAGCAGCATAAATTGTTATTGCACCTGTTAATGAATAGTACATTACATATTCTATAGTGGAATACATTAGTATATTGCACATTACCAGTATAGCTTATTGCACATGTTCAATTAAAAATGATCTCATATTGTCCCTGGCTACAAATGCATTTTCAAATGAACATAGAAGTGCTCTCTTTGAGTTCCAAGACTGAACTGATTTGGTTTTGAAAAGAGGGAGGCTTTATAATGTGAACCCAGAAGTGATGTTGTCTAGGGCAGGAACCGGAAGTGATGTTGATCTGGGTACTGGAACCAGATGTAACGTCATACTTGGCACTGTAACCGGAAGTGGTGTCATTCTGGGCACCGGAACTGGAAGTGACGTCATTGATGTTGAATCAGGCAAGTTTTCCTGTATTTGGCCTGCAGATATAACAGAGATTTACAGGTTTAGTGCACCGCGCCACCCCCTGGCCTGGCGGGTAATTACCTCCACTTGATCCACTTTGCTCCCTCCTAATTTCTTGTGTGTGACAAGGTGTTAGAATTTTTAGCATAAAGTATTTCAAATATAAACATTTTTATTATTATATATTAACAGTTTTCATTTGTTTATATTCACTCAATCATTACTTTTCGTGTTTTTCATCAGTTATATATTCAAGCTTCAAAATTTCACATATTTTTTTCATAGCCATGGCCAAGGGAAAATAGGGTTAGGGCAAGCACTTAGACATCCACGACTAAACAAGATGTTTTAGTTTGAAAGATTAAATTAGATTGGTTGGAATCAAACATTTACAATATTAGAATATATCTTAATGAGGAAGGAAAGCAGAATCTTTTAATAGGAAATATATTAAGGTTAGAATCAAGGATTCATTAAAGTTGCAGCTTATGGGGATCAGCATGCTAAATTCTTGGATGAGCTGGCCAGCTGTGCACACAAATGGGATGAGGCAATTGCCAATATATAAAGAGTCGGCAGTGTTGTCAAAGACAAAAGACACAAAGACCACAGTAGCCGAAGATGTTGATGAGATTAATAGTGAAAAAAAAAACCCACTGTTGAGTCCTCTCTGTTTGTTTAAGGCTGATAGCTTCTTTTTTTTTTACCTATTAGAGGTTAGTGTGAATAAGCAGATGCACATACCCATGACTTGTTCACTGTTGTTCTGCCACTTAGCTTCTTTTTCAATCTAATGGTAGGGTCTTTTTGTATGACAAACTGTTTTATCATGATTGCAAGTCTTGAGAAATATAATTTGAAGTATTATTTATTTATCAGGGTGTACTATTTTTGTTACTTATCTTTTCGATGTTATACGTCACAGTATTTTCTTGTTTTAATTATGGATATACCCATATTGTTGTTAGTCATTTAAAAAGGTCAATTTACGATGATAACGTGTAAAGTTATGAATCTAAATCTTTGGATTTTCAGTAAAAATGTGTGGGAAATGGTGTTAGATCAAAATCAGAAGCACTGCTTTTTGATTTTTCCACTAAGACGTTTGGCTTCCATTAACATGGTTTTCTAATGTATTGCTCTTAGAAGAAATGTTTCAGCAATGGAAACAAATGGTTACAAGGACTAGGACATGTAAACAGAATCATAATTAAAAAGTAGGCCAAGCTCAAAACCAGGACAAAATATACCAAGCCACCAAGATCTCAGTACTTATAGCAATTAAAAGATGGAGGAACAAACCAAAAAATCCTGTCTCCCTGAAAGTATAGTTTAGCACTAGCAACCACCTGAGAGTTTGTTTGTTATCTTCAGAAAGTTGGACACCACGATTAACCCAGGGAATAGGCAGGGAATGATGAATCAAAATATTTTCACTTGCAACGGGAATAGTAACCTGCAAAATGATAAGGCAGATAGCTACAAAACCACAAAATGGTGAAAATGTTAATAAACTTAACAATTCAATATTTTCATTATGAAAAAAAAAACAACGTCCAATGTGAAACAATTCTTAGATACTCGTTAAAAAGTTAAATAAAAATAAACATCACAACATCTATAACTTTGATTATGTTATCCATTGCCAGTCATGTGATCAAGTGACAGCAGCTTGCATTGTGTTATTTGGGTAACATTATTTTTGATGTTGATGCACAGTTTTCTTCATCCAAATCTTTGGATTTTTAATACAAAGCAATTTACAGAAAGGCAATTAGAACAGGATTAGGAACCTTGCCCGCCGATCTTTTGAGTATGACATTTAGCTTTCTTTAATAATTTTGATGTACAATTTTCAGGTAGTTATTATGGTTCCTGACTATTTCAAGTTCAAGTCCTCTGAATTTCAATTGTTTCCACGGGGTATTACAGTTTTCTGCAATTTGTTTTCCTGTCTTTGCCAAAGATCTTGGTGAATCAGAGACATATTTTTTCTTTACGTGCCCACTTGTGGGGCTAATAGTTAATGACAGTATTTACTGAGACACTTGTGGTTTGACAAAAAAAAAATTGAACATTACCTTATTTGTATATTTGAGTATGTTATGTGCCTTTGATCTAAATTATGTAAGTATGAATTAGAAACATTATGTAAAATGAATGTTGCATCACTACCATATATGTTTCACATGCCATAAGGCCGGGACGCCCCTGGAATAGAAGAATTGGGGAAGCCAGCTACTTGCCATTACTGCTTCCCTCAAAACACTAGATGGCAGCTTCCCTGGAGTGCAGTGGTGCCCTGGATTCCCACAGGGCACTATGGGACATGCAGTTTAATACCACAGCCCTGCTGGATGCCCTGGGTGCCACCAGGAGGAGCTGTCAAAGGACCTGGGGACATATACTTTCATTGTAGCCTGGAAGTACGAGGATGGAAGCCCCAAAGTACTTCCGGGCTGAAGATAATCCTTGTTCTTTATTAGACCTGGAAGTGCCAGCCAATCACGTTGTCAGAAGGACTGAAACACTTCAGGGTCAAAGACTATTTAAAGAACTGATGGGAACCCATCAGGCGAGCCGGAATTGGGAGGGAGTGTGACAAAGCTTACTGGGAGGAGAGAAGGAGAGAATTGTTGTATTGATTTGGTGTTTATTGTGGATGTGGTACTTAGAAGGCACTATTTTGGAAGAGAAAGGAATTAAAAATCTTCTTAGTGCTTTTACCTTGTGTTCAGAGTATCTGTCTGTTAGGTTCCACAGGACAACAGCACCCTCTAATGTCCACACGTGTCATGATTATCACATGTAGAACTTCCTTTTTCATGTCATTATAGGTAGATTTTATGAAGGCATCACAGCGCAGTTTAAAACAATTCCAAATGAACATTATCAAAAGCTCAAATGTATACAGAGTTCATTCATCATGTTTAATGTGTTTGTTTTAATAAGTAGGATGATAGATGATGAGTCCATTGTTGAAGAAAGAAGTTTTTGAAGCTAAATGTGTTGGAGCCAAGAGGAGGAGACAGGGGTGCCTTTAATAGATTCTTATCAATGAATGTAATAATAAGGACACCATGGCACTCAACACAACAGCCCCAGTGGGTGATTAGTCTGGAATGGAGATGACAGCAAACCTAGCATTGGAATGACAGGTAATGGGTGACCATATCTGTTCAGACTCTAAATACTAGGATGTCAGTTAGTCAGTCATTTTCCAACCCGCTATATCCTAATACAGGGTCTTGGGGATCTGCTGGAGCCAATCCCAGCCAGCACAGGGTGCAAGGCAGGAACAAATCCCAAGCAGGGCACCAACCCACCGCAGAATACTAGGATGTGGCTAAATTAATAGTAGTTCTGCATTAGGAACATGACTGGACTAGGGGACAAAGACAAAATGACAGTAGAAGTTGCATAAACCTTGTGATAGCCTTTGAGTTGGTGAAAAGTGTGCTAATTTGCAGGAGAGAAATCAAGACATGATTTTAGTATTGCTGTCCTATTTTTCAAAATGGCATGCATTGTGTTGCTTGCATAAACTTTAATTTAGTTCTGCCCTGCTTCAGTGTAAATTGCTCTAAATGAACCTGCACAAATTACTTTCCATTCCAGTTATTTCATTTCTATCCGTTAAGTGACCATAAAGCATTTCAGGCCCTAACAGCACTTTAAAAATAAAAGAAAAAAAACTTTTTGTTTCGATTTGTGTATGAGTGGAATGGCTCTAGTCAAACTTAATTAGACCTTTTTATGGTTTAAAGGAAGAATGACATGTGAATGATAAAATTAACGGTAACCCTTTTAGAAATTATCTCTCTAATTATACACAAATGGGTGACAACATATAATTTTCGTTTTTGGTTTTTAGCTGTAATTTTCTCCTTTCTGTGGCATAAAATTACTTTTATCTTTCCTTTTGTGTTCTCGTTTTAATAAATTTCAAAAGAGAAGCTTGTCAGGTACTGCATGCCTGAAAGTATTCAATGTGTACACAGCCAATTTAGTGGTATATATTATAAAAGTTTGCCTAACCTTCATAGCCATATATTTACAGTTTCACATGAAGCCCACACCCACTTAAAATGACACATCATAACTAAATATTATAAACTTACATTATGAGAAATTTTTTCATTAATTAAAAATGATACAACTTTTACAAATGTTAGAGAACTTAATAATACCCTCTCTTTTTTCCCCAACTTTAATTCTAGTTGGAAACAGAATCTGTTGTAATTTTGCAAGAAGTATGATAGAGTGGTAAAAGCTTTGCAAGGAAAAAAAAATTAAATCTGTATACTCCATTCCCTTCTCAGTGCACAGTCTGTGTAGCTGTCATGTTTTTTATGACTTTTTCTTTTCTGGTGAAAGCCAGCGGACTTAAAAGTGCTCTCTTGTTCAATGATCTTAAGTCATTAACAATTTTTTTTCTTTTAAAATAGTGAGATCTTTGCTATTATTGTAACTAACTAGGTTATTAAATTGAATGTGTCTATAGTACAGGAAAGAAAGAAAGAAAGAAAGAAAGAAAGAGTTTTTTTTGAGTTTTAAAATACCTTTTATTAAACATTCAACAATCATTACAAAATCAACAAACCATCAAAAAAAGAACATCCTATGTAACCTATGAATGAGTATTTTGCTGTAGTATCATAATAGTTAATTCACAAGACAAAAACACACTTGTCATTAACAATTTTACAAATTGCATTCATTGCACACCACTGTTCTATAAATGTACTTAAATTATGGGTCATCCTATAAAACTTCTAATCTAATAAAATTCTTATTTCTTTTAATTGTGCTTTAAAGAAACCCATCAAGTCAGGCTCCCTGTCACTCTTAATTTTTTCCTTCCTAGTGATATAAATAGCAAGCTTAGCCTGTCCCAATAAAAAATTTGCTAATCTGCCAACATTCTTTTTTGCTTTCACAATAGTCAAACCATCTATAAAAATCTGATTGGTAAAATAAACACCCAAAACATTAAAAAAACTGTCAAGTACAGATAAAAGAGGTTGAATCCTAAAACAGTAAAGAAAACAGTGAAAAACAGTCTCTCTCTGTTGGCAAAAAGGAATCATCTCTGAGATGTTGGGGTTAATTAGAGACAAAAAGAGTTAACTGCCATAATCCCATTAACAATTCTCCATTGCAGATTGCCAGTTCTCTTATTCAATGGTGGACTGTATAGACTGTCCCAAATGGGGCCGACACCCTCTACCCCTCCCAATTTATCCCTCCAGGTTGTATCCGGGTATCTGCATAGTTGGGGCTGATACTGAGCTTGGACACACACTTTATATAACTCCTTCCCTTCTGCAGAGTCAAAAGAAAGATATTTAGTTCTTCTCCTGCCATTTTCCTCCATCATGTTCTCATTGGCATTAACACTAGAATTACCAGAGCCTACGAAAAAACTCGTAATTCCGTCCCACCTTAAACTGCTTCTTAAATCCCTTCACACCTCTCCGCCAGTGCCCTTTGTCTTCTAAATGTGCTGATAAAGAGAAGCTTGGAGCAGCCGGCTATTCCATCCCCCACCAATTTAGAACGTGCACGAACTTCTCTCAGCTCATGCCTTGATTGAGTATCTGGGAGTGAAGTGGAGTTTTAGAGTGGAAATAATAGATCGTTGTTTGGAACACACGCATTTCATGTCTGTTCCATTTCTACAGTAATCTGTGTCAACACATTGTTAAAACAGAAACTTTTTTATACTCTAGTAGTAGATGACAAAATGTAGGCATAAACTATATAATGTATGAAGCCTGAAGTCCAAATAGCAAAGAAACATTTTCACAAGAATAACAAAATTGCACTTTTATTCAAACATATAACTGCAGAAACAAAAAGCCGCCTTAACATGCGACATTGACACAAGTTTACTGTAACTGACTCCGTGGTTCAATAGACTCAGCCCCTGCTTGGGAATCAAGGGGTCGCGGGTTCGATCCTGCGTCCCTCTGTTTTGAGAAGTAAACTGCTCTTGTCTTACTGTTTTAGGATAAAAGCATACATTTGATTTCAGTCTGTAACAGCCGGTGCAGTTTATGATCCTTGTAAAGGTTAGCTTTTTTTTTATTCACTTTTCACTCTCTCAGTCGCGTTCAGAATCAATCCATACAACCCCATCTGACACGGCTGTTTTCACTAAAGACGCGCTATAGCTCTGCAGTGTACCACGATGCATACTAACGCACAATCACCACCCCCTCTACCCCCCAGTTCTGATAAACAAACGCTGGCGAAGCTGCCTTCTTCGTATCTCACCGTCACTTGCTTTTCGTTTTATTGAGTGTTCCTGCCAGTCCCCGCATGTTACTGTATGCTTTTTCTTTTGTACTACAGGACATGCAGAGGAAAGAATGGTAAAGACCAGTAACTTCGGCGCTATATGCAATCATCAGACACTCCCCATCTGCCCGTGTCGTTCAAGCACAGGAACATATATTGGTGTAAAAGTATAACAAAAGTGCACTTTTATTCAAGTGCACTTTTTCCATCGCCTTTTCCTGTAAGAAGCAGTGTACACACTTCTCTCTATCCAGCATACAGCAACATGCGGGGACTGGCAGGAACACTCAATAAAACTGAATAAAAAGAAAATCAAGTGACGGTGAGATACGAAGAAGGCAGCTTCGCCAGCGTCTGTGTGTCAGAACCGGGTGGGGGGGCGTTAGTATGCATCGTGGTACAGCACAGAGCTATAGCGCGTCTGTATTCTGTTTCTTTTGTACTCCGGGCATGCAGAGGAGAGAATAGTAAAGAGCAGTAAGTTCGGCGCTATATGCAATCATCAGACACTCCCCATCTGCCCGTTGTTTTGTTATACTTTTCAATACTTTTTATACTGCTCAAACTGGCATGCTCAAAAAATACACTTGTAATGCCACGAAAAGTGCACGCAGACACTTCATTTCACTAACAAAACAAGTGCACTTTTATTCAAAACTACCTGTATAACCGAAGAAAAAAGAAAGCAAGTTACAGTAGGCGATTGATACGACATCTTGCATGGTGCAATGCTAAGAAGTGCAGATTTTCATTCCGTGCTATATGAAATCATCACATTCAAATATTAACAGTTCCCACACACCCAAGGACCGTCCTTCCTACATTTACAACACGTGTACTTGTTGCCGTGTACACACCTCTCTGTGCTATGATTTCTATTACACTGAATGAGCACCTGACACTGTACTTTCTTCCCTGGGGGAAGGTCCCGCATCAGAGAATTTCCAGTTCCTGCATAAATTCACACCCGATCTGACGCTGTTCGTTTTCAAATAATATTGCATTAGTGCGATTATATTTTCACATATATTGTCTCTTTCTTTCAGGTGTGTAATAGAAACCACAGCATAGAGAGAAGTGTGTACACTGCTTCTTACAGGAAAAGGCGATGGAAAAGTGCACTTGAATAAAAGTGCACTTTTGTTATACTTTTACACCAATATATGTTCCTGTGCTTGAACGACACGGGCAGATGGGGAGTGTCTGATTATTGCATATAGCGCCGAAGTTACTGGTCTTTACCATTCTTTCCTCTGCATGTCCTGTAGTACAAAAGAAAAAGCATACAGCAACATGCGGGGACTGGCAGGAACACTCAATAAAACGAAAAGCAAGTGACGGTGAGATACGAAGAAGGCAGCTTCGCCAGCGTTTGTGTGTCATAACCGGGGGTGATTGTGCGTTAGTATGCATCGTGGTACACTGCAGAGCTATAGCGCATCTTTAGTGAAAACAGCCGTGTCAGATGGGGTTGTATGGATTGATTCTGAACGCGACTGAGAGAGTGAAAAGTGAATAAAAAAAAAAGCTAACCTTTACAAGGATCATAAACTGCACCGGCTGTTACAGACTGAAATCAAATGTATGCTTTTATTCTAAAACAGTAAGACAAGAGTAGTTTACTTCTCAAAACGGAGGGGCGCAGGATCAAACCCGCGACCCCTTGATTCCCGAGCGGGGGCTGAGTCTATTGAGCAATGGAGTCAGTTACAGTAAACTGGTGTCAATGTCGCATGTTAAGGCGGCTTTTTGTTTCTGCAGTTATATGTTTGAATAAAAGTGCAATTGTGTTATTCTTGTGAAAATGTTTCTTTGCTATTTGGACTTCAGGCTTCATACATTATATAGTTTATGCCTACATTTTGTCATCTACTACTAGAATATAAAAAAGTTTCTGTTTTAACAATGTGTTGACACAGATTACTGTAGAAACGGAACAGAAATGAAATGCGTGTGTTCCAAACAACGATCTATTATTTCCACTCTAAAACTCCACTTCACTCCCAGATACTCAATCAAGGCATGAGCTGAGAGAAGTTCGTGCACGTTCTAAATTGGTGGGGTGATGGAATAGCCGGCTTCTCTTTATCAGCACATTTAGAAGACAAAGGGCGCTGGCGGAGAGGTGTGAAGGGATTTAAGAAGCAGTTTAAGGTGGGACGGAATTACGAGTTTTTTCGTAGGCTCTGGTAATTCTAGTGTTAATTAACAAATTTGGAAATGCAGACAAAGGCTCTGGGTAATCTGTAGCATTGAAAAAGTCTTTCAATAAATCCTTAGCTGTTAAGGGTATGTTCAAAAAAATCTGCTGCAAAAATCTTTCTGCTGTGCGCACAGAGCTCAGACCTAAAGCTCCAGCCACTGACTCTGCGCTCAGCCAACTGAGTAACTGTGGTTGAATCAAATGTTTAATTTGTAGAATACCAGCCTTGATCAGGCGTTGTTTCAGAGATGTCGACTCTACAGCCATGGTAGAGACAACTGGCGATTCTAAAGTCCAATATAAATTTAAGGATCTTTCCTCAATGCGACAATCCAACTGTTGCCAGATTCTCAATATACTTTGATAAAAATCTGAAACATTACCTATGGGGAAGGAATCACAAAGCGCTCGGCCCAATTTCAGGTTGGCAACTTGGCGCAGGAGAGCACATGCTAGTGGCTTCCAGGACACAGCCATATGACCATAAAGCAGTTTTTGCAGAGTTTGTAGTCTAAACGCATTTTTTCTGCTACAGATGTCCACCAGTCCTTGTCCTCCTGCACTCCTGGGTAGATGCAAAATACCTCGGTACAGCCCAATGCTTCCCATTCCAAAAACAAATAATCAACTCTCTTTGCACTTCAGTAATCAGGTCAGGTGGGGGTTCCAGGCATGCCAACCTGTGCCATAGTGCAGATGCGACATGGTTGTTTATGATCAGCGTCCGTCCTCTATAAGACATTTGGGGAAGTAGCCATCTCCATCATTGTAAACGGTTTCTTACCTTTTCTGTAACGCCTATTCATACTGTCACTGTTTATGCCTCCTAGATATAATCCTAGGTATTTAACACCGTCTCTTGTCCATTTCAGTCCAGAAGGCAATGAAGGAAAAGGACCCATCCACTTACCCAATAGTACTGCAGAGCTTTTGGTCCAATTTACTTTAGCTGATGATTCTTTTTGGAACTCATCCAGTACAGATACCAGCCCATCCACATCTTGTTGTTTTGCAACTAATAGTAGAAGATCATCTGCATATGCGGAGACCTTCAAAGGCACTGAACACTCATGGACAGTCAGTCCACCCACCACTTTCCTTAATTTGATCAGCAGGGGTTCTATAGCCAGGGCATACAACATACCAAATAAACAGCAACCCTGTCTAATCCCTCTATCTACTTTGAACAGAGCGCTCAGCCCACCATTGATTTTCAGTACACCCTGAATGTCACTATAGAGCACCCAAACCATGGAAACAAAGCAGGGTGGGAAACCAAATCCCATTAGCACTTGCCAAAGGTACTGATGCTCCACCCAATCAAAAGCCTTCTCCCGGTCCTGGAAATTAAATCACCATGTAAACCAAACAATTTCCAGATTTCAAATGTATCCCTGATAAAAAAGATGTTGTTATATATGGACCTGTTTGGTACACAGTAACTCTGATCAGGGTGAATGACATGCCCCAACACCTCCTTCATTCTCGTAGCCAACACTTTAGAAAATATTTTATAGTCAGTATAAAGCAAGGCTACTGGCCTCTAGTTCTTAATATTACAGAGATCTCCTTTTTTTGGAATAAGAGCAACAACAGCTCTTCTACAGCTCAAGGGGAGGAGACCTTTATCTAAGCATTCTTGAAGAACCGCAAGTAGGTCTGGTCCGATGAACTCCCAAAACAGCCTGTAGAATTCTACAGTAAGTCCAGCAATACCTGGAGCTTTCCCAGTGTTTAAACTTGCCAATGCCCGCGAGAGTTCTTCAAGGGTAAGCCCTCTCTGTAAGGCTGGTAACTCCTCCACTGGCACCTGCGGCAGTCCCTTAGTAAAACCCGAACACGCAGTGTCCTGTTTCATCAGCTCAGATGGGCAAATGCCCTAATTTGAGAAGAGCTTCTCATCTCACTTCCAGAGGGGTCATATAAACAATGAATCATTCTGCTTTGGCCCTGTTTTCTTTCCAGCCCAAAAAAGTACTTGGTTGGAGCATCACACTCAGTTTCCGCTTGAAAACGGGCTCTAACCAAAGCACCTTGTACTTTATAATCAGTCAGGTGTGCGAGGGCAGCCTTTCTCACTTTCAACATGTCCAGGTTCTCACTGCCCTTAGAGGAGTCAAAGACCTGCTGGAGTGCTGCTATCTCTTCCTCCAGTGCTTTCATAGAATCATTCAAACTCCTTGTGACATTCAGAGTATACTGCTGACAGAACTGGCAAATCTGCACTGTACCAACATCCCATCACTGACCCAGAGAAGAGAACTGACATATCCTTTCCCGCCACTGTGTCCAAAAGTACCTAAAACAATGTTTTAAATGGGAGTCCAGACATAAAAGCTCATTAAAATGCTAATGAGAGTTTTTTGACTTTAAAGATGACATAAGAACATTGCAGGTAACTAATGCATGATCAGAAAGGCTTGTTGGCACAATGACACATGAATTAAAACGGTTAAGATGATGGTTAAAAGTATAAAACCGATCAAGCCTGGCAAGTGAAAGAGTGTCACCTCGTACCTGTGCCCACGTGTACTGCCTGTCGCCCCCATTCAGAGCCCTCCACACATCCTTCAATTCATATCGCTCAATAAGCGCTTTCAGCAATGGCAGATCACAGGTGGGGCTCTGCATGATTTCTGTACAGTGCATCATTAAGGGTGCAGCTAAAATCCCCACCTAAAAACAAACATTCATCCGGGTCACACTCTGATAAAGTACGCTCAAGACATTTAAAAAAGCACACTCTTTCACTACCAATTGTTGGAGCATAAACCTTAATAAAAACCAACCGGCTGTTGTCCAAATCAACCTTTACTTTAAGCATCCGCCCTTTTATCACTTCGTAGGCAGACACCGATATCAGACACACTTGTTTAGATATACCAATGGCAACACCAGAGCTGCGTGTTGACCCGTGACTAAAAAAAAGTCTTTTCCCCAGCATTTCTGCCACTCAATTTCTACAGCAGTTCCACTGTGTGTCTCCTGCAGGTAAACCACAGTCAGATTCTTCCCTCTCAGGAAGTCGCACACTTTCACGATCTTAAGAGGGCTCTTACAAGCTGCAACATTAATGGAACCAAAAAAAATGCTATAATACCATTAAGTAATATAAGAAATGCAGAATTTTGAGCCATTGTTAACAAGCTGTTAAATTAGCAGTGGTACGTAACTTTCTTAAAATACTTCTAAGCCTCCACCCCTCCTTGTCTGAAAAACCTCAGTGCCCGATCTTTGCTTCATTAACCGTTTAACAGAGGAAATAAATAATTTAACATCCGGAAAAAAGTTCTGTACACCCACTCTTTTCCCCTTTGTTTCAACCAAAAAGGCTCTAATTCTGTAGAATCCATATCCTTCTGTGGTGTCCTGACTACTTTCTGACACAACAGAGGAATCAGTTAAATAACCATCCTCCCCACAATCTGAAACCGAGGACGCTTCAGTGTCAGCCGCAGCTGCAGTCTCTTCAAAACTTCTTTTTTTAGAAGCAACTTGCTTATCTGCCCCACAGTGTCTTTTAACAGCCTTTGGTGTTTTGAAAGTTTTGTCGGAGCCGACACACTCCATTTCCATATCACCCCATATGCTTGGGACCACTGAATCTATAGCAGAGTCCAATACCTCCAAAACACCCGACTCATTAGCAGTGTTTCCAGACTCTGTTACAGGGGGGTCTTGATTTCTATTATCCCTATTCAGTTTGGGATCAGCATTAAAAGAATCACTGTTCATTTGGACCAACGCAGTCTGATCGCTAGCAGCGTCTTCATTCTGAGCAACAGCGATCTCGCCGCTAATTTCATCAGTTCTGATGTGACAAAGATAACATATTCGTAACCATCCACTCGGAACCTCAATGCTACGTTTAACTCACCCGCTGTATTTTTTAAAATCATTAAAATTTGCCTCCGAAAAGACATCACATGCTTCAACTGGGGTGCTTTACATCCCAAAGGTATTCATTTAATCTGCGAGATTAACTGTCCATAGCGAGATAGCTCTCTTTCAAGGGTTTCGTTAGATAAAAAAGGAGGTACATTAGATAGAGTAATCTTTTTTGCTGGAGTTGTAAGAGGCATTACGGGAGTTAAAGTGTCCTTTATAACAACTCTATTTTCTACCAATCTATGGACAAAATCTGTTGTAGCAACATACACTACCACTGCACTGCTCATTCTTGAGGCTGAACGAACATTGTCACAGCCTATTACATTTCCTACAGCCAATACACACTCTTCCAGAGAACAGGTCGTTTCTGGCATAAGCTTCACTCCATGTTGTCTGGTGAGTTTTTCGAAATCACCGTTCCGAAAACGGACTTCTACTGAGGAGGCCATTCTGGCCTTCCTCAGAATAAACCAATCCAACAAAAAGATAAACAGTTAGAGACAGAATAACAATTAAGAACAAAAAAGCAGGAAAAAGAAACAGTAAAATCACAAATCTTCAAACTCTCCCGCTCTCACTCTCACTTTCTCACAGAGCTCCGCCCACTCACCACTCTCGCGAGAGAAAGAAAGAAAGAAACAAAGAAAGAAAGAAAGAAAGAAAGGCATATATTTAATGGTAGGAATCTCTTTCCAAATCATTGTTGTGGAATCTAAAAATCTCAGGGTTGCACTTTTCTTTCACATTGATGGCTTTGTCCATTTACACATAGGGTAGTACTGTAGCAAAGATTAAATTTAAAAGCATGAACCTGTACAATGAAAATGAATTTCAATTGTAATTTTTAAGAGAGTTCACTCAAGTGTGATGCACACATTTTTATCCTACTATGGAAAATATTTTTCCATTTCTTGTTTTAAACAAATATCAAACTCCCTTCATGTTAGGAGCCATTCCATTTCTAGTCAAGTGCTTAGTAATTGTTTACAGACTTCTTTAAAACTACTTATAAAAAGATATCAAAAGAAATACATATGATCTGAAGTAGTATGAAGACCCAGTCACATCAATAAAAATTGTATTGACAATAAGAGAAAGAAAAAGTTGCCAGATAAAATGACACACACATGCTATGCTGGAGTGCAAGGTGAAGTATGGGAAAAAAAAAGGAGAGGTGCATCATGGAGCAATGCTCAACCAGCTCTTTACTCACTGAACAGCATAAAGTTAGCTGTGAAAAGTAAAGCCAGAAGGGCTGTTGATCCAGGATACAGAAAGTTCAAAAAAGGTAAGGTATAAATGAAGACATCCAGATTGCATGAGAGACAAGGGCAAGAGATTTCCAGTGAGATGCTAAAAGCAACTTAGCTGCAATCGTTGCAGTCTTTAAAAATCTCTGCTGGGAGATAGAAAGGGAAAGTGAAGAAAGAGATTCTGTTTAATTAGCTGTCTCAGGTGGGGTGGGGTGGGGCAGGTGGACGCCGGTAGGAGGGGTGTTTTGGTTTTGTTCTTACATAGCTCAACAATCAGTCATTATTGTTGGTTTCTTTTTACTGTTTTTCTTTTTCATTTAATCAATATGACTTTGATTTAAAAAGTATTGACAGCAATATTCCTACTGTGAAAATCCATTCATATCTCTATCAAGAACCATGCATTAGTAATAGCTTCAATTAATGTCCAGACTGCTGTGTTTAATTTACATGATAAAAAATCAAACATAAATCCATGTGGTCTGCTAAAATCTACCAGATAACATCAACATTTATTTCAACAACACATTTTCATACCAGTTATGTAGATCAGAGTATGTTAAAAGAAAATAATTAAATACAATGAAATGCAAAAAACAATAAAACTTTTTTTTGATAACCAAGTCATTAATAAAAACAGCATACTCTTTAAAAGTGTGGATGCTACTTGAACACCTCCAGCACAACAGCACCACTCGCCAATAGCATGGACAGACAAGTAAATAAGTGATGGTGTTGAGAAAGAGGAAAAAAGAGAAGATGATATGTTACGTGACCTCTGAAGTGAAAGAAAGAATTTTCACCAAAGCTGAAGTAAGATATGGTGACATACTTGAGATACACTATAGACCTTGAGTTCTGCTGCCAGAGAGGTAGAGAGGAATACAGAAGGAGTTGAGTTCCTAGCACCCAAGACAATAAGCAGCAACTGACAGCACTGGTAGAGCAAAGAACAGACAGGGGGTGAACATTGTACACAGTGCCAGTCAACCAACTAGGCAACACATGTAAAACCTATTCACATGTGTAACACTTTGGGGGACCTAGGTCCTCCCTAATTAGTTTTACAGTAAAATGCAATGCATGAACCTCACCCATGGAACACCATTATTAAAACTCCAACATAAAGATGCGTTATTTACTCCTTCACCTTGAGGACCAAAAATGCTAGCATCTATACTGACTGTACGTATACAGTAGTTCACAATATTAGTTTTCTTCTATATGGTGCAAGTTAATTCATTCTTTGCAGCACATACACCAAATACTGAAACACTTACTCTGTTTACTGAAACAGATACACAATTAAGTAAAACACATACACTGTATACTGAAACATATACAGTAATGAACATTTGTCTCAAACACAATATACTGAACACTAACTGTTAATAAATAGTCAACAGACTTTATTCATTTTGCCAGTGTTTTCATCTTCTTGTCGTGACACCACATACAACGTATGTTGATGTTTTTTCTCATAAACTATATACAAACATTTTAATGACTTGACTGTAACAGACTTGTAATAGCTAGAAAATTCAAGAAGGATGTGAATTTGTGTGATTAATACTATAAACTTCCTGCTGAGGAGCACAGGTGTGAGCATAACTCTGGCTCACACTCTGGAATGATGTTCTACTGAAAAATTGCATGAAACATATTATTCTCTTCATAACTCAGAGAAATATGTTCATCGGTATTTTATAGATAGGTTCATATAAACGTAGATTTATATTCCATTGCTTTTTTTACATGTAATTCCATTTTCAAACCTATTTAATCCAATTCCTGGCTTCCTGACTGAAGGAGGCATTGGGGTGCATTTCAGCATGACATGTATGTGTTTTTGTATATACTATAAGCATTTCAAACTTTTAATTCATTGCATGACCCTCCTAAAATGTGCAACCTGTAAACATCATTGCTTTTTGTAATAAGCTAAAATAAAATGTGATTCATTGTTACAATTTTAGTGTCTGGATATGGCTATGAAAAAAATTTTGAAGCTTGAATATACAACTCATGAAAAACATGGAAAGTAATGCCTGGATGAATGATTTAAACAAATTACATTTTTTAACATATAATACTAATAATAATAGTAGTAATCCATCAATCCATCCATCCAATTTCTAAACGTGCTACATCTTGAGCATGGCTGCGAGGATGCTGGAACCTATCCCAGCAAGCACAGGGGGCAAGGCAGGTAAATATAAATACTCAAAATTCCAAAATTATTACTTCTGATAACCCGTTTCAATTAAAAAGTATTCAGTTTCATGTAAAACTGTGTTTTGCATTGATCAACAAACAAAGTCAGTCACTAACAAAAGCAGGAATTGGTCTTCGGAAGCAATGTTTTACTGATGAGCAACTTAATGTAGCATGTTCAAGACTAAGCAGCTCCAGTGAACTATAGTAATAATATTACTATAAATAATAAAAACAAAAAGTATAAATATTGTATATAAAATACAATAGTAATTCTGATAAATCTGATTAACTGGCAGCACTATAACTGGGGCCCATTTTCTTAGGAAATTCCTCAGGTGAAGTTGGATAACACAGCTAGATGAACAGAGTTAAACAGGGACTAGTGCTTCTGTTGATGAGTGAGTGAGTGAGCCAGTGAACGAATAAGTCAGTCAACTTTAATATATCTATATATACAGTATATATATATATACACAAACATATATATAGGACAGAAGGTATCCGCTAAGTAAGGACACTTAGATATATCAGTATTAAGGGGGCCTTGTATAAATAAAATGTATTATTATTATTATTAATCTCAAAAATGCTCTGACAGATTTGATAAAAATTTGGAGAGGTTATATAAAAAACAACTTATTCAATATTTCTCTGTAATGTATTTTATTTGTTTATATTTATTGTTATGCTAATTTATATGCAAATTAAGGACGCAACAGAAGTGATTGATGGGCCACACGAACAGCAGCACTATCCAATAGGGTGGACAAATGACTGAAGGCAGGACATTGTCCTAGAGAAGTTAAAGAGGACATGATCACATTATGAAACAGAAAGAGAAATTTCGGCGAAGCTCAAGGAAGACGGAAAGCTCAATGGTTAGCAAGAGCTGTTTTTTGCTGTTGGCTCATAGCACTGGCTCTCATCTTGATTATTTATTCTGCTCTGTCGACCTTCAGCCCACGGACATGGTACTGAAAATTAGAATGGGGACAGACTCCCTTTTTGATTGTGGTGTTGCAAAATACAAAAAAACCCTTCCAACTCTTTGTTACGTGGCACTTAAATTGTGCAATACCCCAGTGTTGGTCTGAGATAGTAGCACTTGAATTTCTACTGGAGAAGCTACTGAAATTGTGTTGTGACACTCATTAGAATATTAGAACAATCTGGATGAGAACAGGCCATTCAGCCCAACAAAGCTTGCTGACCCTATCCACTTAATTCTTCTAAAAAAAGGGGGTTTTAAACTTCATCTGCCAAAAATCTGCCCAAGAGTATATGCTGTCCAAGTCCCTCAGTAATAATTTAATAGATTCCAGATTATCTGCCAAACCACCTATCTTGGTATCATCTGCAAACATAACCAGCTTGTTACTTATATTCCTATCTAAATCATTTATATATATTTTTATATATATTAAAAATAGCAGCGACCCCAGCACTGACCCCTGTGGAACACCACTCTTAACATCAGCCAATTCTGATAAGGTTCCTTGTAACATCACCCTCTGCTTCCTGTGTCTGAGTCAATTTTACACCCATTCTCAAACAACACTCTGAACTCCCACTTCTTTAATGTTCAGTCTCTCATGTGGGACTTTATAAAATGCTTTTGAAAGTCCAGATAAATAATATCATAAGCTCCACTTTGATCGTATCCTTTTGTTGCTTCTTCCCACAATTCCAGCATGTTAGTAAAACACGACCTCCCTCTTCTGAACCCATGCTGACTGTTCAGAAAAACTCCTGTACTTGCCATGTCTTGCTTAAATCTTATCCTTAGTAATTCATTCCATTAATTTTCCTGTGATTCACATTAAGCTTACTGGCCTATAGTTGCTTGGATCTGCCTGGTCATTTTTTTTATAAAATGGGATGATATTTGCCATTTTCCTGTCCTTGTGAATTTCCCCGGTGTGCAGTGACTTTCTAAAACTTGATGCTATTGCTCCACGCTCCTTAGTCTTCATGTTAATACATCAGTAATTAGGATCAGTACATAGAATGCAGACACTTACTTATTTAAATCACTTCAAGCACTGCTTTGCATATGCATCGTAAATATCTAATAATGATAATATAAACACAAATTTCACATTATTCCTACTAATTACCGTACCTGTTTCAATTCAAAATTATCCGCTGTAAAATTGTGTTTTGCAATGTCTATCATCAAAAGTAAAGTCACTAGGAAATGCAACAGTGACATTGTGACAATGTGACAATAACAACATAATCAATTTTACAATTGAGTAGGCACCATGCACTTTCCAGGGAGTGTGGTTAGTTACAGCAAGTCATTTCAATATCTCATCGTGAAACTGTTTAAAAGTCTTCAGGACTCTCCTCCTTACTGCATGACTTTAAATAAAATTTTATTTGTCACATACATATTATACATACAGTACAATATGCAGTTGCTCGGCTTCAATGACTGTGCCTTGAAGAAGAATACAGTAGTCAAAGGAATAATAACAATAATAAACGACTTTATAAATATCAAAAATCATAAATAGAATTTTAAATATGTGAGATTAATACAAAATAACTAAATGAATAAGTAAATAACAATGTGAAAGAGTTAACAATAGAGTATTGTGTATTTCTATACCCTATGTCGTGTGGTGGGTGCGGCAATGCGCTCTATCAGCGTGTGCTCCTAACCTCCTCCTCCCCTATCTTTATTCAAGACTAGCAAAATACCCGCGCTTCACAGCGGAGAAGTAGTGTGTTAAAGAAGTTATGAAAAAGAAAAGGAAACATTTTAAAAATAACGTAACATGATTGTCAATGTAATTGTTTTGTGACTGTTATGAGTGTTGCTGTCATCAAGGATTTGATTATCATTATTTCTTTCAATCAGATTCGTATTTGGAGGACGTGTTGTGTTCAAGTTACATTCCGTGTTTGTCAACCGTTGTAAAGATAACAGGTTTCATTCATTGAAGTGTTCACTACCCAAATCGGTACTCGTGAATCTAAAATGTTTAACAAGCATTCCCGGTTTTAAGTTGTGGATTTGCCTGCGAATACTTAGCGGCAGCGTGTCTATGAACTTGTGGATCTGCCTGCGAGTATTTAGCGACAGGGTCTCTATGAACTTATGGATTTGCCTGCGAGTTGTCACGCACGCGCGAGTAGGAGGCCGCGGATTGATTCGACAGCACCTGGGAAACCACTCGCCGCCAGGGAATGGTGGGGTATTAACTTTCTCCCTCTGCTTCCTCATAGGAAAAAAGACCGTCCTGCACCATAGGCATGGATGACCGCAGTGCGATACTTCCGCCCTTCCTCCGCCATCTTGCCCTGACGTCATCCTTCCCATCCTCCCTTGCGGTCCTTCCCGACATTCCTCCACTTCCGGCTCCTCCCCAATAAAATGGCCGCGACGCCAGGAGTCGGCGTCGCGCATTATGAACTGTTTGTTTATAATTTTGACCTGCTTTTTTTGTTCGGATTTACAATATACGGGGCCGGAAAACCCCAACCCTTGCTACTGTCTCTCTCGGTCCTTTACATCTGGCGTAGTCGGCAGGATAAAGATCCCGGAATGACGGAGGGACAGGACCTGAACACCGTGCTGCAGGGAATGAACGCCCAGCTCCAGGCCCTGCAGCAAGCGCAAGCCGCTACCAACCGGGAGCTGGAGGCCACGAGGCCAGGTTAGTGGAAGCCCAACGGGCGAGACCAGACCCGCCCAGGCAGCCGCCTCCTCCTATGGTACCGATGGGCCCTTCGGAGGACGCCGATGCCTACCTGGGCATGTTTGAGAGGACGGCCACCCGGAACGAGTGGCAGCGGTCCAGTGGGCGCCCATCTTGGCGCCATACCTAAAGGGACAGCGCTGCGGCCTATTATGACCTCCCTGAGGAGGAGGCGCTAATTACGACCTCCTCAAGCCCGAAATATTGGCCCGCACGGCATTAGCCGGGCCAGCAGGCGGCGAATGGCGGAACTGGGTCTTTGACCCGAAAAGCCCTTCGCGCCCAGGCGCTCGAGTTCTGGGGCAAGATGGGCGCTGGCTACGGCCAGAGAGCCCGACGGGCGGAAAGTCGTCGAGCGGGTGGCCTGTGAAGGCCTGGTCAATGCAATGCCCAGTTCCCTCGCCCAGCAGGTCCGGGGGCACGCCTATCAAAACATGTCGGGCCTCCTCGACGCCCTGGAGCGCCAGTTGGCGGTCCTCCGACTTGGGGGTCAGAAAAGCCTGCTCGCGGGAACCGCAGGGACGGGCGGCCACCCCGAGCCCTCGACGCGCTGCAGAAGCGCCAGCCAGAGCAAAGAGAGGCCGGGTCCGCCGCTGTTTCAAGTGTGGCGAGACCGCCACCTGCTGCCAAACTGCCCCCATCACATCGCCCGGAGCCTATGGACTGCAGCTGGACATCACGGAGAGGTATTGTACCCGCCGCATCCCTTGGCGAGTCCGACACGGGAGTGGTGTTGCTAAATGGGCACGCCGTGGTGGCTTTGTTTGATTCCGCAGCAACATTACCATTGTTGCTCGCCGTTTGTCTTACCGCAACAGTGGTTAAAGCAACATTTGTTGGTTACCTGTGTACATGGGGGACTAGGTCATATCGTTCCGCCACTGCTATCTTACCTGGAAGGGGAACCAATCCAAATGACGGTCGCTGTGTTACCTGACCCCCTTCCCAGTGATCCTGGGACAAGACTGGTCTAAAAGAATCAGCGGTAAGCCATTCGCGCTCCCGGGCCTCGTTGGATCTTGTCATGAGGGGAAAAGGCACCCTCCCGCGGCCTCCACGCCGTGCACAAGGGCAGGCCCTATGGGCGCTGGTGTCTCGGGGACCTTTCCGTGGCTACGGACCTTGACCCGAAGATTCCGCCGGAGAAGGGACTAGCCAGGAACTCTCCCGGCCCAGGCCCCAAGACCCTCTCGGCGCCTGGACCATCAATTTCGGTCCACGCCGCCTCCTTTAAGAGGGAGCAGTGGAATGATGACTCCCTGCGCTTTGCCCGAACGCGATTGTTCTGCCTAACAGCTCGACAGCGGACGGATCCACACCGGGAACCCTTCTTTGTCCTTGAAATGATCTGTTGTACCGAGTGGCTACCCATGAGGGCGAGGTGCGGAAGTTGTTGCTAATTCAGCGTACCTTCCGGCGGGAGATATGCGAGTTGGCACATGCTCACCTCCTAGGCCCACCTCGGGGCGAAAAACACTGGAGAGGATTAAGCCCGCTTTTACTGGCCTGGGATCAATGAGGAGGTCCGGCGGTTCTGTCAATCCTGTCCGAGTGCCAGACCCGCCAGATTCCTAGGAGGGACCGTGCTCCTCTAGTCCCTATTCCCCTCGTGGACATCCCCTTTGAAAGGATAGGGGTCGATTTGGTGGGACCCTGGAGCCCTCAACCCGTGGCCACAAGTATATCCTAGTCATGGTGGACTATGCCACCCGGTACCCAGAGGCGGTTCCCCTGCGCCCGCTAATACTAAAAGCATCGCACGGAACTGGTTAACTTGTTTTCACGCGTGGGCATACCCAAGGAGGTCCTCACGGACCAGGGTACGCCCTTCACTTCGGATACGTTCAAGGAGGTGGCCAAATTACTGCAGATAAAGCACCTGAAAGCGTCAGTCTATCACCCGCAAACTGACGGGTTGGTGAGCGATTTAATCAGACGCTTAAGCAGATGCTCCGCAAGGTAGTCAGCGGACGGCAGGAACTGGGACCAGCTCCTCCCGCCGTGCTTTTGCCTACCGGGAGGTACCCCAGGCCTCTACGGGCTTCTCCCCTTTGAATTACTATACGGGCGACAACCCCGGGGAATCCTCGACATCCTAAAAGAAGGCTGGGAGGCCGAGGGCTCTTACCTCCTCTAATATTTTGAGCGTGGCGCAACTGCGCGACCGACTCACAAAGATCAGGCCCCTCCTAAAAGAGCACGTGACTCGTGCGCAAGCAGCGCAGGCCGGTGTTACAACCGCAACTCCGTCCTCAGGGAGTTCCGCCGGGGACCGAGTTATGGTGCTCGCCCCGACCTCCCACTCGAAGCTGCTCGCTCACTGGCAAGGGCCTTACGAGGTTAAGGAGAGAAAGGACTCGTCGACTATTTGGTAAAACAGCCCAACCGTCGACCGAAGTGAGAGGATCTATCATGTCAACCTGTTAAAGCCCTGGAGAGATAGAGAGGAGCTTCCCAGCCCCGTAGGTCACTCTCCCTTTCGCAAGCACAACTGCCCTTAACCTCGGTGAAGAGCTGACCCCAAGCAGCGGCAGGAGTTAGCCCAAACACTCCGAGCCATCCCGAGGTAGTGAGCGAGTCACCCGGCCGGACCGCTGATTGAGCACGATATAGTCACGGAGCCGGGGTAATCGTCCGGAGAGGCCCTACCGACTCCCGGAGGCAAAACGCGCAGAGGTCGAACTGGAGGTGAAACGTATGTTGGACATGGACATAATTGAAGAGAGCCATAGTCCCTGGTCCAGCCCTATTGTCCTCGTCTCCAAGCCAGACGGCTCCTGGAGGTTCTGTAATGACTTTAGACGCCTGAATCAGATCTCCAAGTTCGATGCCTACCCCATGCCCCGCATTGACGACCTCCTTGAGCGGCTGGGGGCGGCTCGATATCTACTCCCTTGACATGACAAAAGGGTATTGGCAAATTCCTTTAACGGCATCCGCAAAGGAGAAAACGGCCTTTAGCACCCCTAGCGGGCACTGGCAGTACAAGGTCCTCCCATTTGGGCTGCACGGGGCCCGCGACCTTCCAACGCCTGGTAGATAGAGTGCTGACGCCCACCAGTCCTATAGTGCCGCCTACCTGGATGACGTTGTCATCTATTCCGCACCTGGGAGGAGCATCTACTGCAGGTCGCAGCTGTCCTCCGAACACTGGCTAAAGCCGCCTCCGCATAAACCCCGGAAGTGTTTTTGGATTAAAGGAGGCCAAATATTTAGGCTACCTCGTGGGACAAGGACAGGTGCGCCACAGAGCTCCAAAGTGAAAGACATCTTAGAATGGCCCGTCCGAGTACCAAGAAACAGGTGCAGGCTTTCTTGGGGCTTGCGGGTTACTACCGCCGGTTTGTTCCCCGTTTCTCCGAAAGAGCAGCACCCTTGACTGAACTGACAAAAAAGGGCGCTCCCCTATACGTGGTGTGGACCGACAAAGCAGAACACGCGTTCAGTGACCTAAAGAAGGCCCTAACGCCGGCACCTGTGTTACGGACGCCCGATTTTGGGCTCCGTTTATTCTCCAGACCGACGCCGGACACAGGCCTGGGTGCCGTGCTGAGCCAAAGCGTCGATGGTGTCGAGCACCCTGTGATGTACCTTAGCGGAAACTGATGGACCGGGAGACCCGCACGCGGCAGTGGAGAGGGAGGCCTTGGCCATTAAGTGGGCAGTGACCCACCTCCGGTACTACCTGCTGGGTCGCGAGTTCGCTCTGGTGACTGATCACGCTGCACTTCAGTGGATGTCCCTGCACAAAGAGTCGAATCCGCGGGTCACCAGGTGGTTCCTGGACTTACAGCCGTATAAGTTCACTGTCACTTATCGTGGGGGCACCCTTCAGGCCAATGCCGATGCCCTCTCTCGTATTCACGACCTCTCGGTTAGGTCCGCCCGACCTGACGGTCCTGGGCTAAGGGGGATCGTGTCACGCGCGCAGTAGGAGGCAGCGGATTGATTCGACAGCACCTGGGAAACCACTCGCCGCCAGGGAATGGTGGGGTATTAACTTTCTCCCTCTGCTTCCTCATAGGAAAAAAGACCGTCCTGCACCATAGGCATGGATGACCGCAGTGCGATACTTCCGCCCTTCCTCCGCCATCTTGCCCTGACGTCATCCTTCCCATCCTCCCTTGCGGTCCTTCCCGACATTCCTCCACTTCCGGCTCCTCCCCAATAAAATGGCCGCGAAGCCAGGAGTCGGCGTCGCGATATGAACTGTTTGTTTATAATTTTGACCTGCTTTTTTTGTTCGGATTTACAATATACGGGGCCGGAAAACCCCAACCCTTGCTACTGTCTCTCTCGGTCCTTTACAGAGTATTTAGCGGCAGTGTGTCTGAGAACTTGTGGATTTGCCTGCGAGTATTTAGTGACAGCATCTCTATGAACTTGTGGATTTGCCTGCGAGTAGCTGCATCAGAAAATGTACCATGACATCTGACACGCTTCCTTTTTACTGTTCTCTCACAGCTTGGAAGTTTCATGGTTTGTTTCAATTACGTTAGTATTTGCAGGACTTGTGTTGAAGTGACATTTGGCATCTGTCAAGCGTTGTAAGCATACAACCGGCTTCATCGATAACTTTGCATCCAGCTTTTGAGAGTTGAAACATTCATAAACATCAAAGTGTCCACTACTCAAATCGTCACCTGTGAATCTAAGATGTTTAAGAGGCATTGGCGGTTCTCCAAATGTGTAAAATATTTTGGCCATTTCGGTACACTTGAAAGCGACAACCGAACAATTCAGCGGCAGCCATCAACTCACATGCAGAAGCATAGGTGAAGGGCTTAAGCATTTCACTCTTATAGTGCTCCTGTGTAGTATAATTATCTCCTGTCCCGTCATCAGTCCACACCTTGAACCTGTCCCAGTCATTCAATACATATGATACAATGTTCCTCCGGATATCAAGATTGAGCCTGATATATAACACAGAGAATGTAAAAGGCAGGCGGCATCTCCAGGCATGGAAACCACTTGGTAAGTGACAGTTCTTTGATCGATGGTGATCACCTCGATAGACATGTTAATGGGGGTATGGCTGGAACGGTAAAAGAAATGGGTACCTGAACAATGTAAACTAAGTCTAAAATACCTACACAATAACTATAAGCGTAATAAATGAACAATAAAACAGCGGAGAAGCTATGGATTAAATAAAAAGGCTGCAGTTATCAGCACAATAAAACAGCTTTGAAGCCGTGGATTAAATAAAAAGGCTGCAGTTATTAGCAAGGAGACATGAATACCACGGCAAAGCAAGGGAATGAAGAGACCGGAGCAACGGTCAGCCAATTACGTGGGAGGTGTGGGGATGGGGGACGCAATATTGGCAGGCAGCCAACTACGTGGGAGGCGTGGGGATGGGGGACGCAACTCCACCTCACACGGCGACCAAGCTGCAGGCTATGGATGTATATATGTACGTAGGTAGGATTCAGTTATGACCATTACTCGTAAAATTTCGAAATGAAACCTGCCCAGCTTTTGTAAGTAAGCTGTAAGGAATGAGCCTGCCAAATTTCAGCCTTCTACCTACACGGCAAGTTGGAGAATTAGTGATGAGTGAGTCAGTGAGTTAGTGAGTCAGTGAGGGCTTTGCCTTTTATTAGTATAGATGCGGATGGACTGTGGAGAAAAGCTCCCCTTCAGTCTCTCTGAACTGGTCTTCTGGCAGTGGTAGCGTTTACCTGACCATGGCACAGAAAAGAGGCTATTGTTGGGATAGCTGGAATCATGGATGATTTTCTTTGTCATGGTCCAACATCACTTGGTGTAGATGTCCTAGAAGTTAGGGAGTGCACACTCATTATTGACTGTATCACTCTTTTTGTGGTCCTGCTGCATGCTGTTTCCAAGTCAGGCAGATATACTTCCTAGTTTGTGCTAGATTTTAACAATGCCTTGTGTAAAGAAGCACTTCCTTTTGTTTTTTTTTTCCATCCCGTAAAGCATATGTCTCACTTTTTAATTGAATAATCCTGCTGGAATATCTTTAATGTTCAGAAAAAAAGAGAAAACAAATAAAAAAATAATATAGTGAAAATAGTCCATGTGCTAAATGGAGGCCCCTAATAGTATCCTTAAAGCATTCAGCCCTGTAACTCTAAATTTTAAAATATTTTAATTTATCATCAGGACATTGAGAGGGCAGTTATCTTGCTGCTGCCTTAATGATACGGCACAGAACAGGCTATACAGAGTAGACAAATACATTTTATTTAAAAATAAAAGGCAAGCTGACATCTGACAGGCATAGAATCTTATAAACATTATCCAGCACAAATGGCTCTTATCATTACTGCTTTGTTCACTTGCTGTCACATTCACCCTGTCATTTCCTCTTCAGACAGACCAGAGCTGGGGCATCATGCTTGAAAGAAATAAATTGACTTTTAAGCAGCTTAAAACTAAACCTGACTTTCTTATATAGTCGAGAATATGGAATTCACAGGTTGTTAAAACCTTAGTTATCCAACAGTAGATTTCTGCATTTTTCTTTACTTTGCTTCATCTATTAAAAAAAAATGCCAACACTTAAAAATAGAATGTATAGTTTTGTATTTTTTGTAGATTCTGAAAACAACTACCATTATAAACTCCAAGTTACTTTTGAGCAACACAGTCAAAACAAAATAATTTAATTAACTAATCAAATATTAAAGGTGTCTGCTATTCCATATTCTGGCTTTAAATATTATTCTTTACCTTTTCTTCTTATATAATTTGCTACCGTGGCTGTTTGTTTGTCTGTCCAGGATTTTAAATCACCTGCAGCTCGCAAACCATTTGACCTATTGACTTGAAATTTGGTACACGTATACTACGTGACCTCAACTGCCCATTTTCTGGGTGATGATTGACTTCCAAGGTTATTCCTCTTTTTATTTTTATTTTATTTTATTGTAGAATCAACTCCCGGGAGCAATCAGCAGGGCAGCTGTGTAGCTCATGCATATGGGCACCATACTCATTCCCTCCCACCTCTGCCATCACTTCCTCTACCTCTTCATATCTTAAATCATTCTTGAGGCAGATTGAAGACTTACAGTAAGTGCCAGCTTAAGTGAAAAATGAAGGAAAACGTACTAAGTAATTGCAACACAAACACTGACTTAATCAGTTTTAATGTGAAAATAAGAGAAGAAGCGGGCTGCTAGGTTTGAAAAAAGAAAAGCTGCTCAGGAAGCAACAAGCGCATCAACCTTTGAGCAAACGAATGGTAAATGTACAGAGAAAGAGTAGGAAAACTTTGAATGCTTAAATCAAGTGTATTCATGCAGTGTGCCGCTACTGGAATTGTAATAATCTCTCTTAGGTTAGTAATTCAATTTTCCAATTATTAAACCTGAATAAATTCAACTCTGGGTACCTACATCCTCTCAATGACTACTAATTGCTAATATTTTTGGTATTAGACTTAGATCTGAACTACATTGGAGAAATTTAGCTCCACCAATGATCATTCTGACCTTTTTTGACAGATCATGTTCTGCTACTCTCTGTTAAATGCCAGGGGCTATTCTTGACTTTGTGTCCATTTAATCACATGGCAGTCTCACTACAGGTCTTCTCCGAAAACTGATTGCAAAATACAAAAATAGTATTATCATGATAGGGATTCTCATAATATTGTCCCACTATACACAGATTCATTGATGATTAGGCTACTCTATTTTGTCAGTTTTGTATCTGCTGTTAGATTCACCTTCAGGGGTATACGTTGAAAGTGGGGCTATCTGTTTTTTTTTAATGATTTTGTTTTATATTTGCCAGTTTTAAAGGAGGACTTCATTAAAACAGAACAACATTGAATCTTTCAATTTAGCTGAAAAACTTTAATGACAATCAGGTTTATTGGATTTGCAATTTAATCATGTTTATATTTTATTTACATGTAATCATCTTTAATTTCTGTCTGGCCGTTTAACTGTCAATTTTACCATAAGCAGTGTAAAAACGACAAAAGGAAAACATAAAGGTTTGGGGCACCAGCACATGTTCCCTGTATAACTGAAGATGTCAGAAAAAACATTAAACATACAATAAACAACTGTAGAGAAGTCTTTACAGTGTCACACACGTGTGATTAGGAGGCTCAAATAAGTGCATTTGCCCACCGGACCAGGGGTTGGCACTGTCCTCTACCTCTTTCTCCTCTCCCTCTACAGAACAACAGAAGAACCCTCAGCCTAACTATTACTTCCGTTTACCAGACAATATCACATCTGGTTCCAGTCAACCAGATCCTGCATCCTCCTGATGTCACTTCTGGTGTCAGAATGCTACACACCCATGATGCCATTTCTTTCCACTGACCATATATACCGCCTCCTTTTTGTTATGATCAGTTCTGTTTTGGACTCCAGTCTGTAAAGTCGTTATTCATTTGCCTGACACCTACAGTATACAGGGGGATGCCCCCTAATCTATGATGTTGACTTCGTATTTAATTTATACCAGAGTTTTTATCTGGACTACTGGAAGATGGCGGTGGAGCCAGTTATCAGGCAAGGGATGCAGAAGAGGGGAGGGTTCAGGAGGTGAGAAACAGAAATGACATCATGGGTCTTCATCCGTCACTCTTCCAATGTGCAGGGGGAGGAAGAGGCGAGGCATTGACAGACAGCGCCAACCGCTAGCTTGGGGTGAATTACGATTTCACGTGCCCTGAAGTTATTTCCCAAGCAGACATGTGTGACAGCAGTTTGTAATTCTTCTTTTTCTTAGTAATGGCCACTTTATTCACTTTAAGCATTAATTGTACATGTTAGTACGAACAGAATGTGAGACGTGTTTCTTTGTTGTCCTAATGGCTGACTTGGTTATCAATAGATACATGGAAGACAACTGTTGAAATGTTTAGTGGATTCAAAATTGAATACCATTTAGGAAGTTTAAAAAAATCGCTAGCACCTAATAAACAAAAACAGGCAGAATCAGCTACATGTGACAAGCGAATTTATAGCTTATATCGTGTCTGCCGTGCAGCTCGGAACAGGCAACACAAAATACGCAGCAAGACTTCAAGAATGGTAAAAGTGAAAAACATTCTAATAGCAGAACAGCAGAAGGCTTACTACACATTTGAAACTTCTCCTCTTTCACCCGACCTTCCAGTTCTTAGAAGAATATGAAAATAAATACTGAAACAAAAGCATACCTCAAGTGAAAATATTTTGGAATTACATTTACTACACATTTATATGCAATAGTCATTTTAATTTCATGGCAATGGCAAGTTGGCTGTATCACATTTTTAGTATTTTGTAACTTGCATCATGGGATGAAGCATGAATGTATCTTAATCACAGCAAGCATAATAATTGTCACAGCAAGTCCGCTTATTAAAAAAATATTCATGCTGTTTAGTGGCCTATAATTTATTAGTCTCTAGTTAAAATTACACATTATACTAAATGCATTATTCCAACTTATCCGAAAGAATGTGAGTGGCACAGTGTCAGTCATTTGCACTTTTGCCTTGCAGACCAGGTTTGAATCCCATCCTTGTTACTTCTGTGTGGAGTCTGCATTGTCTGTGCCAGAGTGGATAGACTGATGTCCTGGCTGGGATAGAGAATGATGCCTAGCCTGACATGTTGGCCATAACAAATAGGCAACATAATGGGAGAAACAAGCAGGTTGGAATGGGCAGTGCCTCCTATCCCATTCAGGGCACTCAAGCTATATTGGATGGACTGGGACAGTTTATTCCCCAAAACAGGAGGTGGCAGGGCTTCTATGGTTCGGTCCCAGTTTGGACATCCACAGGTTATCATGGGACCTGTAGCTTAGAAGGGAAACCCTGTCAGGATCCCTGTGGACAATCCAGGGGTGCTGCAGAGAGAAGTTTTCCCTACTTTGGGAATTTTCCACCTGACCCAGAACTGCTTCCTACGAGCTATGCCCTGGGACCAGAAATGCTCTTGGTCTTGTATAAAAGGAGTCATTCTACCATACCCAGGCAAGTCAGAATCAGGAGGAAGAGGACAACACTTACCTAGAGAAATGAAAGAAGATGGAAAGGAACTTGTTATTTGTGAGGTTGCATTTGGACTATGTTTTTTATTTACACTTGGAACTGTGTCTGGCGACTGTAACATCCTTCAGCATGATCGGTTTGGTAAGGGGTCAGAGGTGGTCTGGGGAGGCATATCCATAGAGAGACGCACAGACTGCTATAGGCTAGACAACGGCATCTTGACTGCCATTAGGAATCAGGATGAAATCCTTGGACCCATTGTCAGATCCTATACTGGTGCAGTGGGTCCTGGGTTCCTCCTGGTGCATGACAATGCCCAGCCTCATGTGGTGAGAGTATACAGGCAGTTCCTGAAGGATGAAGGAATTGATACCATTGACTGGCCCCCATGCTCACCTGACCTAAATCCAACAGAACATCTCTGGGACATTATGTTTCCATCCATCCGACGCTGCCAGGTTGCACCTCAGACTGTCCAGGAGCTCAGTGATGCCCTGGTCCAGATCTGGGAGGAGATCCCCCAGAACACCATCCATTATCTCATTAGGACATTGTCAGGCATGCATAAAAGCACATGGGGGTCATACAAACTACTGAGTATGATTTGGAGTTGCTGCAATGAAATTTCAGCAAAATGGACTAGCCCGCAGCATAATTTTTTCAGTTTGATTTTTGGGGTATCTTTGAATTCAGCCCTCTGTAGGTTGATAATTTTCATTTCCATCAAACGATGTGGCATCCTTTCATTCCTAACATATTACTCAGTCCTATCAGTATAGATATCCAGCAAGATTTTTTTTCCCATTGAGATCTGATGTGTTTTCAAAGTGTTCCTTTAATTGTTTTGAGCAGTTTATATATTTAAATATATATATATATATATATATATATATATATATATATATATATATATATATATATATATATATATACACACAGGAATCACAGTTTATATCTGTTGTCAAATGTGTATTCATGGAAACAGTTTAATAGCTCAGATGATGTAAATTCTCCACCAATCCAGGGGATGGCACTAAGTGATAACACTTTCACTTTTCCTCCCTCTTGACGGCTCTTCTCCAATAATGCCACTTCCAGTGCCCGCCCACCTGGAATTGCCTCCTCCTGCCTAGCAGCCATATGACCAGATGAGCCGCCATTGTTGACAGTCAGAATTGGACTCTGGTCTAATAAGGCACATTTTGTGTGTTTCTTTTTCCTGTTTCAACTTTTTAATAGATGGGGTTGGCCGCAAGGTGCCCCTAAGCATTTTCATTGTCTTGTGTTTCTATTACAATGTATATATGTATTTGAAGAAAGGAATGATTTCTCTTTCTTGTGATACAGATTGACACAGCTCCGTCACAAATAACCAAATTTCAAATTACAATGGCATAGGTGTTGTTATTGCTATACAAGCAATTGCAGTAATTGTTTTACTCATAAAGCAAAATAACAGAAATGAGAAAAGATATCATTTGGTCTGCTACAAGAAAGCATGTAAGGTAGTATAAAAGCACATTTCTTTAAGACAAATATCATTTAAGCCACTAAGCCACTTCTAACATATCTGGAACATAGTGGCTTCAAATATATTAACAGATAAATCTTTTGTATCCTCTGGCAAGTTTCAGTAAACACTAGGAGAGGTCATCTAAAAAAGCAATGTGGATTTTTGTAGATATGAAGTTATAGGATATCATCAAGTATAAAACATAAATTAATATTTCACTGGAAAATAATAATAACTGGAAAAGATATCTAAATCATTATTTATTTCACATTATTGTTATCACTTCTAACTGTATTTTATATGTACCTTGAAAAAAACATCTGTTTGGATATGAAAGTAAAATGTAGTATAGTGTAATCTATACTAATAAAAGGCAAAGCCCTCACTGACTGACTCACTCATCACTAATTCTCCAACATCCCGTGCAGGTGGAAGGCTAAATTTGGCAGGCTCATTCCTTACAGCTTACTTACAAAAGTTAGGCAGCTTCCATTTCGAAATTCCATGCATAACGGCCATAACTGAATCCTGCTTACATACATATATACGTCCATAGCCTGCAGCTCGATTGCTGTGTGAGGCGGGGTTGCATCCTGCTTCCCCTGGCCTTCTATGTAGATGGCTGCCTGACTATATTGCGTCCACCACACCTCCCACGTTGTTGTCAGCCTGCCTTATGTAGATTTAAATGCTTAAATGAGCAGAGCAGACACACTGGCAAACAACACTGAAAACTCTCTTTTGTTGATTTCATTATACTTTGCCCTTTCTCTGTGCAGTTTTTCCCCCTTTGTTGTATCTTAATAATGACAATTTAAAACGAGCAGAGCAGACACGCTGGCAAACAACACTGAATAAATAACGACTGCAAGTACAGTGACCAGATATCCCGGCGTCCCCGAAAAATCAGGAAATGTCCCGGCCTGTGGCGTTTTCCAACAAAATGCGTACTTTTCCCTAGAGGCCTAGACCGAATTCAGGCTTTCTGATTCCAAATCATACTTTCTACCCATCATGACGTGAGACGGTTAGTCGACCTTCTTCTGAGTCTGACGCCTGCTGGTGGCCATTGTTTGCAGTATGGAAACGTACGAATGGTATCGGCCGTGCCTTGTGATATGACACGTTTTGGCTATGCTACGCTCTGAGCCAGGAATTATCTTATTATTCCTGCTCTGAGCCTGATATAAGAGCTGATGCCTGATTCAGTCATTCACTCGTCAATACGGTGTTCGAGGTGAGCCATTTTCACTGAAGTTAAAGCTTAAACTTAAAAGAGTTAAACTTGCCAATTTATTTTGTAAGACAAAATTGAAAGTGCTGACAAAGTTTGTTTTTTTTTAACTTTAATTTTAGCTTTTTATTCTTTAAGTAAGTACTGCTGTACACACTTTACTGTATAGTCTTAAGTCTGAAGACTGTACTCTCTGTAAATTTTGTCATAGTTGTGAATCTGAAAATATTAATTTATATATTAATAGTGAATGAATATTTGACACAAGTCACAACAACATTTGTGTTTGCTTGCCTGTTCCTTACACTTACAGCTGTATTTTACTTTGTTTTCCTTTAGTTTAGAGTGCAGAGTGACATTGCTTCTTCCCTTGCCTCTTTGGAATTTGGTTTGCTGTTTCTTCTTTTGAAGTCGGGATATGCACTAGCAGTAGCACATGTACGTGGGATGCAATATTGTGAATGAAGCACGCTTATCCTGCAAGTGTAACTGACCTAATAATGTACACTAATGAGTTTATTTGCTCTTCAGGAAAGCGTGTCTTTCAGTCAATTTTCACAAACTGTTTTTGGCAAGATCTAGCCTGTAATTTCACGAAAAATAGCATACAATGGTATCGAACCCTACTTGGAATAGGGAATATGTTTGTGGTTTAATAATATGATTGTTTCAAATGGAAGAAACTCGTACAGAATAAGATGCAGGGAACATGAAAATAGGCATTTCCATTAATAAAGTCTATCTGGCTTCAGAGGGGCTCTGCCCCCCCGGCCTCCCACCTGGTGTCCCAAGTTGCACCCAGAAAAATCTGGTCACTGTACTTTAGCTAAATAATACATTAATAAAACAATTAGAAGACCTGCAAAAGAACCTAATTGTGGCAACTATTTTTACTGGCAGTGGCTCAGGGGAGACAGTTTTTATTCCTCGCATCCCCATTATACCCTCTGATCTCCCATTTCAATTCAAATGCCTCCAATTTCCAGTAAGGCTCTGCTTCGGAATACCAATTAATAAGTCTCAGGGACAGACCCTACAAAAGGTTGCCATTGATTTGAGGCAAGATTGCTTTTCACATGGCCAGCTATACGTTGCATGCTCAAGAGGAAGCTCAGCACACAGCTTGGTCATATTACAACTGGCGGGCCGAACTGACAACGTGGTATACAAAGAGATCCTTAACAAATAATTATTGATATATTTTCCCTCAGTTTAAAAAGGTTTACTTTTCTTCTTAATAAAAATTTAAAAGCAGTACTTCGCCGCTGCGAAGCGCGGGTATTTTGCTAGTTAATGATAAACCAGAGACAGTCAAGTTGTATAAACACATCATTTAAGGGAAATAAATAAATTAATTACAAAAACATACTATAACAGTAAAAAAAGAAAAATCCTGAACAAATGTGCCTGACTGACTGGCTGTTCATTGTACAAAAAAAAAATACATCAGAATTGTAAATTATGTCTTTAAAAAAGTAACATTAAATAAGAAAAGACAAACAGATATATGCAAAAGTCTATTTATTGCTGTGAAATTAGAATAATCTTGCTTTTAGTGTCAGAAAGAATCTTTCATTTGGGAACATGTAAATTCACCCAAAATAAAAATCATCAAGCAGCACTTCCCAGAAAGAAATCAAAATTATCATTTAACTGAGATGAGTTACTTGAACACCACCGCAAAGCACGGGCACTATGCTATTGAGAAGAAGTAAAAATTCATTCAAAAAGACATTGGTTCAGATGTAGAGGCCGTAGGGGCTAAAGGTGGGATATCTACATACTGTAACCCTTCTAAGATCCTCCACTGTGATAGTTTGTTCACAAATTAGCCAGATTCAAGAACATATACGTGTAGCAGCATGTCATTTGTATGAATAAAAAGAGTCATTGGCAGCCCTTTGATCAACAGTGCAGATCTGCATAGCTCTGTTTCAAATGGCAAAAACCAAAAGACTGCACCCATTTTTAACCTCTCTCTTTTTGCTGTCTGCCTGTTATAATTAGAAGCACCCATTACCTTGACTAAAAGCAACCACACCACCCAACCAAGAAAAATTAATACTTTCAATATGATCAGTGTGTGCATGCATGGGGCAATACACAAAGTCCACATGTGCAACATCTGGATGCAGAATTCAAACATCTGATATTGGATAAGCAAAAAATGCATTGTATGCATTAGGCGACAATAATGTTTCTTATCTTTTTTAAAATGTCTTTAGCAAAATGGGAATTTCTTCTTCTTTGTCACTGAAAGTCATATCAATTTTAAATCAGGTACTATCTAATTTATCCTCCCCTTAGAGCAGGTCTAGTCTAACTGTAACCCTTTTTGTACAAATAATGTAGTTTTAAGAGAGACAAGAGATGTTGGGAGTATGTGCTAATAGCTTGTTGCTGCACCCATCACACAATGAACCACCTGGATTGGGACCCAACAGCATGTGACACCTCAGCACCACACTGGAACAGTGCGAGACTTTTTATGGTCGCTGGAATGACAATCCTTCTACCATCCCCCAAGTTTTCCCTGTAAGCTGGAGGACCCGCTGGATGAAGATTAATGTCATACCCAGGATGAATTGCAGGTTAAGGGCTTTGGTGAAGGGCCCAACGGAGTAGAGTCACTTCTGGCATTTATGGGATTTGAGCCGATAACCTTCCAATTGCTGGTGCAGATCCCCCACCTCAGAGCCACCTCTCTGCCTGCTTTTAGAACTGTTACAATTAGAATAATCTTTGCATATGTTGTTGGAAATTCCAGCACATCATATACAGTATGTTTAACACATTGACTGATGGACCATTTATTACCAGGACTCCGCAGTATAGGTCTATGTATACTATATACTGTATGATAAATAATGAAATCTATCAAAATTCATAAAAAATGGATAGAAATCTCTCTATTATAATAAAAATATCCTGGAAGGAGACAAGACTTTTTAACCTGGGACAAGACGTAACTTTTTCAGAGAGACACTTTCACGTCCCCACGAGGGGCAGGAATAAAAAGCCAAAGAGAAGTCTCAAAAATAATAGTAAAGATCGCATTAGCGCAAACAAACGGAAATTATTACTCATTCAAATAACGGAAGAGTGAAAAGAGGTTGAATATATTGTTCGGATTTAAACTTTACGTTGGAGACTTGTAGAGCATCTAATTTGTGTTGCCATCACAGAAAATTAGTGCTTTTTCCCAATGAAGAGGTATTTCCCGTGACAATTAATAGATTTGTTGTTTGGTGAAAGCGAAATCCACATTTGCAAGCAGCAGAGAAGTGAAGTGCCTGGCACATAGTGCAGGCCTGGGGGGTTGTCGAGGGAAGTGTATTAGAAAGCAATGGTTTTACTTTCAACTGTATCTTTGTTAAAAATGTAAAGAAACCGTTAATTATTTTCATAAGCAACACAATTTAAAGCTCCATTTGAATGAGCATCCTTGAATCATGGCACTATGCAGACTGCAGCTTAGAAGCACATGTGCCCCAAATTTAATGTGTTATTTTGTAATATCCATGCAGTGCTGTCCTGAAAGTAGTGACAAGTCGGATGCCATGTAATGAAGAAATGCATTTGTGGCAACTATCTGCATCAGTGCCACAGCATACAGGTTCTGCATCATCCAGTTTATTGTCTACTGTTAAATTCAGCTCCGTACTTGTAAAATTGTTATTTTTATACTGTATTGAGGATTTGTTCTGTTCTGTGTATTGTATTGTATTGACCCTCTTCTTTTTGACACCCACTGCATGCCCAACCTACCTGGAAAGGGGTCTCTCTTTGAACTGCCTTTCCCAAGGTTTCTTTCATTTTTTTTCCCTATTAGGGTTTTTTTGGGAGTTTTTCCTTGTCTTCTTAGAGGTTCAAGGCTGGGGGGCTGTCAAGAGGCAGGGCCTGTTAAAGCCCATTGCAGCACTTCTTGTGTGATTTTGGGCTATACAAAAATAACTTGTATTGTATTGTCACTATCTCTATCACTGTCATTATAATCAACATCATTATCTTGTAGCAAACCTAGATGTTTAAAAAAACATCAGCAGCTTTATACCTTTTTCAGAACAATGTACGAACTGTCAATTAATAGAACCGCCGATAACGGTGCACTGCAAGTTATACACTTGACTTCAGCATTCATAGTTTTCGTACTCTTTCTCTGTACGTTTAGCATTCATTTGCTCAGAGTTTGATGTGCTTGCTTCTTTTCTCCATCCCAGCAGCCCGCTTCTTTTCTTCTTTCATCTGCATCTTTTTGTGTTAAAACTGATTAAGTCAATGTTTGTGTTGCAATTAGTACATTTTCTTTAATTTTATTACTTAAACTGGCACTTAGGTCTTAAATCTGCCTCAAAAATGATTTAAAATATGAAGAGGTAGGGGAAGTGACGGCGAAGGTGGTAGGGATGAGAACGACTCCTGTACACATGCGCCGCATGGCCGCCCTGCTGGCGGAGACTTGATTCTACAATCAAATAAAATAAAAATAAAAAGAGGAATAATCTTGGAGGTCAATCATCACCCAAAAGCAGATAGTAGATATCACGTAGTATATGTATACCAAATTTCAGGTCAATAGGTCAAATGGTTTGCGAGCTACAGGTGATTTAAAATCCTGGACAGACAAATGAACAGCCACGGTAGCGTATTATATAAGAAGATTTTCAGCAAGCTGTCTCCTCGAGTATAATATTTTAGTTAGCCCAGAGAAATAAGCACAAGATGTTAACAAATCCTGTTTTACAGATTTCTTGATATGGATATGAAAAAAGGAGCTACACCAAGTCACGATGGAAACATTGAGAAAACTTCTACCCAGCTTCACCCAAAGAAAAGTGATAAAATGAATGTTACATGCATAAAATATATAAAAGGCAGCTCTGATATTTATTTCTTCCTGTGTTTTAGTTTTAGTAGCCTAAACTAAATGTATATTTTATAAAGTTTTATTCTACTTTTTTAATTTAATCTTTTGCAAGAGACTATATCCTTTAAAAGAAAAATCCTTTGACAGGCAGCAAAGTGAAATTGGTAGAGACAAAAGTACACTTGACGCCTGTGGAACAAACAACCCTTTAAAGTTCATCATAATAAAACATGTGCCTTAAGCCTGTCCCCTCTCAGGGTTTGATTAAATTGCCAGAAAGTAATTGAATGTTCAAGTGCTGTACAAAACACAATGACTTTCACCAAAGAAAAAAAAATCAAATTAAAACAAATCCCCTTTAGCGGAAATCTTTAACGTTCAGTCCACAACCACCAACGCAAGTTATTCCACTTTAAAAACTGTAATGATGGCTTCACTTATTAATTAATCTTTCCCTTTGCTTAGCCCATGTATCATGTATTTGCCCCAAAACCCTGAAAATGAGGTTTTAATATAATACATGAATTAATGGTTGAATGTTTACTATATTCTTCTACTATTATGTACACTTAATAATTTATATGTCAAGTTACTATAGTAACTTGAAATCCATATTTATTATTCTGGCATTTTAAGAGATGACGATCTGGTAGACTGTATCAGTCTTTCTTTTATCTGATACCTTTAATTGTTCGTACTTTATCAAGTACTTACCAAAATTATAAAGCAGAATTAGAAGATAAAAAGAACACAATGCATTTTTTGAGTTTTTTTTATTAACATAATAAGGTTCAGTTCATCCAGCTTCAAACATTTCTCATACAGTATGGTTGGCTTCAGCATGTCATATCAAGTCATTAAAGTCAATTGTTGTGCAATTTTTATTCTTTTACTAAGTGCATTTCACTTATAACTGTGTATTTCACCATTACAAATGCAATACAATTTCCAATGTAAACCTGAAAACAAAAACATTATTTTCACAGTTAAATACATATATAGCCACATTTTCACATTTTTTTTAATTGAAATAAGTTTCTTAAATGTGAAAAAACAACTTCTAACAAATGGTTTCCATACAGCCAACTGAACAGCTCTGTTGACACTCTGCTGTAACTTACTGTGCAGAAAAATAGTGACATTTGCAGTAGAAAACTAAAAAGATCTGACAATGGGTTCATGGTTGGAAATAAGACTCCAATCTAAGACTCTTTCAAAACGTGTCAGTCGCAGCCACCAAGCACCAATGACACTAAGAAGGTAACATAAGTGAGGAAGAATTAGTAACGTTCAATCATTTCAAGTGGCCAATCATGTCCTGGGAACAGTTTCTGACCCAGTCACTAACATCATGGCATTGGTAGATTTTCTCTGTCTGATTAGCTCTTCTCCACATGATGTATTTTTTTCCATACATGTGGCATTTTTCTGTAAATTTTAAATTTGACCAGTGTGAACGTGGGCATGGACATGATTGTACCCATTCCCATTCTATTCATGGTTGGTTTCAATTTGAAGTTCAAGATTATTGTCATATGTACATAATGCATTGAAATTCCTACTTGCATGTCTCCCACACACTATTTTATTTTAAGAGAGGATCACTGTGTGACACCTTAAAAGTCTGTTTCAATAAGAAACAGAACAAGGAATTGAAATTTGGATACTAAAGTATAAACAAGCTTTGTTTACAAGTCTAATATTATATATTTCTTTCCTGGACCTGAAAAACATCTGACTCTGGCTCTGTCCAGCAGGAGGAAGACTCACAACATTCTATATTTAAGAGTGTTATTATAAAATGGTTTCAGGAATGACAGACATCACCAGTGTGTGTTTTCCACTAAGTTGGTCTTTCAAAGGTCAACTTACTATTTAATGCCGTCTTTGATTTTCTAGTACTAGAAATGCAGATAAGTTGGAACACAGTGTCATTGCTCTTCTTCTTGTGAATGCAATTAAAGGCTAGGGCAAAAGTGAAGCAGATGTTAGTGACAGAGTTATATCTAAATCCTTTCCTGGTGTCAGCCTAAAATCATTAACCCTAAGACACTCACTATACTCCCTTGCGTGACTCTAAGCCTTTCTTTGAGAGTTTTTTATAATGCTAAATATGCTTTTCTCAGAAAGGAACCAAGGCATACATATGGTCCCCTCATTTCTAGGGCTGCTCTCAGAATCTTTTCAAAGTGAGAGAAGAATGCACCCTAGGAAGATTACTACTTAATACTATTTTACATGTGCTTCTTAACATTACTTTATTGTATTCTGAACACCCTTTTATGTTTAATTCTGTTATTTCTATTGTTATTTTTTCTTCTAGTTAGTCAAATAGGGTGCAGCCCATGCAGACTGCACTGTGTTAGGTGGGGATCCAAAATCATGTAAGCTCTAAGGTGGGCTTACCTTTTAACATTCCCATCAAGGCATTGTTAGGGTCTGGTAGGTACTGGAATACCACATGCTTTTTCCTTTGTCTGATGTCCATGTCAATCCTTATATTCAGGTGACTCGGTGACATGTGTGTGTATCTTCAGAATAGGCTTGCTGGTCATGACAGCTATTTCTAGAAGTTTGGTATCTTCTGGAAATCTAGAAATACATTTTTGTTGATATTAAAAATGTAAAAAGCTAACACTCACTGCACATATTTAGGAAGAATATAGTTGCAGAGGTGGATACTTGCTGTCATTAGAGAACCAGATAACATGTTTCACACAGTTACTGTACGTACTTTAGTTCTTTTTTATGTCTAAGCCAAATGTTCAGTATATTTTATACTTACAGCTCAAACCTTAAGTCACACATATGCTTTTACTTTTCATTAAATTCATCAAAAATACTCAAACCAACGAAACACAATGAACCAATTAAGTAAATTGAGGTCGTCAGCAAAAACGTTTTATAAGGATGAATGAATAAAATACAGGCATGGGCATTATTGTTCTTTCTTTTAGTTGGCTCAAAGGTCAAGAGAAGGAATTTTAGAATGAAAATATTATGTAAATTATTTTGGTTGGCAGTACAGAAAAACTTTTCATGTTCTTTACTGGCCCCAAGAATCATCCATCCATCCATCCATTATCCAACCCGCTATATACTAACTACAAGGTCACGGGGGTTTTCTATGGCCAGTCCCAGCCAACACAGGGCGCAAGGCAGGAAACAAACCCCGGGAAGAGTCAGTGTATTTATTCAAACAGGAGCTACCACTTCAATACACACAGACACAACAAACAAGCAGTGACAGGGCCAGGTCAGTAGGAAAGTTCTCCACATCAACCATCAGGCCACAGACGTGTTACGTGGGAATGCTGCGAACTTGAAGCTGCCTCGGTGTTGCTGCAAATCTGTGGTTACCTCAGCGATGGACAAGCAATCCTCGACAGACAGGTCAACCTTGTTTCGGCATACAGCCGAGGAGGGTCTCAAAGCTCTCACAAAATGTAAAATGTTATTGTGAGTATTTACCTATGTCTTTCCATGTTAACATGGTAACTGTAGAAGCTTTCTTCTTTTCAGATTTGAAACCTCATAAAACTAAAATACAGTATTTAAGTCATGACACCAATCATTAAGCCTAGAGTTAGAATTTTGTAGGGTAAAATAAACAATTACCCAATTCACTGGTTCATACTTTTGTCTAATGGTAGTATTACTGTAATATCTTCTTGGGTAAATTTGGATGGACTCCAAATAGTCCTGTATGCAGATAGGCACTCTGCTGTTAATGTTTTCATTTATTCAGTATGTATCTTTCTTACTTTTGAAATTAACTCTTGCTATAGATTTTTTTCATTATTGAAATTTTGCTACATTGGCCATTTTTTGAGTTCTTGGTTTGTTTTGTAGGTTTTTTTTTTTGTTTATATAATTTAATACATTTAATTAAACAAGTAATAGTTTTATTATTCTTGGACCAGGAGTTTTACAGTTCCCCTCTCCTGTAAAATATAGGCCTAAGGCATATGTGGATTTAAGGATTCAGGCCTTTTGTGAGCTTTTGTTGTCTGTTATCTTAACACCAAAATGCTACATAACATAACATGCTATTATCCTTCTTACTCACTTCAGATTTCAGACCCCACACTGCTAGTTCAATTCTAACATTTACTTCTAACACATAAAATTTTTACATTTAATTACTTTAAATTTCACGCACTTCATTTCTTCCCAAGTCTGAATTCTGCCCTGGCCCATCTTCAGATCCTGATTACTTTAAGCTGTCCGCCATTCCATCTAGTTTTATCTATAAACTTAACCAACTGGTTATTTGTAGTTTTACGTAGATCATCTCTGTGAATTAGAAAGAGCAGCAGACCCAGAACAGATTTCTGAGGGATACCATTTACCACTACTTCAGAAAAGGTTGGTGTCACTGTAGCGGTTTGATTTTTATATTTTAAGCAAATTTTGTACCCATCTATACAGTTTGCCTTCTATTAGTTTAATGGCTAACGAGTGATGATTTTTCTTTTCTTTAATAATTGCCTCTTTTAATTTCTCTGTAATATTCATTTAGCCTACTGGACAATTTACAATTGCTAATCATCTTATTTTATATAAAGGAACAATTTTTAGAAATTAGTAATAATATTCAGTACTTATCTAAGGTTTATATATGCATGTTTACTTCTTCTTAATATTAAGTATTATGCTAGTTATGAAACACAGCCTGCCTGCCTGTGATAATCTAAGTGATAGTGGAAAATTACCCTATCTTTTTAAATGAATATGAATTCAAAATTGCATTTTTTCTGCATTGTCTTAAGAATGTTTATCATCAATTTAATATTTACTTTTGGTTTCCTATAGTCTAAACAGTAGCTGTTTTTTTTAACTTGTTCTGACCTTATATTCTAATTAATGACCTTTTTTGGAGTGTGTTTTTCTCAAAAAAACTGCTGCTTAAAACTTCCAGTTGCGGCAGATTAGACAGAAATGTCATTGGTTACTTGAATGTAAAATGTGACTTCACATGAACCAAATTTAAATCGCCCATGACTTGCTTCCCTCTCAACATAGGCATTTCATATGAATTGTACTTAATTACTTGCTTATGCAATTATTAATTCATATTTTCTAAGTAGATGAATAGTAATTTAAGGGGACAGACATTGATCACTTGCTTATGTAACTTGTCCACATATACAAAATCTAAATGTACCCATGGTAAATGTGGAAATATGGTTAATCATAGTTTATCTGATGCAAGGAAATGATGTATATGGTGCATATATTTATGTGGAAGCAATAAAAGTTATTTTCATAAATGAAGATGTATGTCTCTAAAAATGAAGAATAATACATTAGGAGCATGAAAGCAGTAAAAGTCCAAAGGTCTATATACCTTCTTGCCCAATACTGTCTAATGAAAGAATTTACATGTTTGAAGATCTAACCTTTTGGTGTTTCATCATACACAAGAGACTCCTAGAAACAGGAAACTTAAGCTAATGAGATGCTAAAGCCACTCTTTGAGAGCTGTTTTCTACACCATGCTATTAAAAAATGAAATATGAGGCTAGAGTAGAGCAATTAAAATAATCTCTGGAGCATTGTTCTTTTTTAGACTTAACTGTAGGGGTCTTCATGCTAGTGAATTCTGCAGTTTCATTTTTCTGCAAGAACTGTATACAACTTTGGTTAAGCAATAATCATATAGTATTTTGTGATGTTTGACATAATGAAAGTAATCCAAAACCAACATGAGTACTCAGTCAAGAAAACATTTAACATTATAAGCTATTTACATATATTTACAATAATTACATACAAACGCACACACACAGACACTCATACATATATATAATACATATTTTGAAAGGCAGTGAGCTGTATTGATTAAGGCTTTAGGCTTAGGACTTCAAACCCTGAGTTTCTGGGTTCAAATTCTGATACTGACACTATGTGATCTGGAGCAAGTCACTTCACCAAAGAAAAACAAAGAAAATGTAACCAGTTGTATCTCAGATATTGCAAGTTACCTAGGATAATGGCATCAGTCAAATAAATAATAAGTAATAATAATATTTTTAGGTCACAGGAACTGCTTATTCTTGAACATGTTATACACAACTGTCCATGAGTAAAATGTTCCTGCGTTAGTTAGATCCATTCCTGTTTTTCCAAGTGACTTGCCTTTCATTGATAGTCATTGTAAAGCACATTTTACAGGAAAGTGTATTTTTTCAAATTTGAATATATATTATTATCATTATTAAAAATGTATGATTTTTACTTATTTACATTGTTCATTCAAGTATTTTGTTTCCTGTTTTTCATCGGTTTTATATTTGATCATTTTTTGCCATAGCCATAGGCAGACAATAAAGTGCTAACGCTGAATTGCATTTTACTTAAGCTTATTAACAATGAATTAAATGTTTTTACTTTTGGAGTTGTTTTGTTTAGTACTTTTGTTTAGGGTTCTTAACACTAGAATTACCAGAGCCTATGAGAAAACTCGTAAATCCGGCCCACATTAAATCCATTCGCACCTCACCGTCAGCATCTTTTGTCCTGTAAATGTGCCAATTAAGACAACAAGCAAGCAGCCTGCTATTCCATCCCCCACAGTCGTAGAACGTTCACTAAGTTCTCCCAGCTCATTCCTTGTTTGATTATCTGGGAGTGAACTGCTGGAATTTTAGAGTGGAAATAATAGATTGTTATTTGGAACACATACATTTTATGTGTGTTCCGTTTCTACAGTAATCTGTGTAAACACATTGTTAAAACAGAAACTTTTTCATATTTTAGTAATAAAAGTTACAAAATGTAGACATAAACTATAGAATGTGTGAATCCTGAAGTCCAAAGATCAAATAAACAATTTCACAAAAGGTTCAATGATGATATGACAGCTTTTGTGGTGTAGTGGTAAGATTTGCTGACTTGTAATCAAGAGGCCACCGGTTCGATCCCCACTGCCTCCTATATTTGCCGTTTTCAGTAGTGAGCTGCTGTTATTGTTAATATTATACAGTACACACATACATTTGATTTGCGTCTGTAACAGACCGTGTACAATTATAGTACTGTACTTGTAAAAGTTACCTTTTTTTCACTTTTAATCTCTCACTCACATTCACAATACATAATACCGCCCTAGGGATCTGACACTGTTAGTTTTTATTTGAAACTGGGAATAACTGTTGTGACAGATTGGGGGCACTATCGCTCCCTTGAACCCTTGAGCAAGACGTCAGACACGAGGTAAAAGTCCAATAGTTGACTTTATTAATAAACAACAGTGCACAAAGCACCCTCCTCTCCACAATCCTCATTAAATAATTAATACTAAATCAATAATCACAATCCACCACTCCCAGACACGTTACCACCCTTCCACCCAGCTCGAGTTTAAGCTCGATGCTCTGGTGTTTTGTAGTCTCTTTTATAGTCCTCGACCCGGAAGTGTTTCACTCTCTCTACTCATGTGACTAGGAACACTTTCATGTGACTAGGAAGCACGTCATTCATCTTGTCCATGTGACTCGGACGTACTTCCAGGGCGTAGAGCAAATAATCTTTGTTCCTTCCTGCAGCATCCCCTAGCAGCCCCCATGGTATCCAGCAGGGTTGTAGATAGAAACTGCATTGTCCAAGATTCCCTGCTGGTCTTCGGGGCACCTCCATGCTGCAGGTAGAGCTCCATCTGGCGGCCTGGGGGTATTGGCCGCGATGACTGGCCGGCCATATACCACACTGTACATGTGAGTAGTGTTTTGAGGCAATGGAACTGGACATTCTCTGATCTGGAGGGATAAAAGCTGAAACACAAACGCTGTTGAATCTGCCTTCTTCGTAGGTCACTGTCACTTTATTTTTTTTTATTCAGTTTTATTGAGTGTTCCTGCTCACACAGAATTAGTATGCACCTTATGGTGTATGATGTCAAAAAAAAAAAACACAGACGCAAGTATATATGATATTTTGACATGATTAGTACCAATCAGAAAACATCATTGCACTAATGAAATATTATTTGAAAATGAACAGCGTCTGACTGGGTGTGAATTTACGCTGGCGCTGTTACTTAGTGTCAGATCGGGCGGGGGTGATGGTGTTAAAGCATGATTGTCATTGAGAGAATAAAACTGAAAAAAGCTCACTTTTACAAGTACCATAAATTTATACCAAATGTCCCATATATTTGTCTCTTTCTTTTTTTTCTCCAGCAGTTCACTCCCAGATAATCAAACAAGGCATGAGCTGGGAGAACTTAGTGAACGTTCTGTGACGGTAGGGGATGGAATAGCAGGCTGCTTGTCTTAATCGGTACATTTACAGGACAAAAGACGCTGACGGAGAGGTGTGAACGGATTTAAGGGGGACCGGATTTGTGAGTTTTCTCGTAGGCTCTGGTAATTCTAGTGTTAAATATGATCTGGGTCCCGCTTTAAAGTCTGCATTCCCCTATTCAAAGTAAGTAGACACAGAAGTAAATGTAAATGATTTTGGAGGGCATGGTGGGTGTTCCCTTTCAAAGTCCATAGACGTGAATATGTATTACAATATAGTAGCTTGTGGGGGACCCATTAAGTTTAAACTTGTGCATTGTGTATTCCTTGTCTTGGATCCAAAAACACCACTTCCGCCACTCCTTCTCTCTCCCTGCCTTTTTGCTTCTAGCGAAGGTGCACCTGTACTCACAGCCACAGTGTCTGGCACCAGCATTTGAGCTTTATTGCTCTTGCTAATTAGTGAGCTTTGTATCTTCATTGAGCTTTGCAGAGCTTTCTCTTTCCATTTCACACCCCACTGTATATGGCAAAGATAATTACCTCTGTTTTTTCTCATCCAGAACACCACCTCTTTTTCAGTCACCTGTCCATTCTACTGGTTAGTGTTTATCACTACTGCTGTATCCTATGTATGCATAAAGCCACTTTTAAGCATAGCATGGAGCATGCAAGATTGCATAATATTAATAAATATCCACAAATAAAGCATTTATCAACAAATCAAAAAACATGTGTTGGCTAATTTTCTTTTTTCTAAATTTCAATCAAATCAGTCAAAACATTGTTAAGATTTTGGGGTATTTAATTTTTCTATTGTTGGGGGCATTTTACCCCTAAATACTGGTATATTGAAATGTCCTTTCTTAGCAAATACATACAGGGCTAAGCATACAGTACAATCCTGCCCAATTTTTAACTGAACAGAAAATAGTGTTTATGTTGATGAGGGAGGAAGTAAGTGAGTAAGTCAGCTTTGCATTATATACAGTATACAGCCATCAGCCACAACATTAAAACTACTGACAGGTGAAGTTAATAACATTGATTATCTTGTTACATTGGCACCTGTCAAGGGGTGAGATATATTAGGCAGCAAGTGAACAGTCAATTCTTGAGGATGATGTGTTAGAGGCAGAAAAAATGGACAAACATAAGGATCTGAATGACTTTTTGATGGCTTGATGACTAGGTCAGAGCATTTCCAAAATAACAGGTCTTGTGAGTGATGCAGTGATTAGTGCCTACCAAAGAGGTCCAAGAACAAAAAACAGTGAATCTGCAGCAAGGTCATGGGCGCCCAAGTCTTACTGATGCTAGTGGTGAGTAAAAGTTACACTGTCTGGTCCAAACCCACAGAAGGGCTACTGTAGTAAAAATTGTTGATAAACTTAATGCTGGCCATGAGAGACACACAGTGCATTACAGCTTGCTGGATATGGGGTTGCCTATCCGCAGACTGATCAGAGTGCCCATGCTGACCCCTGATCACTTGCAAAAGTGTTAAAACTGGAACATGGAACAGTGGAAGAAGGTGACCTGATCCGATGAATCATGTTTTCTTTCAGATCATGTGGAAGGCTTGGTGTATATGCATTGTTTACCCAGGGAAGAGATAGCACTAGGATGCACAATGGGAAGAAGGCAAGAGGGCGTAAGCAGTGTGATGCTGTGAGCAATGTTCTGCTGGGAAACTTTAGGTTCTAGCATTCATGTGGATGTTACTTTGAGAAATACCACCTATGTAAAAATTGATGCAGACCACATACACCCATTTATGGCAACAGTAGTCTCTGATGGCAGTGAACTCCTTCAACAGTGCCAACATTGTTCATGAATGGTCTGAGGAACATGATAAACTTGGATTCCAAATTCCCCAGGTCTCAATTTTACAGGATGTGCTGGAAAAACAGGTTGAATGCATGGAGAACCCAGCTTGCAAGTTACAGGAGTTAAAGGATCTGTTGCTAACATCTTGGTGCCAGATACCACAACACACCTCCAGTGGTCTTGTGGGGTCTATACCTCGACAGGTCAGAGCTGTTTTGGCAGCACAAGGTGGCCCAACACAATATTAGACTACTGGTTTTAAATAAATTTGTTAAGATCGGCCAGCATGAATGGATCAGCACATGATAAGACATAATCAGTGCAATTTACAAGAGTATCGCAAACAGCCGTAGAAGTATACTGCTATGAAATTCTTTTTTCTTTCAGAAGACTAGGATTTTTAACTAGGATGGCCAGAAAAATAACATGTACTATATACAGTATGTCTCTGGTGGGGGCATTTCTAATACCAGATGTTCCCATGTTTTTGTGTTTAGACTTTGTGGCAATAATTAATTTTTTTAGATTAATCTGAACTATTTTAATAGTCATGGTTTCTCTCAGCATTCAAGACACTGACAAGATCAGGAAGTGTTTTACCCAGAAAATAATACAACAGAACAATTTTAGTCAAACACAATGTGCAAATAAAAGTAATACTTCTAGGATGCATCCACATAAGCGACTTACATTCTCAAGTCATGAGTGAGGGGAGTCTCTCCCAGTGATAATAGGCACAAGGTAGGAAATTCCACTGACATAGGTACCATATCACAGTAACACACACACACACATTTACACTGGAATCAATTTAAAGTCAACAATAAACCTAACAAGTATGACTTCTAGCATATGAATGAAGAAAAACCCACTGAAAAGGAAACTCCACACAGACAACAATCTAGCATTAGATTTAAAAACCAGGCCATTGGATCTGTGATGCAGAAGTGCTAACCAATTCACCACTATGCTGAGCAGGAATAAATATAATGGTACAATGGTCAGGCCAGCTGAAGGTGTCAAGGATGTGTGTATGTTTGTGATGGGGGGCATGGTGGGTTATCTAGTGATTTGGTTTGTATGAAAAAGTATAGTTTTTACATACACATTAAAACACAATAATTATGTGAGAGACATATGTGTTTGCATTATTATGTACAGACAGATATGTATAAGTTACCACCTTCAAGTCTAGGTGAACTTGGGCCAGACAGAAGCTACAGGGGCAATGGTGAGGTGCTCAAAGCATTAAAGATACAGGTAACAGTTAAAATCTCTGACCATACTCAAATTAGATAGATAGATAGATAGATAGATAGATAGATAGATAGATAGATAGATAGATAGATAGATAGATAGATAGATAGATAGATAGATACTTTATTAATCCCAAGGAAAAATTCACATACTCCAGCAGCAGCATACTGATAAAAACAATATTAAATTAAAGAGTGATAAAAATGTAGGTAAAACAGACAATAACTTTGTATAATGTTAACGTTTACCCCCGAGAGTGGAATTGAAGAGTCTGACTAAGTCTGTCAGTGGAGCAGGACAGTGAAAGCAGTCTGTCGCTGAAGCTGCTCCTCTGTCTGGAGATGATACTGTTCAGTGGATGCAGTGGATTCTCCATGATTGACAGGAGCCTGCTCAGCACCCAATGCTCTGCCACAGATGTCAAACTGTCCAGCTCCGTGCCTACAATACAGCCTCTTTTCCTCTTCCTTACCAGTTTGTCCAGGTGGTGCAACTCTGGACATGTAAACATTAAAATCTCCACTTGCTACAGGGATATTAAACTGTTGGCCGTAAGTGCCCAGAGAGTTTTGACACATCATTGTTGTTATTGTTTACATCCCTCCTCGGACGGACGTGGAGATAGCGGGTGACATCATCCATTCTGCTGTTGCTAAACTACGAACACAGAACCCCGAGGCGCTTGTGCTAATCTCTGGAGATGTTAACCATGTGATGCTGGACAAAACATTACCTGCCTCCTCCCAGTATGTGGATTGTAACACCGAGGAAATAGGATTATTGACCTACTGCATGCAAACGTTAAAGACGCATACAGTGCCACCCCGCTGCCTGCGCTTGGGAAAGCAGATCATAACCTGGTTCTGCTTCAGCCTCACTACAAATCAAGAGTGAGGGTGCTACCTACAACCATACGCTTATTCAAGAAGTGGTCCCCTGAGGCAGAGCAGGCTCTGAGAGACTGCTTTGGAACTATGGACTGGGATATCCTGCAGGGATCTTATAGTGAGAACATTGAGGAGGTTGTTGACTGCACTACTGACTACATCAACTTCTGTATGGATGTTGTAGGTCCAGTAAGAACAAGACGCCACTATGCTAACAACAAGCCATGGATTACAAATGACATCAAGGGCCATTTGAGCCAGAAGAAAAGGGCTTTTAAAGGCGGTGATCAGCATGAGCTCAAGCGCGTGCAGAAGGAACTCCGAGTCCAGCTCAGGGCAGCGAAGGCCCAGTACAGGAGAAAGCTGGAGCAGAAGTTGCAGAATAATAGCATGAAAGAAGTGTGGGATGGGATGAAGATCATCACTGGCTGGAGCTCGAAGCGGGGTGCCACCATCAAGAGAGAGACGTAGAGAGAGCAAACCAGATGAACAAGTCTTTAACAGTTTTGACCACCCTAACCTACTCTAACCTCAGAGTACTGCACCCTCAACCCATTCCTTCTGCTGATACCAGCATAGGAGAGAGTTTCCCCCCACCCACACTTACAGCAGCCCAGGGAACTAGAGAGCTGAGGAGACTTTGTGCCAGCAAAGCAGTGGGTCCAGATGGAGTATCGTCATGACTGCTGAAGGCCTGTGCTTTGGAGCTGGGGAGTCCTCTAAAGCACATCTTCAACCTGAGCCTGGAACAGGGGAGAGTCCCGAGGCTTTGGAAAACATCTTGCATCACCCCAGTCCCATCTGTATCACGTCCTAGTAAGCTGAATGACTTCCGGTCTGTCGATCTGACATCACATGTGATGAAGACCATGGAGTGGCTGCTGCTTCACCACCTGAGGCCACAGGTCCACCACTCCCTCGACCCTCTGCAGTTTGCATACCAGGAGAAGGTGGGAGTGGAAAATGCCATCATCTATATGCTACACTGATCCCTCTCCCACTCAGACAGAGGCAGTGGTGCTGTAAGAATTATGTTTCTGGACTTCTCTAGCACCTTCAACACCATCCAACCTCTGCTCCTTAGTGATAAGCTGACTGAGATGGGATTAGATTCATACCTGGTGGCATGGATCATGCACTATCTTACAGACAGACCTCAATATGTGTGTCTCAGCAGCTGCAGGTCTGACATTGTGGTCAGCAACACAGGAGCACCACAGGGGACTGTATTTTCTCTGGTCCTGTTCAGCCTATATAAATCAGACTTCCAATACAACTCGGAGTCCTGCCACATGCAAAAGTTCACTGACGACACTGCTATCATAGGCTGCATCAGGAGTGGGCAGGAGGAGGAATATATGAACCTAATCAAGGACTTTGTTAAATGGTACGACTCAAAGCACCTACAGCTGAACACCAACAAAACCAAGGAGCTGGTGGTGGATTTTAGGAGGCCCAGGCCCCTCATGGACCCTGTGATCATCAGAGGCAACTGTGTGCAGAGGGTGAAAACCTATAAATACCTGGGAGTGCAGCTGGATGATAAATTGGACTGGACTGCCAATACTGATGCTCTGTGTAAGAAAGGACAGAGCCGACTATACTTCCTTAGAAGGCTGGCCTTTCAATATCTGCAATAAGATGCTGCAGATGTTCTATCAGACGGTTGTGGTGAGCGCCCTCTTCTACGCGGTGGTGGGCTGGGGAGGCAGCATAAAGAATAGGGACGCCTCACGCCTGGACAAACTGGTGAGGAAGGCAGACTCTATTGTAGGCATGGAGCTGGACAGTTTGACATTTGTGGCAGAGCGACAGGCGCTGAGCAGGCTCCTGTCAATCATGGAGAATCCACTGCATCCACTGAACAGGATCATCTCCAGACAGAAAAGCAGCTTCAGTGACAGACTGCTGTCACTTTCCTGCTCCACTGACAGAATGAGGAGATCGTTACTCCCCCACACTATGCGACTCTTCAATTCCATGTGGGGAGGTAAACGTTAACAGTAGTTATAGGCAGGCGGTTTCTGTCAAACTGTCAATCAAAATGATTAATGACCTTTAAGCCCCATCCCCTATAACGTCAAACCAGAAAGTCCCGGCCCCTCACGTGACCATACCCCGAGACCTTAGGTTTTTTTTTCTGAAGTACCTTTCACTGACCCGAATAAGAGACATTCATCAAAATGCTCTTGACAGTTTCCTTAACCAATCAGACCGGTGGGGCGGGAGTCTCTTTTCAAAGAGTATAAAAACCTTTTTCAACAACCCACCATCCTCGACGGTAAAAGAAATTAGGGTTAGGGTTTAAAAATCAAATGGTTCTTTATTGGTCATTTTCAAAAACAATATTAAAATTCAGAGAGGTTTTACCAACTACTTCAAAATATTACAACTAAACAGTGTAATTAAAAGCCGACAAAAAAAAAAATGTGATCTCACCGGGACATTCAGTTTAGACACTTCATCTGATTTTCCAATTCGTATACCCGTAAAACCCCAAAAGTCCATCTGCCCTATTAGGTCCAGAAAATGGCGTTTAGAGAAAGCCTCGGCTATTTCACATATTTTTGAGTAAGAGTCAGTGTCTGTGTGATGAAAGGCTTGGACGATCGACTCCTAAATGGAATGTTCATTTTTCCGCATTTTGATGGATGTCTCTTATTCGGGTCAGTGAAAGGTACTTCAGCATAAAAAAACCTAAGGTCTCGGGGGTATGGTCACTGTGAATAGTTAATACGGAAAAGAGAATACAGAACACATGCCGCTCTGGTCCTATCTCATTTGAAAAACCCTAGGTGAATTTTGAACATCATGTCCTATGACTGGTCATGTGGACCATAACAGAGTAAAGATTATAGAATCTTTTGCAGTCTACATTACAAGATTCATAGCATCCGCAGGAAGTTGGACAATTAAGTGCAGACCCTTTAGTTTGTCAGAATTATGGGGTAGCGCCCACGGCCAAATTCTAAAGTATCTTAGATTATATCTATTTAGTTAGCATGTCGGCACTATTCATTTTCAATATAGGTGGTATATTTCCCTGGCCAGGGGTTTCTTGTCAAAAGGTTAAAATAAAACAGAGATCCGAGATACTCCTATTGGAACAGCAACATTTTGTTATAGAGTGTAGAGGTTTGTCTTGCATTCTAATTCTTAAAGCTCTATCAAACTATTGTTAATTTCAAAGCAAAATGGCAACAATAATTTTGTTTATAACTAAATTAAATAAACCTTATAAATAGATCCCGGTGCTTGATAATACTTAACCCTAATTGATATCATTAAATGATACTTCTGTGTTTTATTCAGCTTTAATATTTTCAATTTGCCTTTTTAAGTTTTACTTAAAAAAAAACTCTTTAAGACACATTCAGACTATTCCAGACTGCGCATGTCAAAAAAGCTAATGTTTTTATACATCACGGCAGTTTTTCAAATTGTAATCACTCCACTTTTTCATGTGGTTATTTACTTCATAATTAACTTTATTTATTTATTTTGGTACAAATGTCCTTACCATCAAGACTACCAGTCTAGTTCATATTGTAAACTCCAATATTTAATGTTCTTCCTGAATCAGGAGGAACACAAGCCTCACCTTTAGTGCCAGATAAGATTCTAACAATAACCGGCTAATATTAATTAGCCTCATACTGGCAGATGTTAAATAATGTTTTCCCCAACTCTTTGCAACCCCGTGGAACTGCCTACATAGATGACAGTTTACCTCATAATATACCGCAGAACACGTAGGTTCTGTTGTAGTGTGCGGTGAGCTTGGGGTGATACCTTGTTGATCCAGTCTTAAGATGTTTTTTAATCTCCTCTGTGACTTAGTATTTGTAAACTTTAGTTTTTGCTGTCTTATCTTTGTGATAAGGGTGAGTCAATGTTTCATTTTGGAATAATAATGTCTAGCTTAACTCTGCCCCTGACTATGAACCCCGCACAAAACCTGGTCCTTTGATTTGTATTCAAGACGTTTGCAGTTCAAACTTACATCCCCTTGACCCTGAATGCTACTAAAATAAAGGATGCTTTTTCACAAACAAAGGGGAAAAGCAGTTTTCAATGACAGCTGTCCTAGGTCACCTGGACTAACAAAAAGAAAGTATAACCCTCACTGTTTAAGTAAAATTATAATCCTTGTGCTGACGCATATAATAGATATGATGTAACTATTTACTAAAAACATTTTCCATCCTGATTGGCCTAACGTGTCCAAAGCCTAATCATCAACCCTGTGGTGTATAGGCTCCTATAACCTACTATAACTGTTCTTATTTTCAGGGGCTCATAACTGCTGTAAAATGGAAGGCTATTACTAAGCATTAACAGAATTTCTAAAACTTTGTATTATACAAAGCCCCCTGAGTACCAAAGTGTTTATAACCTGTTGATGAAAATGCTGTTTTAAATTAAAGACTGAACAAGATAACTGTTTTCTAATCATCATCTAAAATGTTTAGTAAATAAAGAGAGACTAACTACAATTTATAATAAAAATGGAACACCGATAGACGGCTGAATAAACAAGGGAGTTTAATTTAGCTTGAAATGCTGCAGAGTGTTTTAGAAATAAAACCCTACAACAGTGGTTCTCAAACTGTGGGCTGATCCCGCTAGGGGGCGCGAAGTAACAAAAAGTGGACTTGAAGATGTGAAAAAAAGAAAACAAGAATCGAAAATATGAAAAATACATCTATTTAACCCAAAACAAATTAACTTAAACTACATTCTGATACAGAAAAATAATTATAGAGATAGATAAATGTTGATAAAAGTTAAGTAGGTATAATAAAATATGCAAATAAAGTGTCTTGAGAATAAAATCTGATTTATTATATATTATACTAGCAAAATACCCGCGCTTCGCAGCGGAGAAGTAGTGTGTTAAAGAAGTAATGAAAAAGAAAAGGAAACATTTTGAAAATAACTTAACCTGATTGTCAATGTAATTTTTTTGTCACTGTTGTGAGTGATGAGTGTTGCTGTCATATATATATATATATATATATATATATATATATATATATATATATACACATATACATACATATATATATACATACATATATACACATACATCCACATATATATACATATATATACATATACATACATATCTACATATATACATATACACACACACACACACATATATATATAAACTGCTCAAAAAAATTAAAGGAACACGTTGAAAACACATCAGATCTCAATGGGAAAAAGAAATCCTCCTGGATATCTATACTGATATAGACTGGGTAATGTGTTAGGAACGAAAGGATGCCACATCGTTTGATGGAAATGAAAATGATCAACCTACAGAGCCCTGAATTCAAAGACGCCCCAAAAATCAGAGTGAAAAAATTATGTGGCAGGCTAGTCCATTTTGCCAAAATTTAATTGCAGCAACTCAAAATTGTACGCAGCACTTTGTATGGTCCCTGTGTTCTTGTATACATGCCTGACAACATCGGTGCATGCTTCTAATGAGATGACAGATGGTGTTGTGGGGGATCTCCTCCCAGATCTGGACCAGGGCATCACTGAGCTCCTGGACAGTCTGAGGTGCAACCTGGTGGCATTGGATGGACCAAAACATAATGTCCCAGAGGTGTTCCATTGGATTTAGGTCAGGAAAGTGTGGTGGCCCGTCAATGGTATCAGTTCCTTCATCCTCCAGGAACTGCCTGCATACTCTCACCACATGAGGACAGGAATTGTCGTGCACCAGGAGCCACTGTACCAGCATAGGGTCTGACAGTGGGTCCAAGGATTTCATCCTGATACCTAATGGCAGCCAAGGTGCCTTTGTCAAGCCTGTAGCGGTCTGTGTGACCCTCCATGGATATGCCTCCCCAGACAATCATTAACCCACCACCAAACTGCTCATGCTGAATGATGTTACAGGCAGCATAATGTTCTCCATGGCTTCTCCAGACCCTTTCACTTCTGTCACGTGCTCAGGGTGAACCTGCTCTCATCTGTAAAAAGCACAGGGCACCAGTGGTGCATCTGCCAATTCTGGTATTCTATGGCGAATGCCAATCGAGCTGCATGCTGCTGGGCAGTGAGCTCAGGGCCCATTAGAGGACATGGGGCCCTTGGGTCACCCTCATGAAGTCTTTCTGGTTGTTTGGTCAGAGACATTCACACCAGTGGCCTGCTGGAGGTCATTTTGTAGGGCTCTGGCAGTGCTCATCCTGTTCCTCCTTGCCCAAAGGAGCAGATACTGGTCCTGCTGATGGGTTATGGACCTTCTACGGCCCTCTCCAGCTCTCCTAGAGTAACTGCTTGTCTCCTAGAATCTCCTCCATGCCCTTGTGCAGGGCGACACAGCAAACCTTCGGGCAATGACACGTATTGATGTGCCCTCCTGCAAAAGTTGGACTACCTGTGCAACCTCTGTAGGGTCCAGGTATCGCCTCATGCTACCAGAAGTGACACTGACTGTAGCAAAATGCAAAACTAGTGAAGAAACAGTCAGAAAAGATGAGGAGGGAAAAATGTCAGTGGCCTCCACCTGTTAAACCATTCCTGTTTTGGGGATCATCTCATTGTTGCCCCTCTAGTGCATCTGTTGTTAATTTCATTAACACCAAAGCAGCTGAAACTGATTAACAACCCCCTCTGCTACTTAACTGACCAGATTAATATCCCATAAGTTTCATTGACTTTATGCTATACTCTGATTAAAAAGTGTTCCTTTAATTCTTTTAAGCAGTATATATAGAGTATATACTGTATATACACTCTTTGGGGTGCGAGCAACTGTTGCTGGGGGTGGGGCAGAATCCATCAAGGAAGAAAAATGAAAAACATTATTTGTACAAAATCTTAATTTATCTATCCATTCCTAAATAATTAAATGGGCAGGCTATTTCGTATCAGTGCAATACACATTTTGTTAAAACGGATGACTCCAGCTCTTACATGCAAGTCTGCGTGGATATTATGAACTATCATATCTGTTCAAGTTCTATTTAAATTTTAAATAGAAGGAATTTTTATTTAGTCGACAGAAATATCTTTGGTAGGAATGTAAGTTAAATGTAGGCATCATTGCATAAATTTTTCTTCAGCATACAAATGTAAAGAGTAAATTCGCCTTACATTCCAACCAAAGATATTTGTGTCGACTAAATCAGGGGTGTCAAACTCAATTGCACAGGGGGCCAAAATCCAAACCACACTTTAGGTCGCGGGCTAAACAGGATAAACATTTATTGAACACACTAAAACTAAACTTTTAAAACTTTAAAACTTTTAAAACTTAACTTTTTTGAACATAAATATGAATAAAAACAGACAGGAATATTATTCCGGAATAAATCAACTCAAACCTTAAATAACTTATAATATTTTGCTCTCCATAAAAATATATCCTGTGTAACTTATACAAGTTAGAAATAAAGTAAACGTTAAAAGAACAAACATTCAAATTTCTTTACTCTTATGTAATTTTATATAAAAAATAAACTTAAATTTTAAATATCCCAAAAGATTTTGCTCTCCATAAAAATATATCCTGTCAAAATTATACAAATTCAAATATGAACATGCTGCATAACAAACCTGGAAATATAAATAAAATTTGTTCTTTTCAGCAGTAACAAATCAAATCATTCAGTTGTCTTTGCTCTTATGTCATTTTATCAGAGCTGGACGCCTGCCATCTTTTTTTGGCAACAAATTCGTTTATGTTTTGTGTGAGGTTCTGTGTTGTGGAGATTGTCAGGATGGACAGCAGGTGCTCATCAGTGAGGCGACTCCTGTGTGCTGTTTTGTTAGTCTTCATCACTGAGAAGAGCTTCTCACACAGATATGTGCTACCAAACATACACAAGGTTCGAGCCGCATATAGACGGAGCTGGAGCATTTCTGCGGGAATGGAGTGAATAAACTGTGCGGGCCCTGCAGTATCGTACTTTGCCTTCAGTGTGCCATTACACTGCAGCTCAATCACCTCCATCTGAATCTGCACAGGTGCAGTTTCCACATCGACAGCAAATGGGTTGCGAAACAACTCAAAATTCTTTTTTTGTTCTTCAAAGTCACCAAAGCGCCGTGCGAACTCAGTGCGCATTTGGGAACACCGTTGTGTTGACTTGGTTCAACATTACTTGGCAACAGGGAAAGTGGGGCAAGTTGCACTGGTGCATTTGTGTCTCCCATAAAAGCAGCTTCACTTGAAATTACTTTGTGATTTTGCACGGGTAAAAACGTCTGCTGAAGTGTCAGATTCTTCTTTAACTCTTCTGCTTTCTGTATCTTCTGCATTGCATTCAGGTCTTTCAGGTTATCCTGATGTTTTGTCTCATAGTGCCGTCTTAGATTAAATTCTGTAATTACAGCCACATTAGCTCCACAAATGAGACACACGGGTTTACCGGCAATGTCAGTAAACATATACTCAGCCTCCCATCGGTTTTTAAAGGCTCTATTTTCAGAATCAACTTTTCTCTTTGGCATCGTGTGGGCTAGCTTCACAATAACTTGCAGCATCATAAGCTAGACTTGATTAACGCGGTAAGTGTTCGGCAAGGCAGCTGAAGCGCTGCATTATGGGATCTGTAGTTTATTGTGTTACCAGCGCTTCATATCCCCGGCCATTAATAACAATAATATATAAAATGATCTCACAGGCCGGATATAATTACATGCCGGGCCGGATGTGGCCCGAGGGCCTTGAGTTTGACACATATGGACTAAATAGAACTTGAAAAGATATATTTTTTCGAATGTGATCGCAATTCAGATCGAGTTGACGGCACTACATCGAGCCCGCATGCTTTTGTGGTTTTGCCTGCGTGCCTCAATAAGTCACCCTCCCCTCGTTCATCTAATGAATACACTGAGTATGGCTTTACCAAAACAATTATTGATGGCGAATGGATTATTCATAAAGCTTCAATTGGTGATCTGTTTTTCTGTGTTAACCTCATATTTTTTCATACTTCTTCTCAAACCAAGGGTGTGCGAGGGTAAAATGAATCGGAAGCACTGATCAATGTAATCGGTGTACCATGAAATCATGCATTGACAGAAGTTCCCCTTTGCTTGTATTGCAAAGTGTGATTAAATGTGTGATTTTTTAACACGTTATGGAGCATATGCATCGAAGATTCTCAGCTGTGCTTGTGCTTAGAAAAGGAAAGATTTTAAAAATAACGTAACACGATTGTCAATGTAACCTATTGTAAGTAGTGCCTGGAGGATTCAGTGTGGAGAAACTGTAGAGACAGCATGTGTATTAACTTGTGGATTTTTCTGTGAGTATTTGGTGGCAGCGTCACAAAGTCGCTTCTGTAACACTGCGTGCGTTAGCTGCGGAGCTCAGCTCAGAGCGAAATGAGGTGAATGGGAGGGGAGATGATGACGTGACTCCTCCACCCTCCACTGTCAATCCCCCACAAACACAGTCTTTCGGAATTTGCATAAGCACAGCCCTTCACGTGCAATTTTAACTTAGTTTCAAAGTGATCAAAACTCTTGTTTATATCCTGCGTCCTCTCATTAAACTTGTATCCCGCATTACCCGTGGGCATGACAAACGCCAGCGGCAGCCTGTCTATGAACTTAATTTAAACTTTAGGTTTACACCTTGCTTTGTTTCTGAAGTAGCAGCACTCATGAATATGGTTGTATATGTCACTCGCTCGCTTTTTATTGTTTCGCTGCCTTCTCGATTATATAATGCATGTTTTCTTCAGCGCTTTTTGTAGCTCTTCCTGGTTTTCTACGTAATGCGTGATTACGTGAGAGGCGTGATGATGTCACACGAAACTCGTCCCCCATGGCTTTCGAGCTCAACTCCATTACAGTAAATGGGGAAAAATAGCTTCTAGTTATGACCATTATGCATAGAATCTCGAAATGAAACCTGCCCAACTTTTGTAAGGAAGCTGTAAGGAATGAGCCTGCCAAATTTCAGCCTTCTACCTACACTGGAAGTTGGAGAATTAGTGATGAGTGAGTGAGTGAGTGAGTGAGTGAGTGAGTGAGTGAGTGAGTCAGTCAGTCAGTCAGTCAGTCAGTCAGTCAGTCAGTCAGTGAGGGTTATGCCTTTTATTAGTATAGATTATTTATTTTTTCATTATTAGCAGGCCAAAGATTTGGCCATTTGAGAAAAAATAATCGTACATATGTGTTGTAAGCAGAATCTGAATGACTTGGGCTGGCAAGAAAAGATATATGATAGAAGATATTAGATGTCTCCAGTTCCTTTAGGGACTTTATACTGGCTATTATCATTTAAAATGAGTACAGAAATTAAGTTATATGCTATGTTTGGGGTGGATGTGATCAGAAAGGCACTGATGATTCCAAAGATCAGTCAAGAAAACTGTTGGAAAAATGGGCAGAACTCTTTTGGAAACAAGGATTTTTCTTATGATGTTTTAAAATTGGACCTTTACAAAGATGCTTTTAGATGCTTTATTTTCTAAAGATGCGTTATTTTCATGTTAAAGCAACCAGTCATTTTACTTGGCTACTGAACATGTATTTTTGTTCACTAATGCTTTAGTGTTTCATTAGGAATTACCTGAATATTTGATCATTAGTTTAAGCAGAAAGAATAATTAGCTCTGCTATTTTGTGAGCTATACAAGCGTGCTGAGCTGTTGGCTCCCATTTATGAGGTCACTAGCATGAGCTAAAGCTGCTGATTTTAAAAACATGATTTTAGTTTGATGAACTTCGTATATGTGGAAAAGCGCTTCTTACATCCGCTGCCTCTAGTTAAACCAGCACACCTCACTATAGCCTCCTGTGCTTTCTTATAAATCTCAGTTTAAATGCACAACTGTATTTACAGAGGTTTACTTTTTCAAAAGGCTCCTAGGTGATAGAATTGAGCTAAGCAAAAAAATTAAAATCACTGACCGCAGCAAATCCTAAACCATACGTGGAATCTGTCTCTCTTGTGCGGTGTGGGGTTACTTTTAAAAATAACTTCATTATATTACTCACACGTTTGAAATCGCCCGGATTTTAGGTTACTATTCTGTATTAAAATAATTACATTTAGCGAAATGAATGAAAACACTGTTACAGTAAGCTCCTGGAGTCTGTCTCTAACCGGTTGTCCAAATGAGAGTTTATAAAGCAAAAATGTTATGTTATCTCAGCCTTTTAAAAACAGGCAGCTCCGTACAGAGAGAGGCCGTTTCGAAAGAGTAGGCATTTCACAAGCGTGTCATTCTACAAGAATACTTTTATTATGTCAAAGTTAATGCACCACCGGCCTGCGCTTTAAAGCCACTCCTGAATATTCTCAGAGGAGAGGCCAATGTTTGAATTTTCAGACGCCGAGACAAAAACTGCTTGATTGGATTACCTGTTTTGGTATGAAAACCTACTATTGTTTGCTTCAGTCCTATGAATTTGTACATTAATCATCGTACCCGTAGATAGAAAAAAATGCTGCATCATATATTAGACACACGCACACGCACGCTCATGTGACTACACACGAGCGCACTCATGCACGCACTTGAGAATCAACTTGGAAATATTAAGGACTCGTTTGGCGCTTATAATAATCATCAATATTCTGCACGAAGAATAGTTATATTTTATTTAATCCTATACAAAGATAAAAGAAATAATTTTTCTAAGAAATTCATATAGACGCTGGGGGGCTATGTTCTTTGGAAAGAGTTGAAAAAATGACCGACGTATTCGTGGCTTGTCAAAGGGTGTTTTAAAGGCCTCTAGTTAAACAAGCACACTTCACTATAGCCTCCTGTGCTTTCTTATAAATCTCCATTTAAATGCACAAGTGTATTTACAGAGTTTTCCTTTGTCAAAAGGCTCCTAGGTGATAGAAATGAGCTAAGCAAAAAATTTTAAAAAATCACTGACCACAGCAAATCCAAAAACACACGTGGAATCTGTCTCTCTTGGGCGGTGTAGTGTTACTTTTAAAAATTACTTCATTATATCATACTTACAAAATGAGTAACCAAACATGTTATACTGTATAGTGTAAGGGATGACAGGCATGGGCTGGCATCTCAATATATACAGGACGTGGTTCATTACTCAGCCAGGAGGACAATGTAATTAAGGAAATTAGGGTTTTGCTCTTTTTTAGTAACTGTCTTTTGTCCGATTTTAGACAGCCCCCGGAAAATAAACCCTAGAGTTAAGCTCTGTATATATGTAAACATTTTTGGTATCAGCCACCAATCAGCCCAGGCTAGATATTTTATACGTCTCAAACATGATTTAAAAGGGAACTGCGGCATACGTCTGTGTGATTTTTACAAGGCTTATATCAAACTACTTATCTCATGCATCACCTTGAAAAGTGAAGTACATTCCACGGACAGACGTTCTGGGCGCTCACGAACAGGCTGGGGTCGGAGGAAGGGAACTTGCAGACAGCAAGTTGATAGTTGAAAAATCAGTCTAAGATAATTGGAGTGGAGATGGCTCTCTGAAAAGGGTAATCCTAAACTCCCTTAAAAGAGATAAAAAATGTCCTCCAGGTGCTTCAAACGACCTCAAACAATTTCCTCTGCGGCGTGGGGGCTGCTTGGGGTGGGAGATTACATCACTGTCTCAGCCTGTGAATTGCACAGCTGAAGTGAGAAGCTATGGGGATGGTTGCTCGAAACGGGCGGGCTCAGTTGTTTGCAAGCGAACTCACAGAGTACTCCCATACCTGACTTTACTTTCTGTGTGTAGAGAGAGAGAGCAGGCACACAGGCCTGCTTACAAGGGGTCTGCTAAAAGCGTGGGGCTGCTTGATTTCTTTCTGTGAGATGGGAAGCTTGAATCACTGCTAAGGCTGTTTTTACTGCAGATTCTGTCTGCAAAAAAGCATGGAGCTGCAAATCATAAGGCAAAGATGAGATAGATATTTTTTATTTCGTGTTCATATTAAAATCATAGATAGAACCGAAGAAGATGCTTTGCATTTTATACTGCCCTTTCAGTAGGGCTTTCAGCAGGGAGCACGCGGCCTCTGGAGAGAGGATTGGGAAGTGTGGGGAGTCCAACCATCAACGGATGGGAACGTGGCCGGACTGGTCGAGGGACAACCTTGGGAATGTCTGATCTTGTCAGGACACGCCCTGGGCATGTCTGTGCTTGTCGAGGTAAAGGCTGTAACATGCCCGGGCTTGTTTTGCGGGAGTGGGGGGCTGAGAAGTGGGTGTGGGGCAGTGGTGAGTTCAAGGAGGGGACAGACATCCATCAAACGGCTCTTGACAGTTTGTTTAACCAATCAGGTGCAGGGGAGGGTTCAAGGAGGGGTCCGAAACGGGGTGCGATCGCACTCGGCTGGCTCAGACAGTTTGTTATCTTGCCGCAGCAATAGGCACATCAAGAGAGAGAAAAAAATCAAGCACACCGAGACCTGCTCTCATCTCCTGACAGCCCCTGCGAGCAGGTCTCGGTGTGCTTGATTTCTTTCTCTCTCAATGTGCCTATTGCTGCGGCAAAATGACAAAAGAATCTGTCTGTGAGATAGAAGAAAGCCTGGAGCTGCAAGTCATAAAGCAAAGATCAGATAGATATTTTTTATTTCGTGTTGTGGTGTTATGGGTCCACAGCTTGCTGAGCAAAGGACATTTTTTAAATAAATAATCACCGTGCTCGCGGCTTCGTGAGGGGGCATAGTAGTCATAGCAAGCCGCGGGGCGATCTGTAGTGTGGCCGTTTCTCACCGAGTGCACAGGTGAGGAACTGCCCACATCCGTGATTGTTCCTGTGGCTAATGTGCTGCAGCTGCTATGGCCCCTCTCAATATAAAAAGAAGCACGAGTCGGTTGAAATACAGATCGGAAAAAGAGAGAAAAAAAACGAAAAGAGAAAGAAAGGACGGAGGTTATAGGGAGCGAGGAAGCAAGTCGGTGCGAGAGCGAGACAAAGAGCATATGGGTGAGTGAGCGAACGAGCGCTTGCGGGCAGCTGCGAGGAAGCCTGGGTGTTGGGAGTTGCTCCTGCTGAATGAGCAGGTAGCGGGAGTGACCAGGGAAAGGCAACGGGCCGCAGAAGGCCAGAAAGGAAGCGTGAGTCGCAAGGCTTGGAGTTGCAGTCCTTGGTGTGGGCGTCCTGGAGACTAAGGAGTCAAAGTCTCAGGCCTGGGATGAGTGCCAGACCGAAGCCAGGATCAGGAGGTCTCTAGACCTGTGTGTGAGAGATACGAAAAGGGCAGGTGCAGTAAACGTCTCACCTGCTGCCAAGCCCAACTGGGAGAAGCAGGTGAGATGCTAGCATGGAAGAAGCACCGAACTTGTTATTGATTTTAAAGACTGCTTCCTGTATGAACATTTTAACCTCAATTTTTTAAGGATTGTTTTTTTGTAGTATTTTTAACCTACACATTTTCATTTATGGATTATTTATTGAACTTTGGAACTGCACAGCACTATTTATTGAACACTTTGTTTTTGATTTTTTTTAATAAAAGCACTTTGCACATTTCAACCATCCCCTTGCTCAGAAGATACTTTGCTTTTTATACTGCCCTTTCAGAAGGGCTTTCAGCAGGGAGCACATGTCCTCCAGAGAGAGGACTGGGAAGTGTGGGGAGTCCCGGGGGCTGAGGCAGGCCCTTCAGGTCGGCAGGATACGGATGGGAACATGCTGGGACTGGTCCAGGGCCAAGGCAGCAATCTGCCTGGACATGTCAGATCACGCCCTGGGCATGTCTGTGCTTGTCGAGGTAAAGGCTGTAACCTGCCTGGCTTGTTTTTCAGGAGAGGGGGGCTGGGAAGTGGGTGTGGGGCAGTGGTGAGTTCAAGGAGGGGGCAGACATCCATCAACCTGCCCTTGACAGTTTCCTGGGCAAGCAGGTGGGTATGGGGTGGGTGCAGGTTCAAGCAGGGGGCACACATCCATCAAACGGCCCTTGACAGTTTGTTTAATTAAGCAAGTGCCAGGTGAGTTCAAGGAGGGGACAGACATCCATCAAAATCCCCTTGACAATTTCCCGAACCATCAGGTGCCGGGGGCGGGTTCAAGGAGGTGTCAGACATCCATCAAAATCCCCTTGACAGTTTCCTGAACCAATCAGGTGCTGGGGGTGTGTTCAAGGCAGAGTCGGGGGTGGGGTGTGGACTGGGTGTCCTTCACCAATCCACCACAATGGGGCGGTGCCAAAGGGGCGGGGGCTAGGTCACGTGGGGGGCCGGGACTTTCCGGTGTGATGTCATCATGGGGGGACAGAGCGGGACTTCCGGTATTGTGTCATCAGGGGCGGGGCTTAAAGGTCAATCATCATTTTGATTGACAGTTTCACTAAAGCCGCCTGCCTATAACTACTGTTAACATTATACAAAGTTATTGTCTGTTTTACCTGCATTTTGATCACTCTTTAATTTATTATTGTTCTTTATGTATGATGCTGCTGGAGTATTTGAATTCCCCCTTAGGATTAATAAAGTATCTATCTATCTATCTATCTATCTATCTATCTATCATCTATCTATCTATCTATCTATCTATCTATCTATCTATCTATCTATCAGGCGTGAATTATTCTGATATGTCCAGTGGTATATAACTGCTTCAGTCTCTGCCTAGATCAACATGTTGACTGGTACATGCCAATTTTCTTTGATATCAATAGTTTATACTATTTTTTTATTCATTGGTTAAACAATAGTAGTGATGGTAACTATCAGGAAGTACAGATACCACTGTATGCCGATTAGAGACCAATGTCTCCAGAACACATTAAACACAAAACTTTCTTAAGCAAGCAGGTAGTTCTGTTATCACACTACTCTACACAGTGCTGAGATACCAATCAAAGCAGTTTGATTTTCAGAGGAAGTGATTCTTTTGCAAGACAGGTAACTATGCCCTGTAGCCAGCTAATCAACAATAACCAGCAACAGTGCTATTGAGGAAATTTGTCTCTTCATTTATCATCCCAGCCTCAAACAATTCCCCTCCACCTGGCTTTTACATTTGCTATTTATATGGAAAGATTTCATTTAGAGAAATTCCTCTTTTTTAAACACCAATTTCAGTCCATTACACATAGATTTCCATGTAAGTGTAAGAGACTTGATTTATTAAAGGGTATCTGTTGTTGACCAGGAGGTATAGAACTGTATCAGTGCCTGTGTATTACGTATATGGGTTGGGAGCATACACTGATAAGCATTGTCACACCCACCCCATGACAAAACACCCAGGACAAAGCAAATGCAGGTTAAGCGCCTTGCTCAAGGGCCCAATTGAGCAGTAATTGAGTAGTGTCACTTCTGGAGTTTACTGGATTTAAACTGACAACCTTCCAGTTACCAGCGCAGATCTGTAGAATCAAAGACACCTCTCCACCTTATGCCATGTGTAAGCCTTATGTGTGCTATAGGAACTTAAAATAAAGATATACATTTTTTAAAGCCTATCGCCTTATCCCCAAGTGTGAGTGTGTGTTTGAGTGGGTCCTACAATGGACTAGCAATCACTCCAGTTTTTTTTCCAGTCTTGCACCCATTGATGCCAGGCTATGCTTAAGCCCATGTTCTCATGGAAAAAGTTTACATAATAGCTAAACCTTAATTTAATTTTTTTTTGGGACTTTGACCTTTGCTGCAGTAATTTTATTTTGCAAATAACCTCACTTTTGTTTGGCTTTTTTTGTATTGTCGCCTAATGGAATTAAACCTGGCTTCACCCTGTCTGGCATCCAGGCATTATTTAAAAGCCCATGAACATAGCATCATTAGTCTAAATTAAAGTCTAAATTTAAGTATAATATACATTATTTGAATTTCTTTTCCTCAGTGAACATCTGGGATTCTAAATTCCGTCTATGCAAAATCGTTTTGCCATTTCAGGGTCTTACTAAGCCAGCGCCTGCCTGCAGTGGGACCATGCAAAAATCAACTCTGCATCAGTAGATATTTTCATTTAGACTAGGTCAATTTACAGCCACCAATTAACCTTACATGCACATCTTTCAAGTGAGGAAGAAAATCAGGCTATCTAGCGAAACCCCCACATGAGAACAGGAAGAATAAGCTAACTCCACACTTCATTGATCAGGCTTAGAATTGAACACAGCTCTCTAGGGCTGGAAGACAGCAGAACTAAAGACTTCTAGTTTAGGCTCTATCAGTTCTATCAAATTATTCATGGCATCTCTGTTAATACATTTTTTTCTGCAACGTCAAGAGGACCATGGTTCTTTAGAAGTTTGGCAAACCCAACATGAAAGCATGGAACAATAAAATCATTAATCTTATCCTGTTCAAAATAAAATGGAACCCTGTTGTACCTAGCTTATCATACTTTACATTTTGCATGCTTAGATGTTTGGCCCAACATATTTAGCACAGCATATTTAGAAGCACATTTTTATAAACTTAATGCATACTTTTTCACATATTGTGTTCTCCAAGGAAACAGTGGCTTGTAATTCATTATATTCATTACAACATTGTTTCAGTAAGTTCAACCAAAGTATGATGAAGCCAGTTTTATTTTACAATATATATACACTACAGAACTCAAATGCATTTCGTTTTATACGAGAATGAGGTTGAATGATAAAAAGGAGGGGAAAAAGACAGAATTAAATGTAATTTATGATCCTAGCAACCTTTATTCTCCTGTCTATTCAGAACATCAAAAGGGATTTCTCATTTTCTTAAACTTCTTATTTTTACTACTAATGATATGTTCCATTAATTGCAATGCCATCTTCTTATTCTGAACAGTTAAATCGGGGTTTGCAATGCACTTAGCCCACTTAATGTACATTAGCTTGCGACCCGTTGCAGATTTTAGCAGAGAACCAGAGATATTATAGCCCTTAAATGTGTTGATTTGGCGACCTGTCGAATTTGATGTAAATGTTAATTGGTAGAGTAATGTTGTTGAATTTTTGAAGATGAACATATATTTTCAGCTCACGTAGTGTTGTATTGTCTTCTTAATGCCAGTTAAAGTGGGTTCATCATGGTCAGAGATACATGTGAAAGGAAAAGAAAGAACTAGCTTTCAAATTTAGTGAGTTAGCTTTGTGTTCTTTTCAGCTACAAGAAAATCCATTCAAATTTGAGAAACCTTCTATGTTGTTACCTTAATTAAAAAATTAACTAAGCAAGTAAATAAGCAATATTGTTAAACAGAATCCTTCTCTTATACATTTATTCAAAAAGGATTGGCATACATTTTGCAAGAAGCAAAATGATAACAAAGGATGCTGTTTATTCAATGTATCTTTCCCTAGGGCAGGGGTGTCCAATCCCGATATCGGTGGACTGCAGTGGATCCAGGTTTTCATTCTAACCCTGTTCTTAATTATTGACCAGTTTCTGCTCCTAATTAACGTCTTTTGTTTTATTTGTATCTGACTTGCTATTTAAGACAATTGCTCCATTTTTCATTAATTAACAGTCGAACAATAGTGAGACACAAAAAGAGCTAACACACAACCAGCTAACGTGTGTCCATCATACAATGTCTGAAAATAAAGAAAGGAGAAGGTCTCAGTAATGTTGCTCTGCTCAGGTCCACAAAACATTTTGACGATACTCTTAAAAAAAGAAAATCAACAATTTTGGAAATGTCTGCTGTGGCAGAATATGAGCACCAGCAAGCCATGGAATTAAATAATGGGTTTAATTAACAACAAGAATTGTCTAATTAAAAAGCTGGTTGTAGAGAAATTGGTTGGAGTCTAAGGCCTTGACTTAGCTGGTCATCTGTTGGCTCACATCATGTCTCTTTTTTGTTTGGCTGTCATTTAAGGAAAAAAAATATTTCAGAGGACGGAGTCTTTAAAAATTTAGCAATTAAAATGAAGGGAATAGAAGTAACGTAACAACAGAAACTCTTGTTGAGCAACACATTATTTTCTTACATTTTTTGCCCCAGATCAAGGATGCAAACAAATTGTCATGAAAGTTTAGGTTGGATTATGGGAAATGTAATAGAACCAGTTACCAGGTAATGAGTTCCACTAAAATGCACAGACTCAGTGATTATATTTCCCTATATTAGAAAAATAACTCTTGTTATTAAAACATAAAAGATTAAAAGGAGAATAAAAATAAGCTTGTAGTGCAACAACACCAACCAAAGTAAAGAAGAAAAAGTTCAAGAAGCTTAAGTAAACCTAGTATCAAATGGAAAATAATTTTTAATGCCCCTAGATAAGGTTACAAATCTAGAAAAGGTACTACTGTATATGCATTCCTATAAATACAAACATTAATTGTCATTTTAACCTTAGAGGTTAAAATTAATAAAAAGCCCCAAATGAAAAGTCAAGAGTGAGGTAAGAGTGGTATATACTGTAAATATACAATATAGGGTGACACAGAAAAACGGGAACTTTTGAAATGCGTAGTGGCAGCCATGTACAGTTGGCAGCACTGCAGAACCGGGACCTTGAACTGTAAACAATCTCGCCATTTAGTAATTTAGTAATCAATTGCAAGGCAATCAATGGCATCTGTGCGAGAATTGTTCGGTAACCGTGTCATCTCAAGATTTGGTGACATTCCCTAGCCCTCAAGATCACTGGATTTGTCCGTTTGTGATTTTTTCTTGTGGGGCTACCTTAAGAGTTGGGTCTACACGACTCGGCCAAGGACACTGAATGAATGAAATAAAGAATTCAAGACGAAATTTGTGCTATCCCAGCTGAGATATTGCAGTGATCAATGATGAACATCAACAGCAGATTGGAAGAATGCATACGTACAGGAGGACGCCATCTACAGGACATAATTTTCGGACATTGATAATTTAGATTACTGTCTCTTAAAAGGCATGTTGTAGTGGTTCAATTGCTGTCAATAAAATGTTTTTGTTGGGATTTCTTCTATTTTTATTGGGTTTTTCAAAAGTTCCCGTTTTTCTGTGTCACCCTTTGTATATATTGCTCATAGCAATTATAATAAATCGTTAGGAGACTGTTTAAGATTAGAGTAGGGGTATATTTTTAACATTACTGTTAAGATTTTAGAATAATTAAGATATGGGATGGGAATAGGGGAAGGAACATAACATTTTAACGTAAAGTTTAACATTTTTGTGTGATTAAGATAAAGGGTGGGGTATGGAGAAGACATTATCCATTAATCAATTAATAAAATGAATATTAAATATGTTTTAAAATAGAATGTGGTTTGATCTCAATGTTCTTGACCCTCATGACATAAGGAAAGGACATTGAGCTTTAAAACTAAAAACAGTACTATATAAAAAAAAATTATAAAACCTGAAGATTACCTACTAATTTAAAAAGACCAAATATGAAATTTCTAAATAAAACAATTTTTATGGGTATTTAAGATAATATAAACTTTAGATCTCTACTAAGAAATCTAGTTGAGCTAGCCAAACCCTAAGTATACCCAAACAAACTGTTCTGACCATTCAAAAGGTTTTTATAATCCCATGTCTCTGTCCCTGTTTCTGGACTCAAAAGAAGTAAGATGTTGTGAAAGATCTCTTAAAACCTTATTAAAATATCCTACCCAAGTCAGCTGTGTTTTTAAAACAGAGCATGTGACATTTAGATCTGCAAAGCATTCAATCACCTTAAGATATGATATTTTACTCTGCTTTCATACCTGCTCTATCTGCTTATTCAACAAATGAGAGGAGACCATTCAGTACATCAAGCCCGTTTTTTAGCTAATAGCTAAGCTGTTCCACTATCTCATCCATATTCTTCTTAAAGGTAGTCAATGTTTCTGCTTCAAATACATGTCTCAATAGTTTATTCCTCAGTCCTAAAACTCTTTGCATAAAGAAGTGCTTAGTGGCATCAGTTTCAAATGCACTTCTTAATTTCCATTGATGTCCTCGAGTATGTGATTCACCCTTAAGCTGAAAGAATGTTGCTGGATTTGCTTTATCAATGCCTTTCTTAGAATGGGTGGTTGATAAAAAAAACAGTTCTAGAGTCCAAAGTAAAATACAACATAAGCGATTTCAGAATTGGGCTGTACTTTTTTCAGATATGAGTAATGTGATGTAATGGAGCTCTAGGAAAAACATTAATATGTACACCTATAAGTGATATGCTGGAAACATCTGATAGGAGTGAACCTGACATAATCAACACTGGTTGAAAAATCTGTAAAGACCAATCTTATCTATTCAATTGATATGTATTGTAGGGGTACCGTATAGACTTTCAGATTGACAACATAAAAAGGAATGTAAAGTAGAATTAGATGCTAAATTGGAGGTGAACCCTCTTAATTAAGTACTTGGTACTGCCCTGGGGGGAGAACTCATGGTCTTTGATGGATCTAGTCATTCATGTTCTGTAGAATAAAGTCAATATGTTTTGTTGCTTTTGTTTCCTTTTTTTTAGTTTTCAGGTAATGCGCATTCTAGAAAGAGAACCAATTTAAATCCAAACTTTCCTGATGCCAGAAGAAAGTGTGTGAAGCAGAATTCTGAGAAAAAGAACAGTAAACCAACTATTTGAACCCATACATTGAAAGTTATTGCTCTATGCAGCCACTTCATAGAGGCCCAAATATTTAGCAGTGAAGAGAATACAACTGTTTCCTAATATTTTTCTGTCCTCTTTTGAACTTGTACAGTTTCCTATTTGTGACTGCTTTGCTATGATCATAAAAAAATAACAAGGTCAGACAATCAATATAAGCAATTTAATTGCAATGTTGTTTTAAGTCTTCATAGGTCTGTATTGTTTAAAAAATTACTGCTGACCAAATTTTGCCACCTAGGGCAACTGCCTAGTTTGCCTAAATGGTAGAGCTGGTCTTGAACCCAGCCACAGGGGATGCACAAACCAGTGAGTTTCTTTGTGCTGGTCCCAAGCCCAGATAAATGGGGAGGGTTACATCAGGAAGGGCATACGGTGTAAAATTTTGCCAAATCAATATGTGGACAACAATACAAATTTCCATACCGGATCTGTCGAGCCCCGGGTTAACAACAACCACCTGTACTGTTAGTCAACAGGGTGCTGGTGGAAATTGGGATACTGCTGGCCGAAGAAGAAGAGGGGGGAGACTTGTCCGGAGGCAGGAGGAGAGGAGGAAGGTAAAGAGAGTGGAACTGAGGGTAGGAACTTTGAATGTTGGCCAGTATGACTGGTAAGGGGAGAGAGTTAGCCAATATGATGGAGAGAAGGAAGGTTGATATATTGTGCGTGCAAGAAACTAAATGGAAGGGGAGTAAGGCCAGGTGGATCAGAGGTGGATTCAAATTGTTCTATCATGGTGTGGATAGGAGGAGAAATGGAGTAGGGGTTATTCTGAAGGAACAGTATGTCAACAGTGTTTTGGAGGTGAAAAGAGTGTCAGGCAGAGTAATGATTATGAAGCTGGAAAGTGGAGGTGTGATGATGAATGTTGTTAGTGTATTTTCCCTTGCAAGTTGGGTGTGCAATGAATGAGAAAGAAGATTTTTGGAGTGATTTGGATGAAGTGATGAACAGTGTACTCAAGGGACAGAAAGTGGTGATTGGAGCAGATTTCAATGGACATGTTGGTGAAGGGAACAGAGAAGACAAGGAGGTGATAGGTAGGTATAGTGTCAAGGAGAGGAATGAAGAAGGTCAGAGGATAGTGGATTTTGCCAAAAGGATGGGCATGGCTGTGGTGAATACATATTTTAAGAAGAGGGAGAAACATAGGGTGATGTACAAGAGTGGAGGAAGATACACACTGGTAGAGTACATCCTATGGAGAAGAGTCAATCTGAAGGAGATTGAAGACTGCAAAGTGGTGGCAGGGGAAAGTGTAGTTAAGCAGCATAGGATGGTGGTCTGTAGGGTGACGTTGGAGATCAAGAAGAGGACAAGAGTGAGGGCAGAGCCAAGGATCAAATTGTGGAATTTGAAAAAGGAAGAATGCAAAACTGAGTTTAAGGAGAAGGCGAGACAGGCACTGGGTGGTAGTGAAAAATTACCAGACAGTTGGGAAACTGCAGCAGATGTAGTAAGGGTGACAGCAAGAAGGGTGCTTAGCGTGACATCTGGACAGAGGAAGGAGGAAAAGGAAACCTGGTGGTGGAATGGGGAAGTACAGGAGAGTATACAGAGGAAGAGGATGGCAAAGAAGAAGTGGGATAGTCAGAGAGATGCAGAAAGTAGACAAGAGTACAAGGAGATAAGGTGTAAGGTGAAGAGAGAGATGGTGTTGGCTAAAGAAAAAGTGTATAATGAGTTGTATGAGAGGTTGGACTCTAAGGAGGGAGAAAAGGACCTGTACCGATTGGTGAAAGATGTGCAGCAGGTTAGGGTAATAAAGGATAAAGGTGGAAATGTACTCACAAGTGAGGAGAGTGTGTTGAGCAGATGGAAAGAGTACTTTGAGAGGCTTATGAATGAAGAGAACGAGAGAGAGAAGAGGTTGGATGATGTGGAGATAGTGAATCAGTAAGTCCAACAGGTTAGCAAGGAGAAAGTAAGGACAGCTATGAAGAGGATGAAGAATGGAAAAGCCGTTGGTCCAGATGACATACCTGTGGAAGCATGGAGGTGTTTAGGAGAGATGACAGTGGAGTTTTTAACCAGATTGTTTAATGGTATCTTGGAAAGTGAGGGGATGTCTGAGGAGTGGAGAAGAAGTGTACTGGTGCCGATATTTAAGAATAAGGGGGATGTTCAGGACTGTAGTAACTACAGGGGGATAAAATTGATGAGCCACAGCATGAAGTTATGGGAAAGAGTAGTGGAAGCTAGGTTAAGAAGTGAGGTGATGATTAGTGAGCAGCAGTATGGTTTCATGCCAAGAAAGAGCATCATAGATGCAATGATTACTCTGAGGGTGTTGATGGAGAAGTACAGAGAATGCGAGAAGGAGTTGCATGGTGTCTTTGTGGACCTGGTGAAAGCATATGACAGGGTGCCTCGAGAGGAGTTGTGGAATTGTATGAGGAAGTCGGGAGTGGCAGAGAAGTATGTAAGAGTTGTACATGATATGTTGGAGGGAAATGTGACTGTGGCGAGGTCTGCGGTAGGAGTGACAGATGCATTCAAGGTGGAGGTGGGATTACATCAGGGATCGGCTCTGAGCCCTTTCTTATTTGCATTGGTGATGGACAGGTTGACAGATGAGATTAGACAGGAGTCCCCGTGGACTGTGATGTTTGCTAATGACATTGTGATCTGTAGTGATAGTAGGGAGCAGGTTGAGCAGACCCTGGAGGGGTGGAGATATGCTCTAGAGAGGACAGGAATGAAAGACAGTAGGAACAAGGCAGAATACATGTGTGTAAATGAGAGGGAGGTCAGTGGAATGGTGAGGATGCAAGGAGTAGAGTTGGCAAAGGTGGATGAGTTTAAATACTTGGTATCAACAGTAGAGAGTAATGGGGATTTTGGGAGAGGTGAAAAAGAAAGTGCAGGCAGGGTGGAATGGGTGGAGAAGAGTGTCAGGAGTGATTTGTGTCAGACAGATATCAGCAAGAGTGAAAGGGAAGGTCTACAGGACGGTAGTGAGACTAGCTATGTTATATGGGTTGGAGTCGGTGACACTGACCAGAAAGCAGGAGACAGAGCTGGAGGTAGCAGAATTAAAGATGCTAAGATTTGCATTTGGTGTGACAAGGATGTATAGGATTAGAAATGAGTACATTAGAGGGTCATCTCAAGTCGGACGGTTGGGAGACAAAGTCAGAGAGGTGAGATTGCGTTGGTTTGGACATGTTCAGAGGAAAGATGCTGGGTATATTGGGAGAAGGATGCTAAGGATAGAGCTGACAGGAAAGAGAAAAACAGGAAGGCCTAAGAGAAGGTTTATGAATGTGAGAGGAGAGAAAGATATGGACGAAGATGATCCGCTTTGGTGACCCCTTACGGGAGCAGCCGAAAGAAGAAGTAGAGCTGGTCCTGGATCTACCCTTTCATCTCCTGCAGACACAGTTTTGTAGCTAACATAAATTCAAAATTCCTACACCTTTTTTTCATGGATTTATAATCAAGTGTGAGAACGAGCACAGGTAAATTATTACCATGCATTTGCTGAGCAATTCCTCTCACCTTAGTTTTAATATTACATTTTTGCATTATTTTACTTTTCATCACACATACATTGTTATGTCAGTCAGTCTACTTACATAAGCACAAGCTCTTGTCACACACGTGTGCATCTAAAGGGCTTGAGTAAGGGCAGTTCTGAGTAATACCGAGATGTGGGAGAGTGCACTGACTCTTTTTCTCCCTTTCCTGTAGACCATTCAAGGGAGATTCCACCTGGCCCTCTTGATGTCACTTCCAGGACCGAGCCTATGGAAGGAGACCTTGCCGGCTCAGGCCCCTGTGATATCTCGTCCGGGCTCAAACCAATGGCTGAAGACCTTCACGAGCCAGACCCCTTTGTTCTCACTTCCTGTCTTCCCCTTTAAAAGCCTCCACCTTTTCCCTATTCTCTCCATTCTGTTTTGGACTTGGTTTTGTGCACATCAGTGCTGTAGTCATTTGAACGACTTTGCAGCCAGGAAATCAATTATACGGGTGGCTGCCCCAAACCTTTGTACGACTCTGAGTCGAGTTTGTGACACTCTGAAGTTTCATAGTGTCTAGATCCAAATAAGTATTTTCAGAGACTAAATTAGGCTGTGTAGCTTGCTGATGGCCACCAAGCAATTTGCAGTAAACTATATTGGCCAGGTGGATTTGTCTGGTGATGATGAGAAAGTAGTATAACTAAAATGATAATTTTTTACCTGAGAGTTGCCACTGGAAACTGTTACCTCATCCATATTGCAAAATAAAGTAATCAACCCTATTTAAAAAATACAAAACAGTATGCTTGTAGTAGTAGTGTTTTTCTCATTAGTTTCTTCAGGCTTCAGGTTTTGATAAAAGATGACAATTTTTAATTTACAGACACATAATTCTTTACATTGGTGTATGTTAAGCTATGAAGGTGCATTCATAGTATATAGTGTGTAATACATCACAAACTGTTTCATTTTCAATAACCTTTTCCTTAATTTGTTGAATCGTGTTTCATCGTGAAACTTTTGGAAAAATTAATGATTCCTTTCAGAACATTTTATATTTTCGTCAGAAATGTGCCTGCAGTTTGGAAATAGCTAAAATTACACCAAGGTGTTTTGCAAGGAGTGTGACGATAAACACACATATTCCAAGTATGAGTAACCCCCCACGGTGCAGAAGCCCGATAATAATACTTAATGTGTGAAAAGTTTGAATATAAAAAAATATATTATTTTTAGTTAATTATTGCAAACAAAGATTTATTTCTAGTAAAGATTTGAAATAATAAATGTCTGTAAATGGCACATTTTGATGTTCATGTAGAGTAAAAGTTTTATCTCATATATCTCATAAATGGCTGTTGATTCTGTTTGTAACAGAAATCCGTTAACAACAGGCAACAAAAAAAGAGAAGCTACTATGTCCTTTGCAACAGATCAGGACGTACCTCATTTGTTGTATATTATTGTGGTTATCTAATGGGCTAGTAATCTTTTGAATTATTCCTTATGCATGTTTTAGATCTTCGTGACTTGTTCATTAGTGCTTCAGCCAATCTCCCTTTCATAGAGGGCATTAGTGTGAAGGTATCCTTAAAAATAACCGTATTTCATAACAGACTCTATTAACCCCTGCAACAAACTGTTTACTTACAGTCATGTGAAAAAGTAAATACACACCAAGGAAACTGTTGACTACTTCAGCATATGTCAACAGAGAAACAGTATGTACAGATTAAAGCGATAAACCTGGATAAAAAAAAAATTGCCTTTTCATTCATTTGTTCAACAAAATTATCAAGAAATGTAATGGTGTACTAGGCAAAACATACATCCAGCTTTCCCCTTTAGAAGCTGGTTTTGCCCCCTTTATCAGAAATGACTTCTTGTTGGCATTTCGCATTACTGCCCACCAGCCTCTGATATCAGCTAGGTGAAACTTTTGACCACTCTTCCATGTAAAATTCCTTCAGTTGTAAGATGTTTTTGGGTTTTCTTGCATTCACTGCCCATTTCATATCCCCTCACAACATTTCAATGTGACTCCAATCAGGGCTTTGACTTGGCTAGTTCATAACTCTCAATTTCTTCTTCTTGAGCCATTTCTTGGTGGATTTGCTAATGTGCTTCAGATCATTATCATTACCATTTCCAGCTCAAATTCAACTTTTGGATATATTGCCTAAAATTCTCCTTTAGCACACTTTGATAAGATGTATGAATCATTGCTGATTTGATGACTGCAAGCAGCCCAGGCCCTGAGGCAGCATAGCAAACAATACCCATAATATTTCTACCATCATGCTTCACATTTTAAATGAGATTGTTCACTTGAATTGCTGCCTTTGGTTTGCATAAAACATGTATACAATTACTGTAGCCAAACAATCTATCTTCGATACACCTGTCCAGAGCACATTGTTCCAGGAGGTTTGGTCTTTGCTTATATTTTCAATGGCAAGTTGTCTTATTCTATTGTTCTTTTTATAGAAGTCTTTAAGTCTTTTACCTGGCACACCTTGCATACTGGTCATATTTCTCAAATCTGTTTTTGATTTTAGATGCATGCACCTTGACACAAACATTTGCAAAAGGTACCTGTTGATCTTGTAATTAAATTTTGGGTGCTTGGGTCCTTGAGAAATAATCAGTGGGGACGATACACTCCTAGTGCACCAGCAAGACCAAGGAGCTGGTGGTGGATTTTAGGAGGCCCAGGCCCCTCATGGACCCTGTGATCATCAGAGGTGACTGTGTGCAGAGGGTGCAGACCTATAAATATCTGGGAGTGCAGCTAGATGACAAATTGGACTGGACTGCCAATACTGATGCTCTGTGTAAGAAAGGTCAGAGCCGACTATACTTTCTTAGAAGGTTGGCATCCTTCAACATCTGCAATAAGGTGCTGCAGATGTTCTACCAGACGGTTGTGGCGAGTGCCCTCTTCTACGCGGTGGTGTGCTGGGGAGGCAGCATAAACAAGAAGGACATCTCACACCTGGACAAATTTGTTAAGAAGGCAGGCTCTATTGTAGGAGTAAAGTTGGACAGTTTAACATCTGTGGCAGAGCAACGGGCATTAAGCAAACTCAAACTGTCAATCATAAATAATCCACTGCATTCACTGAACAGTGTCATCTCCAGGCAGAGGAGTAGTTTCAGTGACAGACTTTTGTCACTGTCTTGCTCCACTGACAGACTGAGGAGATCGTTCCTCCCCCACACTATGCGACTCTTCAATTCAACCCCGGGGAGTAAATGCTAACATTACTCAAAGTTATTGTCTTCTTTTACATGCATTTTTATTACTATTTAATTTAATATTATTTTTTGTATCAGTATACTGCTGCTAGATTATGTGAATTTCCCCTTGGGATTAATAAAGTATCTATCTATCTATCTATCTATCTATCTATCTATCTATCTATCTATCTATCTATCTATCTATCTATCTATCTATCTATCTATCTATCTAGTGTACTGATCCTTCATGGGGCCATCAACCATGCTACCTCTTACACTGAAGCTGGGTGGCTTGTCCAGCCTCCCATGATGCTGTTCTCATGGTTCTGTTCCTTCAGACGTTTTCTGTATGTCTGATCTTCTCATGCCGGCTCCCCCTTTAATGCTACTCTGTGAGAGCAGCACCTCAATCGCAAATTGTGGAAAGCCAATGAAGCAACTATGACAGAACACACCCTCATGTGCAGCTGTACTCTGTCTCAATTACCACACCAAACTCCCACAACTGCATGAGCATGCACACCCATGGAGATCAAGCCGCGGACTCTCTATACCACACACCCTCTTTGTTATTTGTTATTCTGTTGGACTTGACCATATCGAAAACCTACAAAGTAGATGGCCACCAATCAGGTTATACAGGGTGGCCCACTTCCGCCAAGACAACTGCATTACTATCTGAAGAGAAAAATGATCAAATTTGGTACTCACATTTATAGAAGTTGCTGAAAATGATCTCCTTGTGCGTCAATACATCTCTGTGCCTATTTCAGCATGTTCATGTACACTCTTTGCACACTCTTTGTTCATGGCCACTTTATCGTGGGTCAGTATAGTATAGTCAGTCTTTGATATTTAGTCCGAGATTCCTTGGTACCAGGTAGTCACACGAATAACCTTGTGTTTCAATGTAGTGTTTGTCACAAACAATACATACTTTAAATAGCAGAGAAAAATAGCTATTTTTTCTTGTTTGCAGATGTGTCAAGCATATCCTCCCAATCATTCTTAGGTATTAAATTAAATGACCATGATACCAGTGAATTCTCCTGTTCTCAGAGCAGTTTTTGGCTGCATACGCACAAACAATAAAAGTTTCCTATCAGAAATTAAAAGCTGAATCAAATCTCTGTTTCACTGTTTTAGAATTCCGCCAGATCCCTCGCTCATGGGAGAAATCTCAAGGAGTAGGAGTCCCCTTTCCAATAGGCCTGTTTGCAGAACAGACTTTGTGGTGCTTTCAGGCTGGCCCAACTAAGTTAAACATGTGCATCAGCTGAATGCTCATATTATGAGAAAACAATACTCAAGATTATTATTCTCATTTATATAATACACAGACGAAAGCACACATCAACATGAACTGTTAACTGGAATCAAAAATTAAAATGTCACCTGATAGTTTCTTGGAAATGAGCATGGCAACATCAAGCTACACACAGAAAAGGCTGCAGGACCAGATGGACTCATTCCTCGAATTCTTAAGACCTATGGCTTTAGAAAGTGTCACTGCTCTGGAAAACATTCTGCATTATTCCTGTTACAATGAAGGCAGGCATCTCGTCACCTAATGACTGCAGACCTGTGGCATGTTCATCTCAAATCATAATGCCTTTTGAGAGGCTAGTCCTAGACTATATACAGTAAGTCCTCTTGAGGTAGACCACCTGGACACAATATAGTTTATCTAACGGACAAAGTGTGGACTGGAGGATGCTATTTCTACCTGCTCCACAAGGCTTATTCTCACCTGCACAAAGTTATGAGGATTATGCTTTTTGATTTTTCCAGTGCTTTCAGTACCATCCAGCCAACCCTGTTAAGGGCTAAGCTCAGACATATGCAGGTGGGTGAGTCTATAATGTCTTGGATAATGGACTTTCTGTCAGGCATACCAGAGTTTGTGAGATTAAAGGACTGTGTTTCTGATACAGATGTGAGCAACACTGGAGCACCACAAGGAACAGTTCTGTCTCATTTTTTTTTTACTCTGTACAACTCAGACTATAAATACTGTATAACATTAGGTCCTGTGACGTGCAAAAATTCTCAGATTATTCTGCGCTAATGGGTGTATTGGTAAAGGGTATGAAACAGTTGGAGAACTTTGTTTCTTGGTAAAAAGAGAATTGTCTGCACCTTAATATCAGCAAAACCAAGGAATTGCTTATTGACTTTCACCGCACCCAAGGGACTCTAAGCCCAGTCAATATTTAGGAAGTTGATGTAGAAGCTAAGTACACCAACACGTACTTGGAGTTCCACATCAATGACAGGTTGGATTGACCTCGGAACACAGAGGAACTATATAAATAATGGGAGAGGGGGCTCTTCTTCCTTAATAGGCTGCTTACCTTTAATGTGGGAAGTGACATCCTTCAGATCTTCTACAACTCTGTGATTGCCAGTGCAGCTAACTACACTGTGGTGTGCTGAGCTGGTAACATCACTTCAAAAGAGATTCGTCGAATCAACAAGCTAATTAAAAAGGTAGGCTCAGTTGTAAGACACATTCTTTGACCACCTAGTGGTACTAGAAAATGAAAGGAACTGTGTTCCATTATGAGCAATGCTGCACAGTCACGCCATACTTACAACTATTTTCAAACAAGACCACGGTCATCAGGTGCACTTAACCTGGACAGACACCAAGTCCAGACCTCACACAATGCCTCTCTTCTCTCTTCCGGTCTGCCTCCACTCCTCTCCTCCGAGCTCTGTCCTCTTCCACCCAACTCAAGCCATCAAATGGTGGGATGCAGCTCCTTTTATCCCCACCCGGACGTGCTCCAGGTGCCTCCTGATAATCTTCCACTGGTACTTCCCAGTGTGGCAGAAGTACTGGCTGCACAGCTGGAAGCACTCCAGGTGTCCCTGGTCTTCTTCCCCCCAGCACTTCCAGGTGTGGTGGAAGTGCTGAGGGCCAGGGCTTCTCAGGCATTGGAGAGCCCCCTGGCGGTGACCACTACGCTCTGTTCTCATGGTCCCCAAAGCTACCTGGGCGGTCGCCACCTCATGGTCTGGATGAGGCACAAGCCCTCCTCCGGTCCTCCTGGGTGTCCCGGCTGGATAACACCCCCAGCCAATCGCCACAACAGGGACAAACATTTGAAAAAGTCGGTTTATTTATTAGATAAAAAAAAAACAATATTCACTCATGGGCAGTTATACGTTGCGTTGTCACAATGTAAATACAAACACTGAATCAAAATTCAATGCGATGAAGAAAAGTTCATTTCAAATGTTGTTTTAACTGACGTTTTAAAGTAAAAGTGAAAATAATGCATATGTACCAATTCCCATGAAAATAACAATCTCTTTAAATCGTATATCCAGTTAATCAAACTTGCGGGTTGGCGAGCGAAACAAGCAGGGGGCGCAGCCCCCTAGTTTATACTGTATATATAAAAAGCTTCTGTAATAAACCAAATTTTCCCCTGAGGACAAATAAAATTCTATCTATCTATCTATCTATCTATCTATCTATCTATCTATCTATCTATCTATCTATCTATCTATCTATCTATCTATCTATCTATCTATCTATCTATCTACATTGTAGACAAACTGTGTACTAATGTCAGGTGTAAAACATTGTAGTATGACCAAATGGAAAATAAGTCTTTCCAGAAAACTTGTATAATGCCTCAATGTGACTGTGACTGTCATGTGAAAAGTTTTCTATTCCTTCTTTTTAAGTTTGTCTTCGTTTTAGTCATTATGGTGAGTGTTCAGACCATAGTGTGCGTGCTTATATATATATATATATATATATATATATATGTGGAAAAATGTCAGCTGTAAAACATTATAGTAAACTTGAGCAGGAAATAAGCATAGAGAAAACTGATGAAAACTTGTGGTGAGTTAAGTTATTGAAATTACTTCAGCTTATTTCAAATATAGTGCCACCATGAAGCACTGATGTGATGAATATGCTGCAGTGATGGAGACAGCTAGGGTAACAGATGGAGTGGAAGTGATCGTGAAGTTGGAGTATATCCTCTTACTTGACACAGAGCAAAGTCTTAAATTAAAATGTAAATGTCAAAGTCAATGCCATCCCACAAAACAGATCCCTGCAACATTGTTTTAAATTCACAATTCCAAGGATGTCCTTCTGACCCTTCTTGCCAAATAGCAGCATAGTGCAGTCTCATTGTACTAAACATTTTGTATTTTATGTTGATGTAGAACTTTTCTTAAAATACTCAGAAATAACAACCGATGTCACCATTGCAATGAGCAAAAAATGAATATCCTTTGTTATAACATTGGACCCAATGTAGCCTGCATATCAACAGGTGAGTTCTGTATGCAGACTGAAAAGTATGACAGTGTTTTGTTTTTTCCAATCAGATCACAGAATTCCTTTATAACAGTGACTTGCTACTCTTCTTTATTTATGGAGAATTTTCCATAACAATTCTAAATGTAACAACTGATCACCAATGTACAAGAACTTCACAAAACAGAAAGTCAAAGACCTGGACTAGACTCAAAGCCAAAATGAAACTGCTGCTTGAGCCGAAGTCTCTACCAAAGTCTTTCCATTATTTCGGGAAGGTCTGGATGCTGTTTATTGCACCTGGCCATGTTTTATAGTGTCGATGCAGTATGTGTTGCTCAGTGCACATATCATGTGTCTGACAAAGTATAGCTCCCTGGCAACTTCAAACTGAAGACTGGTGACGCCAGAGAGAAAATATGTTAAACTGCAGAACACACAAAAAAAGAAACCAGCAAAATAGTTATAAGAAATTGTCACCAAATTGGCAATAAAAATATAAACACACGTAGGTTAACACATTAATAAAAATTATTAACATGTTCCTGACAAAGCTAAACTATGCATATTACATGGTAAACAACACAATAATTCTTAGAATATAAAGAGAGAAAAGCTTACATTGAAGCCTTGGATGTATTTTGTCCTTTTTGTTACAGTACTGCCTTTCAAGTACTGGTTAGAGTCAATAATACTTTTATTCCACAGAAGACTAGATAGTTTGACTCAATGCCAAGGCCAAGACTAGAACAAAGTCACCACACTGCAGACTTAAGGCATGTGTTACTACACAATATCTACTGGTAGTGTTCTGAAAATACAGAAAATAGCAACAACTTTTGGCTTTGGGAAGTTTCACGCATCAGTATCTTAATTCAGTGCAAAAGTGAGTATTCACAGCCAAGTTTACCATTTTCACCTTTCTTGTTCACTAGATTCAATACAGCTGCCCACACAGTCAATCATGTTTTTACTTTCTATAGTACATTCTGCTGGACCAAGTCCCATCATCATTTATGAGGTAGGGGCAGGCTAGTATCAAGGATCCTAGGCCAGAATTGTTTCTCGCCATCTTTATTGTACCCTAAACTCCCAGGATGGGATTGTATGCCAACATTTAATGGAATCATGGAAGAGTCCTGAACTCCTGCAGATCTTCTCACGGTACCCTTGAAAAAGCCAATATGGTCCCAGATTTCCTGGCTTGTGGCTGTGTGTTGCCCCTTCTGAATCTGGAGTCTTTTTGTTGTCCTGACCATTTTGTCAAGTTCTATTCTTTCACTATCAGATGTAGTTTTTGCAAGGTAACTATGTAACAAGCAGGGGTCACTGTCTACTTAAGATATCTGCTCCTACTTCCAATGTAGATTTTCAAAATTTGAACAACAAAAGAAGGTGCTAAATTCACAGTCAATTAGGTCACATTATTATCTGTCTGCACTCTAACAGAGCTGTTTATCATGAAGTACATTATATAGCTGTCATGATCATAATTTGTGTAGAGATGGATGCTAGTACCTACTTTGGCCCACTCCACCAGTATAACTCCCCATCCTATATGCCTGCTAATTTTCTAAACCAACCAAGAGTTTAAAACAACAAGCAATAATACTTTGCATTTTTTTTCATAGGAACCCTCACATCAGACATTACTGTCTAATAAATACTATAGGCTACAAGTTAGAGTTTGAATAAGAAATGTGTCAGCTAGCATGAATTATTTTTGAAAAAGAAACTGAGAAAACCACATGTGGACTGACAGCTAATGCAGCCAAACAATTAAAGGAGTTATTGTAGCCCAGTGGTGCCCACTGAATTCATAACCTTCAGTTATTTCCACCAACCTACTGTCTCCATTTTGGTATGTGGGAGTCTATGCAAAGCACAAACCAGCTAGGCAAAGTCATGCCATTCTGGTTAAAAGTCTTGCATACTGGAAATAAAGATGAACATCAAATCAACTTATTTTAAGTCTGACCTACTCATATTCATACCAATTTTAGTTTCAATTTGAAAATATGTCTCTTTTAGGCTGAAAATACATCTTCTCAAATCTAATTTACTAATCACATCAAAAAAATAATTAGAAATCTGTATTTATCTATTTACAGGATTAATGTTCAAATAAGATTGTTATTTAATTTATGAATTTAATTTAAGAGGTGTAATTTAATTTATAAGTCTGACCAGTATAAATAATAGGAAATTGTATTTTATTCCCAAACAGTATCCAAAAAATCAATACTTCACATTATGAGATGTTCATACATATATTTTATAGTTAACAAAACAAAGGATAAACATATCTGACCACTACGGTCGGAAGCAGGTTAGGGCATGCAGGCTTTATTTTTAGGTGCTCTGTATTCAATGCGGGATTTGCCTCGGCTGGGAATGTAACAAAATAAAACTTTTCACTATATATTAAAATTCTTTTCACTAACAAATGTATGAATTGAGTAATTACCCATAATCAAGTATATCTTTATTATGACAAAAATAAATACATGACAAATATAATTTCTGCTCTTTTTTAGGTATTTAGATAAAACATGTCCGTATGTAGTGCTTCGAGGAATGAAATGTTTTCTGTATATTATTCCCAAGGTTATTGTAACCACCTGCCCAATTTTTAAACTGCTTCTGGAGAAATGATAATGGCTCACTATAAAGAATGTTTAATAATTTCTTTCAATCAAAAGCCTCAGTCATGTAAGGCAAAAATAATATCCATTGATTGGGTTTATAACCCTCTAGCTAAGAATAACATATGCTAAGTTAAATATAAATTGGGCATTGCAGCACCAAACGTGTAAGTAAAATATGAAAATTATTCAGTTCCAGCTTAGTGTTTGCTGTAGTTCTGCATTTTTTGTTAAATAGTTTATCTACTAACACATATCAGAGTGGATCATTGATGTATTTGGTACTTAAACAAAACAAAATTAAAAAGGCCAAGCCACACAGTTTTTTCATTAGGGATCAGGCTTTCTCTTAAAGGTGGAAAAATAGAGAGCAGATCTCCGTCCATTGCCAGCCATCACAAGGGACACTCAAATAATATCAGTTATAATTTAAACTAGTCATATTATATAGCTGTAAAATTAGAAACAAGAGATGGATTACCTTTTGTTTATTACTAGTACTAAAACTACTATTAATGATAAACTCTCCTGGCTTTAATATTTACTGATTTACTAAACCATAATATTGCAAGGATTGCAAAGGCTACTTGGTGAAACTGTGGGTCTGAAGCCTCATGCTGGATGTTAACCCCATGTGACTACCACTCGTAACCCAATCTGAAGAGCCATCACAGTTAATGTCAATAATTAAGACGTCAAGTCAGCTGCAGAGGAATGGTTGTATAAGCAAGACAAAACATTTTATTTGAAGGGCACAGAAAAGCTTTTCAATGTTATAACAAATATATTACTGCTTAAAGGAGTTATTTTGAAAATAAAACTTGCTTGGCTTTATTAGCATATTTTTCTAGACAGTCCAATAAGACCATAAACATTTCTCATCCTTGGATTCTAATATCCCTGATGTCACTTCACATGGGTACACTAGCAAGTTGGCAATGTAACAGTGACACCAAGTTTCATAGCAGGGTAACACAATAGAAAACAGTGAGTAACAGTTAACAATGATTGTCACATTTGTATTTATGTGCAAATAACTAACAAAATTAGCCCTAATGCAAGCAATTATTTAATGTGACTAAAGTAGACTAAAATTGTGAGTCTTCAGTCTGGATTTAAATACTGAGACATCTCTCACTCAAGCATACAGATCATTCCAGAGCCTCTGGGCCTTGTAGCTAAAAGCTCAGTGTCCTACTATTATTTTACAAATCATTGCTTCTTTAGTAGACCTTTATCTTGAGATCATATCATTGCAGTATTTAGCTATTTCATTTTCTACAACTCTGTGATGGCCAGTGTGATTTTCTTTGCAGTGGTGTGCTAGGCACTAACCTCACTTCAAGAAAGGCCCACTGAATCAACATGCTAATAAAAAGGCAACCTTAGTTAGGGAATACACATTGGATCCATTGGAGGACATAGTAAATGAGAGAATTAAAACAAAATTGAGTGTCATTATGAAAAATGCTGCACATCCTCTCTCTGGCACACTAACTTAGGACTTTCAGTCAACGAATCATTCAGCAGAAGTGTGTCAAGAAACATAACTGGGGCTCGTTTATACCAATAATAATTTGTGCCTCACTGCGATTCCACTGCCTGTGTAACACAGTCCTTGGTACCATATCAGGCCCTCCTGAAAGTGGACTGCAATGCCTAAAAGTAAGTAAAAAAAAAGTGTGTGTGTGTGGGAGAGAGAGAGAGAGAAACAACAGGTAATACTGCATTATTATTATGATTATTAATATTATGATCAAAGCACATAGAAACTCTCCCTGGTTTAATGAGAATACTCGAGCTCTTAAATTAGAGTTTTGAAAAACTCGAGTGCAGATGGAGAACAACAAAGCTACATATCTTTCAAATTGCATGGACAGAGAAGTTAAAAATATAAAAAGCTCTCTTTAAAGTTCACTCAGAATACTATTCTACAATAATAGATAGCAATAATAAAAATCCCCGGGTACTGTTTAGAACAGTGGTTAAATTAACAAATGGGAATTCAAATCTACAGTGCAAAATACCAACAGATATTAGCAGTACAGACTTTATGAACTTCTTCAATGAGAAAATTAAAAATATAAGATCCCAGATCTCAGTATCACAGTACAAACCACATACTAGCTTAGCAGACCCTGTGTCATATTGCATTCAACACTTTAGTCATTTTAATCCTGTAACTGAGCAGAAAGTCTTAACTTTAATTTCTAAAATGAAACCCACTACTTGTTCCCTAGATCCAGTGCCAACAAAACTAGTAAAAAGTGCAATGGATGTTCTTGCATATTCTTAACATTATCAAAATTTCATTATTGCATGGCACAGTACCTTATGCGCTAAAAGTGTCAGTCATTAAGCCATTACTTAAAAAGTCAGGCCTAGACTCACAAATACTTAATAATTATAGACCAATTTCAAATTTACCCTCTCTCTCTAAAATACTAGAAAAAGTAGTCGCCAATCAGCTGCAGTCACACCTTACGCATCAAAATCTACTTGAGAAATTCCAGTCTGGTTTCCAGACTGGTCATAGTACAGAAACAGCACTAATGCGGGTTGTAAATGACATTCTGATATCCTCTGACAAAGGAAACTCCACTGTAATTATGTTGTTAGACTTAAGCACAGCATTTGACACCACTGACCATTCTATTGAACTGCACAGGCTAGAAAATGATGTTGGGCTTACATGCACTGTGCTCACTTGGTTTAGTTCTTATTTATCAAAGTGATTCCAATACATAAAAAAAATGTGCTAACAGTACTCCATCATTACACACAGACAAGAGATATGGTGTCCTGCAGGGCTCAGTACTGGGATCTTTACTGTTTTCACTTTGCATGCTTCCACTGGGATCTATCATTAGGAAACATAATGTTAATTTTCACTCATATGCAGATGACACCCAATTATACCCTTCTTTGAGATCAAATGAAGTTTCTCCAATGTTGTCTTTAATTAGTTGCGTTAATGAATTAAAGGAGTGGCTGGATGAGAACTACCTATCTTTAAACACTGATAAAACAAAGATGTTAATTGTTGGATGGAATAACACTGATCACAGCAATATTTTGAGATCATTTAACAGTTGGAATCACCATTAATTTTACTGAATCAGTCCGCAATCTAGGAGTTATCTTTGACTCTAGCATGTCATTTAAAGCACACATTACAAAGTTGTCCAAATCATGTTTCCTCCATCTTAAAAATGTTGGGAAATTAAGGCGTTTTCTAAATAAACAGGATTCTGAGAAATTAATTCATGCATTTATTTCTAGTAGGATTGACTACTGCAATGCGGTGTTCAATGGATGTTCAAACTGTTCTTTATAAAGCCTCCAGTTAATCCAAAATGCTGCTGCAAGAATTATTACAAGAACAAGAAAATATGAAAGGCATTAAGATCTCAAGATGCCGGTCTGCTTACGATTCCAAGGATTAATAAAATAACAGTGGGAGGTCGAGCTTTTAGTTACAGGGCCCCAAAACTGTGGAATGGTCTGCCTGCTACTATAAGAGATGCCCCTTCAGTCTCAGCTTTTAAATCCCGACTTTATAGACTGCATCTCTGTTGTTAATCATTAGCACTAAAACATAAGTAGCACGATAGTTATAATTTGTTATTAACCCTCACCTATTCTGTTTCTCTTCTCATAACTCAAATCTGGCACTCGGCGCCATGGCCCACCTGCCAGGTTGTTTTGCTTGCCTAAGGTAAAGTCATCCCTGATGAAGGATCGCAGGAATCGTGGGAAAGAGGGGTCCTTTTATCGGATTGGCTGGCCCAGCGCTATCTTATCTGTGGAATTGCCAAATGGGGGAGGGAGCTTAATGGCTGAGGTCTCCAGGACTCTAAACAAATCCAAATCATATTATGTGATATCATCTACTGTTAAATTCTGCTCTGTACGTGTATATTTTTTATACAGTATTGAGGATTTGTTCTGATCTGTGTATTGTATTGTATTGACCCCCTTCTTTTTGACACCCACTGTATGCCCAACCTACCTGGAAAGGGGTCTCTTTTTGAACTGTCTTTCACAAGGTTTTCTTCTATTTTTTCCCTACAAGGGCTTTTTTGGGAGTTTTTCCTTGTCTTCTTAAAGAGTCAAGGCTGTTGGGCTGTCAAGAGGCAGGGCCTGTTGAAGCCCATTGCGGCACTTCTTGTGTGATTTTGGGCTATACAAATATAAATTGTATGTATGTATGTATTATTACAGTTAGCATATAAGAACACCTGATGCAGTTTTCATCAAAACACACTAAAATTAATTCTTGCTTCTACTTTCATTGCATGTATAACTATCATTGTCAGTGTTCTGAGTAATTCTGCTATTATAAAGTTCACTATAATTTTTTTATTATTGATTCAAGAAATTTAATTCACTTAAATGGATTAAGCGACTTTAAGATGCAGGGGGTGTAAAGCTCAGAGAGAACAAAATGTACCAATCAAACCTTGCAAGAACAGAATCTAGTGCTAAATGGTCAATCAAAGGAGGAAGCCAAGGTAGCAGGAGCTCCAATTTAGAACAGCCAATGAAGTTCAATCAAAGCCAATCATGGCAGATTAGACTGAGCCAACCGGCAGCACGGCTAATCAGCTCTTAATGCATTTTAGAACCTTAGAGAAGCCTTTCAGAACCGAAGATTGGGGCACCCTTGGGGGAGTACAGATGGTGCAGAGCTAGAAGTACCCACGGATCGATATGAACAACATATTGGACTGCTCTGATAACACAATTGTGATGTGTAAGAAGCACCAAAGTGATCTTACTTCATGAGGAGACTCGGGTCTTTTGATGTGTGCAACAAGCTCCTGGAAATGCTTAACCAGTCTGTTTTAGACAGTGTGTCATTCTATGCTGTGGTCTCCTGGAAAATCAACTCAAGCTCGAAAGACACACAATTCCTGAACAAACTTATAAGGAAAGCCTGCTCCTTCACCAGACTGAGTTTGAACTCTGTAAAGCTGTTGTGGAAAAGAGAAGGGTGGTAAAAATGAATGCTATCAGGAACAATTCTGTCCATCCCCTCCAGAGGAAGCTTTCTTGAAGTACTTTTAGCCACAGGCTCTTACCTCTACGGGGCAATAGAAGCACTTATGTGGATCTCTTCTGCGTGCTGAAATTAAGTTTTTCAATGCTTTCTTCCTTAACTCCAGCCAGAAGCCATAAGAAAATAGTATAAACTTCAATTTACTATTTTTAATTCTAATATATTTTGTATTATATGTTTCATTCTATTGTTTTATTTTGTTTTTATGTTTTTTGTAGTGCTGTAGTATACATTTGACTTTCCCCTTGGGGATTATTAAAGTATATCTAATCAAGTCTAGACAAATCTAATTAACATGCAAAACAAACAAACCAAATGACCAAAACCAAGACCGTAGACAGAAAAAGTAATATAAAAAAAACATTTTTTTCTGAGGTGGGCTGGCGTCCTGCCCAAGATTTGTTCCTGCCTTGCGCCCTGTGTTGGCTGAGATTGGCTCCACCAGACCCTCGTGACCCTGTGTTAGGATATAGTGGGTTGGGTAATGACTGACTGACTGACATATATTTTTTTAGACATTACTTTCCATAACTGTACTAAATTCACAAAGATTGTGTTTATTTTCAGAAGAAATCCAAGAAAAGGATGAGAGCAACAACATACCACCATTTTAAATGGGAAGGGCTTGGTGACTCATAGGTCATGTGACTTCTATGTTGACTGGCATAGTGACACCAAACAATATGGCTGCAGGCATACAGTGAAATTCACAAAATGGAGTTCTGCCATTCAACGAACAAAATAAAAAATGGCATGTACAGAATAAATACGAGAAAAATATATTACAAAATCCTAAAAATGAAACAGACAGAACTTAACAAGGCCAAGACATAGATTTGACAGTTTGGGGATAGCTTGAGAGCATTCACTAAAGGCTGAATGAAACACTCAACAATGTGCAAAATGTCTTCCTTCCCATACATTCTGCATTTTGCAATAAAAAAATTAGAAATGTTTGTATTAACTTAAGATATATGTGCCCAACTCATTGATTCACAACAACCTCTTTCTGTATATAATGAAAAGTTTGAATATATCAGTGTTACCCTAGAGAAGTTACAGTACAGTAAAGCCCTAATAAGAGTGCATTTTAAAGAGGTAATACTGAAAGAACAGCTTTAGAAAACAAGAGTGTTACAAGTATAATGTCCCTAACAGAGTAGGAGTGACAAAACCAAAAGGAATCTTTTGCAGAGAAGCTCCATGTTATACACTGTCATAAGCAATACTGGTAGGCATTCTGTGGTATTGATGATGACAGTTGAGCAAGTTAGGAGCAGAGCTGGTGAGAATGTATCTGATAGAACAGTAATTTAATTGGGCCAGGTAAGATAAAACAAATAAAGTGTTCAAAAGTGAGGGAATGCCTTTATGAAACATTGACTAGGCTGTAGGCAAAGCATAAGTGCAACAGGAAATATCCATAGGTGGCAAAGTGTGAGCAGACAGTTACTCGCTGTCTGAATGTATTTTTATATGTACAAAAGAGCATACAGTGATCTGACCATATTTGTTAAATTGTTTATGACTGGTGGATTTCTCGTTGCATTTGTCTCCAGATATTAAATTATAAGCTTTGTAATAGATTCATTTTTGGTATTAATGAGCAATATCTGAATTCTTAATTCTTGATCTGTCCTTATGATAGCAAGGCAATAAAGAATATTGTTGTTACTTAACAAGAACAAAATCTTTCGCAGTTATAATCAGGGAATGTTTTGTGCTGTCCTTTAAGCAGACTGGCGGACCTTTTCTTTTTTTTTTTCCTAAGAATAAGATACAGTGACAAAAAATGATTTGTTAACAAGCTAGGCCCTGCCATGCCTCTTTACGATCCAAAGTGAAAAGGTTAATTGATCTGACATTCAATCACACACTACATCTCTTGTTTACCGGTAAACCTGCAGCAAAATTCTGGCTGCTCTTTAAATGAGAGTTTCTAGTAGTGAGAAATTGCTTTTTAATAATATTTTTCTTTCAGTCTCTGTTACAGCTTGGATTCCTTGTCCTGACTACAGTTTGCAAGACTCACAGACAACTATATTATGCAAGGAAAATTCAAAGAGAAGATCAAAGAAAATAAGCTACAGTAATCTTATCTTTGATGAAAGATTACTTGAGCACTGATAGTGTACATCTCATTTTTGTTTTACTTCAAATTTAAACCCACCAAAAATCCATTTGACTAAAATGAAATGCTGTTTTCAATTTTCTTTTGAAATTTGAAATGTATCATTCTGATTTAGGCCACCCCTGTGAATTTGAGATGAACAGGCTTTTATAATTGTGTAAAATAATATTAATAAGTAAATCCCTGTAGTTAGGATATAGCGGGTTGGATAATGGATGGATGGATGGAAGTCTAATAAATTCATGTTATTCCGAAATATCACATTTTACTGTGAACAAGTTCAGAGCACTGCATTTTTACATTTCATCTGAAATTAACGTATATAAACAAATATATTTCTGAGACAGCACAGTTGTACAGTGGTTATTGCTGCTGCCTCAGATCAAGACGCCGCTGTTCAATGCCTGACCTGTGTGGAGGTAATGTATGCTTTGGTATTTCTCCAAGTACTTGTTTTATTCCTTCATTCTGAAAAGGTGCACCCCTTATTTAAGTGACAATTTCAAAATGAGGGTGTGAATGACCACAGGCTTTTTGTACAGGGCTGGTCCATGTCTTATTTTAGACTAGCCTTCCCCCACGGCTCCGCCCGCGTAGTAGTGAAACTGGACAGCAAGGAGGACCCTGCCCGGTTCCCCACTCCTGATGTCACGCTTCCCTCTCCCCTCGGCCTGCAGCCTCTGTCTCGGATGATCGCAAATATATCGTTCCTGCAAGAAAGCTATGATTCTTAGCGCGATGAGAGAAGTCGCAAAATCAACCAGAATGTTCAAGAAAATTCTAGAAAAAAACCCGATCTAAATCGCAAAAAGCAGACAGACATACAGACAGACATTGGATTTTATATATTGTGACGGATGGCCGGGGCCCATGCCCAGCCACAACACCCCTGCAGCATATGTTCCAGGGGAGCAAGTATGGCAAACCCAGTATCTCCCCCTGGACGCTAGATGGCAGCCTCCCTGGGTTGCAGCGGTGCCTCAGACTCCCGCAGGGCTTCATGGTTGGTGGAGTTCGGTGCAGCCCTATTGGGTTCCGCAGGCGCCGCCAGGGGGTGCTGCAGCAGGAGCTGCTGGCCCCTTCTGGGTAGTAGTTTCGGCACACCCGGAAGTGCAGCCGGATGTCGGAAATCAAGCACCTGGTGCCTAATAAAAGGAGCCAGCAAACCACCACTCAGTGGCCAGAGTCGGAGGATAAAGCTTGGAGGAGGACGGTGGTGGAAGAGAAAGAAGAAGAAAGTGTGTGGTGTGTTTTTGGTGGTGCTTATTTTACACTTGGGACTGTGTTGTGCCTGTGGGGTTAAGGGGAAGACGTGCCTGACAGGTGAAGAAAAATAAATGTGTTATTTATTTTATACATGCCTCCCGTGTATCTGTGTCAGGTCAGGTACCCATTTAGCACCATTTATTACAATATATATAGAGATGTTCCTTGGAGCTCATATTTACTGGCTGCCACTGCAATAGGCTATGGCTCCAGAATCCTGTACTGGGATAAGTGGAGCCTGAAAGATAGAAATATGGATGTTCATATAGTCAGGATATGCAGAACATTGTAAAGGGAGGCAGGCGGAATGGGGGAAATGTGCAACAGAAAGAAGTTATATTCCCAAAGACCTTTAGCTGTTAGTAGCACAATCCTTTTCTTTTTTGCCAAAATGTATCAAAATATCTACAAAAGATAAAAGATTTCTTTTACCTCTCAGCGTTCTTGCTTTCACATATCACTCGCTGAAAAACTGCGATTGGACCGTAATATACTTTTAGCTCTCACTGTTTTTTCCACTTTCATATGGTTTATGCACTTTGTTTTTGTGTATTCATTTTGTATTTATTTAGGATTCTGATTTGTTTTTGCATTTCCAAATTGTTTTTGTGTTTTTAAATTTGGTTTTACATATTTAATTTGTTTTAGTGTTTTCTGATTTGATTTTGTGTTTTCTAATTTTTTTTTTTTTTTGCATATTCAATTTGTCTTTACGTTGTTTCCTGATTTGTTTTTGTGTTTTTTGTTTTGTTTATGCACATTCAGTTTGTTTTTGTGGCCTGCACTTCAGGGCACATCAAATTTTTTATTACGGAGCGATTACTGTGCAGTGAAGTGACTTCTCTAACACAAGATGAGTGTATTATGAGCAACTATCTTTATGAGCTTTCCCCTTAGTGGTCATGATATTTAATTCACTTTGTAAAGTCAGTGGTCACCCAGTTAGCATTACTTCTCATCATCAGATCTCAATTATTTTATTTTTACCAAAAGTTAGACTGAAATGTTTTTTTAGACACAAAATATTTCAGACTGATGAAAAGCCTGTGTAGTGAAACTGGTGCAATGGTACCATGATATAAAAGGAAGAGAAAAGAAGTAGAAAATAGGCAAAGGGAATCTACACTATATCTTATTGTGATATTACATTGGTTTGCAGAATATACCATTTCAATTAAAGTCAGAATTGTTTGCTAGAGTACAAATTGTGCCCATGTTGTTAGAAGTGTAAAGCTGTTATTTCTTTATAGTATATTTAATTTTTTATTGTTACTAATTTCTTTCATAGATTGGAATTGTATAAAACAAAATCTGTAGTCTTTATTATCAATTAAAAGGTTTCTTTGAATACAATGTTTTTGGCAAACTGTCTTCTTTCTACATTAGCTTGAATCTAATGCACTGGCACAATGGTAAATCACACCAGTAATCAATTTTAAAAACTTGATCCTGGTACCTATAGATACAAATGCTAAGAAGTTATTATTGATTAATTTAATGTTTTCTATAAAATTTCCAGTCATTAACTGTCATATGAAGTTGCCTGTTGAAATGGGCTGCGGAATTACTTTTCCCTTTTGATATCATCGTATAAATCCCCTATCAGGGGGTTTTGTTAAGCAGAAAAATGCTGAGCCTAATGGTTCACAACTATCGCCGATAACAATAGATTCATCGGTGGGAACACTGTAGGCAAGGTGAAAAGTGGTGGGAGTGTGAACAGCAGACTGTCTATATCAACAATCATGTCACATATTTAGGAACCAGTGCTCACTGGATATGCTAGTCATGACTTCCATCTTTCTTTGGGCTTATTGTTGCCCTTGTTTATTGGACATTTTAGCCCTTACATTCCTCTTTCAATGTGGTTCTTGCTGTCTCTGCAATGTTGGCCTTCTAGTCTTTCTTTTTCTGATTCTGCTCTCTTTTTAACTTTTTTTCTCATGTTTAATCATTTGTTATCTGAAATATAATTTTTATTAATTCCTGAGGGAATTTATTCAAAGTAAGTATTTTTTAGAAGATATTCTTGTGGACGCTGGACGACAGGTGCGTCATTGAGACATTTGCTGTGCATCATCAATTGAAATGTATTTTGCAATGCATGTAGTAATAAAATGTATGACTATAAATCTTTGCAATGTGTCATCAGTAGAAATGACAGAGACACAGCAAACTAAATGTATTGAAGAAACTCATTGTAGGTCTACGGCTTTATTTTTTCCAGACTAGTGATGGGGACTGATAGGGCCTTTTGCTGCAAATGTTGCTTTTCATATATTCAAAATACATTTTGTACAGTTTGCTGCTGACTATCACATCACCTGTTTTAGCCAAGAAACAATAGAAAAAAGGAAAAGAAGTAATAAATTATGGAGTTACTAAGTATGATCTGTACTTAATTTAAGGTGTTTTGTTTAAGGACATTGGTGAATGATTTTTTTCTATTATAAAATGTGCAGCACATCCTGTTCTCATTGTAAATGGTAGTTAATTTAGAACTCTTCAAGCTAGTAAAGTTGAAACATTGAACTAGTCATTTAATAACAGTTATCAAAGTAGTTATCTCATACCATCATGGTGTTCAATTTGGTATTTCTGCCTTCTGTGCTCTTAAATAAATATAGCTTCACCAGTGATCTGGGGCAGGCTGACAAGTTAGTTCACAAAACTCAATTACAAAGATCAACATGATGAAATAGCCATTTTAGCATTGCACACATACCATCTAAGTCTTGCTATGTCATGAAAGGGGCTATTCTGTGCAAAACTTGTCAGTAGTACAAGTTGGTGAGGCTTTGTTTGCAGAGTGGCATAAACTTAATTTTTGTATGAACTCCATCCATCCATCCATCCTCTTCCGCTTATCCGAGGTCGGGTCGCGGGGGCAGCAGCTTAAGCAGAGAGGCCCAGACTTCCCTTTCCCCGGCCACTTCTTCCAGCTCTTCCGGGAGAATCCCAAGGCGTTCCCAGGCCAGCCGGGAGACATAGTCCCTCCAGCGTGTCCTGGGTCTTCCCCGGGGCCTCCTCCCGGTTGGACATGCCCGGAACACCTCACCAGGGAGGCGTCCAGGAGGCATCCTGATCAGATGCCCGAGCCACCTCATCTGACTCCTCTCGATGCGGAGGAGCAACGGCTTTACTCTGAGCCCCTCCTGGATGACTGAGCTTCTCACCCTATCTTTAAGGGAAAGCCCAGACACCCTGCAGAGGAAACTCATTTCAGCCGCTTGTATTCGCGATCTCGTTCTTTCGGTCACTACCCATAGCTCATGACCATAGGTGAGGGTAGGAGCGTAGATCGACTGGTAAATTGAGAGCTTTGCCTTACGGCTCAGCTCCTTTTTCACCACGACAGTATGAACTCTTATTCTTTGAATTTCACATACACTTTAAAATTAATATTGTTGGACTCTGGAATTTCAACATATGCATACTTAATGCCTGAACTTTTCCAGTAGCTGCAGAATTTTGGAAGAAATGCAGTTAGACTCTGATTTAATTAACCCTTTATAAAAAATTTAAAATGTATTTAATTATAACTTAACTATATGTTGTATTTTAAATCTGAATCTGATCACAAAATAGAAAATGTAAATCCTCATTGTTTAAAGTTTGCTGACCAGAAACTGAAGTTTTGCTACATAAAAATATTTATTTTTTTGGTTGAAGGGTAATATATAACTGAAACTAGACAGCAAGTGTAAAAGTGAAATTAGATTGTGTTTGTACTGCATACAAATATTGCTTGCATTTGTGGTCTCCATATTATAAGATATTAATTGCAGAATTAGAGATGTGAATGAACTTACATTTACTGTATTTGCATGTCCAAATATTTACCTATTAACTTTACATTAATGTCTGGATTTGTTTCTACACATACTGTACAGTGAATAATGAACATATTCAAGCAATAGCTTGATATATTTTCTGTAAAGATAGTCCCTGATCTTTATATATCTTAAGCTATGAATCTATTTTAATAAATAACTACCCACGGTACCTGTCAAAGACAGGTACTACAATATTTAAAAAATATTTGCCATTTTTTGCCCTACGTGTACTTTTAGCACTTTTCCTTTGTAGGTCCCTTACTCAGGTGTGTTCCCATAAAGCCTGATTTTCAGACCTTGCTGTTATTTTAGAGGCGCCTTTATCGTCTCCTGTCTGGTTTTTACTTTGTGTCTTTGAAGGCAACTCTCAGCGTGCATCCTACACCTTTACTGCTCATCGTGTGTCTCATACTCATGCTTTTTCTTTCATGTGTAACCAAAGCCAAACTGACCAATCACCCCAAAGCTAAACTGACCAATGAGAATGGTCTGAGGAAATGGACACCCAGACCGAATGATTGTCAATATTTTCAAGCTAAAGGTCAAGTGTGACTTCTCATTTCTCATGCCCAAGTCTCTTACATGGATATGATTTTTTTGTTCTCTGGAGCATCAGATCAGATCATGCAAGTAACCAGGAATTCCTTTTCTGTTCTTCCTATAGGTAAATTTTAATCAATGTGAATGTTAACTGTCACCACTGCTTATCACTGAAACCAGCCCAATCTGGGTTACACTTGTTCATGTTAAGGACGTCTACAAACTCTTATTAATTCAGGTTGATTTCTAATTCCATTCCACCTCCTAAGGTAAAAGGCTCCTTCTGACTGCTGGATTCTTGAAGAACATTTTCTTTGGTCACATTTGGTTCAGTTTTTTCTCCAAAATGACAGTGCGTTTCTTCAGATTTTCACTCCATACTCCTATTCTTTTAACTGTTCAAACATCTCTGTCTGTCCATTATGTTGTGTATGTAGTAGTGAAGCAATGTGCTTAAATTTGAAACTGTGCTCCATCATCAATTACTTTTTGGTGTGATGTCCTGAAATGAGTTTTTGCCATTCTTCTGTTGTACTTGATAAAAGCAGAATATATATGTAGTGGGATTTTTTGTGTGACATTTTTAAACAGCTTTTGATCTTGATACATGCATGCTTGTGTCAATATCCGTTTTTTGTTTGGATGGTTGGTGTTTGACTCAGTGACTTATTCCTGGATTTCATCCATATGACTCAGCAGAAATTACCTGAAAGAATACGGCAACCACCGCTAACACAATGGATATCATTTAGGCTATAGTATATTTTTTAGAAGTGCAAGTTAAAAAGTGACTTAAGGTGAACTGATTCTTTCTGTCAGAAGAGCTTATGTTTTTTTAGGATGCAGAAGATGACAAGTTTGTCTTTCCGATTTGTTGATTTCCATACACTGACCCTAAATAATTATTTACTTGGCATAAGTGCACAAGCTGTCTACAAGAAATGGAAAAATGTATCTCATGTGAAGCTTTGTCAAAAGCATAACAGATTCCAGAGACGTCTAATTTAAATTTCTTCTATATTTTTCTCCCAGGGGGAATAAATAAGCTGTTTGGCACTGATTAATTCATAGATGATATAACTCTTAAAATCTTAAAGATTAGTTGAGAAAAGGGTATACTTTTTTCTTATAAAAATTAGTTCTTTAGACAGTGACTAAGCTTTGGGATATACTGTAGTTGTATTTTACAGGAAAGCCTTTTCTTTTTATTCTATTAAATTTTGCCCATAGCTACAGTATAAGCATGTTTCAAGCGAAGAACACAATTACATGTATCCTAGAAAGAATGTTCATGCCTTGTTTCAATTACACTGTGCCAACTCATGCAGATCAATAAATTCATATTATAGAATTAAGTTGTAATAAGTTATTTATTCTCCTGACAAGGCACTAAATGAAAGAAAGAGGGAGAAAAATAATAAGAGGGGAAAAGCCCCATCAAACTACCGTGACGAACCCATATTGACAGCTCTGACTGAGACTTTTCAATATACTCCCAGCTGCTCTCTTTGCTGAACAAAACATTACTAACTTGTAATTATTCTTTTTTTAATTTAGATAGCATGATGTATGAGCTTCAGCAATCATTTCAGATGTTCTTTACTGCCTTTTACACCATTATTAAACTGTAGTAATTACTGACTGAGCATTTCTTTATAGTATTTACTCCTTCTAGTTCATTTAATCAAGTAATGATTTGGGATGATGGAACATGAATGGAGAAGGAAAGAAGGATTGTCATTGTTGTGTCTATTATAGAAGAGCAGCTTGCCATAATTGATCACATAAACTTGCCTTAAAAATTGTGTTAGTTAAATATAAATGTTGTTCAGACTTCAGTACTGCTTATTATTTGAACCTTGTTAAATCTAGGAACAGTAAACATATAATTTCATTCAAAAATGCAAGATTATTCAAACTTGTTGTCATCAGGAAGGTGTGATTGTGGATGTAGCTATTGTGAACCCACTAAACCAGGGTCACATTTCTGTAAATTTGGTAGTATTTGTTTTTGTCTGTAAAATTTCTATGGAATACCATAAACAGTTTAGACTTAATCACATTCTGCCTGTATTATACAACACTTTTGGTGAACTCGCCTAGCTGCACCACTCCATACTAGTAAATAGTAGCATGAGACCACAAGTGAGCTAGAGATTAGCTACCTTGGTTCTGTTTTTCCTCATAATATGAATAATTTGGGAAAGAAAAACTAAACTTCCTTTGTGTCTCCCATCCTCACATTTTTTTTTTCTTTTCTGAATTTCAGGTTAGTGGTATGGAAACTTATCAAGAAAAATGTATAATCTTCAAGAGTCACAATACGTTGCTTGTGGTAAATGTAGTGAAATTGTAAAGGTACACTAAATGGCCAAAAGTATGTGGGCTTAAAAATGTTTTAGCCAAACCTGTTGTTAGCAGGTGCATAAACTGAAGCTCACGGCCATGTAATCTCTGTTAATAAACATTGGTAGTAGAACGGGTCCTACTAAAGAGCTCAGTGACTTTAAATGTGGCACTGTCATAGGATGCCACCTTTGACACAAGTCAGTATGTGAAATGTTTCCTCTGCTGGATCTGGCCCTTTCACAGTTAAGTACTATTATTGTGAAGGTGAAGCAACTAAGAGCAACAATAACTCAGCCAAAACAGTGGTAGAACACACAAACTCATACAGTGGGGCTGTGGTGTGCTGATATGTGTATCATGTAAAAAAATCAACTGTTGCATCACTCACAGCAGAGTTTGAAATCAGTTTCTGTGGCTGGAGGCAAGCCTAAGATCACTATGCACAATGCCAAGCTCAGCTGGAGTGGTGTAAAGCCCACATAACATTGAACTCTGGACCACTGGAAATGTTCTTTGCAGTGATGAATCACACTTCACTATCTGCCAGTCTGATGGATGAATTAGGGTTTGGTAGACTCCAGGAGAATGCTACCTTCGGTATAGTGCCCACCATAAAATTTGGTGGAGTAGGGATAGTTTGAGTTTGAGTCTTATTTAATAAACTAAAACAAAACTCCAATTTTGAATCCCTGTTACATTGAGCCTTTTGTACCAAATGTTGTTTTTTATATATTAAATATATCTTAAATACATTTTGATAGAGTACATTGGTCCCATTCATTTCACCTATTTTTGCTCTGCCAGAAGAAAAGGAAACAAAGCTCTAAAGTATATCACTATTAAGTATTATCAGCACTTTAAAGTATTTTATTTCTGGACTAATTGTTGCCTGGTGAGTGATTTTTTAATTTTGTTTCTAAACTACATTATGGTAAGTTATTTACAATTCAAATTAACAAAGATGTAGTCTCATGGGGCCAGAAGTATAATACATGTATAATACATAATAACTGGAGACCATACATCCATCCATTATCCAACCCGCTATATCCTAACTACAGGGTCACGGGGTCAGTGAATTTTACTTAAAACTCATTGCGTGTCATATTTATATCCCAATCCAACGCCTCATGAAGGCTTCACCTAAAGATGATTCATACAGTTCATACAGATACAGTTCAAAAGTTGATTTTGAACTGTAAAGATTAGAGGTGCTCTCATTAACTGGTCTGACAGATAGTAAGCTTCTGATTACAATGTGTACAGCCAGAAAGACTCCTAAAAAGACAACTATGAATATAAATGTGTGCAGAGAACACTTTGCATTTGCTAAAAATAAAAACCTGTCAGTAGCTGTAACCAGTAGGAGGGCGCCATTGCGCCCCAAACCGCAGACACAATCACAACCATACCAGTCATGGGTTTAAATGTAGTCCCTTTTTATTAATAAATGTCACCTTTACAGATCAAAATAAGAACAACCAAAGTAAACAGTCCAGAAAACAATCCTGTTTCTTCACACTTGTCCTGTCAAGCCTCATCCACTTCCTCTCGACTGTGCCTTTCAGTTAAGTTGATGCAGCTCCTTTTATATTTGACCCCGCAGTACTTCTGTCCAGGACATGGTCTGTGAGAATCACTCCTGGGTCGCAAAGGAATCCCCTAAAGTAGGGACCATATCCCCCTGCAGCACTCACTGGTTGCACCCATGGGACCTAACAGAGCTGTGTTCCAGAACTCCACTTTCCATGATACCCTATAGGTATCAGGAGGGAACACAAATCCTAGGGATGCTGCCTTCTAGCATATCGGGGGACATAGTATCCGGATACTGGTGTCTCCCCTGGTCCTCCCTTTATATTGGCCTTCGTGCTGCTGTAGGTAAGGATTCCCCCTCTCTGGGACGCCTGTCCATTTCCAGCAGCACTCACAAAGTGAAAAACTATTCTGTAACATCAGACTACCGTATATACTTACGTATAAAAATTATCATAACATCAGACCCCGACTTATATGCCTGTTCAAAAATACGACACTTAATTTTTTGCTTCCTCCAATCTCACACCAGTTTCTCAGACACATCGAATTTTGTTGCAGCAGTGCAGTTACCAATTTCTTTTGCCACTTCAATGACTTTTAAGTTAAAACCAGCTTCATCTTTTCTTCTGATCGAATGCTCAATCATAGATAAGGGATGCTCTTACAGTAAAGGTATATGAGGGTGTGAGATACAAAAAACACAAATCAGTGCAAACATTACTTTGGAATAGTTTGGGTATTACTGTGTGGTCACATAGGAAAAATACATATAAAAAAAAGGCAGTGTGCTCTGTGGTTACTCTCTCAGGTGGGCGTTAGCATAGCATAATCTCTTGGACCAATAACGTGAGTTTTCCGCATTCGACTTATATGACCAACATTATTAAATACTGGAAATTATACAGTAAATTCAAACCCCAACTTATCTGTGGGGGAACTTCAACACGAGTATATATAGAATACATTGGCATTCAAAGGCATCAATGGACTAGTGGTTAAAGAAGATATGCTACAAGAACTGTGTGTGCTCTCTATTGTTAATAGTTATGACACTAGTGTAAAAGTTGCTGTAAGGTTAAAAGAATTGGCAGCTATGTTTGTGAAAACATGAAGTGCAAAATATGCATTTAAAGTAAACAATGTGTTATCCCGTGTTAGTACTCAAAATACCCAAATCAGTAAGTCTGCCTAGTGACACCAACAGAAACACGCATGGAGCTGCACAACATCCACCTTCTGATTACACATCTAAATGAATAACTAAAGTTTATTTTGCTTTCTCCATTAATCCCAAAGTGCACAAACTGGGGAAATCGGGGTATTTTATGAAGAAACCCTGTGGACATAGCCATGGCAGATTTCATCACTATTCACTACAAACTTTATAACGAGTTGTCCTGACATGCATATTCTTGATTAAGAATCACATCTGGCCCCGCAAAACTAATAAAGACGAGGCAGTGAATTGGTCATGTACCAACAATTATCAAGATAATTATCTCAAGACTGTAGTATGATGGTGTTTAATTTGTTAATACACCAAAGAAGGTGATTCAAGGGTTAGGATTTGTAGTAACTCCCAGAGGTAGATTATAAAGATTGTAGTCCAGAATGGTATTGCCAAAGAAATAGGAAAAACATTTGGTCATCAGGTGCTGATATGTGAAGACAATTGAACTATGGACAATTAGGGTCTGATCCTGGATGACAAAATGAAGTGAGGGAGTTGTGCTTGATATGCAATTTTGAACTGAAATAAACCAAAGAGTTATTAAGAGTTTATTCCCATTCATTACCTTAAAATCTTACTAAGAGAGCCTGTTACTAGTGCTTTTTGAGGTTATTTATAGGTGTGTGTTGCTATGGAAGCATTGGTATAGTTTTGCCATAATTCCTTTATCAGTGTTGTGATTCTGCAGTAATATCTCTGTAAAAGATAAAGGTACAAGGGTAGGAAATTGAATTTTCTTCCTTTTGGTAAAGTCTCTGTAATGAAAAAAAGTGTCTTTTTGACAACTAAGAAGAAATTCATCTAGAATCAAAGAAAATATGAAAACTCCACAAACTGGGCCTGAGATTCTAGCACAGAATCCAATAAAGCAGTAGTGCTAACCTCTGTACCACCATGTGGCCTCAGTTTACAAATTCTAACATTATTTTGGATATCTGCACCATCTCTGTTAATAAGAATTATAAGAATTATTTTATTATTCATCAACCTATCTATATAACATAAATTTTAAATCAAGCGAATTAGATACAGATATACAATATAAGTATATTTATCTACGTTTGTAAAGCTACATGGTTTTACAACTGTGGCAATAAGTTTTTCATAATGCAAGGTAAATTTTTGTGTAATTATTAGAAATTCCCAATAATAACTCTCTGTATCTTGTCTCTCTGTATCTTTCTACCACTAAGCAATTGATAAGTTTTCTCTTACACACTCCATTCATTATTTTCTCTGCTGATCCTTCTATATTTACTGCAGACTACGATTCTCTGTTCTGTGTAACAACAACAACATTTATTTATATAGCACATTTTCATACAAACAGTGCTTTACATAATGAAGAATAGAAAAATAAAAGACGCAGTAAGAAAATAAAATAAGTCAACATTAATTAACATAGAATAAGAGTAAGGTCCAATGGCCAGGGTGGACAGAAAAAACAAAAAAAAACTCCAGATGTAAATTACTAAGCACAGTACAAAACATGTTTTCTTTTAAATGTTGTTATTTGACCTGAAAAAAATTGTTCTTGGAATGAGAGTCCTTCTACATTCATTTTCTACTTACTTCTAAAAAAATAATAACTTTCAATTTATTAAAATAGCTATCGAGAAATCTCAAAAGTCAAAAGCTAGTATTGGCAAAGCCCTTAAAGTAATCACAATCTGTCCTTCCCTCTGGCGTCCATTTGAAGTTCAAAAGAAAACATTTCAGAGCTGAAATTATTATTTGTTAGTCTCAGCTGCCTCCTGGATTTTATGAGAAACCTTAAAGTAAATTTTCAACGTATTCTATACCCCACATCCAATATAATTAAAATATGTCTACTTTAAAATAAAGTGTTCCCATAAAGTTGAAATAATTGCTTTCAATTTCCCCTTGAGTTTCATTGAAAAATAAATTTGAATGATTGCCTTTCATTGTGTCTGATAGTGGTGGACATAAATATTCAATATGCAATAAGTAACATACTGCCTTTCTTAATGAATGAATGCACTCAAGCTATGCTATACAGGGTGGTCCAGATCTAATTATGCAGATCCAGAGGATCTGGATGACTTTGATTTATGCGGGGACAATTCCAGTTCGGCGCAAAGATGATTCTTCATGTCATCAGTTCGCACACTTCTTGATGGTCTGGGATGTTTCGGGTGATTTTCTATGTAATAAACTTAATAAGTTATAGCGTAATGAAAATTGCATAATTAGATCTGGACCACCCTATAGTGTTCAGCATCAGTAGTTATCGGCAGCAGCTTAGAGTATTTGCAAAAAGTAGGTGCAATGCAGTACAAGCAGGAAATGATATTTACTTCCTTCAATTGATAAAAAAATGCATTAGTGATTTCATTTAGAATTTCTGGTTTAATTAATTTTCAAATATACTGTGACAATCATTATTACTACTAATGTACTGACACACTTTATGAACGTCAACCGCCAAAATTTCAGGTTTCAAATCTTATTTTATTTTTTTATTATTTTTATTTTTTTTAATATTTTATTTTATTAAAATCAAAAAACATTCTATACATTCAAGTCAAGTTTAACAAAACAGGTTTGAAACAAATCGACCCCCACCCATCAGAAATAGAGCTAGGTCAGCAGAGTAGCGCTTTAATAATAGTAAAAATATGTAAACAAATAAATAAATAAAAATAGATGGCATAGAAAAAGAGGGGAGAGAATCCACTTCCTCAATTTAAATGCTTATTCTAAAATGTTATTTATCAGATCCTGCCAGGTTTTGAAAAAGTTTTGAACAGATCCTCTAAGTGAAAATTAATTTTTTTTACAGTTTCAAATAGCATCAGTTACCCACTGACTTAGAATATGAGAGTTAGGATTCTTCCAGTTGAGCAAGATAAGTCTGTGTGCCAATAGTGTAGGAAAGGCAATTACAGTTTGTTTGTCCTTCTCCACTTTAAGCCCATCTGGGAGTACATCAAACACAGCTGTTAATGGGTTAGGAGGGATTGTGACACCAAGGCTGTCTGATAGGCATTAAAAGATTTTGGTCCAAAATTATGTTAATTTGGTACATGCCCAGAACATGAGCTTGATTGCAGTGTTCTCAGGTTGGATTTTGCCCTGGAAACATTTTGAACAATTTTAAAAGGGAGAGATGCGTTTGAAATATAATTTTGAGTTGAATAATTGTATGCTTTGTGCATATGGAGCTTGAGCGAATTCTCTGCACTGCTACCTTCCATTCCTTTTCTAAAATATTGAGTAAGAGATCCTTTTCCGACTGTCCTCTTGGATCTCTGAAAGGGAGGGACTGTAAAATGCTTTTATATATTACAGAAATGCTGTCTGAGTCCTCAAGACTGATCGATATTCTTTCCATTATAGAGGGAGGTCGGAGGGAGGGAAATTGGGTAGCTTTTGTTTAACAATGTTACTAATTTGAAGGTAGTAAAAGAAATGTGTTGCTGAAAAGTTAGATTTGGAGTGTAATAGTTTGTAGAATGTGAAGACATCTTCTATATAAAGGTCTCTAAATGATTTAATCCCAGATGTTTTCCAGACATTAAAAACTGTGTACGTTTGAGAGGGTGAAAAAAGTTGGTTATTATGCAGAGGTGCCACAGATAAAAGACTGTCTATCTTAACATGCTTCCTACATTAGTTCTTATTTTAACTTAGTCAGTGTGGATGTGAGTCTTGTGGGACCAGTGGAGTCTCTGCCAGGATGTATCCTGCTCCCTTACCTGGCCAGGGGGCCATGTGAAATGAAGGACAGCTGGGGAGAGATGATATTCTCCAGCCATGGCAGGACATGGACACAGGAAGATGCTGCAGCTACACTGGTGTTAGTGTGCCAGCAGCCTTGGAAGGACAATTTGATTGGACTAGGGTAACTAGAACATCAAGACAGTGTGAGACTGCCTGCTATGAGCAGAACAATCACCTGTACGTTGGGTGACAGCATCCTGTCTGGTGAGCCCCAGTATGGAGACCTACAGCATGAGAGTTGTGGTCCAAGGGTCCTGCCCTGCTGTGTTCTGTTGAGACCGCCAAGGTGGAGCTGTTGGATACAGATGGCACAAAGACCGTCTGGGGTCCTGCCTGACCTGGAAGTACTTCTTAAAGGGCAATAGATTAAACACTGGCAGCACTCCTCGGTCTGGAATTAAAAGCAAGCTCTCCACTCAACTCAGGATGAGCTGGAGTTGGATGTGGAGGAGGGAGTGGAGCTCTAGAAAATGAAAATAAATAGTTGTGCTGTATTGTGGAGTGGTGCAGAAGGTATTGATTAAATTAAAAACACTTTAATTGAAAAGTGACTGTTGTGGTGCAAATGTGTCTGGGGTTTGGAGTGATTATACACCCCCTAGTTGCCACAATAAATAAATATATATATATATATATATATATATATATATATATATATATATATATATATATTTATATCTATATATCTTTATCTATATACTGTATCTATATCTATGTCTGGACTCAACTGTGAATGAAATTGGCTTGTGAGTGTAAATAGTTAGATGGTTCACTAAGGGAAGATGTACAGTAGCTCAAAGTAGGGGTGAGGATTTAATCTGCAAACAGCAATGGAGCTCTTATTAACATCGCTGAACCAATAATAAGTCTCCAATGTTAAATATTTAAATATGTTTTGAGTGTTTAGAGAACAAGTTACATGTGTTGAAAATAAACACAACCTATTACAAAGAGAAAATATTCTGTTAGACCAGATTATACTTTGATGTTTGAAGATATCACTTGCCTAATGGTAAAAGTCAATAATCCACAGTTAAGACAATAACTTGTGCTCCACAGACAATCGCCAGAAGCTATCTTCCCATCATTTTTGTGCATTATCCTGCACTGGCAGCTGGGATTCCCTCTGCATTTAAGAAATGAAATTATTTCTCTCTTCATATTCATACTGGGCTGGGCTGGGCACAAGTAAGTTTACAGTTGTGAGTATGGGAAACAGAGTTTATTCTTGTATTATTATTTATTTAGTAATTATTGTATTATTTGTCTTCTTCTTATTATTATTTTTATTTCAGTGGGCTTGAGTATAGCAAGTAGAATACAAAAATGTCTAAATAATGAAGGCTGACAATTTGAGCACTTACAAGATTGTACCTAAGTGCACAGTGCCACTGTGACCTTCTTTTGAGTTAATTAAGCTTATAAAAATATTGAGTTAATAAAGCTGTTGTAATAATCATAATCTGCATGTCTTTTTCCATACATACAACTGTAAACCTACATTTGCCCACCCCTGTATAACTAATGCATTTTGAAGTTGTAAACTTTAGGTTGCACACAGAGGGCCAAGCTTGGCAAACTAAACATTTCCCATATCCTGTTCTCAAATATGCCAGCACGTCTTTCTTCCCTGAGTTAATGACTTTAAAGTCTTTGAGATGGTTTAATTGAATCAATGCCGTAGATAAAACTAAACGGAATGTTATATTTCTAAACATCCATTATGTTGTCTTAAAACTTTTAAAGGATTTTTTTCTAGCCAGCTAGATGTGGCTTTGTTTGTTGTTTCTTGGTTGTATTCCGAATGGTTACATTTAACAGACTCTTGGAATAACATTTTAGCAATTCTGGCAGCATAAGACTAGTTTGCGCTAACTAGTAAATGTATCTCCCTCTTTAGTCAACTGCAGGTCTGCCTGGCCTTCTTAGCTGCATCTCTTTGCTTGTCCAGTGTCTTCCTCTAGCAGTTGCATTTTACAATCTAAACTGCCATTGCTTTTTCAATCATATTCACATACAGTATGCTTTATATTTTCAGAAGTTTTTCCTTCTTTTATTTTCTCATTGTTTCTCTTTGCAGCTAACTCCTAACACATGTAATTAAATTTAACCACTTCAGTTCTAACACCACATTGTGTTTTCTGCCTGACATAATTGATTCAGGTTCTACTTGGATCAAATAAGATTGACTAAAATTTGTCTGCTTATACTTCAAGCATTTAATACATTTAATAGAACTTTTCACACTATATTAAAGGCTGATAATCCAATTCACTTTTTTTTCAATTAATAAGTCATACAAGCATTAGCTAACCCAATATATCAGCATACATTGACACTTTCTGGGACTATTTAATGTTGCCAATTTGCATAGCCATTTTTATTGCATCATCAAGTTGCTGTGAAATCCACAATAAAAGTCTTGCCTTCCACTTATATGAATGAATTCTAAATTCTCATTCAGCAACTGACTTATATATCCAGAGACAGTTTTTTACAATAATAATTATTTTTAGGCTAACAAGTACACAATATAAAATGTAAAAAAGCTATGTGGCTCGTACTATTAGAAAAAAAATGTACCTAATAATATGGAAGAAATCTGCTCTCCCTCTTGTAAATTTACAACCTTGGAGTCATGGTGGACAGTTATCTGATGTTCTAATCCCACAATTCTGCAGTAGCTATCAAATACAGCACGCCATAGTTTGCTTACTCTGTTTATGTACTTTAATTTTATCACTTTTAAGTTAGATTAGAGCAGTTCATTTTTCACTGTTTTCTTCTGTAAAGTAACAGTAGTTTCCATCAGGTTTTAAATACTCCCAATAAACTCTGTTAGAGTCTTGACCCAAAACAAACACTGTAACCTTATCACACCTCAGCTGGCTTTTCTATACTGGCTTCCTGTCAGGCAATGAACTGCCTTCAGACATCTGCTATGGAATTATCAGTTTGTTTGCTCCAATGCTCCAGAGCAGATTCTATGCAGATAACAACTTATAGCTGTTAAAACAGTTAAGATCTTCACATGTTGACCTCTAGACTATTCAAAAACACTATTGCACAAATCAACTCTCTTCTCTTGGTTTGCTTAGTATATTCCTGAAGCTCGGCCTACAGCAGTGGTTACTAACCTTTACTCTGCCCTGCACCCGTAGAAAATGTTTGATTTATGTTCGCACCTCCTCTAAAAGTAATATCACATTTGAAGATGAGTTTTTGAACCACATATAGTTAAGTGGATGAACAAATTAAAGTCAAAAAATAAGCTTTTAATTCAGTACATAAAATTTAAATATAAATTGAACAATTTACCTGTATAAACGTGTCTCCCATGAACCTTAGGCACTCGATTGATGATCCAGGGGTCGGAGCATACTTTGAAGCATCAAGCACCGCAAAGAAATGAAACATGATCGGTTTGGGGGATTGCACCATTAAGCAATGAAACACAGTTTATGAGCTTTGTCCCCCGATAACACATGCACTCAACTACAAAAATAGGTGTGGCACACAGCTAAAATTGCTGTGACACCTGCCAGGACCACCAGCAACAGAGATTGGCTGAGTGTAAGCAGCAGGTGTTGCATCCAATTCAGTTCCCCTTGCCACCCTTGACAAAAATGTCAATCAAACCTTGAAATCAGTGACGCTTCATAATCAGGGCCTGCCCAGAAATCAATACTAGACCTCACCCTTCTCTATGCATCATTGCAAGGTCCAAATTCCATTCTCTTGAAAAAAGTGATTTGCTTTTATGAATGCTTTTCCTACAGCAAGAAATCTATGAGAACACGCATATCTGCATGCACAATGCTTGATTCTTTTCATAACACAGAACAGGAGCACTAACTAATAAATGACATACAGATGACAGAACACTGAAAGATACTGATGGCACCACGTGTGTGGGACAACACACTTCACTCAATTTTGTTGAATCGTGACGTAGCCTTCCTCTTTGTCACATCCCTTAAAATGCCATCTAGCATCCCCCGTGGGTGGGAACACCCGAGGCTGAGAACCCCCTGTCTACAAGTACATAAAATAGATTGAAGATTCTTTCCAAGGTTTATAATGGCTTTTGCTTCATTTACAAGTCTCAAGGTTTTTTGCTATTCGATAAAATAGTATTGTTACTATTTTCATACAACCGGCTTTAATTTCTCTACCCATAATTTAGTATTTCTTTCACTTTAAATATTATTATTGCTGTATACCTTTTTGAGGATATATACCGCATCTGTTCTTTATTTGTATAGTAATTTTGGGTTCTGTCTGTTTCAAACTAGGTACGGTATACTTCCACGCTCTTTCTGTAATTGCTGCATTTTTTAACTTGCTGATGTTTATGGTACTCCTTTCCTTGTACTGTTGACACGATACTGTAATTGTACTTATTCTGTAAAACAACTTCTGATAGTGCATTCTATTATGAGGGCATTAAAGATTGATTGATTAGTAATTATAATACAGACATTAAGTGTTAAATTTTACATTAAAGAACTTTTTAAATATTCATGAATATACAGTGTCAACAGTTTGTTTAGAATGCTTTAGCAAAACAAGAATACATTTCAATCTAAAAGTGCCATTGGATATCCACGGAAAACACCATTAACAGACATTTGGACTTGATCCCAGCATATGCAGGTGTGAAAAGAAGAACATGCAAATAATAATAAGACTTTATGACTAACACCCTCCAAATCCCACCTCATTAATTCCCCCTTCCCTACATCCCCTTCTTATTTGCTATATACTGCCTTGGTCTCCTGTATGTCTGTATGTATGTCTCCTGTATTTTCCTCTGATGATTACTCCTGATAGGAGTTGAAAGCTTGGGAATAAAAAAAAAACTATTTTAAGATACATGATTCATTTTCTCCCTTGGAGGGTTCCCAGCAACAAATATTCCTTCTTAAACATATTATTTTAATTTAAAAGTGGTAAACATCAAGACACTATCCAAACAGCCAAATGTTACAGTGTTTTCCTCTGTAAAATGGAAACAATAATAATTTAAGGTCTTACACATCTGCAACCTTGTACAACAATCTACATATTTCTACAGGTCTAGCACTGGAAGTTTTTCAGGAAAGTTAATTAAATTTCATACAGTGTAAAGTATTAATTATTTTGTAAATTTCACACTATTTATTGGAATTTCATTTAGGCTTTCTGTGCTCTAGCAGCTAAAGTCTCATGCATTAAGTTGCAAGGTTGCAGATTAAACCCCTGCCAAGGAATGATTACATAATCCTTTATAAGCCTTTTACCTTGGCTGTGATTCAAGGTAAAATTAAAAATAAATATATGAAACTGATTTATATATTGATCTTTACTTAAAACTATTAGGATGATCTTCACCATCTGATGTTCTATATTATATATAGTCTGGTTCAGCAAAAAATGTTTCAGTACATGTTTATTAGTGCAGATGAAACCTTTTATAAACTGCAGTATTTTATGTGATATAGTTCAATAAACATGAGACCATAATGAGAGATCATCTTACGGGATCTGACTTTCATTGAAAAATGGTCAACCTTTGATAGCTGATCTGAGGAAATTTTGATTTGTTTTGTTTAGACGTGATTGTAAAATTAAGAAAATAGACATTTCCATGACAGATAAACCCTCCATAGTTGATCTTCATACTGCATATAGGTCTTTGGCATATACAGTAAATGGAATATTTACTGTAGGTTATGTTTCATATGAACTCTGAGACAGTGTTTTGGAGAAGTCATCCAAGTTTTGACAGTTTTTTGTATCATTTTTTACATGGCAGACAATGCTAAAGGTTAGCTCATTTAGAGGCATGTTTGAAGTCTTTCTACATAATTGTCAGATTCTACAGACTTCTGGTGGTACTCTTTTCACTTTTTGCACATTTTTGTCTTTTTTTTATGGAATCTCCTATTTAATACACTGGTCGTCATGAGGATGTGGTCAAGTTATGTAATGAACTGGAACATGTGGTTATTTGTCATGTCATAAGCGAGGTTACATAGCCTCAACATTTTGGGGAAACCGTATAAGCTAACATTGAAAAATCAGTTTTCTTTTTGTGACGCTACACATCATTTTTCCATACACTAGTTTTGAAATTGTTTTTTGTCTAGTGCTTCTGGTTGTTTGTTGACTCAATGCTCATGATCAGGTTGCCAGATTTATATTCAAAATAAAGTTCGATTTTATTATCACAGATTACTCACAGTAGCTCGGGACCAACTTAAGATGAAAAAGACGTTATACGACATCAGATGTTGAATAACTCGTACATATAGTGTATATAGTACATAACAAACACCAATGAAGTTGTTAATACAAGAGAATGTTGATTAGCCTTATGACTCTTAATATTAACAATTGACCCTTTGTCTATTGGTATGAGTAGTAATGGACCTGTAAAGCACAACAGAACGAATAAAAGAAACATCTAGCCTAATTGGCCTATTTAAACTGGTTAACTATAAATATTCAGAAACAAGTTGCTTAGGAAATGCAGTCTAATCAGAAACACTGAAATTATCATCAGCGTCTTCATAAAATTCACTGAAATTTTCTCTCATCTGTGCAGGTATGTTTCTATAGCAACACTGACTGCAAAAATGCAATTCTACTGCATTGTGCACTGCTTTTAGCCTTTGTTCCTTTACCTTGAAAAATTATGATATTTATCCTTCTGATTTAAAAGCTGCTTGATTAAAATTGTATTATTAATTGTATGATTTAACCTTGATTATTGAATTAACTTGTTTCATCTAAGCAACACTTAGGTGGGTTTCAACTTCACTTCTTATCATGATGTTTTTTGCCTAAATGTGAAAGTTGAAAGCATTGAATTACATCATATTTTGTGAACATTATCACACTATATTTTAGTAGCAATCATAATAATCAAAAAGGTTGATTTCTGCCATTAATAAAATGTTACTGGTCGGTTCCAGAGACCCTGAATTTGATCAAACAAGTTAAAAAATTGATATATAGATGGATATTTAATTACTGATTATAATGAGTGCTGTCAGTACCCCAAAAAATTTCAAAGCAGTAACCTTTTTAATTTTCTCTTACTGCATTAACAAGATGATATTAATTCAAAAAATTGCTCTCAATCTTCAAATAAGTGCAGTGAATTAGGTTTTTAGAAGAATCAGTCTTCTACGGCATTTGTCTAAAATACTTTTGTCTAGTTTAGGACATAAGTCACTCCAGCTCACGATACTACTTTTGTCTTAAACGGGCATTTGAATGCATAAAGTGGAAATGCACTTGTGTCATGGGATAAGGTTTTGGAGGGCAAGCAGAACCTGCACCTGACTGGTGCTTTAATTGTGCATTGGGGCACAAGCAGACTTTGTAGCACCAGAGGGAGCACTGGGAAGAAGATTACTAGGCTTACTAGGGAGTTCCGCACTCCAGAAGTCAAGAATAGTGTTGACAACTGAAATTCAGCAAAACATTTTCTTGCACCAAATATGCTATTTTTGCCAGTGACTTTGTTTTCTGAATATTTTCCAGGAAATTCACAGCAGTTGGTTTAGACCTACATTTTCTTCCCAGCGCCACCTGATACTTTGCGAGGCCAGCATGACATCAGAGCAGCCAGGCAAAGAATTTTCACATATATGTACTGTAAGATCATTGCTGAGCTGCTTCATACATAGGTAATATCATTACCTGATCAGTACTTCATCCATCCACCCAGTATGCATTAAAAAAATGGAAACAAAAAAAAACTTGCAGCGTTTTCAACTGAGGAGTAAATTAACTGACTATAGTGAGAATATTATGAGTACTGCCACTAGATATATAACATTTAGTCATACGCAGACACTTCGGGAACATCTTAAGGGCTTTGGTGATTGTAATTCTCCTCCGGTACATGAGGTGGCACCATGCAATGAAATTCTCCCTTCTTTCCCCACTGCAGAAAGGAAGCTTGACACAATTCGACCTATGACATCACTTCTAGGGTCAGCCAACCCGGACCCATCTTATACTCCTAGAATGCCTCAAAATCGGCATCTACTCCATCTCGGACAGTGCGATTAGAGAACCTAAGAAAGACTCAAAGTTAACGCATCTGTTAATATACAGGATTAGCTTTCAAGGTGCCACAAAACACTTTTGTTGTGTTTTTGTCTTATTCCAGTATATAACAATAATATATATATATATATATATATATATATATATATATATATACTGTTCCCTATGAGTTGGCAACAGAGTGCTGCCTGGCTTATTTGCTTGCATAATTAGTCATGTGTTCCTGCAACGATCCAAAACAAGCATTAAATGAACCCTCCTCTCCTCCCACCTGAAAAAAAAAACTGTGACCCTGTGAAATAATATTAAAAAGGAAAGATGTATTACTGCTCACAAGGTGTATTCTAGCTGCGACTTCAAATAGTTGAAAGAGCCAGTCCCATGCTGCAGCTATGTCGCGCTTTATGTGTGTCCCTAGACTGTTAATCTGTGAGTACAATAATATTCATTTGTTTTCTACGTTTTGCTAGTTTGTGGCTGCTTGTTAGATTTTGTTTGTGGTTATTGTTCTGTGTTGGTCCAGCTTGGTTCCACATCCTTTTGCAGCTTGAACCTTGAATTACTAATATTCATAGACCGAGGATAAGCCAGGCAAATGAAGACAAACTCACAGTCAGCAAGAGGTAGCTGCAAGTGCTTTGTGCTTTTATTAAAACAACAATGTGCAAAATAGTGCAGTGCTTCTTCTTGGTAATTAAAAATTTCCAGAAAATCAGGTGATGTGTGGAGGTTAAAAACAATCGTTAAATAATCATTAAGTAGGGTTAAAACTCCAGGGAAGTCTTTTCTTAAAACCCTGAGCCCCAATGCATTACTCTAAAACTGACGTCTCCTCTTCTTATCTTGTAGGAGCCTTTCAGAACAAGGAGACACCCACCTACATGTACAGTTAACCATCAAAATCCAACTCAAATTCTTGCTACTCGTATTCCTGCTGCCATTCCCTAGTGTCTATGGAAGTCTACTCAGAGCGAATGGGTTGCTCATTCTCAGTGAGGTGCTCTCTAAGAGCAATCCTCTTTAGCCCTATTGAGTGCTGACCACGTGCTCCACTTGCTTAGGCTCACTTCCAACCATCTGCCTCCATTTGCAACAACACAGCCTCTCCCAATCCTGCCTCTCACTGTCTTTTCCTTTAACCTCTGCTTTTTTCCTCCTTCTTCTTCTACCTGTTTTTGGCCCAGGCACCCCTTTTAAGTACTGATTGGGAGCAGGTGTTGCAATCACAAAACCTGGAGCAGTAACAAGGAAATTGATGGAGCCGCATGCCTCTGCACGTGGATTCATGGCCAGTCAATTCCCCCATTAAACCCTGGGCTGGTTATGTATGCATTTGCATATACCTACACGAAGCCTTACCCACACTGTCTTTACTTATTTATTTGAAAACACACAATGCCACAAACCTCTCTTATCACACAGTCTGTTTGCATCTTTGATCTTCAGGCTTTGCTGAGATAGCTTTCACTTTTAACATTCAGTAGATGAAGTCACTCTGTTATCAAAACATGCAATCCAAAAGAATAATTTTGCTATAAACACAAAAAGTTGACAACAGCTAGCTAGCTAGTATTACTATTTTTCTTTTGATTTTACTACTGAGAGATTTTATTATATATAATATATGTAAAATGCTTTTACATTTTACTTTAAGGTTTTATATGATAATGATTTTTACTAATCTTTGCTGAAAGCCTAATACCTAAAAGAAATAGTGATGTATGGGACATGATGACCTGTTCTAATGGCCTGTTGAATACTGGACTCACAATAGGTAGTATATGTTGGAAATTTTTTATTTGATGGGCTATTTCATTTAACTAATTGGAAATTTTTTATTTTTTCTTTTCTTTTGCTAAAATGAGTTATATTAGAAAAATATATACACATTAACGGCTGGAGTAAGTTCACTTTCCATTCTGATAATCTAAAAATCAATCAGCAGTCATTGACAAATAATTTTTGCTATTTTGTGAATATTATCATGCCCCTAAATTTGCATTCAAATGTCCCATGAAATTAGAAACACGGAATTAAAAGTGGGCACTAATTTGTTAAAATGTAACAAATCCTGTTTTGGTTAGTGCCCTTTTGAGCCACTGCCCATTAAAAGTCTGTGAACATCACTGAAGAGGATCGTTGATTTGTTCATATTTAGATATTATTTACTGTGTTGACATGTCTTACATAATGAAGCAAGATCATCAGTGACAACATAAAATAATCCTCTCTTGTACACAGTATCTGGCTGAAACAAATATGCATATTTCATCTTGTGAGAGATTAATTTTGTTAGCAAACAGATGGAGTCAATTAAAAAAATAGTTTATAATAATGAACATTGAAGCTGACTGTTAAATCCTTTAAGCCATGTAAGATGGTTTGAGGTGAATCTCTGCAGAATTAAGGATGGAATTCCATGCTGAGCATTTTAAAGTATACAATGAGTGTTATGTACCGTTTTTGTGCCGTTTATGAGGATGGCACTTTACTTCACAAATCCATGACCTTGTGTTCGGTTTCGTGCCTATGTCTGCACACCATCCCCACATTTACTTTGGTCAAGTTGGTTTTCTTTCACATCTAAACATGTTCGTGTTAGGCAGATTGGTAATGTAAATATGCATGGGGTGTGCGTTATCATTCCCTGACGTCAGCTGGTGTTCCATCTGGGGTTGGTTTCTGTCTTCTGTTCAGTGCTGCCAGGATAGGCATATCTGAACTTGTACAGTAAATGCTCTTATTCATTTTGCATGCAATTATGTGAATGTTGCAAATTTGCAACTCCGCTTCACCAAACATGCAAAGTCTAAAAAAAAAAAACATGTTTTGCCCTGAAGGTCATTTGGAAAATGCAGCAGAGTGAATAGAGGTAGAAAAATTACACTTCTATGGGTTTCATGCTGCGGGAAAAACAAAAGCGACACTAACTTTGGACAGTTTTTAAATTGATGGTAATTATTGAACAAAAACCTGGACTAATTTGCAATTTGACTAAGTTTACATAAATTCTACAAATGGGGCTAAATCCATGATTTATAAGGTCAGTCATTTTCTAATCTGCTTAGTCCTGAACACGGTCACAGGCGGTGCTGGCGCCTATCCCAGCTAGCAAGGCAGGAACAATTCCTGGACAAGGTGCCAGCCCATCACAAGGCAAATACATACACACTCACTAAGGCCAGTTAAGTATTGCCAATCCACCTAACCTGCACATCTTTGGACTATGGGAGGAAACCAGAGCATCTGGAGGAAACCCACGCAGGGAGGACCTGGGACATGAACCCTGGTCTCTTTGATTTGTCAGGTAATATATATTATAACACAAAGTATTGTTTTCCTAATTAATAATATACAGTTAACAGTTAAGTATTATTTACATTACATTTACTGATCAATTATTGTTTTTGATTAGCACTTGACAAAATGTTATTAATAAGGTTAAAATAGTAATAAAAATCAATAAAGTTTGTTTACATACTCCATGACATTATAGTAGAAATTCAACAGAACAACACTTGAGTAAACAATAAATATTTTCAGGCACTTTTCCAAATAGTATTACTGAAGACACAAATAAAACCTGTGCAAACCTTAGTTGGCACTCTGTGTGCTCTAATATTTGTGTACATGCTTTTCTTATAAGTTTTTCTGATAATCCTTTAAATTTGTTTTATAAACCTGTCATCACTTCCTGAACTAAGAGTGTTAAATATCAACATATTCTGGAACAAAAGCTGTTGCCCTCAGCCAGCATGACAATGATCCAAAAAACACAGTCACCTTCTCCAAGGAAGATGGTTCAGTGTCCAGGGCTGACCTGGTCAGTACCCAGACTGCAATGCTGCAGAGAACCCCGTGGACTCTGTCTCTTGTATGCTGATAGACTAATGGAAAGTAAGACTTCACTATACACAAAGAGATCTGGGGCCTCATGTATAAACGGGTATAAATGATTCATACGCACAAAAATGTTGCGTACGCCCGTTTCCATGCTCACATCGCAATGTATAAAAAGTAAACTTGGTGTAAAGCCACACACATTTTCACACTAGCTCAATCCCCAGCGTATGCAAGTTCTCTGCTCGGTTTTGGAAACTGGCGGCACCCAGCGTCAAAGCAGTGCTTTTTTTCCAGTGTGGTTTCCCTTTCTTTTTTAAATCCACATCCCTGACACAACTTTATCATATACACTGAAATTAACCGCATATTGTTTATTAGTTTAAGGCATCTGACTGTAATTAACCTGTAACAATATAATGGTCCATGGAATAGCCAAATTGTTTAAATACCATAGCTGCTTTAACATTGTTACTCTTAGTGAACAACTCGGAGTATTTATATCATTGTATCTGAGTGTGGAATCACAGCTCTACAGCAGCTGGTTGTAAAGAGAATTATCAGTATACAGCATCTAGCACACGCTGCCTCAGCCATGCTGTCTATTTGAACTGCTCTCATACAACAAATGCTTCAGAGCCTTTCCTGTACGTACCTTGTGGTTTAGAAACAGTTTCATCCCAAGAACTATAAACGCACTCAATCACTCCATCAACTGCTCCTTGTAGAAATGTTTGTACTTAAAAGTACAATTACCTCACTGTAAACATGCAATACAGTTATAATATTGCACAACCTGAACCACTATATAAAGCATGTATTTGCATGTGATGATGATATAATTTTTAAGATGAAATGCAGCAAAATATGTTTATTACATTATACATATAAAACGTCAACATCATTTCAGTAATCTGTATTGTTAATAAGTAAACATGTGAGGACACGGTGTAGCAGCGCTAGCAACGAGCTGGCACCATGTTCAGGGATTGTTCCTGCCATGTGCTTTATTCATTGCGCGACACTGGAAGGATAGATGAGTAGAGTAATTACTATGAAGATATTTCAATGTTCCTTAAAAGTTTTGAATAATCGGCGTTCTAAGCTTAAAGATAGCTTAACATCTTTACAGAGCTGATTGTGTGTCGATTCATCATGAGAATGATATCAAGTATATATTTCAGTATTTAATTTATTCAGAGAGCTGTAATATTATGGATGTAATGGATTCAGTGTCCTGTCGGAGGAAGGGAAAGCCTGTTTAAGAAGCACATAGTGATTCACACACATAGAAGAACACATAGAAAGAAACATTTAATGTGCTACTTTAGTTATGAGGGTATTTGACAAACTAGTAAATTAAATCATTTTAAGATGAAGTTTATGATGTTCTGCTTTAATGACAGAATAAACTAAGTGATTAAAGTGAAAATTTCGAAATTAAAGTTGAAATTTCAAGCTTTTTTCCCACTGTGCCCCTATTTTTTACTTTTCTGTGTACCCTAACAAGCAACTTTGTGTACTTACGCTTTCGAGTTTCTCCGACACTCTATATCACTCGATTTTGTTGTTTATACCACTGTTTAAACCAACAAATAGTACGTTTTCCCTTGCCTCCACTTGGTTTTCGCTGAAATTCTTCTATTTCCCCCGTGCTTTTACCATTTTCTTTTGACAGAACGCTGAGCTTAAGGGCTATTTATATTGATTTCAAAGAGGCACGTGCGTTACTTTTCATGCTGACCTGGATTTATGGAGCAGAAGAATGTGGAAGTTGGCATACGCACAGATTTATGCATCTGGATTTTTTTGTGCATAGGCTCATTTCCACTTTTGTCCGTATCAATGTTTTAGTGTGAATTCTATGCACGGCATTTTGCATGAGGCCCTTAGTCTTACAATGTCTGGTGTGAGAAAAAAGTACTTGCTGCTATAACATAAATATTATTTTATGGTGATAATCAGTATATAAAGAATAGATCCTATACACTGAAAATAGGAGCCTGTTCATCTTTTCAAACCTGCTGTGATTTTTTCACATTCTATGCAATCTGTAACCCATTTTACAAATTTGTCCAACTTATTTTAAGTTCTGGTCTTGCATCTTGCTAAAATGCTTTATGTTCTCCATTTTCATCTTCAGATAGGCTGACTTTGAAATGTCTTTAAGGTTGTATACGTTAAGCCAGCATTTATTGTAATTTATCATAGGTCTAACCTCTAGTCCTTTGATTTTCTTTGATGGTGTGTCGTGGAAAAAACTTTTCTCCATTTTCTCCACTTTTCTCCAGTGTCCAGATGACAATGCAGAACAATTCTTTATTTTCACGTAGATATGCACAAATGTTTTAGTCCATGGAGTGAGCAATCAATAGTACAATTCATTTGCTTTTATGCTACCATTACCTTATTTAATACATCACGTCATGTGACTCTTAATATGCATAGCTTTATTATTTCATCCAATCATCAGGTGCCACCAGTATTTTCTGACTCCTTTCGACTCTTTCATTTACCTGAATGCCGTCCCGTTGAAGGGGATTCCTGCGGACTTTACAATTGACTTAGTGCTGCTTCCTAGGAGGGATCTTTGGGCTTTCCCATTAGTTTATCCTCACTTTCGAGAGGGGTGTTTATTGCTTATTTACCTCATTCTAACCTTGGAAAATCAAGCTGGTGGTTTCTCAAAGAAGAGGCAGACCTCAAATGCTCAAGCTTTAAGCCACATTTAGATAACCCTTTAGTTACATTCAGTCCTTTTCCTTGTGTTTCAATATTTCATTGTTACAACTTCATTTAAGTATATACAGTACTTGTAATACTTTGTAAAAAGTTCCATATATACTTGCGTTTAAGTTCTCCCACAGATAATTCGGGACTTTATTGTACCATGTAATTTTTACTATTTTATATCGTCGGTCGTATTAGTCGAATGTGGAAACTCACGCTATTGGTCCAGTAGATTATGATATGCTAATGCCAACCTGAGAAAGTAACCATGAAGCACACTGACATTTTTTTCTATGTATTATGCCTAAATGACTACACAGTAATACCCGAAATATTCCAAAGCGATGTTTACACTGTTTTGTGTTTTTTGTATCTTACACCCTCATACACCTTTATCATGAGAGAATCCCTTATCTACAATGGAGTGTTCGATCAGAAGAAAATATGATGCTTGTTTAAAATTAAAAGTCATTTAGAAATTGGTAACTGCGCTGCTGCAACAAAATTCAATATGTCCAAGAAACTGGTGCAAGATTGCAGGAAGCAATAAGATGTAAAAAAAAAGTCTATTTTTGAATGGGTGTATAAGTCGGGGTCTGATTTTATGATGGATTTTATGGATTTCAAGACCCAACTTATACGTGAGTATATACGGTATATACATTAACTGAAAATACCATAGGTGGTGGGGCAAAACCTGTTATATGGAAACAGGTTCAAGGTACTTTAATCTTCTGTTCTACTTAAGATTCCTTTGGCCAATACAGAATTTCAGGGGCTTAGCCTTGTGCATTGTTCATTTGCGCCCTTCTAAACTGGCTCTTTGGTTAGATTTGTGGTCTTCTCTACACTTTCATTTTAATGTGCTTTATGAAATATTAGTTCTGACTTCAAATTTCACCTTACTTTGTTTACCTTTTTTGCTTTCGCTTTGTAACTTTTTTTTAAGGTTTTATCTCTTTATATGAATTAATAGCCAATTACAGCAGTTGAGTCTTCACTCAGCTTTTCTGTATTGGTCACACAGATGTACTGCTTTTTTTACAATTTTAGAAGAACATGAATGTTTCTCTTGCTTCTTAGCTTTTATTTTTCCTAATTGGTTTGGCATATTTAATCTATTTAGAACTTCTAATGGTGTTCTGTTTGCATGTGGAGCACAGTTTGATATCTCTGTCTACTAGGATTTACACAACCACATTTTATGTAGGAGTAGCAATATAATTATTCCTCTGTCACTGAGAGATAAGAGAGCAGTTTTATTGTGTAGGCCTAAGGCTTTTCTAATTCTAAGCACTTTCTTGTTATTAGAAACTCAGTTTAGTGATTTTCCTATGAGGAAAAATTGCCAGGCAAGCCAACCGTGTTATTTATTTATTTGCTTTACTTTGACACATTTACAAAGCAGTTCCTCAATCAGCCTTCCTCATTCTGTTACTTTGTTCATTTAAAGTCATAATTGATATTATCATTGTATTACATGGATTAATTTTTACCTCTTTTCTTTTTCTTTTATTTACATAAGGTTTCTCATCACCTGATCGACCTAAACACAAATAATCTAATGCTACAACCTCCAAGAAAGAGGAGGTCCTAACAGGGTGCAAGGGAACCGTTACCTCTGGATCAGGCCAACCCAACAAACAGCAAAGACATTCTATGGCCCACTTTTGGGCTTCTTCGCTTATTTTAAGCAAATAATTCTTGCCCAACTCAGATGTCATAATGAGTAATGGTATTACTCTCATACAGTTCTCTGGTTCCCAGCTGGAACAACAATTTCTTGACCTGTACTCAGTTCTTACCAATTTTGTTCCAGATTACCATCTTTAACTTGAAAGTACATCCATTGCTGTTACAGTTTTCAATTTAGTAGTCTTTTACCAGTCAATGAAAGGCAACTGTTGATTTGCAGCACATTTAATTCAACCCAGGTAATAAATCCAAGTTGCAATTCATGCCAGTCAATTCAGCTCCAAATTCTGTTTTCTTTCTACAATACTATATCTGAAGCTTGAAATAAGTGCATATTTACTAATGCCCCTTCTGTCAAAGTACATCTGCATGTATGTTCTATAAGCCTAGACAGTACTTTGTTTCAAAATTGAAATTAGACAATTGTGCTGCTCCATATCTCCCATGTTAGCAGCCTGTAAACTAACAAGTGGATTGTTTTCTCAAAAGTGGTAAAAGGGACATCTTTGAAAGAAATACTTTCTTAACAGTCTTTACGACTTTCCAATTCTGGACTGTTGTCATCTTTTTCCAGATCAGGAGAAACCTCATCTCAGTACACTACAAGTCCAGATGCTTAACTCTCTTTGGAAGATCAGGCATTTCTGCGATTGTACCCACAGTCCATACTATTGCAGCCATTTAAATACCCTTTCCAGATTATATAAGTGTACATTATATAAAAATCACAAGGGAGTCAAATATCTGTGTCCTTAGACACTATAGCATGATGTGCTGAATTGTGTCTACGGAATTACATTGTCAAAAAGGCATGCATTTAAACTCCTCCATCCAAAGGGTGTAGAAAAAGCTGTTTTGTCCATGCCCTGTGGATTTATTTTGACTTGCCAATATCCATTGGTGAGTTCAGGTGAGGAAAAAGAATTGGCCTTTTTGAAGGTTGTCAGTGTCTCCTCAATACAAAGTAGAGGTAACAAATCCTTATATTTGACAACATTGAGCTATGAATCAAAACAAAATCTCCACATTTTGTCTGTCTTCCTCATCAGTAATACTGGAGCTGCCCAAGGACTAGAATTTTCACGAATAACTCCGTTTCCAACATCTCAGCCAATAACATCTGGAAATCTTGGTACAAGGTTATGCGAATAGGTCAAATGCTGCATCAATTCAACCAAAATCTTTGTCATGCCTTGCAAAACCTGCTTTCCATCAATCAAACAATTGTTTCATCTTAAGTTGCTGTTCTAGGATAAAACTATGCAGTTCAAGATGGAGCCTCTCTTTCTTACTATTCACCACTTCAATCATTTTTGCATCTACCTTAACTTCTCTAGGCTTTACTTTGGTTAAATGAACATCCCACTCATTCCATATCTTTTGAGGGTCTATAAGACTAACCCTTGCTAAGAGTTTCTGTCACCCAATAGCACATGGAAGGTATAAGAGTGCCAGACTCAAATGAGACTCCTACCATGCTGAGCAAATATTAAGGTTTATCCCACTGGAGTTGATGCTTCAGTTAGCATAGACTCCACCAATACACAATAATTACTTTCTTTAAAAAGGTTAGAAATCTTTAACCATATAGTGGTTTCATTGAAGAGGAGGATTTAGACTGACCAGTTACCATTTAATTGGTCTTTACCCAGGATCTGGCTTTTCCTTTCCTGAAAGACTAGTCTTCTGCATTAGGCTAGCACTTGTTCCCATACTTGCTTCATTTGATCCTGCAGACCATCCTAGATTACCTTCTTTTGGAATTGTTCCCAACAAGCAGAAAGGACATTCATTCCCAGAATCCCTTTTTTCAGTATCAATGCATTCATCTGTAACACTCAAAACAACCTTCTTCTTACTTGAATCCCACTGTCTATGAAATCCAGGACTAGAAGACAAAAATGAAAAAATTTTTTACAACACACTAGGGAAGTAATAAAACATTACTGCTTAATTATATAAAAACAGTCACTAAGTACTTTTTTGGGGTGGCTTTCTCCCTGTAAGATGAAATCCTCTACAACTACATTTCTCTGCTCCTCTGATGCTTTGGTCTATTACTACCTAGAACTCCAGGGTCAAATAAAACTGGCCAGAAGTGGCCTTTCAGCTTGTGCCCATAATCAATTCCATGTTACTGGTTAACCATCCTAGTGCTGTCTATGTAGGGCTACCACTGGCATGTTGTTGCCCGTTTCCTACACCAACATTCAGTAGTTGTTCTGAAGAGATTCTTACTGGAGGTCCACCCCCGCACTTTTAGGAGGTTAAAGCACATTGGCCTATTCAGGCTTGATGGAATATCAGCTCTATTAATAAACTTATTTCAACTTAGTTTTAGCTCTCAAGCAGACCAGGTATTCATCTGTACCAACCTCTCCTGGATAAAACTGCATAAACTGCAAATGAAGTTCTCTACCTCTTTCAGTACTATTGTCAAAAGTACATCAGGTTTAGGAGTTTTATTAGTTTTCAACACTCATGGATGCCTGCAACACATCTGACTATTCTATTTTAAAAGCCTTAAACACAGAGAAAATTTCACTTTGTGCCTGAGGTGTCCCATTTACTTTTGGCTTTGTAAAAGGTTGAGTGAAATATTTACTTATTTGTTATTGCTTGCTCATTTTCAATAATTTTTCCTTGTGCATCTCTAGAGTTTTTTAAAATGTCTTTTTTGCTGCAGTACTACAAAACGCTTTTGTTATTTATCTTAGCTTCTATTATAATTCTTTTTTACACTTTGTCTTGTAACCTTTCAGATATTTTTTCGATACCCAGCTGACATTTCCAGTATTCCTCCGACTATCCACTGTTGTGCTATTTATTCTTTTCCTTGTAGAATGGTCCTTTAATTCTTGTGCTTTTAATGATGACTTTGTTTTGGGCAAAATAGTAGCACAGTCAATATCTTTGATAATGAAGAGGTGTTTTGTAGCTTCTTTCTTATTTTAATGCAGTCTGTTTTTTGACAATTGGAAGTAACTGTTTTGATTGAATATAACATTGGATTCTTAAATATACTAATTCAACTAAGGGTCACAGGTGCGAGCACAGACTATCCCAGCAGCATCAGGTGCAAGGCTGGAAACAATAAATGCACTTGGGAGTATTTACCCTCTAACTCTTTGGGCTAAAAACAGTCTCAGTCAATCAGCTGGTTAGCCAATAGTATCAGGACAGTTTCTCAGCAGTTCTTGCCAAAAATAATGCCTTCTTCCAGGAAGCCCAATCTTTTATGGAGAGTAAACCAGATGTGGCTGAGTCAGTTGCCCTCACAGGGTGGAATCTGAGCACTGTGGAGAGAGAAGGAGATGGCAATATTAGCTATGGGCAAAAGTAAGTTTACAGTTGTTCCTATGGAAAAAGACATGCAGGATATGATTATTACAATAGCTTTATTAACCTTCATTAAATCAAAAGAATGACACAATGGCATAGATACAATCTTGTAAATGCTCAAATTACCTAAAAGAGAAATCATAAATAAGAATATGAAATAATAACAAGAAGAAGAACAAAAATAAGAAGACAAACAAATAGCCCACACGGTATATATATATATATATATATACATATATATATATATATATATTGTGGCAGTAGGGGGCAGTAGTGCACCCTTGAACCCTCAGGTACGACTCCTGACACCAGGTAATAGTACAGGACCTTTTATTATTTTCTTCAGTGCACCAAGCACCTTCCACACTCTTCATAAACCACAAATAAACACACTCTAATCAACACACAATAACCTCTCCTCCTCGCCCAGACACTTTGCTCCTCTCCCACCCAGCACAGCTCAGTGTCTGGACTGAGGCAGCGTCCTTTTATAGCCCCTGACCCGGAGGTGTTCCTGTCCCAGGAGTCCACAGTTCCCTACTCCTTCCGGGTCAGGGCAATCAGTCCATTACTTCAACCCGGGAGCACGCCATACCTTCCTGTCACATGACCGTGACGTACCCCCGGGTCATAAGGCACAACGGAGCCCATAAGTCCCCCCACAGCGACTCCTGGTGGCGCCCAAGGTATCCAGCAGGGCTGTGTATAAACACCACAGAGTCCATAAGGCCCTGCTGGACCTCGGAGCACGATCCCGCTGTCTGGAGAGCTCCTCCTGTCGGCCTGGGGTGCGGACCGGCCTCGAAGCCGGCAGTCTTCCACAGTTCCCCCTTAGTGACGACTTCTGGGCGGAGCGTCCGCCCCGAAAGGGACGTCCTCCTCCAGGAGGACGCATCATCCGGGCCCTGAATGCGTTGTCCCTGTCCTCGAGCGAACCTTGGAGGGACGGTGTACTTCCTGTCCCCCCGGGGACAATAGCGCCTCTCGTGGCCCGGTTGCCGGCAATTATAGCACCGACGAAGCCCTCCTGGTTGCTTCCCTCTGCGGGACCAAAAACACCTCGGGAACTCCGTCAGCGTCAACTCCGCCCCTTCACCTGCCAGGGAGGGCATTACGGCCGCTTGGCTGCCCTCAAGCCTTCTCTTCATTATGTCGGGAGACCCACCTTTCCTTTTGGGGATCTCCCGCTTGATTTGGGGCTTGCGCTCAGCCTGAGGCTCTCTATGGAAAGGAGAGAGCCTCTTTGCTGTCTGCATTCCCGTGGTCCCACGCTTATTAGGTTCCGGCGTCATTAGTACCGACTCGCCCCGATGTACAGCACCAACCAGCTGCACCGGCACGAGCGGCGCTTCCCCCGGCACTCCTATCACCGGCGTTAACCCGCACTTAAGACCGGTCGGGTCCTCGGGAGCCGTACTGCTCCGGAAAGCCACGCCACGCGCATGCCCCGGGCCGTTTGCTCCCGTCGCCGACCATTCGGTCATCATGCCCCAGTCCCTTGTCGGGCACACAGTGCTTTGACACGCGCTACTCATACTCAGCGGTGCCCGATCGCACTGTGTCCCCTTACACTCTACGACACGGGAGGGACTCACCTGTACTCCCGCATCGATCATCTCCGGAGGTTCCCGGCCCAGCCGCTGCACGTAGTCCTGTAGACGCTTTAACGGGCTGCAGCCGCCGCCCAAGTCCTCCACACGTTCCTTCAGCTGTTGTAAGTCCTGTAAGAAACGGTGCAGGGGCTCGAGGTATTTCGAGACCCGTAAGTCCAAACAGTTATTTACTACGGCCGGCTGCATTTTCGCTTCCGCGTTGAGCTTACCTTCCGGCCGGGAACCAATGAGCACGTCGCCTCCAGGCACGTGTTCCGCTGGGTCGCGCAAAGGCTCCTGGGAGTTGGAGTCCTCAGAGGGACGGCTGGCTACTACAAGCCGGCTGCGATCTGCCTTCTCCTTTACCGCGGCAGACTCGTCAGCCACAACCCGTCCCTCTTTGTCGGCGGCTTTTCTCTTTCGGCGGCGCTTCGCCCGCCTTCCCCTCCCCTTCGAGGAGGCTCGGACCCGTTAGGGGCGACCGGCCTCGTCGGCGGACTCGGTTTCCTCCACCGTCCGACACCCCGGGTGACCAGTCTGTTGTCCCCAACCGCGGCTGTCTCTAGCCGCCTTTCACCGCGACTTGCCTTCTGGGAGCCGCGGCCATTTTGCCGAAGCACGAGGTAGTCAGTTGCGGCACCGCTGCAAGTTTCTCGGTGGGCGTCTGCAAAACATGATAAAAAAGACGGGACGTCGGGCGGTTTACCTGCAGCCGCCTCCGCAATGGAATGCGGCACCCCCGGACCGTCTAGGGAGTATGATGCGCTCGGCAGTTGTCCGTGTCCCGGGTCTTTCGCGGCCCGGGCTTGTTTGGCCCGTATCAGCGCTCTGTCTTCCTCGCCCCGGTCAGGTAGGTCCAGGACTCCTCGTTGCCCGTCAGGCCCTGCAGCCAGCTGGGACTGACCTTCTTTTCCGGTCTTTTCCCCATTACTCCGGATCGGACCAACGCTCACAGTTGTAGGTTCCTCTGTAGCGGGTGGTGTTTGCACCTCCGTAAAAAGATGTGGAACCCACCGAGGGTTGTCTGCCCACACAAAATTTATTTTTAGCGCAGGTCCCCTGCCAACAGACGGCCAGAGAATCCTGCCGACTACGCCAGTGTGGCAGTAGGGGGCAGTAGTGCACCCTTGAACCCTCAGGTACGACTCCTGACACCAGGTAATAGTACAGGACCTTTTATTATTTTCTTCAGTGCACCAAGCACCTTCCACACTCTTCATAAACCACAAATAAACACACTCTAATCAACACACAATAACCTCTCCTCCTCGCCCAGACACTTTGCTCCTCTCCCACCCAGCACAGCTCAGTGTCTGGACTGAGGCAGCGTCCTTTTATAGCCCCTGACCCGGAGGTGTTCCTGTCCCAGGAGTCCACAGTTCCCTACTCCTTCCGGGTCAGGGCAATCAGTCCATTACTTCAACCCGGGAGCACGCCATACCTTCCTGTCACATGACCGTGACGTACCCCCGGGTCATAAGGCACAACGGAGCCCATAAGTCCCCCCACAGCGACTCCTGGTGGCGCCCAAGGTATCCAGCAGGGCTGTGTATAAACACCACAGAGTCCATAAGGCCCTGCTGGACCTCGGAGCACGATCCCGCTGTCTGGAGAGCTCCTCCTGTCGGCCTGGGGGTGCGGACCGGCCTCGGAAGCCGGCAGTCTTCCACAATATATATATATATATATATGTACAGTATATATTTATGTAAATGCACTATATACATTTACATATTTGTCTGATGCCTACATTGGTTACATTTCTTTTGGTTTTCCAGTTGGAGCACAGGGAGGTCACACAGTGTCAGTAGCAGGATTTGAACCCACAACCACAGGGTTTTAAGTTCAAAGCCTTAACCAACATATATATGGTATGTATGTATTGTATCCATCCACCCATCCATTTTCCAACCCGTTGAATCTGAACACAGGGTCACGGGGGTCTGCTGGAGCCAATCACAACCAACACAGGGCGCAAGGCAGGAACTAATCCCGGGCAGGGCGCCAACCCACCGCAGTGTATGTATTGTATGTATTTTTTAAGTATTTTCTGAAGAATAAATTTATTTCCAATATTTTAAAGGAGTGTGATATGAAGATGTTGTACTATAGAACTAAACTCAGCTATATTTTCAGATGCACATAATCGTACAACTAGTAATCCAGCTTTATTTATTTATGTATTATTTATAGCATTTTGAAACAAATCTGACAGATAATCGCTAAGGAAATGTGTTACTGAACATAAAGTCACTATGGTGTCATATTAAGGCAAAGACTATTGCTTAGGTTTATGAGATTATTCCTTGTCTGTAAACAAAAAGACTTCAGAAATAGATGGCAATTTGGCAAGGTGGTGAATTTATCAGCAAATGATTCAATTCTCTACCTGTGGCAATTCTATAAAACACGGGGATTCTGGAAAATAAATGGACAGATGGGGAAAAAACAAGAATTCTTAGCTCCAAGTAAACATTTATTTTTATAGTTTTTAAATGTGTGGCTCACTCCTATTTTTACTAAACATAACAGTCTCGTGCCCATGCAATCCAGTTCACGGTCACAGGGTTCTGGCTGCCCCAAACCTTTTTATTGTGTGTCAAGGCTGATTATTTCACACTGAGTAGGAAAAGAAAATTATAAGGTAGTTTGAGGGTGTGATACAACAGTGTTGGTAGATTAAGTTCCTATTAAAAAAATACAGTTTGAAAACCAAAAGATAAAACAGTAAGTTTAAGTGCTTTATATTCTTCATAGTCAGTTCTGTGAATTAATGGAGCCAAAGCACCAGGTACAGATTTACAAAGAAATTCTGGCAGAGCCACCTGATTCAGATAAGTAAAAATACTTATCTCTTGCCACATTTCAATCAAAGTTAATTCATTGATAAGCAAGGCTTTATTATTTAGGGAACAAACATTGGACAAAATAGCTGTAAGAGTGATCCTGGAGATTTGTCTTACAGTAAATAAATTAAATTAAGAAAGCTTTGTATTGTGTATTTACAATTGATACATGTTAATATTTCAGCCTGAACAGTAATAAATTGTTCAGTGTCATTTGGTGCTATGATAAATATAGTATAGGTGGTGAAGAATGTCCAGATACTGGGAATGGATTTGTAGCACGGCCTAAGCAGCAGGAATTCATAACATGAATATTATCTAAGCATTTTACCTGTAGGACAATGAGCTACACCAAAAACATGGTTCATCCAGTGGATCCAGTGGCTGCAAACCACCAGATCAGGTGGATATCAAAGCCATAGGATATCCATGGTAGCAATTTGGCAGCAGGACTGATGGTGGCAGACAAACATTTGAAGATCCAGACATAGTGAGACAAATATAGTCCATGACGTCTAATGAATCCAACTGGCACAAACAGTCACAGATTAGATCCCTTTCATTCACAAGACCACTCCAAGGCCTGTAGGTGCATTATAGTATTATCAGAAGTGGAACTCAGGCCAAAGAGACTAGTAGAAACAAGTAGAATCACAAGAATGTTCAAAGGTAAAGGAAACAGTAGAGTCAGGCAGAAACAGACAATGTTCACAATAAAGTCCATCCATCCATCCATTATTCAATCCACTATATCCTAACTACAGGGTCACGAGGCTCTGCTGGAGCCAATTCCCGCCAACACAGGGTGCAAGGTAGGAAACAAACCCCAGGCAGGGCGCCAGCCCACCGCAGGGCACACACACACATACGCACACACACCCACCCACACTAGGGACAATTTAGGATCACCAATGCACCTAATCTGCATGTCTTTGGACTGTGGGAGGAAACCCACGCAGACACGGGGAGAACATACAAACTCCACGCAGGGAGGACCTGGGAAGCGAACCCAGGTCTTCTAACTGCGAGGCAGCAGCGCTACCCACTGTGCCACCGTGCGGCCCCACAATAAAGTCTAAAGCCAAAAAAAACAGATAAAACCAACAGAAGCAACAGACAAATGCACATACAGTTTTGTTCTCCCATCCTGAACTAAATGATCTAAAACTCAAAATTGCAATCGTACAACTCCAATTCATAAAATGCTACATTGATGTTAAACTCACTTTAGAATAGCATTTGAAATTCTGTGTTTGAGATACATAAAGTCATAATAATTTCTTAGACAACTTCTACTTCACAAAATCTAGTAATCTCTTGTGACCGGCAGCCACGGCCATTACCTGAACAGGACGCCAACAGAATTGAAAGACCTTGGGAGAGAACACCGATGAGGTAATACCTCTCCTGGGAGGCAAAAGAGCACCCAATCTAGATGGCTGTGGCACTATGGATTCCCACAGGGCACACTGGGAGCTGGAGTTTGGTACAGCCCTTCTGAGTTCCGTGGGGGCCACCAGGGGGAGCTGCAGAACCCTATAATGGTCTTCTACTACACCTGAGAGTGATTCCAGGTAATCTTAATGAACCACCTGGAACACTCCCGGGACCTATAAAAGTCACTACCACTTAATGGCCTGAGCTGGGATGAAGTGGATGAAGCTCGTGAGGAGGAGAGGAGGCAGAAGGACTGGCAGAGAGAAGGCACTGTGTTGCTGAAATATACTGTGCTGCTTTCTGTAAATAAACGGTGTGCTCTTGTGTCCTGCCTGTCTGTGTTGGGTTAGAACGGGCTGTATGTTTCCTGGGCTTCACACTCTGTACTCCACTGTATACAGTGCAACCTAATGGTACAGATCTTCTTTAAGCGTACCACTTTACCATGTCTTAAAATGTAAAAATGGTTTCTTCATCTTACACAATGGGAAAATCACCATCAATACAAAAAGTAAGAAAATCAAATAAATTGAAACAACAGAAGATACATAGAGCATGAAAATGTGCCCAGCCATCAGATGCGCTCAACAGCCATGATGGTACTTCAAAGGCTAACGCTTTCTGACTTTTTAGTATATACATGCAATCACTCACTAACAAGTAGTCTTGGTAATTCTTTGGTCAACCTTAATGTCAATGTCAATTTATTTATATAGCACATTTAAAACAACATAGGAATGCTGTAGCCAAAGTGCTTTACAATAATAGAATAAAAGAAAACAAACAAATAGCATAAATATAAAATATAAGAACATAAATGAAATACATAATAAGTAGAAGTAATGTTATATAATCACAATGAGGAAACCATCAGTATTACTGAAGGTCACGGAATGCAAGTGAATAGAAATGAGTCTTTAATCTTGTTTTGAACAGTTCAATTGTAGATGACTCCTTTATATGATGAGGTAAAGAGTTCCACAGGAGAGGAGCAGCAGCTGCAAAATCCCTGTCCCCCTTAGTTTTACACTTAGTACGAGGGACAACAAGAGACAACTGATCAGAAGATCTAAGCACACTGGATGGCTGGTGTAAAACACACAATTCGGATAAATAGGCAGGAGCAAGCCCATGTAAAGATTTAAAAACATGCAACAAGATTTTAAAATCAATTCGAAAACTGACAGGCAGCCAGTGTAAAGAAGCTAAAATTGGAGAAACAGAGTCATACTTTCTTTCCCCAGCCAGAAAGCGAGCAGCAGCATTTTATTTATTTATTTTATGTAATCTATAAAGTCAGATAATAAAGTTATCTATGTACTTGCTTTCAAAAAAAATAAAAAAGATTTAATATCAGCTGTTGGGTATTTTTGTAAAATTATGTTCTCTTGTGATTCAATAAACAGGTCCACGGAATAAATATATTATTACTGAAATAATTTTGGGGAAAAGTAAAGAAGAAATCAAAGTTTATTTTTATATACTGTAGCACCTGCACATAGTGGAATGTCACTCCACATTTCTTTGCCATTACAGAGAAAAGCAGTACAATTTTTTCATGTATTTTGTGCTATACGGCCATACTGTATACATTTTTAAAGAACTTGAACTATGACTGCCTGTTTAACTAAGTTATTTGGAATCATCTGAACCTAGGATATCAATATGGAGAGAAATCATATTACATTTTAATTTTTTGATTCTGTCCTCCTCAATAATTTATGTAAGATGTTTCTCTTTGAGATAAACAGATATGCTAAAAACTTTTATCCTGATTATTTTGAGAACTTTAGATAATATAAAGGCACTTTGGTGTTCAAAGATCATACCATTTATCTGTTCTCTTATTTGTGTAGACTGAAGTGCCTTTTTGAATTTGTTATTTAAATGAACCTAACTTATAAATGTTTCATACTTTATTAGATTAGGTAGTCTAGCCATGCTGCAGAGTACTTGGCAGGCTTCATCAGCCAGGCCTGATGTAATAAAGAATGTCCATCTTTGGAGACATTGATAATGGTGACTCCACCATTATTTAGCTTAGAATTTTCCCTGTCAGAGGACTGAACCAGCAACTTGGTGTTTAAAGTCCATTGCTTTAACCATTAAACCATAACCCTTCATGGAGTGCCAATCTATTTCTGTCTCATGCGCACACTAATAGAAATTGAGTTATAAATCAGCCCAACACACAGTATGTGTCTTTGGGTATATAGAAGCAAAGGGAATCCACTTGAGCAAAGGCCGAACACAAGAACTTCACAGTAGTCAGTACCTTCGCTAACAACTCTGAAACTTTGTCATCCTTCACAAGTAAAGGGAAAGATGTGCTTCTCTTTTTTATATCACCTATTTTTTTTTTTTTTGGTTACCAAAATATATTTTCATCACATGACCTTTCTCACCATTCAGCTATGTAAAGAACACATATTATAGCTCTAGTCACTGAACAAAATCAGTTAACACTGAGGAAAACTTCCATTAACTATTATGAGAACAACGGTAAAAACAGAAAATGAGAATTTAATATACACCTTAAGGGAGAACTGATTAAATAAACAATACAATAAAAGAAATGTTCACTATGCTCTCAACTTTGTGCTTTATTCTCCACATGATTACTTGATTGCCTTTCCCAAAAGGCATGTATAGTTTAAATGGCTGATAGGAAAGAAAAAGCAAACACAGCTCACACATTATCTTTAGTGGTACCCCTTGGCTCTTGGGCATTTTGGCTCATATTCTATATTGCTACAGAACTAACTGTGAAAGTAAGATAACGTATTAGGCTGCCTATAAAAACATGAAGTTCACTAAAGGAAAAAGAAATGTTTCTGAACAGCGAACTAAAGGCAATCCCTTGCTTTTTATGAAATATTTCTTGATAAATGGGACTTATGAGAACTCACAAGAGTTCAATAACTTCAAGAAAAAGGAAAATAATTTAAACTATACTTGAATGTCAGATACTGAATACAAATTGCTGAAAATGATATAGGGAAAATGCTCAGCACTTCTCCACACAGTATACAAAACTCAGCCTAGGCTTTCACTAGTTTAATAGTCAGTTTGTACCCATAAGACTGCACCTGTTGCTTGATAGATTCCAAGCATACTTATTCTATTGTATTTTGCACCTTTCATAATCAAGTATTGCTTCTTTATCATTTTTTGGATTCAGCTTCCATAGAATCTGCACATTATCCCTGAGTCTGTGTGAATTTTCCTTCTGGTACTCCAGTTTTTCTCCCACAGGGTTAATTTTTGCATGTACTACAGATAACATCTCCATTGATTTGGTTCAGAGGCCTGTGTGCAGGAGGAATGAGAGGTTTGCTGAATGTCTTCCATTTACAGCTCCGCTTGAAGTGTTTCGTTTACGTTAATTTCAAATAAAAATCACAATTCCATATTAGCATCAAACCCTACATTAGAACCGTCTCCTCATAAAACGGACTTGAAAAAAATGTCTACCAACATGTAACAGAAAGTTATGTGTTACTTTAACTCACTCAAACATACCATCTTCAGTCATTCTCTTTCTACCATCTTCTGAATACGAGTCACTTAACAAGCATTGTAGTAAATCATGCTTCTCTCACAACGCGCTGTAAAAAACACATAATGCTGAGCGTTAATTGGTATTATGAACTTCGTAATGATATTGAGATGGACAATAGTGTTGGTATTTTCAAAAATACAAGGGTTTGATTTGATAAAAATGCAATCATATTATTTTAGATTTACTGTCACATGTACACAGGACAATGATATTCTCATTTTACACGCTGGAGAGACACACACCATGCTGCCCTTGTTCAGCAACCTCCATAGGTTATGTGAAATAAATGAAATGATTTATATAAATTAAATCAGATATTAAATATAACATCAAAATAAAACAGGTACTGATGAGAAAGAAATATTTGTGTCCCTTTGCATACGGTTTTGTGAAACTGATACTAAAATTTGTTTTTATTTTAGCAGAATGCAGTTTTTAGTCCATTTCTTGTTAGACCTTACTGTATTTTTGTATAAGACCAATGGTCAGATGGCTTCATATTCACACATATATTCATACACATATATAGTATATAATTGCATATCTGTTGCATGCTAAGTACACTTTTTATTTATTTATTTTTTAATTGTGGTTTTGTCACCTGTCTGAGCAGACATGCAAGTATGGTGTTTACTGTACTATGTGCATATGAAAATTAACTTGACTTGAAATTTGAAATAACAATATATTCTTCTTACATACAATGCTGTAATACAAAAACAGTAACTTAAATGAAGTTATGGACATATATGTATACTAAACACTTTAAGAAAATTAGGCTGAAAAAAATTCAAACTAATAACCCACCATTCACAAAACTTAGATGAACTTACCAGATGTCTCTTTGGAAAAGAGGAAAATGTTCTTCTAATACATTAAAAAAATGTGAAATCAAAGAAGGGACTTGTCACAGATGAACAGCATAAACTTCATTGACTTCATTCACCTTCTAGTGGAAGAGTGTGAAGAGAGAGTGATAACATATTTTAGTTTGTGTGTGTAAAAGCCCAGTCAGGAAATCTTCCAATCTTTACCTCTCAAACATCACAGAACCCTTGATAAGTTGTACAGATTGATTGGTTTGCCTGGAATAACATAAACATTAACATTTCAGTATATTAAAGCAGGCCTTTTGAAACTCAAGAAGCTTCACTGTAACCCATACAATTTGATTGACAAACAGACTCCACCAAAGGAAAGCCTGCTTTAAGAAGCAATATCTATAATCTGTCCCTAAAGAGTTTGTAAAATTCAGTAGTTCATTTGAATTAGACTTTTCCTAGATCTCCAGTTTCTTTATGTTCCCATCACGGACATGCTGCAGTGGCCTGGTCAAAGTGGGGAGTACTGCAGAATTGTCAGACTTTTCACTTGCATTTCTTCATCTGTTTTCATTTAGATCCTTTATGAGCACATTGATATAAAGGTTCTTTTTCTTTTCAATTTTAGTGACATATTGTAATAGTCTTGTCTCTGATTTTACCTGATATCTTTTCTTACATGGAATCTGATCAAACAATTAAATTTTTGCTACCTTGAACATGATGACTCCCTTTCTGTCACTCTTTATGTTCCTGTGTCTCTATTTTATCGACTATTTTTTAGACTCTTGAACTACCGTATTTACCAGTGTACCACGCGCACATTTTTTCCCAAAAATTAGCTTTAGAAAATCAGGTGCGCGTCATACACAAGGAAATATGAGCATCATACACAAGGAAACTTCTGCATGGGCTCGCTCGCGCACTCGCTCTCTCTCGCTCGCCCACTCGCACTCTCTCTCGCTCACTTGCTCGCCCACTCGCGCTCTCTCTCTTGCTCGCACATTCTCTCTCGCTTGCACAATTTCTCTCGCTCGCTTGCTCACGCACTTGTGCTCTCTATCTCGCTCACTTGCTCTCGCTCAGCAGTGCTCGTGCTGTCGCTTGACAGTGCTCGCTCTTTCTCTAAATGCTGCCTATACAATCACAGCGCACGTCATATATGGGGCAAAACTTTTTTCGTGATTTTCTTTGTAAAAAATTAGGGTGCACGTCTTACATGAGGGTGCATGGTACACGAGTAAATATGGTATTTTATGAGAAAATAACGGCACAGTAATTAATGCTACTGCCTCATGACTCCAGTGTGCTGTACTCAAATTCTGACTTCTATCTATCATATATACTCACTGTCACACATGTGCGATTAGGAGGCAGTCAAAGAGCCTAAAGGATTCCAAAATGGCTGCGACGACGTCACTTCTGGCCCACCATGATGACGTCACTTCCGGCTCCATCAATCCACCTCACTTCCGTCCCATCATGATGACGTTGTTTCCGATTCCTGTTTTCAACGTCACTTCTTGCCAACCATTTCCTGTCCCATAATCCTTCCCTGTATAAAGTCGCCATTTTGACTCAAGAAATCTGTTCATTGTTTTGTTCTGAGACTTTGAATCGTTCTTTTCTTTAATTGTCTGGACGACAATATATGGGGACGGTCCCCAAAACTTTGTTTTGTGTTGAGTAAGATTCTTTTGAAGAAGAATAACCATCACAATTGGCGTAGCTTCGGCAGGATTGTTCTTTGTTTGTTTAAAGATGTCGGAAGAACAGGACCTGAACACCGTTCTGAGCACCATCATGGGTGATCTGCAAACCCTGAAGATACAGATGGGTGAGACAAGGACCCAGGTAGCAGAAGCCAACGCTCGTGCTGCTGCTGCTGCTGCAGGTGCACGGACGGAGGTCGCTCGGCCACCACCTATTGCTATCGCTACACTAACAGAATCGGACGACATCGAGACATACTTCTTGATTTTCGAGCGTACCACTAAGCGGAACACATGGCCGAGGTCAGAATGGGCGTACATACTGGCTCCCTACCTGAAGGGAACGGCGCAGATAGCCTATTATGATCTAACTGAGGAGCAGGCAGCTGATTATGACGCTCTAAAAAAGGAGGTCTTCAAGCGCTACGGCGTATCTCCGGAACAGCAGGCGAGAGAATAGGGGGAGTGGCAGTTCGATCCAGAGAGACCGATAAGAACCCAGGGCTTTGAAGCTTGGGGAAAGTATGTCGCTGGCTACGGCCCGACATTAATAATTCACATAAAATGGCGAGCTTCTAGCATGTGAAACTTTGTGCATGCCCTCCTTGACCATATCGCCCAGCAAGTACGGAAGCATAATTTTGAGAACATGGACTCCTTAATCCAGATCACTGAGCGTCACTGGGCGGCTTGTAAATCAGGGAAATCAGAACGCTTCTCCCGCCGAACCTAACAGGCACGTGGGGCTACTCCTGTGCCCACCCGACAAACTCCCGAGCCTGCCGTCCGTAGACGGGAAAGAGGTGCCACTCTTCCCCGCTGTTTCAAGTGTGGGGAGATTGGACATCTGTCCCCTAACTGTACCATCGAGCCCATGGATTGCTCATTAGTTAAGGGAGAAAGGTATTGTGCCACTGTGACTAATCCTTTATCTCTTCCATATACAGGTGCAGTTATTATAAATGGCAGGAAGGTAAGAGCAATGTTTGATTCCGGGAGTAACATTTCCATTGTTGCCACCCGTTTCGTTTTACTGCAACAGTGGACTAGGATAAAAACTAGTCTAAAATGTATTCATGGGGATATCCGGTATTATAAAATGGCCAGATGTGTGGAATCAGTAAATCATCACCTAACGAGCATGGCCATGGCTGTATTACCGGATCCCCCTTTTCCAGTTATATTGGGTAGAGGCTGGAATAAAATTACCAGCAGTAATAACATAACTGTACCTAAGAAACATTTAGGCTTAGTAATGGAGAATACTGCTCCGACTGCCTCCACGCCATGTCCCACAGTAGCACGGACCCATACAGGTACCCAATGTGAAGAATTTGATGTCCCATCGACCTCTGCGGGAACTAGTGCAGTTAACGCAGATGACGTGGAGACAGAAACCACACCCCTTAAGGTTGCACCAGACCCTATACAAGATTTAAATGCCCAATTTCTATTAACACCATCGTTTTTTAAAAGGGAACAATGGAACGATGATTCCTTAAAAAATATTAGGAATGCAGTAGTATCTACCGAGGGTTATACAACCTTGGATCCCATGCCACCGATGCCGTTCTTTGTACTTAAAAACGAATTATTATATAGAGTGGCAGAACACGAGGGAGAAGGCGAGCGTTGTTGTTAATTCCACGCACTTTTCGGTGAAAGGTGTGTGAATTAGCACACTCACCTTCTAGGAGCCCACTTAGGCTCCGAAAAAACATTAGAGAGAATAAAGCTCTGATTCTATTGGCCGGGAATTAACGAGGAGGTCCGGCGATTTTGCGCTTCCTGTCCTGAGTGTCAACTTCGCCACATTCCTAGAAGGACTCTAGCATCTCTCGTTCACCTTCTCCTTATTGATATTCCTTTTGAACAAGTCGGTATCGATCTTGTAGGACCATTGGAACCCTCGTTAAAAGGATTTAAATATATTTTGGTGCTAGTAGATTTTGCCATTCGCTTTCCGGAAGCTGTTCCATTGCGCTCAGCTAATACGAAAAACATCGCACGGGAATTAGTAGGGATATTCGCTCATGTTGGTATTCCCAAAGAGGTTTTAACGGACCAAGGGACTCCTTTCACATCGGAGACGTTCAGGGAAGTAGCCAAATTACTCCGAATAAAACATCTGAAAACGTCTGTCTATCATCCCCAAACTGACGGGTTGGTAGAGCGTTTCAATCAAACTTTGAAACAGATGTTACGCAAGGTAGTTAACGAGGATGGAAGAAACTGGGATCAGTTGCTTCCTCTCGTTTTGTTTGCTTATCGGGAAGTCCCTCAGACCTCTACTGGTTTCTCTCCTTTGAATTATTATATGGAAGACAACCCAGAGGGCTTTTGGATATGTTAAAAGAAGGATGGGAAGAGGAGGTCCTCCCAACTTCAAATATTCTTGAATATATCGCGCAATTACGCGATAGATTAGAGAAAATCAGACCTATTCTAAAAGAAAATTTGGAAAAGGCACAAGCAGCGCAGTCCGTTATTATAACCGAAACACCACCATTCGAATTTGTCCCGGTGATCGTGTGATGGTACTCGTCCCAACTTCTCATTCAAAGTTGTTAGCACATTGGCAAGGCCCTTATGAAATTAAAGAAAGAAAAGGTCTCGTTGATTATCTGGTTAAACAACCTAATCGGCGACCTACTGAACAAGTATATCATATTAATTTGCTGAAACCATGGAAGGACAGGGAACTTGATCCCTCGTCCAATCAGCCTCGTTCTCTTTTTATGTCATGTGCCCATCTTAATTTTGGCCCCGATTTGACATCCAAACAACGACAAGATCTCGAGGCGGCTATCTTGTCTGTCCCTAAAGTTGTGGACGAGATACCGGACGTATGCGTTGATTGTTCCGATATTATTACTAACCCTGGAGTGATTGTCAGAGAGAAACCTTATAGGCTCCCGAGGCAAAGAAAGTGGAAGCAGAGTTGGAAATTAGACGAATGCTAGAATTAGGGGTTATTGAGGAGAGTCATAGCCCTTGGTCTAGTCCAATTGTCTTAGTTTCTAAACCTGATGGGTCGTGGAGGTTTTGTAATGACTTTCGCGACTCAATCAGGTCTCTAAATTTGATCGTATCCCATGCCGCGGTGGATGATTTACTTGATCGGTTGGGGCGCTCAATTCCTAACTACTCTTGACATGACGAAAGGGTATTGGCAAATTCCCTTAGCGGACTCCGCCAAAGAAAAAACCGCTTTTAGTACACCCAGTGGACATTGGCAATACAAGGTCCTTCCTTTTGGCTTGCATGGGGCACCAGCTACCTTCCAACGTCTGGTAGACACACTGCTAAGGCCCCACAATTCATATAGTGCTGCCTACTTAGATGACGTGGTCATTTATTCCAGCACGTGGAAAGATCATGTATGGCAGGTTAAAACAATACTCTCCAAGCTAGCGTCTGCTGGTCTTCGAATTAATCCGAAGAAATGTTTTTTTGGATTAAGAGAAGCCAAATATTTGGGCTACCTAGTAGGAGGGTGTTGTTAAACCACAATGTTCCAAAATTGATGCCATTCTTAATTGGCCCGTCCGATGAATAAGCGGCAGGTACAAGCATTTTGGGATTGGCAGGTTACTATCGCGTTTTGTACGCATTTCTCAGAAGTTGCTGCGCCCTTATCTAATTTAACAAGGAAACGAGCACCTTTAAAAGTGGTATGGGATATTTCGGTTGAGAAAGCATTCAGTGACTTGAAATTGGCCCTTACTTCAGCACCTGTTTTAAGATCTCCTGATTTTTCTGTTCCTTTCATCCTCCAGACCGACGCATCGGCCACAGGTTTGGGTGCCGTGCTGAGCCAATGCGTTGATGGTGCTGAACACCCTGTTATGTACCTGAGCCGGAAACTGCTAGACCAGGAGACCAAGTATGCTGCGGTGGAGCGAGAAGCCTTGGCGATTAAGTGGGATGTCACGTCTTACACAGTACTACCTACTGGGGCGTGAGTTTACTCTGGTGACAGATCATGCTGCCTTACAGTGGATGTCCCTTCATCGGGAGTCTAACCCTCGCATCACTAGGTGGTTTTTGAATCTTCAGCCTTATCGTTTCAGTGTCATTTATCGTAAAGGTTCCTTGCAGGCCAATGCAGATGCTCTCTCGTGTCCACGACCTCTCGGTGCAGGTCGCCCGACCCGAGGGGTCTGGGCTGAGGGGGGGGTCATGTCACACATGTGCGATTAGGAGGCAGTCAAAGAGCCTAAAGGTGAGTGAAACATCGCGAGATAGAGGGTTGTCACGTTGTACTTACCTGAATCTCTTTTGCTCAACAGAAAACTTGAAGAAAAATAATTCCTCCACTTCCAGGATTCCAAAATGGCCGCGACGACGTCACTTCTGGCCCACCATGATGACGTCACTTCCGGCTCCATCAATCCACCTCACTTCCGTCCCATCATGATGACGTTGTTTCCGGTTCCTGTTTTCAACGTCACTTCTTGCCAACCATTTCCTGTCCCATAATCCTTCCCTGTATAAAGTCGCCATTTTGACTCAAGAAATCTGTTCATTGTTTTGTTCTGAGACTTTGAATCGTTCTTTTCTTTAATTGTCTGGCCGACAATATATGGGGACGGTCCCCAAAACTTTGTTTTGTGTTGAGTGAGATTCTTTTGAAGAAGAATAACCATCACCTCACGTATAAGTCGGGTCTTGAAACCCAAAAAATCAATGATAAAATCAGACTCCAACTTGATATACCTGTTCAAAAATGTGACACTTAATTTTTTTTTTAACATCTTCTTGCCTCCTCCAATCTTGCACCAGTTTCTCAGATGCATCGAATTTTGTTGCAGCAGCGCAGTTACCAATTTCTTTTGCTACTTCAAAGACTTTTAATTTAAAACCAGCTTCATATTTACTTCTGATTGAACGCTCCATCATAGATAAGGGATGCTCTTACGATAAAGGTGTATGAGGGTGTGAGATACAAAAAACACAAAACAGTGTAAACGTTGCTTTGGAATAGTTCGGGTATTACTGTGTGATCATTTAGGCACAATAGAGAGAGAGAGAGGGAGGTTAGGAGAATGCGCTGAAACAACGCATTGCCACAGCCACATAGAAAAAAATGGCACTGTGCTCCGTGGTTACTCTCTCAGGTTGGTATTAGCATATCATAACCCTTTCTACTAATAGCATGACTTTTCCACATTCAACTTATACGACTGACATGATAAAATACCAGAAATTATACTTTAAAATCAAGTCCTGACCTATTCACAGGAGAACTTATCTACAAGTATATATGGTATATTGATCAAACACTGGCTGTTAGGTTTCAAAAAAAGAGCCATTGCTTATGAACCATCAACCATCTCGTTTGACAGTATCCATTATCTCAAAGAAGGGGACATCCATGGTGAACATAATTACATTCAAATAAAAGTGTTTATGCCCATGAAGTACTCTAGAGTCATGTATTGATCTGGACCAACAACCACAAGAATATTACAATTTGTGTCAATTACCATCTGTGTGTTGATATCACTTGCCATTCACATATGCGTGATCATCCACACTTTTTGTATGTGTTGTCAATCACAGCAAAAGATCCAGGATAAACAGCTGTTTGCACAAATGTAACTTTCTTTAATGATACCTCAGGTGGAGAAATCTGTTTATTACCTCACATGTTGTAATGGTTTTTAAAGTTTAGTTCAAAGTCTGAGAAATGGTTGGATGTGACATATCAAAACCATTACTGTTGCAAAGCTTTATTTACTCCATGGCCAAAAAGTGTAATGTTACCAACAGTTTTATCATGACTTTCAATGAATGACTTTTCGTGTAAGTGCATTGATCATGTGATGCATAAGATTTACTATTATTCCATCTCTATCAAATCAACATCTTTTTACAAGTTCATTATAGTTCAGCATTTCCAAAACATTAAAACTTTCCAAGAATGTGTGTTACAGTCTCACAAGCTCTCCTAAATCCCAGTGAAGTTAGGCGTAGTTTCCTAAATTAGGAAAACTGATAAAATGCTGTTACTTCTAATTCATAACTGTAGGATTACATTTGCACTCAGATTTTTGAGCAAGTTAGGACTATTTTCCTACTCTGAGATGCTTGATAAATATGGGCACTGGTAACTGTGTATTTTTGCCTAGTCTGTGTGATCTTAAATCTGACAGTTTCTGTACATATCAGTATAATGTATTTTTGATGTGAAATACTTTATTAATCCCTGAGGAGGAGGAATGGTCTTGATGCATGACCTTTTGTATACATGTTTCAGAATGAAACATGTTTTTTAAGAAATGTGTTAATAAGTAATTGTGCACAATGATACATCTGTTATCTTTGTAAATGCTTGTTATTGTTCTGCTAATCTAATGGATATGATAGCAGGTGTTAAATTCTTTTGAAATGATTAAAGTACAGCTTCTCTCTCACTCACTCACTCACCGCCAAGCAAACACAGCACAAGAAGTTGATTGTTCTTGTCCTATCTTCCTGTAGACATTGGCAAGACAGCCTGCTGTAGTTCAAACCAAGCATCAAAATGGGGCAAAAAAGTGATTTAAGTGACTTTGAATGTGGCATGGTTGTTGGTTCCAGACAGGCTGATCTGAGTATTTCAGAAACTGCTGATCTACTGGGATTTTCCTGCACAACCATCTCTAGGGTTTACAGAGAATGGTCTGAAAAAGGGAAAATATCCAGTGAGTGGCAGTTCTCTGAGCAAAATTTCCATGCTGATGCCAGAGGTCATATGAGAATTGGCAGATTGGTTCCAGCTGATAGAAAGGCAAAAGTAACTCGTGATAAAAAAAATGGATTTCCACAACTGAAAAGAGAGTTGAGAATCGTCCCTGTATAATGTCCACAGGACAAAGGAAATGAATAGGCAAAATATGGTGATCAAAAATACTTTTATAGTATATCAAAGGGGCTTTTACAAAATGGTGGCTCTTATACAAAACAAAGATGGCAGGTGGAAATGAGTTGGCAGGAAATGACGTTGAAGCAGACAGACGGATGCAACGTCATTAAAAGTGACCAGAAGTGATGTATGGGTGGAAGTGACGTCATCGACTGGAGACCAGAAGTGTCGTCATAGGTTCGAGCCGGAAGTGATGTCATCAGATGATGCCAGAGGTGACGTTCCGGTGGCCATCTTGAATCCCGGAAGTAACGTAGGTTTAATTTTCTTCTATTTGTCTGAAGAAAGAGAGAGAGAGGCATCAGTACCGCAGATTGTCTCTCGATATTTCACTAACCTCCGGGCTTGTTGACTGCCTCCTAATCACATGTGTGTGACACTCACTACATCCAAGGTATACAGAAGAGTATCTGTGAATGCACAGCATGTCTAATCTTGAAGCAGATGGGCTACAACAGCAGGAAACCACAGCTGGTGTCACTCCTATCATCTAAGCACAGGCAACTGAGGCTACAGTTCACAGTGGCTCACTACAATTGGACAACAGAAGATTGGAAAAACATTGTCTGGTCTGATGAGTCTCGATTTCTGCTGTGACATTTTGATGGTATAGTCAGAATTGGGTGTTAACAACATGAAAGCATGGATCCATCCTGTAAGTAACTTGAATAAATGAATTAATTGATTTTCTTTATGAAATACATTCTATTAAAATGTTACTTGAGTACAATAAAACAGAAAATAAAATTCACCTCTAAAATTATTTAGAAAAATAAGAAATAAGATATCTTTTAATGTCTGTCTGAGCCAAAACAGAGTGTCTACAGAGAGAGAGTGATTTAATTCACTAAAAGAGCATTGCATTTGTTTTGTGCTTTGAAACCAGTAAGTCTGACTTTAGCTTTTTAGTCTCAGTGATATCCTTTGCAAGCACAAATAAAGCCTTCAAACGTATGAACTGCAGTGTAAAAAAAATCCTTGAAAAAAAGTAGATTTGATTAACTGCCTTGTCATTGGCATTTTAATCAAAATAGTCTTTATCGGGACTCATTTTAGAGGCTGCCACCCACGCTTTATCATATACAGGATATGTATTGTGGCGATTAACCTTGTCTCAGTGAGGATGCTTGAGGCTATACATTTTATTATGAATATACCATTTTTTAAGATTAATGTCATCTATGCAACCAATAAAAAAAACTGACATGTAATAGCTTGAAATAATCTCAAAATTTATATGCGGAACATTCATTGATTTAAAGATTGGAAGACAACTAGTAGTTAATGTTTTAAAACATTTTTGTATCAAGGTGATACAATTTAAAAAGCAAACTCGTTAACTCTAAAAAAATATAAAGAGATACATAAACCTAATAAAGTTTTATTTCCTTTATTGACATTTTGCCTTAATAAAAACAAAACATTCCATATAAAGTTAAATAACTTATCATTACTATGGTTATACAGTGTTATTTTTGTATATTTGTCTGATACATTTATTTCAGAAGGTTTAAAAGGTCAATTTATAGTATAACTGGTTATACACAATTGCTTAGAGTTTTCTGTAAGAACCACAAAATGAACACGGTGCAATATAGTCCTCTTGAACTTATTCACAAAAACATATTTAATTAGGCCTATTAAGTATACACGTAAGAAATACAACCACTGAGAAGTGCAAATGTAAACAAATCTTTGAATTAAACTCTAGTGCTGCTGGGCACATCTGGCTGCAATCAACTGCTATTCTGCTCTGTTCCTTGCAGTTTCTTCAGCATTTTCCCATTTGATGTTTGTATTCTGGAGAACCTCGCAGAATGTACTGCACTAAGTCTTTTTCAGTCGTCCTGGTTTTCTTTTATCATCTGTTGGTGTCCAACTCATGGCTATCTTTGTATGTCAGTCAATTGGTAGGTGCAAGATATGGTCAGCCAAACAAAATCTTTGCTCTGCGATAATATCTTGCAGTCTTTTGGAATCAGCCTAATGGAAAAAAGCTCTTCATTTGGAACATAATCTAATGTGGAGTATTCTCTGGAAAACACCTCTGATGGAAGATGATCAGATTTTGAGCTATTTGCACGGTGACTTTCCATATCAGAATAGGGAGGGTGATAGTATCGTACAGATGTAGTTTGATATTGGTGTTGATACTTGCCATTGAGCATATTGAATGCATTCACTGAAAGACCACTGCAGCCTCCCCAATCCTGTGATTTACTTTAACTTGAATGTCACCATTTTTGGTCAGAATACTGACCAGGTAAGTAAACCGGTCAACCTCTAAAACTGGTGGTTGATTGACCATGATTTGGGTTGTTGTTGTCTGACTAACACTGATTTCCATGATCTTAGTTTTAGAACCGCTGATTCGTAAGCCAACCTTGCTCACAGCCCTTTCTAAATTAGTTGTTACATGTTGAAGACTGTTTTTTTGTTTCTGTGAGCAGTGTGATGTTGTCAGTGAAGTCAAGGTCTGTCAGCCTTGAATGTCATTTCCATTGTATACCGAACTGTACCCCATTTACTGCTTGATGCATAACAAAATCAATCACCAACAAGAACAAAAGTTGTGATAATGTCCAACCTTAATGCACACCTGCAATAACTGGAAAGTAGTCAGTTGTGCCAATATTGGTTTTCACACAGCAGCTAGAGTTTTGGTACATATCTTTGTATTCATTTACATAGTGTTGTGGAGTGCCATATAGTCTGACAGTATGCCATAGTGACTCTCTGTGGACGCTGTCGAAGGGCTTCTTAAAGTCAATGAAGTTTATTGATAGCGAGTACTGTAACTCAAGGCATTGTTCAATTATGTTATGCAATCTGAATATTGGCTCACAGCATGACCGACCAGATCAAAATCCTGTTTGTTCTATTGGTAATATTGTGTCACTGCATCACGCTGCCACTTAAGTAACACAGTACAAACACTTTGCCAGGGATAGACAGAAGTGGCAGTTGTTGCAATCTGTAAAGTTTCCCTTCTTTGGTAGTTTAACTATCGTACCTCGTTGCCATTCTTCTGGTACACGTTCTTTCTGCCAACAGCTCTTAAATAAATCAGTTAATAATTTAACAACACATGAATCGCCGTGCTTTAGCAATTTGGCTGTTATCTGGTCATGGCCTATAGCTGTACCATTTTTCATAGACTGAATGACTTTGCACTTTGGTGAATCACGTCAACTTTAACACTTAAATCACAAAGCTTAGAGACATCATTAAAGTTAAACGTTTCATTTGGCATAGGATGATTCAATATTTCCTTACTATTACCCAACGGGCACCTTGTCCTTCTTTAGCACTGGTTAGTTTCCTCACATGTCAGGTCAGGCTGGGGAGCATGCACTGGTACAGTGTGTTGCAGCACCCACCACACGATGAAGCAGCTTGGATTCCTGGTTGGCAACCCCCTAGGCAGACACGTGATCCAGGCCCACCCTCTGGAAATGACCCTCTATCTGCCCCAGCCAGGTACTGTATTATGTGGGCATCCCCATGGCCCTGTCCAGCCACTTGGACCCTCAATAATGAGGATCCTGCCACCCTTGGGGAATCACAGCACATGGCCGTAGTGCTGTAACTGAGGCTCCCTCACAATGCAGGTAATGTGCCTCATTCAGTACTCTGTGAACAATCACTCAGTCGACACAAAGTCAAACCAGCGGTACCCAAGGATTCTCCAAAGAGACACAGTACTGAAGGAGTCTAGTCTTCATCTCAGGTCACTGGATAGCATCCATGTCTTGCAACCATATAGCAAGACAGCAAGCATCAGGATTCTAAAGACTTGGACCTTCATCCTTTTGCATAGATATCTGTAGTGCCACACACCCCTTTCCAGCGACCTCATGACCCATGCTCTCCCAATCCGTCTACTGACTTCATAGGAAGAGTCACCAGAGACATGAATGTTACTGCTGAGGTAAGTAAACCTCTTGACAAGGTTGACACTGTCTCCTCAGACAGACACACTACTGAAGGCTGTGCCTAAGAGGTCATTAAAGGCCTGCGACTTCTGTCATCCCATTTATCGCTAGGGTTGATTTGACTGATCTTGCTGGCTAGGTAAGTGTCTCCTTTCTTCCTCACTGCTCCACATCTGTCCCTCCCGAAGCCCCGGTAGAAAAGTACCGTTTGTTGGTTCCAAGTTTTTACAAGTAGTCATTTTGGGATGCAGAAATTATTCATTTAAAAATGAATCACATACTTCTGGGTGGAAATGAAGTGTAGATGCATTTAAAAGAATGTTTCTCTACTAAAGACTTTAAGAATCAGTAATAAACTATCAAGTCACATTTCTGAAATGGAAACCTTAACAGCTTTTTAAAAAACCTGTTACAACTATCAGGTTAGGCTGAATATTCTGAAAGACTTGACTTGGCAATTGAATAACAAAACCAGGAGAATGGATAACATCATTTGAAAGCATTCCATTGCTTAATGCACATTGCTGGTTAAGTGAAGAGGGCAGTTTCTCTTAAACTTCTGTCAAAATGAACAATGAAGAGAGTGCCTTCTTTTTAGGAAAAAATTAGCAACACTTAGATAAAATGTATGTACTGATAAATGCATGCATTTTTGGACTTGTAATTATGGACACTTTAAAGCACATCATGTAGATGTGCGTGAAAAAGACTCCTTAGTAACCAGAAGTCTTTGATGGAGAAGACTGAAATTCTTGTGCTTTAAGCAGAATATATTGTTTTTGATTTACTATTTGGAGAAAAATGTGTAACATTATAAAACTGTTTGTGACTGGATGTTGGCAGTCCAGCAAATTACAATTTATTGTTTAGTCTGATGAACAGAATGGAGGAACCATTTATGTACTGTAGCTAATTTTTAGGTGATTTTTATCATTTTTTTCACATAAGTTAAATCCTGTATTGTTATATTTCAAAAATTATACTTCAATTTTGCATACTGCAGGCATTAATTGAACCTTACAAATGTTCAGCTGTCTGTTTAACTATCTTCGACATTCTGTCTAACCCCTTACTCAGTTATAATGTGTGGTGTTATGGGTCCACAGCTCGCTCAGCAAAGGCCGTTTTTTAAATAAATAATCACTGTACTCAAGGCGGCTTCGTGAGGGGGCGTAGTAGTTGTAGCCAGCCACGGGGCGATCTGCGGTGTGGGCGTTTCTCACCAACTGCATAGGTGAGGGACCGCCCACATTCGTGATTGTTCCTGTGGCTAATGTGCTGCAGCTGCTATGGCCCCTCGCTGTATAAAAGAAGCGTGAGTCAGTTGGAAGGGGGAATCAGAAAAACAAAAAGAGCAGGAGACAGAGTTTCCAGGAAGTGAGAGAGCAAGTCGGTGCAGTAGGAAGCGAGCGAGCGAGCGAGCACTCGTAGGCAGCTGAGCAGACAGCTTGGGTGTTAGGCCGATACCCAGGGCATAGTAGTTGTTGTCGCTGTCGTAGAATTTGTTGTTGGAAGTACGGGAGTGACTGGGAGACGGGTGACTCTGCATGGGGCCGTGGATGGCAGCGGGAGTCAGGAATTGGGATGTGGTGTCCTCCATGTGAGAGCCTTGGCCGTGAGAGGAATTCCTAAGTCGCGGTCTGGAGGGATCGAAGGGAACTGAAGCCAGGGATCGGGACGCCACCAGATCGGTAGTGGAGAGAAGGTCAGCTGCAGGTAGAGTGGTTCCCCTGTTGCGAAGCCTGGACAGGGAGAAGCAGGGGAGTCACCAGTTAAAAGAAGACACCGGGCTTGTCATTTGTTTTTAAAGACTGCTTCCTGATGAACGTTTTAACCTTGTTGTTTTAAGAAGATTTTCTATTTATTGTTTTCAACCTCCACATTTCTTTTATTGGATTATTTAATGACTCTTTTTGGAAAGCACTGCACTTTATGAATACTTTGTTTTTGATTTGTTGACTATTTTAATAAAAGCACTATGCACATTTTGAACCATCCCCTTGCTCAATTGTTATTGCCTCAAGTGTCTAGCTCATCTCGGTGACATTATCGACTGTGTTGAGTTCAAGGGCTTCCAAGCAGGAGATGGGAGTGTGGAGCTAAACCCACATCATCACATTATGTCACAAAGATTTAGAGCAATACAGCTGACCCCAGTCCTCAAATTAATTCAATGTAATGATAGATGACAAGCATGTCAGGCTCACCCAAGGTATGTGGTACCACCTTTGCAGGAGAGGGTGCACTGTTGCTAACACTCATATCCATTTTCCTTCACAGCCTGATAAAACTGCTCTTGAGGACAAAGAAGCAAAGGAAGCCCCACCCTTTCCAGTTTGCCTGGTATAAAAGGCTCCCAAAAGGTGGTGTCTCATTTTGGACCAGACTATGTTAACAAACACTAAAAGAACAGAAAAAAATTAGATTAAAACCTAGAGACAGCATTAATTCAAGGGAATTGACACTAACAAAGAGCTCCTACAAGTGTGTATTTTCATTACTTTTTTCTTGTTTTTATTTGAATTAAACAGGGTTTTTACTGGTTGGTATCCTATGCATTTGGCTTTTGCTCTGCTACAAAGGACAAACATCTCCATTCACACAGGGCCAGTTTAGAGTTTTCTGTCAGCCTAACTGCATGTCTTTAGACAGAAATTACCATGAGCTAACAGAGGAAATTCACCAAAAACAAAATTGCAATAACCAAAACAGGTACTAAAATGAAACTATGAGGAGGAAGTGCTACATGTAGGCCTACTGCTAAACCAGTTTCCTTCTATAGGTATTTGATTGCAAACAACCTCTGTTGTTAACACAGACAGTGGATCCTTCCTTCTGACAGCATTGCAATGCTCCTATTAACGTGTTTTGAGTATTTTAGATGTTTGTCCCTCGTATACTGCTGGGCATATATTGCATGGTTTACTATATACCATGTTCCTTGTTTCTGCTGCTAATTTCCTGCTTTTGGCATTAAAAGGAACTTGAGAATGAAGGACCTACAGTCTCTGATATATGCACATATAAGTTCGACTGGACACATTTTTAGCTGAAACATGGTTCAAGTAAAATTTAAGGCTAAAACTAAAAGTGCCAGAGAGCTGGCTGAATCGTTGAATCAAACGAGAAACATAATTAACAGACACTTGGACATGAGCCCAGCATATGCAGGCTTAACAGGAAGAATATCCACATTTTAAATGAGATTTTATGACCAAGACAAATTCCACCCTATTACCCCTCACACCCACCTACCACCCCCTTCCTAATTTGCTATATATTGCCTTTGATTCCTGTATGTCTAATCATTTACCTCTGATGATGACAACTGGTAGGGGTCAAAAGCTTAGGAATAAAAATCTATGTTAAGATATGTGACTCGTCTTTTTTTGTTTGTGGTTTAATTTTTTTGTACTTTTTTGTGGTTTTCCCGTCCCCTTTTTGCACATTTTCTTGTCTTGAGTAACACAATTTTGTCCCACTGTGTTATAGATATGGCTAGAATGACAAATAAACTTGAAATGGGAAGCGTGATTGAGATTGTGCAAGTTTTAGTGTCCTTGTGCCTAGTGCAGCACCGACACCCGAGAATTTTGAGATAGACAGAAGTTTAAGAAAGCATGTTACAGCGATGCAATATTTAACCATGATGCCTCATGCCCCAGGAGAGCTGGTTGAAATCTCAGCCCCGTCCCTGTCTCTGTGGACTCTGATAAACCGGGGTTCTTTCCCTTATTTTTCAATTATATGCTGGCAATGAAGACACCCCACACAAATCTCTGTACCTAGACTTTGATTTCCCTTGGAAATGTACCTACTTTCAAAAACAATAGACAGTTGATATGCCAGAGCCACAAAAAATGCAACAGAAAAAAAAAATAATAACATTTAAAGGAAAAGTCTGACTTACTTACCCCATGTTGTCTGAAGTGACAGCCACATTTCTAAGGAGAAAAGAGATAACACATTTTTGATACAATGGACTTCAACTGAGACAAGTGGGGCCAAAGCTGAATAGCAACAAACAATATTTAAACACGTCTCCCTTCTCATTCATTAGTCAGGAGTCCTGTCATCCATTCAAAAGCTAAAATTCGCTCAAATATGCTTCACTTTTGTGCATCAATCTCATTTTCCTGAAGTATTTATTGAACAATATTTTGTTTTTTGGATGTTGTGAGCTTATGAGTGGATAACTGACAAGTAGATTATGCGATTTTTTCATACTCATTGCTAAATTTTTTTGCTGCTGCTCAACATTGACCTTTACTGATCCTCATTTAAGCACCATATACCAGAATGTTTGTTATTTACTTTCTTCATTAAAATATGAGATAAAAAATATTTTTCCACTATTACTACAAACAACATGAGATAAGAAGCAGATGAAAATGTTTAACTTTTGGGTAGAATATTCCTTTAAGCACTAAAATAAAGATGAGACTAATTTCAAGTCATGCAACTCTGCTGTTTAACTCTCCCTCTCTCTCTCCAATCATTCTTAATCCTAAATGCCTTCTACCAGGAAAGCCGATATACAAATTTGGCTGACCATAACCAAAACAAAAAGAAGGTGACCCAGGGTAATTCTGTTTCTCTGTTCTCAGTAGTGCAACATTCAGAGGCAACACATAACCATGCTTGTCCACTCTCAGCTCCCACCCTTTTTATTTTCCCCCAATTTCCCCTCATCGTCAGTCAGGGTCAACAAATTTGGTCAGCAATTCATTTATAACAATTTAGCAAAAGCTTATTATGCAAACTTGTACAAGACACACTTCCCCTGCAGCTTGAAGCCTTACAAGGTAAGTTTAAAGATGCCCATAACTGTAATACTGAACTTTTAAAACGTGGGCAAAGAAAATTCAGCTGCTTAAAACTTATGAAAATGTAAAAAAAGAGGGAAATAACATGGGCCATTTTGTAAGAGTCCTTAAAACTTAATGACATCACATTATAAATAGCCTTACAACTGTATTATTATTTTTAAAGTACACGTTGTGATGTTTAAATCTTTCAGTAAATGCATAAATTAAAACAGAAAGTTTTGTACATACAGAGATGTTGGCAAATTGTCAGATGAAATAATTTATATTGGATAGTTCTAAGGGTTCATGGTTAATTTCCACCCTGTTCCAAAAAAGCTTTAATAAATTCCAGCTCTCCTGCCCTGCAGCACCTCATCAGAATAAGCATACAAAAAATGCTGGGTGTATGGGTTTTTAAGAAATTAAAAGTGTTAATATTATGCTCTGATTCCAACATACCTGAATGTTTCCAATACATAAAAACTTTACTGTTACAGCTAAGTCTCCTTTGTGGCTGCTGATCAGTTGTTGACTCAGGAAGTAAATCCCCATATCTTTATCCTATTCAATAAAAATATATTTTTAACTTCTGCAATGTCCTGGATAAAAGGTGGTGTGGAGTCAATGACAGTGTGCCACTCACTGTCTCCCTCTTCCTGTGACACCAACTCGAAGCTTCAGGCCCCCAGCCTGCTGAGGTGAAGAAGCATTCATTAGCCCAGGTGGCTTCAAACACTGCTGACAATTGCTATTTAAAGATGAGTTTGTTTTTTTTTGGTATCCCATAAAGTATGACAACTTTAGTTTCTAGGCAAAATGTCAAAACTTTAGAACAGAAGCAAAATTCTCCTGGTTGTTTAATTTAATTATAATTGGACTTGGTAACATATTACAAATAATTTAAACATAAATTAGCGCTTAAAACAATGACAATGATCTGGGTGTGTTTAGTTTTGCTTGTACTTCAGCATATTTTTATGTGAATTACAAATAAATTTGTGTTTTGTCATCAGTATAATTGAATGAAAGTTGAACAGCATACCAACAGATGTTGATCCACAAAAATATTTTAAAACGTTGACTGGTGAAGCAATACATGCACCAGCTTTCACTCTGACAAATTTTGTCACAGTGGAATTTTAATTGGTTCCAGTCAGAAATAATCGGCTGCACTGAATGAAAAAGAACAACCAGGCAGCCTCACAGGGCTCAGGTGGGTTTTGCTTTTTAAGTGACAGAATGGCATGTCTCTTCGAAGGAGCATGACCTTTTTTGATTTATTTCTGTTAGCCTAAAGAATGTGAACTCAACAAGCAGATTGCTGAGGAAGATAAATCGTCATGCTTGTAACCTAATGAGAAAGTACCAAGTATAGAAAGAGCTTGCACAAAGAAAGTTTCTTTTTATCTACAGATCAAGATGAACTTATTAACTTCTTTATAACTTTCTCAAATATTGTAATTGGTTTGCCATCAGAGCATTTTAGAGTGGTGACCAGATAGTGCCAATCTACACCATACACAAATTACAGGGTATAACAGCTATCAATATAATAGCTGGATTACGTTTTAGCAGTATTATGTCAAAGAGGGAATAAATAGATCACTCATTGGCTTATTAAATACCAATTTCCCAAATTATAATTTGATAGAATCAAATGCAATAGCCTTAATAACTACAATCTGACACTGATAGGAGTAAGTATTCTATACATAATTAAGAGTAAATTAAGAATTGCAAAATGTTAATGGTCTAGCTAGCATAACTAAAAAGGGACGATTTCATTTATTCCACAGTAAAATAATCATAGTAAAAACATACCAAACATTTACAAAGGAGTAACTGGAGTATACTAACATACATTCATACTTTAATATACACATAGTTACGTTCTCTGTTCATCTCTCTGTCACTCTAGTAGTTACCTATTCACATACTCTCATACATATACAGACATACAATCAAGTACATACACACTCCACGCTCGTAAAAAGGCTCAATACAGGTTTATTCTTCTGTTGTTGTGCCTATTTGCAAGCATTCACAAGACTGATGGCTTTAACGCTTCTTCACTCTGTGCTTAAAACCACTACATTACCTAATCTTTCATTGCTCATCGTACTTTTTAAGTGGGTCTTGATCATCTTAAGCACAGAAAATCAGTGCTCACATCCACAGTCCGAAGTACTTTCTTATGTGGTTCCATAAATACCGTGAGACAAAGTAAATCTCTTGGCACATTTAAACCATTTTTCTGTTTTCTCAGAAGTGTTCTTTTTAGGTGAGGAATCAAACCTTCAATATCATTTTTGCATTGCATGGAAAATGCAATTATGTGCTCTTTATCACAAAATGTATCACTGGAAGGGTTTAAAGCTGGAATGCCTTGCATAGTTTCACACTTTTGTCTTGAATAGCATTTCTTTTACTAAGACAGCATAACATCCAGGATAGTTGTGAATATGTTTTTCCAAAATGTGTCTTTTTCCACCTCAGTCTTCTTTTCTACAAGTGGAGTTGTGGTATTATGCCCATCTTAGCTTGGCAGGAAGTACAGTGGGAATTTTGCACTTTTGGGTAAGGGCCAAAATGCTCTGTAAAATATCCACAAAGTATTATTAATCTCTATAGCTACTACACTTATATATGAGAGAATCTACAAGGGCAGCTGCAGCTCCTAAATTCATTTGTGGTTACTACAAAATATCTAACAGGTGTTTTGAATCTGCAAAAACATTGGTGAAGATTTCAAAAAGTCCCACAACTTTTATGTCAGTTTTGCCCAACAAACCCAATACATCCACAACTCTCTCTCCATTGTGACCTTGACCTATCTCCTGAAGCACTTGGATGATGGCTGGTAGTCTTTCTCTAAAACCCTATAGGCTTTATACCTGCTTGCCCAATAAGAGTTGAATCGGGTACTTTCTATACAGACAGCAGTCACACCACATGCACTTCAGAACAGGTAATCCACATGAAACTAAGCATATTTGGGTCCAACCAGTGCTTGGACAGATCAAGCAGGAAAAGATTGGGTTGCTGCTGGAAGATGTGTTGTCAAGGCCAACAGGTGTCGCTTACCTATGATCTGAATGTGATTCTCAATGCCCCGGTGCAGTGACGGGCACACTCTGCTGTAAAAATGGCATTGCTATTCGGTTAAGATGTAAAAACAAGGTCCTAACTCCCTGTGGTCATTAAAGCTCCCTGGACATCCTTCATAAACAGCAGCCTGTATCCCATTGTCTGGGCTAAATTGCCCACCACGGCCTGGTCATTCTGGCCAGCTAATCACCCCTTTTCCCTAATTAGCTAACTATCTTTTGCCCCATTATCAGATAACAGCTAATGTTTGGTGAGAGTACTGGCACAAAATGAAGGCTGCATATAAGTGACGGTTGAACTGGCTACCCACTCAGTATGTATAGCCCTCTGAGTCATAAGAAAAGCACTATATAAAGGTAAAGATGTTTATTTATTATTTTTAGTATAACTGTACATCCAACCACTTTTGGTGAACATATGATCCTGAAGTAAAAACAAAGCTTTTGTAAAAGTGAGAAAAAGCCATCTGTATGTGGGTTTGTTTTAACTATGTCTACAAGCACAAGCTTTAAGCAGTGTGCATTACACTCCACAGGATTTCCTTTTTGACTTCCACCAGTACTGTTAGCCAACAGGGTGCTGGTGGAAATTGGGCTACTGTTGGCCAAAGAAGAAGAAGAAGAGAGGGGAGACATGTCCGGAGGCAGGGGGAGAGGAGGAAAGTAAAGAGAGTAGAACTAATGGTAGGGACTTTGAATGTTGGCAGTATGACTGGTAAGGGGAGAGAGTTAGCAGATACAGTATGATGGAGTGAAGGAAGGTTGAGTAAGGCAAGGTGGATCGGAGGAGAATTCAAATTGTTCTATCATGGTGTGGATGGGTGGAGAAATGGGGTAGGAGTTGTTCTGAAGGAACCGTATGTCAAGAGTGTTTTGGAGGTTAAAAGAGTGTCAGGCATAGTAATGATTATGAAGCTGTAAATTGGAGGTGTGATGTTAGTGCATATGCACCGCAAGTTGGGTGTGCAATGGATGAGAAAGAAGATTTTTGGAGTGAGTTGGATGAAGTGACAAACAGTGTACCCAAGGGACAGAAAGTGGTGATTGGAGAGGATTTCAAATGGCATGTTG